>NC_134705.1:167256253-167858753 GCF_043290135.1 Rhipicephalus microplus | reverse complement strand
CAAACGTATACGTCGGCATTCCTTTCATCGCTCAAATGATGACCTCTGAATGACCTCTTCAACAAACAATTCACCCGAAAAGCTACGCCATTGTTCCGTCCGCATGATTCAACCTTTCATAGGAACAGAAATAGGCCTCCCTGATGTACGGCCACCAGGTCTACTAATGGTTTTGCTGCCATTTACATCTTTGCCTTCAGCGCCCACCAGCTGCAGAACAACTGAATGTGGTGGTGGTAAGAACTGTAACGCAACGAATGGTGCTAACTAACCACTTCGTAGGTGTACACTGAAACCTAAAGATGACAATATGCAACCTATGGACGTTCAGAAATAAAGATCAATTAGTTGAGCTATTTTACTTCCAGCCAGCCATTCCACAACAGACTTGGTCGTCGAAAATAAACATTTGGAAGCCCTAAGCTTCATTTTCACGAGTTCAATGCAATAGCGATATCCTGTCCTCGGTGCTTCCTTCAACCACGTAGAGCATACTTTTTATTTTACGATGTTACTCGAGAACTTAAATTGTGGATTACTACAATGAAACCAATGAAGTTAAGAGAGGCTCGTGTAAGTGAAAGCTTTCGCGTATGGCGGCATTCTGTTCATGGGTGGTATGCTTTAAAGCATGCATGATTATGCGCGTGAAGTTTTCGCGATGTTGCTATGCATACACTGCGTGGTCTTGAGGAAATACACACAGTAACGTATGTACCTTTGTAATGAATGGCCGACTTTAAACCAGGACGTCACTATGATCATCACATGTTTTGGCGCCCGATGGAAAAGTATGCTTGTAGCACTCAATACTACAGCAATTTGCATGTTGCATTGCGAAGCCCGTTTGGAAGATGCGAGGGGTCGAAAAGCACGAACGTTATTTTTACTGCATGTCCAACTGACGAAGTGCTTTTAAGAGTATATAAAAGCAGAGGCATTGACTGTGTGGCACCTGCTTGCCACGCAAATGACAGGAGTTAGATCCTCATTCGGACCCTAAAACATTTGTTACTTATGCGCGTATTCCTAGATTTCTCAGTCACGCACAACATGATTTTTCACTCGCAACCTGTGACGCCAGCACCAACGCCGCAATTTCTGCTAAACGAGCTCTTTAGCGCAGTCTCGTTAAGACCAACAGCAGGCTGCAGGGAGGTGAGGAGACGGAGGAAAAACGAGCCGCACGCCTCAAGAAGCATCGCTGTATACACAACAAAAAACAATATGAAGAACTGAACATCTTGCTACACACAACCATGCATACCTGAATTAGGCCACCACCAATTTACTTTGTTGCGACTACAAGCTTTAAGAGAATGGCCCAATAATGGTACCCATTGCAGTGCGACTCATTTAAAAATTTTCCAACATTTGTCAATTTCTTTTTTTATGGAGGGGGGGTTGATGCGCTAGGACAATTTTTGCGTGGAGTCGCCAGTTGATGGCGTCAGGATTTAAAGAGTTAACGCTGACACATTCTGTACACACGAGGAAGGCTTCTAATATTGCGGCGGCTTTTCACAATACCCCACAGACTACGGCGAGCTAGGACAATTTCACTATAAAATAACACTTCTCAATCCTCTCTATGAAAAGCAATTATATACCAAAATGATGCAATGATCATTATTTTGGCTACTTTTATTTCTAGTATTAATTGAAAATTATTTACTTCAGCTATTGTATTGCCCAATGAACCAAATTCAAGTTTGCGACACGGACCAAAAGTACTCCGTTGTGAAAGTAGCCCCTTCAGATAAATGGGGCAATAACTCGACCGTTCATGTAATTATTTTTTTCCTTCGCAAGTTGCCCCCATACAATGTGTGCATTAGGTTAGTAGAGTATGTTTAGCAGATGCTAAATAGAAGTTTTTGAAAAACAACACCTTTTTTTTTTCCAGACGGCTACTTAGTCACATATTAAATTGGCAATTCTAGTTGTGACAACCACTGGGCCTGATGGAGCAAAGATGAAATACATGTGGTACGTGGTCCACGCAAGACTGTTTTCACTCCGCATTGTTTTCATTTCTTTAAAGAGTATGTTCGCGAGCTAAGCACATTCGATGGCTTTAAGGAACTGTTTTTTTGAAGCATCCCATGTGTTCTCTAAATGTTTGCAACGTAACCGTACGACAAAAGTTGTTTTCATATTCCGTGTCAAGATTTGAGGGATTCTGCTAATTGGTATTGAATAATTGGTAGAATCCTCGATCAATACATTGTTGGAGTAAGCACGTCAGGCCTGCGCGGGAAGGGGGGCACAGTCGGCAACTAAAGCTGTAAAAGTGGCATTTCGAAAGACTGCTGTAAACTATCATGGGGCCTCTAATACGAATACACATTAAGGGTACTCAGTACGCCATAAAAGACACAGTGGCAAGTAACGACAGCCTTCTTACGTTCCATACTTGGAACAGTTTGGTATAAGCGCTCTAGTCACATGTTTGTCATACAGGCCCTGCGCATGCGTCTCGACTAGTATATGAAACTGCAGAGTTCAATCACGAAGATCTCCCGGGTGCGGTAAATATAGTATCCACGTAAGATGCGCGTCTGTTGAAAACTCGGGAAGTATCAACACTCGGTACAGTTGATTGCCAGATTGCATCCGGCTTTGTCGTTAAGATTGTTCTTGTGCTCACGAACTCATGCCAAAGAGCTCAGTTTCCACCCTTTTAAATCACATGTTTACTTATGGCTTGTGCATGCCCTGTGTGCTACCACTGGGACGCTCGCTGACACACCTGATTGTGTGCTTACGCTGTCTCAAAACAAGCATTTGCACTTTTAGACGTCAGCTAGAAAATAAACTGTATAAATTTGTGCTGAATAGGTAGCTACCGTGCGAGTCAGGACCTACTGCATTGTGAGTAGCTTCAGTCAGGAACGTCAAGAGAAGGAGTCGCGACACTGTACCTCAACTCTGTGTTAAAGAATGCATGTGAGCGCACTATGCACGACAGCTTGCTGTTAAAAATTTTCCGACTCGTCGCAGTTGGCTTTCCTTCTGTGGCCTCAGCCGGTGTGCCCAAATCTTGGCTCCGAAAGTTGAAAAGTGGCTTCAGTTTGAGATTGGCTGAGAACTAGACCCCGTGTTCTTTCTTAGGTGCAGAAGACTGCCCACGATATATAGAAAAACACATTTTTCAACAGGGACAATGCTGTTTTGGTTTATTGGTACGTAAGAAGTGTCCAAGATTGCTTGACTCTGTGAACTCCCTGCTTATGAACAGAAGGGTGGTCAGGAAGAGCAAATACGCACAACGCTGGTATTCACTGCGCTGCATGTCATTCTGCCATGCACGAAGTGCATCATATCGTAGCGATGCTGAGGCAGACAGGCTAAAAAAACAATCTTCTTTATTAGGGTGAACTTGTGCCCACCAGTCTAATGGCTATGGTCATCGAGTCCGAGTAGTCGAGTGGCACAGATTAAACTATCCTCCTTTTCTTCTTAGCCCGAGCACACGAACGCGGGGCGCATTCTGGTGCTCTTGCCACGATTATTGCGGCGAGCTACTTGAACGTGGCCAACCTGTCGTGGCATTATCCCCCTCCTCAGACGTATCGCCCCGTTGCTTGAGCCAGTGAAAAGATACATGCGCATAATACGCATACATAATATGTATGGTTGAAAAATCGCGCTTTTTGCCTTTTAAGCAGGGGCTGTGTATTCCTAACCGGCATCGTTTCTACTAATAATCATACTTAATTCAACATGTTTCATTGCCTCATTTCCATTGTTAGCCTGTCTAACAAATGTAATTTCTTGCTGTGTCTTCTACCAACATTGTCTTTAATTCCACAGTGGCAGAATACTAAGGCAATTCTTGCTTGAACAAATAACATGACATGTGTGAGAAAGAACGCAAACATATTTTGCACATGACGCTTATATGTCGAACTACTATATTGGGATTCAAAACGGAACCATGAATATATAGTATATTCTTCGAAGCTCTTACGATACTCTGACATTTCGCTTGATGGCATCCTAACAACGTAATAGATCTAAAGTATGTTCGGCGTTGCTACAACATTCCCGTCACGTTAATCCCAGTCAGTCAAGTGAACTTTTATTTATAACAAGCGCACATTACAATGTAGAAGGACACGCTAGCAGGAAACCTGTTAGCATACAGGGTAACGAGGCCAGGAAGCCGCAACCAGGAAACAGCGGCAATGCATACATACGTAGTACAACCAAAGCTTTTCGTTGTTGTAGCTTTATTATTGCAATACGTTCTTCTTGGTGACAAATAGATATAATTATATACACGCGAACTGTCAACCGGTTAAAATTAGCTTGGATAATCACAAACAAGAAAGTATTGTTCTTTTATACTGCCGAAACAAGGGTGAAGAAAAACAGCAGCAAAAGAAAAAAGTGTAAAATTATATCGTCGCTGCATCTAAGATGTGCTGATGATGGAGCCAGTGCGAAAACAGGTAACCCATTAAAGCGAAAAGCTTGCACTGTGTTCGATCGTAGAAGCCGTGAGAAACCATGTTACCTGCGGAGAGTTTTGGTACGAAACAGGGGAATATCAATGCATCAACTGACAGAAGAACCAAAATTACTTTCACCCTCGAGTCGTTTTAGACGAATGAACACGGTATACTGTAAGGTTCTTATTTACACCAAGACATTTTATGGTGGTGTCTATCAAGACATCGCTTGCGTATTTTGTCACAAAATGCATCAGTTGAATGAAAATAGCAAAGAAAAACAGAAAAAAAATTATGCATAGCACAAAATGAATCATTACGAGTAGGCGAAGTTATTCGTATCGTATCGGTGAGTAACATTACATACCCCGAGATCTGTCCCATATAATGTAAATTGGGCTGCGCACAAAATGCACATATATGCACTGTCGTGTCCAGTAGGACTTATGTATACGATTATGATTAGCCGTTGCTGCAAATCTGCAAAGTCTGCTGTCAAAATGAGTTACGTGCCTCTGCATGATTCAGGCAGAAGAAAATTCGTGGAGTAGGAAACCCACTGAATAAACGTCTTGCATGAATACAATTACTTACTCACTTATAGATAAACCACGTTAAAACTCCTATTTCATTCATACCATAGGATAAAAATGTAGTCGATGGTCGGTAGAAAGTCGAAAAAAACAATCACCTGCCCCTCCATGTCACCCAAGCAATGTGAAATAAGCCGGTTTGTTTTTTAAAAACTACAAAAAAACGCTGCATTTTTTATTACTCTATTTGCGTAACATTTCTTTCGGATAACATCTTCATTAGACAACGCTAACAATAAAATTTCGCATAATGATTGATTTTGGTAATATAAACAAATTCACGCATGCTTTATTGCAAAGTTTTTTTTTCTTTGTTGATATTTTTACATAGTGGATGAACCAGCGTGGAAGATATCGCATTCTTGTTGCAGATGTCTTGATGCACCTATTCAGGTCATGTATTGGCACTGCTTGATACGGTGACCTAGGATTCGGGTGCAAAAGCAAAAAGAAAGAAACAGTTTCAGTCTTATGCTTCTAATCTATGAAACGTGATGTTGATATACAAATAAAAAACACTTTCTTACAAACCAAATCAGGATTTGTCGCAAAATACCTGTCTCGTGTAAGCTTGAAATTAACAAGTAAAAACTATATTCTTCAGCTTGTCTAATGAAAATGAATCACTTTTATACTCAATTAGTGCCTAAACTATCATGTTCTCTGGTGATATCGGTGCCAACTACATGATTTTTTTAGATATTGATAAATTATATTTTATATAAAAATCCCGTTGACGAAAATTCACTTGAATATTTGCAGTTCAAAAAGCAACAGCGAGTATTTAGCACGAATGGACGTAATAATAAATGCAATTTCATATTTGTCGCCTAAAATATGGAACATGGCAGGGTAGAAATTCAGGTCTGCTTTTTTTTTCTCTCAAATTTACTGTTCTTTTTTCTTGGTAAGTAGCAGGCCTGTAGACCTTTTGCTTCAATAATTTATTTAAATATATCTGAAAAATTAGGAAGATATGTTTAGTTAGTTTCTTAACAAATAAAAGGAAGGTAACTAATACACATGTAAGTAGTACAATAATACCATCAGTGAATTTTGTACCTTTGTTAGAAAGGTAGCATTATTGCGTATCAGTAGCCGCCACATACTCTCAACAAAGTTTCGACAAATTGTGCGTGAATTTAGATCAACGTAATAAATACCAAAAACATAGTGGCGTTCGGGGGTGTAGAAATGCTTGCAGCTGGTGGATGTGTGCTTCAGAGATATTGTGCGAAGCAATATGAAGGTTAGCATTGAAGAGCATTGTATGGCAGAGTTCAAAGTTTAGTTACGACTTCAATTCCAGAATATTAACTTCCGCTGGCCTACTGGTTCGCTATTGCTATTGCTTATCTATTGTTTGGCTGTCCATTTCTTAGCATGTTCTTGAGCAGCTTCACCAAGTACTCCAAATCACTCGGCTTCTTCTTTGGGAACTTGAATGACGTGTTTGCCGTCGCGTGATTTTGAGAATGTAGTTAGCGAAAAAAAAAAGAATGCCGTGGAGTGTTCGCGCCATCTACCGAAGAGAACAGACGTTATCATCGACACCATGCCACCTGTTCTCTGTGCATCTATTGAAGAGCTCACCCTCGCCTGGCTCCACTCTATTACCTTAGGTGGCTGTCCTCTCCACTCGACCATCTCGATTACTACTCCTCTCCCCTTTTTACTCCCCTTGCTTGCCTGGACGACTCTCTGCTCAACAATACCTTACTCTCTATTTCCACCTCCTCTGTAACCTCCTCTCCTTCCCACTTTCACCATTGTGTCTGCAGTAGTTGGTAGTGGTGGTAAGAACATTGAATAAAAAAATTGGTTCAAAATCTTCATGTTACACCCCAATTGTTGTAGAAAGACGGTAGTCTTGCGTCTGGAGAGAGTGAACAAAACATTTATTCGGCGTTATGTGCTAGAAAATCGGTGAATGGTATTTTGCAGCGCTGTGTTAGAGTGCCTCGAGCGTGTAGCGGAGGCGAACGAACGCATCTAGGAACATTAGACAGAATTGCCATATGGCAGTTATCTTCGAAAACGAAGGCGTGCAGCCCGCGGAGAAAGATGCGTGCCAGTCTCGGAGGTGATAAAGTGTAGAACGCAAAGCGTCGGGAAGGTGCCACCACCATGACGTCGTAGCAAAGCGTTGGAAACACCTTTTTGAGCATCGCGTTGCACTGTCAGCGCAGAGCGATTAAACGCTACATTCCTTAGTTACTTGTGTGTGCTCGAAGCGTTGTTGTGGTGCCCCAGATATGCACAATAATTGCTTTTTAAATGACAATCGCAAAACTATGAACGCTAAACCTTGAGCAATATTGGTGGGCGCTGCGGATGCGGTATGCTGTTTGGTGCCGTTTAAGGTATCGTTAGGGCAGACAAACAGACAAGTGTACAGACAGAAAGACGGACGGACGGATGGACGGACGGACGGACAGACAGACAGACAGACAGACTAAAATTTTTTTGTCGAAGGTCCCCAAGAATGACTATCGTCTTTAAAAAATAAAAAAAACTATGTAACTATGCTGCGACTGCCTCATTGAAGGACGTCACCTAGAACTAGTAGATGGAGATCCCTAATACGGGACCCCATTGGCGTCGGCTACATAGGCCTCTCTGTCACCTATACTTTGTTTATGCTACGCTTTCCTTCTCGCTTTGCACTTGGCCTGCTCCTACTGAGATGTGCTGACAATGTCGCATTGCTCAGTTCAAAGGTGAGTACTGGATGGAGCATGCCCAATTTCTTAGGTACACCCTCTAGGCTAATTCAAGAGAACTCCTAACTTTTCGTATTTGTATAGAAGGTAAGTAGTGAGACCCACCCAATTTCTGTGGCACATGACTGAGAACTATGCAGTGCCGGAATCAGTTCTTTTAACAGGTTTGCTGTCTCAAGTTCTTAAAACTATCCCGAGACCAACCCAATTCGCAAACTAGCAAATTAACTGACCTAACTTTCTAGATAAACAGCAAGCTTGTGAATTAACACACTTATCAAGGTGCAGCGCACGAGCAGCTCGAACATACGCTCAGCATAGTAATAACTGCTTTATCCCCTTCAGGCGCAACGTCCACATTTGTGGACGCCAAGTTCACACCTTGGTGTTTCGAAAATGGGTCTTGAATCTCGCGCGCAAACAAGGCTCCCACAACCTCTGCATTTTGCTGCAAGGACGCGTGGCGCCATCTCTTGCACCTGGTTCAAAATAACATCGTAAACAAAAGTCAAAATGGACGCCTCCACTTTCTATGGCGGGACACGTAAGTGGCTCTGATGTTTTTATCGTTTACTTCGTACCTTTTTAGCTGGCGTGAAATTTTGCATTTGTCAGTAATAACTAAGATATCCTGCATGCCTTTTAACAATATTTTGGCAATAGGAAATCATTTCTAATGACAGAAAGGTTCAGCTAAATTTCGCGTCCACGAACGTGGACACTGCGCTTCAGTGCCTCCTTTGTTGAAAGGCTGCTATTTCTCTGTGTTTCACTTCCGGCAGCATCAAATGATGTTTACGTTAATAATTTTTGTCACCAGGAGTTCAAGATCATGCATCGAGACGACAAAAAGTCGACGGTGAAACAGCATAAGACGTCCTTAAAAAATAGCCAATGGAGATGTTTCCGATGGATACATTTCGGACGACGAAAAGGAGGAAGAGAATGAAGAGAACACAAAATTACGTTCTGTTTGAAAAACCATTAGCCTTTTAGTTAATATCATGCCGCCCGGTTCTTGGCCGATCCCCCTTTGTGGGTGTGCGCCAGACTATCAAGGATCATCATCATCATCAGCTGAGCGTCAACAAGCCCCAGAAAAAGCGTGGGCGACCAAGCTGTGAGAACCCCCAGGTGATGAAAAGAAAGGCACCCAATGCGTTACCCCTGCCAGTGAGCACTCTTCGCTATAACGGCATCCAGCACTGGCCACGGCAAATGAACATACCCAACGCACAACGCTGCAGGAGGGATGGATGCTCATCCAAGAGCCGCGTCCGCTGCAGGAAGTGTGACATTTTTCTTTGCCTGACATCGCAGAATGACTGCTTCTACCTCTTTCACACTAAATAGACTTTTTCTGGTAACTTCTCCCAACATTACTTTGAAAGAAGTTATTTTTAATTTAAATGGAAAGCGTGTTTTCTTCTTTGTCGCCTTTCACTAATACTACTGCTTTGAGGCGCAATGTCCACAAATGTGGACGCTGAGCAAAAATTGAACCAATAAACATATTTTGCATTTGTTTTGAGTTTCTTACTTTAAAAGGCTTAAGTAATGAAATTATGAACAAAAAAAATTTCACGTTGCCAGATTTAATTCGCGCCTGAAGGGGTTATATTAACAGCTCAGCTGTTTAATATCGAGCATCACGTAGGTTCGTAGGTTCCAGCGGGTCTGAGCCACGGAAATTCGCAAAAATGCAGTACTCAGCTCTGGTCCACAAAAAAAAAATCTGGAAAAAAGGCGTGCCAAGCAAAGGTAGGCGGAGTATTCACGGAAGCGATCTTCATTGACGGCATCATGGGAAGGTTTATGTTCACGTGCTTCTATGAGACGGGGCAAAGACACCCTGCCACTATCACACGAACGTGCATTGGCCTAGTATTTGCAAACCATGTCACTACGGAGCTAGTGTGCGTGCATTGGGTTGTATGTTAGCGTACGGCTGACCTTATTTAGTCCAAAATGCATGGGGATTCTATACAAGCTGCTTAAGCGACCCTCAATACGTGCTACGTAACTTCCTGGTTTCTACTGAATCTTACCAAGCAATAAATAAATACGACATGTTGTTGTCGGAGGGAAAAGCAATAATAATGCACGGACAAGTGATCTTTATAGCTTAATAAAGAGACCAAGGTATAATTATAAAAATTGTATAGGTTTGCGGAAAAAGCAATTGCAGTACATTGAAAAGCAATATTGGGATGGAGGAGGCCACTAGCCTGTTTATTTATTCTTCCGTCAAGGATTAAAGCCACAGCATTCCCTTTATTCCTGTTATCAATTTAATGAAGGTGACTTGTTATGTCCCTAGATTTAAGGTGGCTCAAAAAAGTGCTGTATATAAATAAAATAACTTATAGCAGGTAGGAATACTTTCGTAGTGTCAATCGCAGAAACCGTTTGAGATAAAAAATGCAGGTGTACATTGTCATGCAAGTACAGAATCCTATGCCTAACAGGCTCAATGAGAACGACGTGAAAAATTGGGCTTTCTTGATACAAAACTGCAGTCTCAGACCCTCAATGCCTATTCATCCTGTTTCATCAAAATCACAGTTTCAATAAGAACTTGACCTCTACGTGTAACCACAGCTCTGCTCCTTTAGGAAGGTGGTCAACATTGAAGTGAAGTAGACGCGCATGGTTTAGATTGTTAAGGAGTTGTTGCAGTAAACACATATTTCATCTGCTAAAACACACTGCCAGCCAGGTGCACAAAAAGTATTCGTGCTATACTTACGATAACATGCCCCCATGCATTCTTCGCACGATGCGAAGAACGCGCCAACTGTTGGGCAGCCCCCTTTTCGCACACGACTGCAAGTCACAAAAGGTGCATTGTTAAACCACATGCCCTCGTAATCGCATCCTTTATTCTTTCTCATCCTTGCACCGCAGTGTCCATGACCAGGTTTTTTCGAAGCTGAAATGAAAAGAAATCTTTATGTGCTTCTGTGTTGACAAATGTCGCCGAAAATATTTTATTCGATTTACATTAGGTAGCAACGTGTAAATACGTCAATTCCGTTTGTGCTTTGCGCATATTCACTGCACACCTGTAAGTAAATAATTAGTTTTTATTTTTTCAGTAGAGTGTCTCAGCCAATACAGTCATCATAATAAAGGAGGTTTACAAAAATAGTTTTGTTTTCAGGTTGGCCGAGAACTTGCATAATAACACCCACACATCGAAGCCCGTGCTCGTAGTGTACGTGGAGACATCTAGTCTAAATGACTTTAACTCAGTTATTCAACCACAGAAACGGCACAGTGATACATACGTGGCGCAGGCCATTTTTTCGGTGGTCTTCGTGGTGGCCAGTGGGGTCTCTGCGGACGTTTCTGTGGTTTCCATCCCCCTGACACTTGTCCCTTCGTTGGCCAGCCACCAGATCCCGTCTCATTTTCGTCTTGTGGGCCTGCAATTTTGTTAAAAAACACGCAATATTGTTTTTGTTTGACTGCTATGTACGAAAAACTTAGTCTGTATCACTTCAGCAGGCGAGAATGTACTGGTCCTCCGAGAGGTAGCTGCGACTTTTCTTGAAGGTATTTTTTATATAGCAGCTTTTTTTGTTAACCGACCACCTGCCGTAAATTGCTAGCAAATCGCTATAGCACTGTGTTGTTTTCAAAGGTTGTTAGAAATAGTACAGTTTTTTTTTGTCATTAAAAACCACCGTATTGGTTTCTAATGCAGTACTCATAAATATTCATCTTCAGCATGTCCGTAAAGACGCTATGATAAAATATTTATCTAAATGAAGAAAACTAGTTTCTCCTGCGTTTGTTTAAAGAGTACGCTCTCGTTCATTCAGTTCTAGTGCGAAATTGTCCCCACGCCACTAGCACTGCTGTTGGCCTTGCGATATTTTTTCTAAAGGAATGACTATTTATAGGCTCCAAAGCACGTTTCATTTGTTCAGTTGTATCTTAGAATACGGCACGCAATGTTTAGAGGCGAAAAAGTGAAAGCATCTAGCATGAAGTATTCTGTGCCTCATTATCTGCGCTTGTTTCACGCTCTTCAAAGTGACCGATCTGCAGTAGAATTGAGAGTCATATTGCACCTGGCCAGAAGTTGATTGTTACCTCACACACCCTCTTGAGGCTAGAATGAACGTCTTAATGTATTATGTGCTATGAAAGCTGTCAGAAATGGCACATCATTCAGTTTGTCGTTTTGTTCAGCATTGCTAAAAAAGGTGCTCTTGCTACTCAGCTCTTTCAACATAACTTTTTCAAACGAAAAGGCAAGCAATCCAAACATACCGGACTCAGGTGACAAAAAAAGCAGACAAGTACCTATACGTATACAAGGGCAATAGGGGTAGAATAACGTTTATTGCAATGATTGATGACTTCTGCGATAGTGATAGCTCACCTAACATAACGAGTTTTGTCCCAGAAAAAAAAGGCATTCAGAATAAACAAGATATATAGCCTAAATTGATTGCCTAGTTCATTCAAACATTGTTAGGCCTGGTTCAAGTTTCTCACAAGCTTGAATGCGTTGAGGGTTCTCTCAACAAATGACGTAACATTTGTTACAAATGAATAACAGAAATATATTAAAGCGATATAAATTATAGTCGTTAAGTATTTTCTGTAAAGGTAATGCAACAATTTATGTGTGAATAAATCAGTGAAAAAAATAGCGCACCCCGCACTAAGGCTGGCCTATAGCAGAGCTCAAAGCGGATTACAACCGAGCTTGTGCGCACGTAGCTTGTTTTGGCTTGATTTTCACCCTCCTTGCCTCTTCCTTTCTTTTTCTATCTCTTTTTCTCTGTACTCTTTCTCTGCAGTACTTTTTTTTCTCACGCTCTTTCTGTCTTCTTCATTCCTCGCCTTACTTTTCCTTCGTACCTACTTCTACATTATACAAGGCGATTGTAATGCTTTGCTTCTGCTAGGTTTCCGAGATAGCCGAGTGGTTGGACAATTGACTGCGAATTGTGATACGTGGGTTCAATACTCGCTAATAAGACCTCCCAACATTAGTTTTTTTTTCTTTCTCTGTTCTCATTTCTCTTTCTGTCTTTCTTTTTAATTATTTTTCTTTCATTTCAGTATGTGTTCGCTCACCGATTATAATTATTACTTCTGCCACACGATAAATGGGCGCATGTTTTCTGGGAGTGAAGCAGCAGATGAAGAAGATAGAGTCGATTGAGACGACGATGAAAAGAACGCGTGCTAGTCAACTATGGCGATACCTATGGCAATCATATCTCTGCGAGGCATAATGGTCCTGTTTAACAGCTTCGCCTTTGAGATATAGGGACGGTAAAGTTTCATGGCTAACCCCGTTTTGTGTTTTTCGAAGGATCCGAATTCTCGACGTACTCTTGAATCTTTCTTGAACTATTCGAACAAAACTGAGAAGGAATAAGTAAAGCACTTAGTGGTTGGAAGTGAATATGCAAGAATTTTTAACCGGGCTACGTTTAAGCTCTGCGTCAGTCCGTGTTCTATGAACAGATACTCTCACAATTATGAAACGACACATGCTGTTTTCATTCTCTTGCTCATGTTCCTTGCTTTCCGAACACGTGCGTCAAGTTGTACCTGCACGCGCTTTCTTCGTCCCATCGTCATCTTCTACTTCTCTTACCGAACACATGTGGTGATTTATCCCAGGCAGCTTGCGATAACCCTGACGAGCAAAATTTCGAGACAGAGATTGAGAAAGAACGAGAAAAAGAGAAAGAAATGAAGATTTAGAATGAAAGAAAAAGAGAAATCATCGGTGAAAATATTTTTTGGCGATGCTGAATCCGAACTTGCGTGCATACGATCAGACGACGAGTCTTAATCAATCACCCATGCAGGAATGGTACAGTAGAGTGTAGTGTAGCCTTGTACGGTATGCCGGTTCCAAGGGATGAGAACGACAAGAAATGGTGATGTGCGGGATAGATAGCGAAGAAAACGATAAGCAGACAAACATAAAAAAATAAAAATATATTAGTATACAAAGATGAATATAAAGAGTATGCTACACAAGCAATAAATTATAGTGCAATAATATTAAAGCTGGTAGGGGAAGGTCATCTGAATTCATCACGAGTGATGACATAATGTGCGATAATTTATTTTTACATGCAGGTGATCAACAGAGAAGCTGCATATTTACTTTCATTGATAGCGGGATTGAACTGACCGCTAAGTTCAGAAGGCGAAGCTCCACCGAGCTTTCACAATGAAAACAAGGGTGTGGGTGTGCGTGCTGAAATTGTAAGGTGATTCGATAGGCGTATTGCAATCAGCATTTGGATTATCTTGCTAAATATGAAGAACATAGATGAGGCAATAGTTTCAGGTGAGAGCATTCATTTTTGTTAAAGAACTTGGCAGGTCAGGTCTTGCATGAATTACTGTGATTTCAACGCACTGTTTGTTATGCTAATAAATTTAATCGAGGTTGCTTTTACGAGGGCAATTTCAATAAATTCACCTAGTAGAATCCGCGTCATACACAATCTCGCTAATATTGGCGTATGCTTGTGACTCTGTAGATCTCAGCTAGGAAAGTTTTTCGTATTTTAATAAATCTACCCCTGGCGTCAAGATGACCTGTTATTTCATCCTCGTCCTAAAAAATGGGAAAACCGTGGGTTTTTATGCTAGATTCTTATTATTGCTAATTTGTTTTTTTAAGTACACCTGCCATAAAAATAGTTCTAAAAAATTGCAAGACATCCTCGCAGATCAAGCAACACTAAGTTAAAGTACGTCCTTTGCACGAGCTATACCAATCTTCGCAAAAAGTGTATAGTATCAACCACAAAAAAATAATCCATTCCACTATGCTGAAGCTAATGAATAGTTAGGTGCGCGCATATTAACAGCAGTATACCATTCACGTGGATAATGTTATGAATTTCAGTTTGTAACTGCTACACAGTTTCACCCCACACGATGAATGCACGTAAGCAACCATAAGCTTTGTTGAACATACAAATTTCAGCAAATATTACCATATTTTCGTATATCCTACGGGAATAATCAAATAGGCTCTTAGAATGGCATTCATGCCACTTGGTGGCACATAAACTAACCTTTACCGGGCGGCCTCGGTTTTTTATTCCAGGGTGGATGGCCTTTGGAGGGTCCCTTTGTTGGACCCTTTGGCGGCCATACAGGACGTTGCGGAGTCACTGGGCCACCACCGGCGTCTGCACATTAGTGAGTACAAAAGTAACTCTAAAATTAGCATACTCATCGTTTCTCTAAGACTTCAACGGACATTCCTTATTTACTGCAGCCTCACTTAATTACCTATAGCAAACAGGGATCAGCAATCTAATTATTGTGATGCGCATGGCCCACTGTGCCCAGTGAACAAAAACTATTGCTGAGCATGTCAAACGGTCAAAGGTATGAGGCCTAGAGAAAAAGCAATATTTTTCTCAAGATGTTTTTTTTGTTGTTTCGTTATGTTAAATGAACAACTTATTGCACGGCATTTTGTTGCATGAAGCTTACGTCTACGCATTTTTTTTTCTAAGGACAAAAGCGAAATTGTTAGAATACCGATCACCTATAAAATGGAAACTGTAAGTGAAAGTTTCGCACGCATCATAAAATTTGTGCGACATGAATTACTTTGTGTGACATGAATTAGCAACAATACCAAGTGGATACATGTCAAAATGCTTGAAAGCGTTGTAAACGGATCATTTTAGTCATAAATGTCCAGAACGTCTCATTAGGTGAACTTGTAAAGTGGTACATGCATTCCACATGCTTAAAACACGTATGCGAGCCTGTGAACCATCATATTTGTTTGTTTGACGTTGGGTCATTTAAATAACAGAACAGAAACACATCTGATATTTTCAAGCAAATTAGGATTGAGCGTGGCCCGTACACTTGAAAAGCGTGCCTCCCAAAAGACCAGCACCGTTGCGCGATAATGCCCGTCAGGTCACTGGCGCTGCAAAACAAGCTAAAAAAGTTTTAGATGTGCCACTAGAGAAAAGGCCATTAGCAGTAAGGTGCACCATGCAAAGGCTACAAATATTTAAAAAAATTAGCTTTCCTGAACATCTTGCGTAATCACTGCACCTGTTTCAAATCTTTCTTGTCGACTTTGTCAAACCCTATGTTTCTGGAATGATACCTAGTCGCAGCTGTTCTATTCTGTTCTGATAACTGTTTGCTGTGGAGAAGTTAAGGTCCGTATTTCCTCGGCTATTCTATATCAATGAGTTCTGCAGCGAAAAAAAAATAATGTTGAACGGTACCCAAAAATGGACAGAAAAACGTAATAGCACACTGAAATCACTTGAAATATCATGCCACAGTACACTTTGCTTGCAACAGTTCACACAGCCATAAAATGTACACACGCACACGTTTCTTTTCTACTGTCAGTATATGCACCAACACATCATTTAATATATGTCAACCCCTGGCTGTCTGTCACCGACGGCTTATCCAGCCCGGGCTCGACTGAGACGACTGTCAGAAAAATGTTCGCCTTTTTCTGAACATGCATCTCAGGCCATGGTCCGAGTAATTTCTTTAACATGTGGTACCATATGTCCTAACTTGCTACTTTGCTCCTTAGTTTTTCTCTGTTATTCACGTATTTTATGTGCTCCAAAAAATATGGCGAACATTTTTTTTTTCTGCGTGACCACAATCACATTCCGGGGAGTAAGTTAGATGTATTTTTCTGCAGCAAGCTGTTTGTGCGTGCTACTTCCAGTTGAAGTCTGTGGATTATTGTCTGTGAGTGTCGTAAGAGGTCTGTCGCTACTGAAAATTTTGTGTGCGGGTCAACTTCATAAAGTAGTGATTCCTTTGATTTAAGCCTATCAAAACACTTCTCCATCAAACAATGGCTATCTTCTTGCGTTATAAAATGTCGAATATCCGCCCCAGACAAGAGGATTGTGCAATCCCGTCCTTCGTTCAATGCTTTCTTGGAGAGGCAGTCAGCCTCTTGATTTGCCTTTATTTCATGATGGCTGGGTATCCATTGAAATACGATGTTGTGACCCTGCGCTGAGGTATATTTCACATTTTCTGCAATACATATATGCTATTTGACCACTTTTGTAAAGTGATCTCACATTTTTGATTAGCTGGAGGGCAGATTTACTATCCGTGCATATCCCCTACTTTCGTGGCTCAGAATCCTCGCAGATAAGCTTGACCGTTTAACCAATTTTCTTGTAATTGATGAAGATTTGTTTGATAATTTGTATATTCTCTTTTCTCTGCTTTCGAGTGTAAATACTGCAAATTTGGCGCACTTCCTTATCATGTCAATAGGCGTGCAATGAGCCTCAACGATGTAAATCAAGCCAAAATATTTAATAAATCTACTTATTAAAGGCACAAGGCGTAAAGAAGTGTTTTGTGAGGACGTTCTGGTTGGGTTTTAAAGAATGAAGAACTACAGTTGCGTATAGTGATGGTCTACTTGAATGATACGCGGCAAGTTGTGTTCGCAGTTACTTTTAGCTATTGAGAAGTCATGACGCAGTGACCAAGTGCGCATTTACGATAACACAACTTTACTAACTTTCATGGAGTGCTTGCAGCGGCTACCTAACGATTGTTAAAAAGGCTTTTAAATATATATATGGTACTCATGGTATTTTATTTGTTTTAGTTAATTGCGCAGACCAAAGCTTTTGATATGCGCCTGCAAAAGATAAAATATTAAGACTAGCGGACATTGTGCGAGCTGTTTTCGCGCGAAAGTATACTTTTATTTAAATTTATATATACAAAAATAGAAAAAAGTATGAGGTGCCTTATTACGCCCAAATTTGCACAAAGAAGTGCTTCATTTACATTGCAGACTAATGATTTGTAGTAGGTATTGCTTTTCAAAAAAATCCCGCCGCTTGGCCTGATCGATACCAGAATGCCTTCGTAACCACGATATGATTGGTCATTTTTGAGTAGCCCAAAATTATTTGATTTTGTGTCACAGTAATCTATGGATGCCCAAGTGCAGCCGATAGTATTGTAAAAAAAAAGTATTGGGGCTTTAACAACCTTAAATTCGCACTGCGGAATAACTTGTCATATGAAATATTCATCAAAATAAAAATGTCACGAAAAAGTTTAATAAGAAGTTGATTCTACTTTGCACAAATCAATGTAAAAAAGTGAAATGCAAGGTTTCGGCACAACACCCTGATAAAAATGTTTCATGTACGTGCTCTGGAAGCACAAAGGTTATTTACATACGTAATAATAGATAGCCACTGGTGTATATTATGTCTCCACGCGAAACGGTTCCTCGACGCGATGAAACAAAGATTGGCTGCCCATGCTTCGTAGAAGACATATTTGTTTCTTGAACATTCCTTTTTTTGTGGCATGCTTTGGAGCCCTGCTGTTTTGCATTTATTTATGGTTACTGCTGCGCACTGTGAGCAGTCTTCTCGCGTATACATCGAAATGAATAGTGCTCCCAATTTTCGATTCGACCTAAGTTCGTAGCTCATATCCCCCCTTTTTTTTTTTTTGGTCACTTTGTCCCTGATCCATTTCTGAACAGCAGACTGACCTTTAGAACGACTTTCTCATCCACAGAAATGTTCCAACGTGACCGAAACACATAGCGAGGGTGAATGGGCCACGTGTTGCTGAAGAGAATAGACGGAGTGAAACTTCTTAAGAGATTCAATGTTTGTCCCCTTCAAAGAAAAGAAGACGTATAAGGCTAGAAGTGCTTTAAAATTGTTCGGTGACGTCCGTCGCTGTGGATGAAGACCTGGACATGAAGGCCCGGACAAGACACCTCGGAACCTAAATATTTCCTGCGTACACCAGAAGTCCGATGAACATGTGCATCTCTTCCTCATTAACCTTCCTCTATGTGCGTTGGTTTAACAAATGTGCGCCTTAGCTGCCAACGCCAATTCCAACGCCACTGAAAGGTATGAAAAAGGAGACTTACTCTTGCAAGCCTGCATACAGGCATCGTCGCTGTCGAAGTTATTACTTCCCCGTGCACATTCACCGTACATAAAATTCACACATTTTTTTTCGTCCCTGTTGTAATACCATCTATTGACCTCAGCCTCACATTCATCGTCTTCGTTAGGCATCGAGTAGCAATCTGATATCCCTCCTTTTGCTGGAACAGAGATATATTATAATAAAGTTGAATTGTAACACTCTTCACCTATAGTGCACAGCCTTTTTATTCTAGTACATACTGCTCTGAACCCGTATAGAATTCACACTAGAACCCCTAATAAACAGTGTATACTGGGAATGTGTGACAACAGTTTCCTCGCAATTGTGTGTATTTTATGCTAACTTCACTGAGGATTTAACTAATAATATTTGTGGCCGCTGTACATCCAGAAAATGCTTTATGATTATAGGAGGCACCATATTGGTGCCCTCTGTAAACTTTGGCACCGCCGCTTTTCGAATGTACACCTTGATTAGGTCACACGACCTTCCATCCAGTTTACACTGCCACGGTCCGAATTCGACGCCGCAACCTTCGAGAGTGCTGTCAAGCTCTCTACCAGCATTTTCTTTCATGCAGTCTTCGTCTGCTACATCAAATTCTGGATTTACAAAGAAAATATGTCCTAGGCGTACCAAATGAACCGCAGAAATTTCCTAACCACTCTTTCGTCTTATGCGTGAAAAGATATCCTCTTTCAGGTCGGCCACATTTACTGGCATACTACATATTTGCTAATATTTGCTAATTAAGGGAGAGTATTTGCTATAGAATTATGACTGATTGACAAGATTTGCCATTGTTTGCTAAGGTATACTGTTTCTGCTTGTATGGTGGGCATAAAATTTCTACAATGTAGAAAGGACACTCATAAGTATTTCATAGCAATATTTTTAAGACTTTGAATATAGAGTTTATATTGCATCGTGTTTCTTGCTAATTGATTTGACACATTTAAATATCTGAATTAGTGACGCTACAAAATTGTTAACAGCAGTATGATAAAGACTGAACAAAATAAAATCCAACTTTACGATCAATTATGTACCGATATTGTTAGCACTTACCATCGACTGGCACAAAGAAAATGACTTGCTGGTAGGCAAGGAGAGGTATTAAGATAATCCTCATCACTACCCAATGATGTATAGGATGGCTCGCTTAGATGAGTAGTATATCATTCCTAGCTTCGTTTTGTCCACGAGCAATTTTTGTCGTAATACTCCCGAACGTCTTTGGCTAGGTTTATAAGCCTCAACTTAGAGAGAGAGAAAGAGACAGGTTTCTTTACAGTAAGGCAGAGAAGTTGACTTGAGTGATAGCCTGCTCTTGCCTGCTACTCTACACTGAACCTCGACAGAATAATGCTCGAGCAAGCATTGTCATTCTTCCGGACAAACACAAGACAGTAGCTTACCAGGATGATGTACCTGGTGTTTAAATTTATGAGAAAATAGAGGTAGATTTTATTGTTAAAATGATAACTTGCAATGTGTTGTGTTGTCTAAGTAAGGTACTGGTGCAAAGAAAGAAAAGCTGCGATAGTTCAGCATTTGAGAAAGCATAAAAATAATGGATAAGCTTGGACTGAGCACTAAGTTGGGAGAGCATTGAAACAGCAAAACTGTACGATTCTGAGAACAAATGTGGTTACTTCTAGGTCAATTCAGGGCTTTAGCTAGGTTATTAACATTCTTTTCAGGTTACTTTTAGGTCGCTTTTGTGATTTATTAGCCTCACCGGTGTTACAGCCAATTTCAACAAAGTGCTAAGACATTACAACGAAGTGCTGCAATATTGTAGACAAGTGCTAGGATATTCACCAAATATTGTGATGTAAGGTAAGCGGTGCGGCGTTATAGTAAATTATGTGACTTTATACGTAGGTGCAGTGGACCACATAATGGTTTCACAGAGGGTGACTCCACGTATACATAGCAGAGATAGTAATTATTAACTGCAAGTCCTCCTCTATAGGCTAGATTTGCCAGCGTTTTCGTCTTAGCCGTCAGAAAAATTTCCTTATATCTCGGCTCTGGGGAACTCTGCAGCTTCATCTCTGCCACCAAACACTACGACTGTCTTTTCATCTCCATTCATTTGCAGTTTTCGCCATTCTCTTGTTTCGAAGCCTCGGCCAGTGCAGCATCACAAAGCGACTACATATTTGGCAAAACAATCGCTGTTTCTACAGCTCCACATAAAAGACAACAGTAGCTCATCACGCTAGCATAATGACCTAATATCGTAACAAAGACCAGGAGGGGCGTTCCACGTCGATTTGACAGATATCTTGATAATTAGTGCTTTGTGATCAATTTGGCATAAAGAGGATGGTTTGCAATGGACGGCGTTAGTATTATAAAAGCCAGCTCGAACTTCGCATGAACCAAATCTATGCAAGTGCCTCGTAGTCCCCGGTAGATTCTTTAAACCGGAATTACAGCATTTTGTGTTGTACTGAATGATTTTATAGTTATTTGAGCAGGGTTTTCAACTGGCATTCACGTTAAAAGGGTCATGACACCCAATTTTCGACCATAATCCGTGTTGTGTGGGTGGGGCCTTGTACGTTCACAAACAAGCTGGCGAAATTTCAGTGCATTCAGTCGTGCCGGTAATTTATATTCGAATATTTTTATAAACGAGTGAGTGACCTAGTGCGCTCGCTGGCCGTGACGTAACAAACCGCTTGCTCCACGAGCTTCTGCATGATGTTCAGTATAGAGGGTGATCGTGTCTCATGGTCAGCTGCACTTGCAATCGAGTTGTTTCAGCGTTGTGCAATGTGTAACTGGAACTGAATGACTTGTAGCAGTTGAAGCAATGCGACCGCGTCGCCCACAATGCGCTGTGTAGTGCCAGAGCGTTAAGAATGGGGAGAGAACGAGCGTCGGACTACCATCGCACTGAGTACATATCGTTCGCTTCACATAATGTTTACATTCATGCCGCACGTATACCAAAAGATACAAAATCAACGGTCAGCAAGCACACCATTGTAACCACCACTTGTTAATTCACGCATGCACGTATTCTAGCAAACAAGAATCTGCACGCTTTACCAATTCTATTGCGCAAAGAGTGCTCGCAAATGCAGCGTTTCTAATCGTTAAGCTTCCTTGTCAACCTGGCACGGTTGAAATAAAGCTACTTACCATTGCGGAAGGCTGTCATGAAGGTCTGCCACAACACCGAGGTCGTTGGCATCTGGGTTTGCCCCATCTTCGACGCTTTCTTGGTCACTCTAGCTGGTGGCGATTGTGTTGAAATCAAAATACGCAGCATACACGACGTCTCCACAGCTTCTGTTGCTCAATCTTAGGAATCTTAAACGCGAGACAGACATGCGATTTGCTCTGCGATTCGGCGTGCGGTGCGATGGTGCGACTGCCAGAGTGGTGACGTTTGTGACGCTTCATGACGTATCATCGCTTCGCACCGCCGCATAGCCGGTGCGGTTAGCATCAAACCGGCCAGATATTTTCGTCGCAGCTTCGCACCGCCGCATGGCAGCAGCCAATCACAGCGCGAGCATAAGAGTGGCGTCACGATGCTAGTGGCGCCATCTCCCTGTCGCCGCTCCCATCACCCGTGGTCCAAGACTTAAGGCGAGTCGATGGAGCAGTGCGAGCGTAGATTTGCTGACATCGCCGCCTGTGGCAGTGTGACAAACATCGAGTACATTTCCCCGGTAACGTGATATTATTCCGGATTGAATAAAATGATGCTTGAAGTGTGCCTTTTCTGCACGACAGCGCCCGTTTTGAAACCGCTAGCGAGATCGGATATCGTGAGCAGCGATGCAAGGTCGTTTCGCAGGTAAACACAGCTACCGGCGTCCGTGCGCTGGTTCGCTTCGCTTCCACCTTTGCTCATCACATAGATGGCATCGATAAAGTAATGATGTATGGTAACGCATTACATAAAAGCGCAATGCTTGATAGCTTTGTCAAAAACAAGCGCTCGATGACGAGCTCACGTGTGAACGGCGTAGGCGATGGCCGGCACCCGCGATGCTAGGCCTACCTGCCGGAGCCGTGCATAATCAGCTGTTGCCGTGGTTACGAAGTGCTTGCCGTTCACGAATGCAATTTATTAATTATTTTATAGAATGAAGCGTGGCGGTGCAATGTTGTTTGTTTTGAGCCTAATTACGACGATACCAAGTTTGGATCCTCATTACGAGGACCCGGCATGCCGAGGCGCCGCATGGGAGGGAGCCTACCACTGATAGCTCCTTTGCCCTCGTGTGTCCCGAAACGTCGCATGCAGCACGCCGCACCATGCGACGCCACACGCCGCATCGCACGGAAAATCGCACGTCTGTCTCGCGCTTTCAGCTGATGATGGTGCCGACGAAATAGCGATGGTACCGGTACCGATTCGCAACACTTGCAACATGTGGAACACGCAGCAGGCAACACTCGCAGCCGCAACAGATTGAGCACCGCACTGCTCCCATCGGTTTGTGACGTCACGCACACCACGGCAAAATGTCAGGCGCCGGCGGTGGGCGGAGTTTACAACCAAAGACTTCTACGGCTCATTTTGAACTGAAATGTTCTTTCACAGTCGAGGTTTCACACGTGTACAAGCATATTCTACCCTCTACCTTCGTTTTTTGCCAAAAACCGCACATTGTTGGTAGACCATGACTTGACCCCTTTAAAGGCACCCAGTGCCAGCGGGGAGTAGTGTCATTTTCCCAAGTTGTGTGAGACAGAAGCGCTCATGATACTGGTAGTTTTCCGCAGCCGCCGTTGCTTGTCCCATTCCCTTATGTTCGACTGATCATGGCCTTCTTTTTTTAACCCGCTGGACGCGGAATCCAATACCGGCTGCGGCGGCTGCATTTTCGATGTAGTCGAAAATGCTGTAGGCCATTGTGCTCGGATTTGAGTGTACGTTAAAAACCCCTAGTAGTCGGAACGTCCGGAGTCATCTACTGCAGCACCACTGATATTCATATGGTGAATTTGGGATGTTAAAGGTCCCAGGACCTTCTCTTCTGTAAGCGGCCGTGAATCCAGCTGACAGAGCTTGGCTTCCATAATACGTCGTTCGGTCTGGTATGCTGGGCAATGACATAGAATGTGCTCAAGCGTTTCCTCCCAGGCGCAGATGTTGCATGCCGAAGTGCTCGCCATTCCAAGGAGACGAGACTACGAATTCGTAAATGCCACGCCCAACCTCATGCGACACAGTGAAGTTTCAGCGCATCGTGGGAGCCCGGATGTCAAACGAAGTTGCAAGTTTGGGTCCATCGAATACAGGTGCGTGTTGGAGAAACCCTGCGTATTCCATTGTAGGAGAGATACACGGCAAGCAAGTGATTGCAGTAGCCTTTCAGCGTCCGTTCTCAAGAGTGGTATGGGCGTGCGCTGGTCTTGGTCATGAGCCGATCGAGGAGCTTCATCCGCGCGGTCATTGCCGACGATTCAGCAATGACTCGGCAACCGCTGAAATACAATATCGTGACCTTCCGTGCCGACGGCATCCCATACGCGCAAAGCCACGAAAGCCCTCTTGTACTTTTTATGGACCACCAAACATTACGACCGCTTTTGAAAGAACTGTGCGAGGCCGTGCTGTGTAGTCTCGAGCTGACTATTTATGCTTCTCTCTCTTACTCCTCTCCTTTTCTGTCTCTTTCCGTTCTATAATTCTCCTTTTCCCCCACCCAAAGTGTAGGGTAGCCAACCGAGCCAAGCTTGCTTAACCTCCCTGCCTATTCTCTCTCTCTCTCTCTCTCTCTCTTGGGATGTTAAACCACACATGTCAATCAAGCTTTCTCCTTTATTGGACAGTTGTTGAGTTGTGGGACTTACCAAATTTCTAATGTACATTCAGAAAAATTCGTCCAACTCTTTCTTTAGTGGACCTGTGGTGATCCGCTTGCGATTCATAATATGGATCACGTACTGCTGAAGATTAAATAGCTTCGCTCTGTAAACGGATGTAAGGCAGAACGGCAAACAGTTGAGAATGGTGGCGTTTGTGCAATATGTCTACTAGCTCTCAAAAAGTGTGTTTAAAGGATTGTTTTCTTTGCACGTGAAGAATGCAACACGTTAGACATATATAGGTAGAACACACACAAACACAAGAAGAGCAGTTTATTGAGTCTGACGTCTTGTCTCTTTCGAGAAATTTCAGTATTGTTGTGAAGGGCTGGGGCGAGGCCAGGCCCGCCACAGGCTGACAGAGAGACCTAGCAATGGCGAGTGAGAACACGCAGACGAATTTCGGTGTGGCTGGTGAGAAAATGCTCTCTCACGTCTGTTGCGGCGGTTCGCCCAAGAATTGAGATCAAGGTGATTGGCTAGTGATACACAACTCACATGAACGGCATGTACACACATGGTTGGTTGCCGAGAACAGTCCTGGCGAAGGCTACGTCAGGGGTAGCGCAACACAAGAAGTATGCCTTCAAAATTGATTAACCATCTGGCCCAAGAACATGCACTACTCATAGGCAGGTCCTCTCGAACATACGTCTTCCTATCCCAACTCAAGTCAACTATCCAGCACTATTACCGGAACTCTTTCGCGTGAAAATTTCCGTACTACCATTTCTCAGATACATGCACCCGGTGCATAGTCGAACTCGAAGAAGGGCATGCGCTCAAGCCTTACGTAAGCAGTAAGCAGGCAACCTACACACGGCCGACGTGGCTTTTGGGGATGCCACTAAATATGTGGACAAACCATATTTTGTGGCTGTGGCGGTGGCCCCCAACGAGACAGCCGTCAATATTTTTACTATAAAAACAATGAACGCCTGCGAAGCCGGACATCTGCTCAGTGCCCTTGCTCTAGGCCCCCCTCAGCGTGACACAATTTTTACAGACTCCATACCCGCTGCACTGGTATACCACTGCGGTACACTATGCCAGCCGGCCTTAAGAATTCTAGCATCCACTCTAATAAACGCAGACAAGCACATTCACTGGTTGCCGAGGCATGAAGGCATCAGCGTTCAACCAGGGGTCCCCAACGGTAATGAGCTGACCCATAACCTCACTCGAGATTGTACGCGCCGCGTGGGGATGCGGGCCAGCTCACCGGCCATGGACCCCAACATGCACCTGCAATCACTCCTCTTTTATCACGAGATTTGCTCGCACTATATAATATCTAAAAAAGAATTCGCCTCTTTTCACTCAACACTAAATACAGCGCAATCATTCACGTTTAGGCAGCTCCAAACACAAAGTTACCTGAGCCCATATATCTGCAGCGAATACCTCCCGGATATAAGGCCAAAATGCCTTGAATGTCTACATGTGAAGTGCGACTTAAATCTTATGCTCTGCCAGTGTCCCGCGCTAAACACTTGCTTCCGGTCTCCTGCCACGGAGGACGACTGGATAATACACCTCAGGTGCCCCGACAGCGCCCTTCAACACCAGGCCGTCTAGAAGACCCAAAAGGTTGCTGGTGAGCTCCGACTTCCAGTCCCCACATGGGCGGAGTCATCGGGCCGGCCCCCGTAAGGGGTGCTCAGTTCGTGCAGGACTTTATTACGATTATTCTCTCTCTCTCTCTCTCTCTAGGGCAGGTACAAGCTCTGAATCAAGTGTGGTGCATACCCGGTCACCACGATCCGTGGTTAACGCGTATGTGCCACGCGTGTTTGCAGGTGGTAGCTTGATTTGATTTGATATGTGGGGTTTAACGTCCCAAAACCACTATATGATTATGAGAGACGCCGTTGTGGAGGGCTCCGGAAATTTAGACCACCTGGGGTTCTTTAACGTGCACCCAATTCTGAGCACACGGGCCTACAACATTTCCGCCTCCATCGGAAATGCAGCCGCCGCAGCCGGGATTCGAACCCACGCCCTGCGGGTCAGCAGCCGAGTACATTAGCCACTAGACCACCGCGGCGGGGCTGCAGGTGGTAGCTTTCATCTGTATTTGTGAGTACGCTTCGTGCGTCATTTGTGGTTGAGATACACGAGACACGTTTCGATCTGCTTGTGTGTGTGCGTGTGAAAACATTTATTCAGAGAGAGTTTGCAAGCCCATAAGGGCCCTTTACACAGGAGGAGTCCCTATTCCGGGACTCCGCTGAGAAAGGCCGCTACCTGCGCCCTTTGGGTTACGGATCTTCGAGGCTCCAGGACATAAAAATCGAGTAGGGCTGCCTCCCACGCCTCTCTAGTAAGGGAGAGGCAAGGGGAAGGGAAGGATTCATCTGACATGCACACACCATGTGAAAGTTATCGGAGACTTCCTCGCAGTAAGAACACCGCTCATTGACTTTCGGGTCAAAATGCTTTACTACTGCAGGACACCACTAGGTGTTGATTGGCAGGCGCCTGAGTGTTCGTTCATCGGTCTTACTCAGGCCCTTAGCAGGCACCGGGAAAAGTTGATGTTGTTCACAACAGTACACCAGAATTTCTCTAAACCGTAGAAGCGGTTGGCTTGTCTCTGAGCCGGAAAAGCCTGGGTGACGTGCCCGGGGGTTTAGCGCGCTGGCGGCCGCATCCGCAGCCTCATTACTTCTAAGGCCCTGGTGGCTCGGAGTCCAAACAATGCGTTTGGGTGAGAGGTCTAAATCCCTTACAGATTGCTTTAGAATATCATAGGCTAAAGGTGATAACTCACCTGCCAGATAATTTTCGCAGGCTCGGCGTGAATATGTAATGATTAGGCTAGTGTCCATGTGCGAGGTGGCAAGTGCTGTAGCTACCTCCTCAGCGCGCGTGGAGTTGGAGGCCCGATAGGAAAGCCCGTTAACGCGTTGGTCTTGGAGAACTACGGGGGCCGTGTGGGATCCAGTGGGCAATGGCCCTGCCACATCAACGTAGTATACACCTGGCTTAAATCCGTTTTGGTGCACGAGGGCCAGAGAGTGCGCCCCTCGTCTGCCTCCGTGTGTCGGCGAGTGCATGTTTCGAGGAGGGGGAAGAATGGAGAACTTCTGGCGCCACAGATCAGGAAGCCTGCATGTCTCCTCTGGAACGCAGTCATGTTTTATGTGCAGGTGGCTTAAGAAATGGCGCCTAGATATTATCTGCGAAAGTCGCGCATATTGATTGAAGAGGTGCGCCTCCTTCAATTCCTGATAAGAGCTAAGCACCTCTAGAACCAACAACTTGGCAATGAAGTTGGTTACCGGTAAATCGAAGCTCGCTTTGTAACCTTCTTAATGATGGCGTCGATGCGCTGGTTACGTTGCTTCGTAGAACGAAGGTAGGGTGCAGAGTAGAACATCCAGCTGAGTACAAAGGCATGGACGAGTCGAAGCGTACCCTTGCCCCTCAACCCGCCGCTTTTGTTGGAAACGCGGTGGATCATACGTGCGACTTTTTCGCCTATGCGTTTTAGTTTGGTAGTGGTAAAGTCTGGTCTGAGTCTGTTATGAAAGAACAAGCCCAGGATCCGGATATTCTCGACTTGTTTGACAGGAGCTCCCATCAAAAATGAATGTATGTTCGCGTCGTCTTTGAGGTTGGCTCTGACGTGCAGAAGCTCTGATTTTGCAGGAGCGCAATGGAGACCACAGCCGAAAGCATTGCTATCGACGATAGAGGTGGCCCGCTGGAGGTGGCCCTCCTTTTCTCCAAGCCTCCCTTCAGTAGTCCAAGTTGTTAAGTGATCCGCGTAGAGTGCGCGATGAATTGCTTCCTCCTGGCCAATTGATGTGGAAGCTGCATCATAGCAATGTTGAAGAGGAGCGGTGACAAGACCGCTCCTTGGGGGGTACCCCATATGCCCATTGTGCATGGGCCGAATTAATCATCCTCGATTTTAAGGAAGGCCTGACGCTTTGAGAGGAAGTCTCTTATGTAGGCAAATACCTTGTCACCGCAATATGAAGAGCTCAGGTTTGCCAGAATGCTGCCATGACGAACGCTATCAAAGACGCCTTTAAGATCGAGAGCAAGGATGGCCTTGTCTTTTTGTCACATGAGAGCGGGTTCTATCTATTATGACACGGTGCGACTTAAGAAGGACATCTTGAGCAGATATATGTGGGCTAAACCTTAACATAGTGTCTGCAAAAAGGCCCTTAGCTTCCATGTACGCAGAAAGGCGGTCCCGAACCATTCTCTCCACAAGTTTACCCACACATGACGTTAGTGAGATAGGCTTTAGGTTGTCGATATTTGTGATCTTGCCTGGCCTAGGAATCTGCTTGCCATACTGCACGTTACCTTCCAATTTGTTGGTATCATGTTCATTGCTTCACCTTTGCGGCAAAGCTGTGACTTTTTCATGTCGTGACTAGTCAGACATATTCCTCAAACTTTCTTACCCGCCACCTGATTTTTTCTCTACACCTACTTAAAGAGGCGATCACGGGAGCACCCAGGCGTTGGTGGCTCGCTAGATAGATAGATAGATAGATAGATAGATAGATAGATAGATAGATAGATAGATAGATAGATAGATAGATAGATAGATAGATAGATAGATAGATAGATAGATAGATAGATAGATAGATAGATAGATATCAGGTGTTTGGGTCCCAAACCAACAAGATCATTATGGGAGATGGCCTAATGGAGGGGTGCAGAAATTTTGACCATCTGGTGTTCCTTACCGTTTATTGACATCGCGCAGTACACGGTCTATCTCTGTTCGCCTCCATGGAAAAGTGACCCCCACCACCGGAATCAAAGCAGCCGAGCACCTTAGACTCTGTTTGACAAAAATAGTTATAGATACGTAGATAAACAAGGTCAAAATGTCTATTTGACGACGTCTGTCTACGGCATCAAAGTGTGCACAAACGTGTGGCATTTGTTAACGAGTGCTCGCATTTGATAACTAGTAGTCATTACTTGATTGCGCAGGTACTGCTGAAGAGTATCACTTTGCTGCAAACGCTGCTATGTTTCACGGTGGTTTGACGTGCCGCATTTAAGGACCAATGTTCAGGATTGCTTTTAAGTGTGAAGCATTTATTCGCGAAGTTCGGCGACTTTGAGCGCATCTATTTATCCATCTATCTATTCGCGTACAACCGTTAGCTCACCCAGCCGTTTCGATAATGGTATCAATACCAAAACTGGTATGGCATAACATGACTGTAGGACGCGCATAAGTAACGAGTCAAAACACGGAAATCATGAGAAGTATGTCATGAATGTCATGATATAACTTTATAGTCTTGCTGCTCTTACGGTCGTTTTGCTGAAATGACATATTGCAAAACTGGCATGATATGAGATGACTGCATTGTGGATATAAGTGGGAAACTTTAACGTGAAGATCATATCCTGCATATCATGCACGTCATGACTACACATGACACTTATGGTGCGCTGGTGGTCGCATTGCTAGATTGACGTACACCCAAATTTGGTATTACGGGTCGTGAATGGATGCTGAAGGTAGATGACTGCTGCGAAGATGATAATCATGAGACGCGTGTGATGTAAGAACCTGACTACATGCCACGCTCATGGTGTGCCCGTGGCTCTTTCGCTACGTTTACATACACTGAATTGGGTAATACGTGACGCGAATGTACGACGTAGGTAAATGATACGTCCAAACATGATAATAAGGATATGCGTGTCATGTAAAACAGGACTTTATGCTATGCTGATAGCGTGCTCGCGGCCGTTTCGCTAACTCTACATATACCGAATGTGATCTCCCGTGAAGTAAATAGATGACGAAGGTGAATGATACGTCCAAACATGATAATCATAACATAGGAGCCATGTACGGCATAATTTACACCCGCACTGCTACGTTGTGCTGATTTTAAAGTCACATATCAAACTACTTCATTCGTGCTTCGCATATCGTCGATTCCCACTGTAAGTGGGATCTAGGAATGTTTGTAACAAATTGAACGCCATCAAAAAAAAAAAAGAGAATGGCCCATACAGTGTGGGCCTAACATTTGATCCTTTTTATGCGAGGACTGAAGTTGACTGATAGCAGTATATATGTGGTAGCCTTGATAAATTAGGTAGTATATAAACAAATGATTATTCGTCAGGTGCGCACTTGTAATAAGATCACGCGCTACGTGACAATGACAAGCAAGACATGAGTGTTCTACACTCGTCGTAGTGGCTACTGGCAGCCCTAACTTACACCCTCATGTTGAAATGCACCTATATACCTTATAAAGTAGATGGAGGGGTGACAGCTGTCATAGCTTAGTGGTAAAGCGTAGGACGCGTTATTCGAAAATGACAATTTTGATCCCCACCGGATGCAGGTTTGCTTGCTTCGACTTTTATTCCTTGCCAATTACATTGCTATCACTTCAAATACAGTATAGTTTTCTTGGCATCATTGTCTGTGTGTTCTCCTTAGCGTGATCAATCTTCTTAGTCTAATATTTCACTTGCCTTTCTTTATGCTAATAAATTATGAATTCAACAAGCCTCAGTTTCTTTTGTAAGTAGAACCACAATCATTAAGTGTGCAGCCATTCACTTCTTGCACCGTCCTCGTTGATGTTCTTGCTTGTTTTTTTTACTTGACGACCTTTACTGCTAAATGACCTTCAATCAGAGGCAGCAATATGAGGGGCAGTAGCTGATCAGGAGACTGGTTTGCATACGTTCTGCAATGATTGTCATTGAATAGGTTATACGTTGATTTTGTGATTGTCCTACCAAAAGTTCGCCACTTTCTTACATATAATCGCGCTCTGCTGCGTGGTAGGGATTTAAATTGTACTCGCTTCTTAACTAGAAAAAAGTTTTTGTAGCCAATGTTAAAATGATTAGACAAGAGAAAACACCTGGGTAAAATCAATAATGAAGTGAATGAAGGTTTCCAATTTCAAGGCTACGAGTTGCCGTTATTGAACAGGTTTCCCCTAGAAGGGGCAAAAATCTGGGTTTTGAACGGAAAGCTACCGCTTATATGTGAGCGAAAAATAAGGCGGGAGGTTGTTGACTCTGCGCTCATTGTTCTATTGTGCAGACTCGTATAGAAAAGAAAGAGTGATAAACGTACAAGTAATCTGCCAACAGTGTTAACAATTGTTCATATGTTCCTTGTGTGCCATTCTGTCATTCGGACTGGTTCCAGACGAAAGGACGAAATGTGGTTGTGTTCTTCCCAAGGTTGTTTGGACAGCACAGCATAAAACTGTTGGTTGCAAATCGAAACAGCGTAAGTTGCTGCTTCATCAAGCAGTGCGAATGGACGAACACAAAAATTCATGAACTAGTGTTTACTTAAAATATCCCCTGTGCAGGGTTTACTTCATCTCAACTGAAACTCAATAGAATTACAGTGTGTGTAAGTATAAAAGGGCTTCTGAAGAAATTCGCACCAATCTCCATTACCGGTAGACATCACCAGCGCCGGTGCCGCAGCAAACAGGCAAGATTGACGCGAACATTTTATTTTGCACTGTGTGACAGCCTTAAGAGTTTAAGAGAAGACAGTTTCAAAAGTTGCAGCAAGTGAAAAAAAACAAAAGCTTTCGTAAGCTTGACATAAAGTATAAAAGGCATACAAATATATTCAGTACTCAAACATTATCATGAAATTATTCGATGCACAAGACGTGTCTTCCAAAAACTCGCATCAACAAAACGAAAAGTTGTGATAGGACGTTGCAAGTATTAGGGCGCTATATATATATATTAAAAGGTACATCTCTGCTTGCGCAAATTTTTTCGGAGACTGATTACCCTCCCTCGACTACCTCACCATGAAGGTACCAAAGTCTATCCCTTCATTTAGCCTGATTTATCAGTCTTATTAGTCATGAACCAGCTCGCCCAAGCAACAGTTTTAACCTATCACTCCACTTGGACAAAGAAAGCCTAAGAAATTTCACTTTCTGGCAATTGTCAGCAATGCCACGTGCAATATGCTTGAATAATTACTATGTTTGTTCATTATGCGACCTGTTTTAGCACATTTTGTATTAGTGTGTGATGAAGATGAAACATGGTCCGCAAAGAGATGGAATCAAACAACTTAATTTAGTCATGTCAGTAGTAAATATCAGTAGTAAATCCCGCTCAATGCAAGAAGACCAGCATCGCCACAAGCGCCTTCCCGTTCTCTTTTTGTGACCCCCTTTATTAGCGAGTAAAAATAACACTGCGCTAAATCATGCATACCTCTAGGCACCCTTCTATGTTGTCAAGCACGCTGCCTCCTGTTTACAACCTCCGTACAGCAAATTCGTGCACCTTCCATCAGTTTTATTGTAACGCTACTTATCTGTTCACCTATCACATTGGGTGTCTTCTATTGGTGCCATCGATCAGAGTTGATTAATTGATGCTAGTGTAGTCGCACGTATCTACCGATAGCTGTGACAACACGGGAAAACCTTGGCCCCTGATGGTTATTACGAGATGAGCAGCTCAGACAATATAGAAGAAATTTTCAAGTAGCAACTAACAACAGTAAACTGTGGCTTTTCGATTGACATTGAAGAACTGTTTTATTCCATTCCACAAGACAACTCGTTCTTGGCGGTCCGCAGCTGTTTTGAAGGTTGGTGGGTTGTAGCTTTCTAGAACGCATGTGGGATCTCTGTTGAGAAATTTCTAGACTTGCTAAGCTTGTATTTTTTTTCCACGATTGTTGGCTTCTAGGACTAGTTTTATGTTCAACAACAAGAAATATGCATAGCCTCGAGTGTGGCACCTTTCCTCACAGAAAGGTGTTTAGCTGAATTTGAGGTTTTGTTCCCAAGTATCCTTACTGATGACCGCATCACAAATGTGTTTAGATGCGTGGGAGACTTTTTATTTACTTTAATTACTAACCTTCACAATAGGCTTGAAGAAGATATCAGCGAAATTTCAGAATAATTTAAGTAGACATAGTCTAGTTTTAATTTCTCTTGTAAACTCACCAAATGTCCTTCCATAGAGTTTTTTATGTTAAATTGTTTTTTAATGATGAAGATAGCTTCTATTGGGCTTAGCTTCCCAGGTCAAAGAAGCCTCTCTTACTTTATGATTCATGACTGTCTAAGGTCGTCCCCGCACATGGTTCAGTTACATGTTGACAGATGCATTGCTTCGCAGGGCCGTCTTTCTTCCCATTCTTCGCAAAGCTATAGTGGAGCCATTGTCGAATACCTTTAGGGGAAATACAAAAAAAAAGGAGGACCTCTAGCAAAGTGAGAAGTGGAAGTTCGAGATTCTTCCTGACATGGACAAGATCTCGAACAGCCTAAAGAGAGTTGGAAATAAATTTGATGTAAACGTTTCCCTCTCTGCTCACCAACGAGCAAAAACAAAAACTTTGGAAAGAACGAATTGTATGTAATAGCTCACAGAAATATGTAGGTGCCCAGCAAAACGAAAGTGTTATACGAGATTCCACTTAGCTGAGGTTCGGTATATGAAGGGCAGACCGGATGCTGCAATAATAAGCGTCTACAGGGTCGGCGTATGCAGGAACAGTATCTGCATAAGCACTATTCGGTCATACAGCACAGTGGGTGCGCCTGCCTTCGCATAACCAATATAGCAAAACAGCAAGACAATAAAAACTCATGCCACATTTCAGGCAGGCCAAGATTTTCGGTCATCTAAAAAACCAAAAGCATGGGAAACAATCGAAGCCTAGAATGTTATACAATACGGGATCGATAAGAGTATTAGTGAAGCTTCGTTACACCAGCGCATCTATTTTCTTGTGTGTGATCGCCAGATGCCCTCAACCCAGCCATTTACTACCATCTCCTCTAACTCTTCCTGCTCTACCTCATCGTCTAGCATTTTGTGTATGCTTTGTGTTTACATGGCAGAGAACGCTTAACGAGTTGTCTCATGACCACGGTGCCATGTTCCCGACGCCACTCATATGAAGTCATCTTTTGTCTTTGATGTGTAGAGATCCGCGGGGTGGCGTGGTGTGGAGTTTTTCATATTCACGTTGTTGGCGGTTACACTGGCTCTGTAAGAGGTACGGTGTTTTAGATAGCATGTCTCTGTTCGTGGCGTTATGCGGACAACCAATGGGGAGGTGCCCCAGTGGCGCTGCAGCATGCGCTATGAATTAGCGGCAGCATTGCTGGGTCGGCGTTCCTTACACCTATATAAGAAAGAAGTTGAATTGCCTGTTTGTTTAGTTTCCCTACATAATATATATATATATATATATATATATATATATATATATATATATATATATATATATATATATATATATATATATATATATATATATATATATACAGTATAAAAAGAGGTCGACAAACGTGCGAAAAAACACTAGTTTTACTAACGTTTCGGCAGGTGGGCCTGCCTTCGTCGGAGTGAATGGTTACACATGGCACACAGGGCACATAGATAAGCCGCTTCTTTGCGTATCACACGGCTAAGTCATTATCAGTAGTATAGGAAACAAGATTATGTATCACCAAAGGTACGTGGCTATAGTGCATATACAGCTGAAAACGCGTATCATTATACAATAGTGAATTGGCACGTATTAGATACCCTACAATTTGTGTGGAATGAAACAGGTCAGCAAAATAACAAACTGCGCACGCAGTAGCTCACTTGGTCATACGTTCTGCGGGATAAACACAGCCTAAAAACATTCAGTAAGCCTTTAAAAAAGAAAAAGAAGTTTAGAGAGATAAACAAAATCACAAAGCAGGCAGAGCAAAATGAATGCGAGTAAATGGTGAAGCGACAAAGGCCACCTACATTAGGTAGGTAATATTTGACAATAGGCCAACATCGTGCGAAGAATATACACTTGTCAGTAAAACAAAAAAAAAGCGATTTACTAAGGCAATATGCAAGTAAGCGTACCCGGGCTCTCGTTCATGCCGGCAGACAGTGTTTTGAATTTATGAATTAAAAATGACTCTTTTACTTCGCGTTCATGGTGTGATTTAAAACCCGATTCCAGTATTGTAGCTATCATGTTACTGAATGAATGACCTGCCTCGGTGACATGCCTTGAAATCGATAAGTTGGGAAGGGCATGCACATGAGCTTTATGATTATTGAAACGGTATCGAAAAGCAGTTTCAGTATGACCAATGTATTGTACATGACAGATTGAGCATTCTAGCAAATACACGACATTTGCAGTATCACAAGTAAAACTGCCCTTAATTTTGAACTTGAAGTTCGTCACAGTACCGGCTGCCAGTGTTGTTGTCGTCAAGTGTGCACACACTTTACAGCGGGGCGTTTTACAAGGACGGCAACCAAGCGCCTGGTCGTTATTGCTCTGTCTGGTTTTAGAGGAAGTTAATAAATCTCGCAAATTTCTGCCTCGTCTATACACAACACGTAGTGGTTCTGGAAACGCTTTTGCAAGGCGTTCGCTCTGCATAAGTATGTTGTGGTGTTTACGGAAAATTGATGCTACGTTAGGTGCCGATGCGTTATGGGTTAAAACCAGGTTAACCTGTGAATGACCTTTAGGATTTTTCTTGGGGATGCAGAGTGCTGTACGGTCTTGTGCGTCGGCACGCCTTACTGCGTCATCGACTAACTTGGGCGCATATTTCTGTTTAAGAAGTGCAGTGCGTAGCTGGTTACAGTTATTATCAAAGTCAGATTGCTCAGAGCAAATTCTCTTAAAGCGTAAGGCCTGCCTGTAAGGTATGCTGGATTTGCAGTGCCTTTTGTGGCTGCTTTGAAAGTGTAAATACCTCTGTCTATCAGTCGGCTTGCGGTACAGTTTAGTGCTCAATTTTGCATTATCGAGACAAACGGTTACATCGAGAAAGTTAATGGTCTCTGGTGAATATGTGTGCGAAAAAGATATGGAAGGGTGAGCATTATTAAAGTCCGAAATAAAAGACAAAAGTTCCTCCTCTCCATGTGGCCAAATCATGAAAATGTCGTCAATAAATCTTTTAAAATAAAAAGGTTTTAGCGAACGACCCAACAAGAATTTGTTCTCAAGGGATCCCATAAATATATTTGCATAGCTTGGCCCGATCTTAGTACCCATAGACGTACCACTTACTTGAACATAATGCACTCCATTGAATTCAAAGTTGTTGTACTGAAGAATCATTTCAAGCAGTATAGCTATAGTCGAGCTATCAATGGACTTGTCGAGAGCGAAGTGATCGTAAGCCTCAACCACGGACCTTATACCATCCAAGTGCGGTATGCTTGTGTAGAGAGACGCAACATCGAGAGTTACAAGAAGAGCGTTGTTAGGTATGATAAGGTTGGCAATATCAGAAAGGAAGTCGTTAGTATCTCGCAGAAATGACTGGAACGTAGGTGGTATCTGGTTTATCAGGCTATCTACGTAACGCGACAAGTTTTCTGTCACGGTACCTATGCCGGAAACAATTGGGCGACCAGGATTGTTGTGTTTATGGATTTTTGATAACAAATAGAACCTACCAGCTGCCGGACTAAGAGGGATTAGAGAAGCTGCCCTATCATTTAGTTTTTTCTCCTTTATTAGTTTTCTTATTGTGCCGTCTAATATCGCTTTATAATCCTCAGTCGGATCGGCCTCGAGTCGCTTATAAAACGACCTATCATCAAGCTGACTGTTCGCTTCAGCAATATATTTGGTCGTGTCCATGACAACGACGGCACCTCCTTTGTCCGCAGGTTTTATTGTGATGTCGGTGCGTTTGCCAAGGTTTGCTATAGCTTTTCTTTCTAGGGTCGATAGGTTTCGACGAAAAGACTGGGGTTCATTATAAGCTTGAATGATATCTCGCTGCACTGCCTTAATAAATATGTCCAAGTGTTTGTCACGTTGTGACCCCGGTGTCCAACGTTTAGCCGAGGGTAAAGCGGTTGGATCGTCGGCGGGAGTCGGCTGATCGAAGAAATATTCGCGTAGTCTCATATTTCGTACGAAGTTGTCTAAATCTTTGTATAACTGAAATTCATTATAGTTACCACTTGCTGGACAGAAGCGAGGAGGAGAGGAGGAACTTTTGTCTTTTATTTCGGACTTTAATAATGCTCACCCTTCCATATCCTTTTCGCACACATATTCACCAGAGACCATTAACTTTCTCGATGTAACCGTTTGTCTCGATAATGCGAAATTGAGCACTAAACTGTACCGCAAGCCGACTGATAGACAGAGGTATTTACACTTTCAAAGCAGCCACAAAAGGCACTGCAAATCCAGCATACCTTACAGCCAGGCCTTACGCTTTAAGAGAATTTGCTCTGAGCAATCTGACTTTGATAATAACTGTAACCAGCTACGCACTGCACTTCTTAAACAGAAATATCCGCCCAAGTTAGTCGATGACGCAGTAAGGCGTGCCGACGCACAAGACCGTACAGCACTCTGCATCCCCAAGAAAAATCCTAAAGGTCATTCACAGGTTAACCTGGTTAACCTGGTTAACAGGTTAACCTGCACCTAACGTAGCATCAATTTTCCGTAAACACCACAACATACTTATGCAGAGCGACCGCCTTGCAAAAGCGTTTCCAGAACCACTACGTGTTGTGTACAGACGAGGCAGAAATTTGCGAGATTTATTAACTTCCTCTAAAACCAGACAGAGCAATAACGACCAGGCGCTTGGTTGCCGTCCTTGTAAAAAGTCCCGCTGTAAAGTGTGTGCACACATGACGACAACAACACTGGCAGCCAGTACTGCGACGAACTTCAAGTTCAAAATTAAGGGCAGTTTTACTTGTGATACTGCAAATGTCGTATATTTGCTAGAATGCTCAATCTGTCATGTACAATACATAGGTCATACTGAAACTGCTTTTCGATACCGTTTCAATAATCATAAAGCTCATGTGCATGCCCTTCCTAACTTACCGATTTCAAGGCATGTCACCGAGGCAGGTCATTCATTTAGTAACATGATAGCTACAATACTGGAATCGGGTTTTAAATCACACCATGCACGCGAAGTAAGAGTCTTTTTTGATTCATAAATTCAAAACACTGTCTGCCGGCATGAACGAGAGCCCGGGTACGCTTACTTGCATATTGCCTTAGTAAATCGCTTTTTTTTGTTTTACTGACAAGTGTATATTCTTCGCACGATGTTGGCCTATTGTCAAATATTACCTACATAATGTAGGTGGCCTTTGTCGCTTCACCATTTACTCGCATTCATTTTGCTCTGCCTGCTTTGTGATTTTGTTTATCTCTCTAAACTTCTTTTTCTTTTTTAAAGGCTTACTGAATGTTTTTAGGCTGTGTTTATCCCGCAGAACGCATGACCAAGTGAGCTACTGCGTGCGCAGTTTGTTATTTTGCTGACCTGTTTCATTCCACACAAGTTGTAGGGTATCTAATACGTGCCAATTCACTATTGTATAATGATACGCGTTTTCAGCTGTATATACACTATAGCCACGTACCTTTGGTGATATATAATCTTGTTTCCTATACTACTGATAATGACATAGCCGTGTGATACGCAAAGAAGCGGCTTATCTATGTGCCCTGTGTGCCATGTGTAACCATTCGCTCCGACGAAGGCAGGCCCACCTGCCGAAACGTTAGTAAAACTAGTGTTTTTTCGCACGTTTGTCGACCTCTTTTTATACTGCATTTTCCACCGGATCCATTGAATATCACCCCACCACATTTTCCTGCTATGGATATCCGGAAGACAACGTCGAAATGCACCACCTGGAAGTATCCCAAGTTCGGAATAACCACGGCTATCTTGGGTGATTCACAGACAAAGTACCTGTTCCAATACTTCGACCCCCTGCTACAAGGAACACCGGCGTTCATAACGCAGTCGGGCGCTGCGGTCAGGGATGTTCCTTCACTGCTTGACCTAGTTCCTTCGTCGACAAGAACTCTGGTTCTACACGTCGGGAGCAACGACTTGGCAAAAAGAAGTGCTCAAGAAACCTTTCGTTGTTATCGCAACCTTCTACACCTAATCCGTGAAGAGCGATCCGAAATAAGCCGTCTGTACGCCACGCTTGTCTTGCCAAGGGCCACGAATCAACGTCGCAGAAATAATAACCAAGTATTTGTCCATCGTTTCAACCGCGAAGCAAGCCATTTCAACAGCCTATTACGTAGTTTCTGCGAACGCTCTAGGGATTTGTCTTTTCTGGACCACATGTTCGAATGGCTGCCACCTGGACGAGTACTGGCAGCCGATGGACTGCACGTGAGCTTTGAGGGCATCGCGCTGATGGCAAGTCCCATACGCCAGCTTTGCTTCGACTCCCCAAGTGAAGCAACTTCAAATGGTTTGGGCGATGCTGTATCTTCGCCCCAGCACCTTCGGGGGCTTGCCCCACAAAGAAGCCACCGGACTACGCCAGAAACCGCCAAGACCCGCAAAAGGCAACCTGGGGCTATCCGGCCGACCAAAAGTATCCAGGGTCATGCAAGTTCTTCTCGCAACGAACCCACCTTGAAGGAGCCACGCTGCAATGCCATGCTCGCCGAATCAACGCCTACAGCGTCCGCCAACCAGCGGTCATAGGATCATCCTTGTGTGCCCCGGAACGAGAAATGCTACTCCTGCTCTGCCCAGAGGAATTCCGCACCAGGAACATCAGCCAGCTTGGCTCCACAAGACCCACGAAAGACGGCAGTTTCCCTTACGGGCTCCAGGTACCCACTTCGACGCAAATATTCAGACGTTTTAAAAAGAAAACCGAATAATTGACTGCAGCACTCATTGTCGAATAGTATCCTGAGTTCAAAGTGTTCTAAGCAGTTTCAAATAATTAGGAAATTTGTCGAGAAACGTGTCCGTTACGAGCTACATGTGTCTACTCTAGAAGCATATTTAGCGGCTTCCATTCCGCCTAGAGGTTTAAGTCTCTGTCTACAGCCAGCAACATCAAAGCTATCGAAGTGCAACGCGAGGAAGTGGTCTGACACCTTAAAGAACGCCTCACTTGAGCTAGTACACATTGTATTAAACCATTATCGATCTTCCGTGAAATCGCTGATAAACAGGGAGCGCCAACTACTCGATCAGTTTAGCCTTTCTCCAGAGGAATCATCATCCCTAAGAGCATATGAGCAAAAGAAACGTTCCAAGCTTAACGCACAGAAATGCAAAAAATTGCTCAGAGATGGTGTAAAACTTCGAAACTCAACGCCTCCATCTTCGGCCAAGGAAAGAACATGTACACCTGCACCCGACAACATTATTATTATTTCAACTGCTATCTTATCTAAAGAAGAACTCAGTCTTTAATCCCGTGGTTTAAGCTTCTGTCCAGCAAGTGGTAACTATAATGAATTTCAGTTATACAAAGATTTAGACAACTTCGCACGAAATATGAGACTACGCGAATATTTCTTCGATCAGCCGACTCCTGCCGACGATCCAACCGCTTTACCCTCGGCTAAACGTTGGACACCGGGGTCACAACGTGACAAACACTTGGACATATTTATTAAGGCAGTGCAGCGAGATATCATTCAAGCTTATAATGAACCCCAGTCTTTTCGTCGAAACCTATCAACCCTAGAAAGAAAAGCTATAGCAAACCTTGGCAAACGCACCGACATCACAATAAAACCTGCGGACAAAGGAGGTGCCGTCGTTGTCATGGACACGACCAAATATATTGCTGAAGCGAACAGTCAGCTTGATGATAGGTCGTTTTATAAGCGACTCGAGGCCGATCCGACTGAGGATTATAAAGCGATATTAGACGGCACAATAAGAAAACTAATAAAGGAGAAAAAACTAAATGATAGGGCAGCTTCTCTAATCCCTCTTAGTCCGGCAGCTGGTAGGTTCTATTTGTTGCCAAAAATTCATAAACACAACAATCCTGGTCGCCCAATTGTTTCCGGCATAGGTACCGTGACAGAAAACTTGTCGCGTTACGTAGATAGCCTGATAAACCAGATACCCCCTACGTTCCAGTCATTTCTGCGAGATACTAACAACTTCCTTTCTGATATTGCCAACCTTATTATACCTAACAACGCTCTTCTTGTAACTCTCGATGTTGCGTCTCTCTACACAAGCATACCGCACTTGGATGGTATAAGGTCCGTGGTTGAGGCTTACAATCACTCCGCTCTCGACAAGTCCATTGATAGCTCGACTATAGCTATAATGCTTGAAATGATTCTTCAGTACAACAACTTTGAATTCAATGGAGTGCATTATGTTCAAGTAAGTGGTACGTCTATGGGTACTAAGATCGGGCCAAGCTATGCAAATATATTTATGGGATCCCTTGAGAACAAATTCTTGTTGGGTCGTTCGCTAAAACCTTTTTATTTTAAAAGATTTATTGACGACATTTTCATGATTTGGCCACATGGAGAGGAGGAACTTTTGTCTTTTATTTCGGACTTTAATAATGCTCACCCTTCCATATCTTTTTCGCACACATATTCACCAGAGACCATTAACTTTCTCGATGTAACCGTTTGTCTCGATAATGCAAAATTGAGCACTAAACTGTACCGCAAGCCGACTGATAGACAGAGGTATTTACACTTTCAAAGCAGCCACAAAAGGCACTGCAAATCCAGCATACCTTACAGGCAGGCCTTACGCTTTAAGAGAATTTGCTCTGAGCAATCTGACTTTGATAATAACTGTAACCAGCTACGCACTGCACTTCTTAAACAGAAATATCCGCCCAAGTTAGTCGATGACGCAGTAAGGCGTGCCGACGCACAAGACCGTACAGCACTCTGCATCCCCAAGAAAAATCCTAAAGGTCATTCACAGGTTAACCTGGTTAACTTGGTTAACAGGTTAACCTGCACCTAACGTAGCATCAATTTTCCGTAAACACCACAACATACTTATGCAGAGCGACCGCCTTGCAAAAGCGTTTCCAGAACCACTACGTGTTGTGTACAGACGAGGCAGAAATTTGCGAGATTTGTTAACTTCCTCTAAAACCAGACAGAGCAATAACGACCAGGCGCTTGGTTGCCGTCCTTGTAAAAAGTCCCGCTGTAAAGTGTGTGCACACATGACGACAACAACACTGGCAGCCAGTACTGCGACGAACTTCAAGTTCAAAATTAAGGGCAGTTTTACTTGTGATACTGCAAATGTCGTATATTTGCTAGAATGCTCAATCTGTCATGTACAATACATAGGTCATACTGAAACTGCTTTTCGATACCGTTTCAATAATCATAAAGCTCATGTGCATGCCCTTTTTAACTTACCGATTTCAAGGCATGTCACCGAGGCAGGTCATTCATTCAGTAACATGATAGCTACAATACTGGAATCGGGTTTTAAATCACACCATGAACGCGAAGTTAAAGAGTCATTTTTAATTCATAAATTCAAAACACTGTCTGCCGGCATGAACGAGAGCCCGGGTACGCTTACTTGCATATTGCCTTAGTAAATCGCTTTTTTTTGTTTTACTGACAAGTGTATATTCTTCGCACGATGTTGGCCTATTGTCAAATATTACCTACATAATGTAGGTGGCCTTTGTCGCTTCACCATTTACTCGCATTCATTTTTCTCTGCCTGCTTTGTGATTTTGTTTATCTCTCTAAACTTCTTTTTCTTTTTTAAAGGCTTACTGAATGTTTTTAGGCTGTGTTTATCCCGCAGAACGTATGACCAAGTGAGCTACTGCGTGCGCAGTTTGTTATTTTGCTGACCTGTTTCATTCCACACAAGTTGTAGGGTATCTAATACGTGCCAATTCACTCTTGTATAATGATACGCGTTTTCAGCTGTATATACACTATAGCCACGTACCTTTGGTGATACATAATCTTGTTTCCTATACTACTGATAATGACTTAGCCGTGTGATACGCAAAGAAGCGGCTTATCTATGTGCCCTGTGTGCCATGTGTAACCATTCACTCCGACGAAGGCAGGCCCACCTGCCGAAACGTTAGTAAAACTAGTGTTTTTTCGCACGTTTGTCGACCTCTTTTTATACTGCATTTTCCACCGGATCCATTGAATATCACCCCACCATATATATATATATATATATATATATATATATATATATATATATATATATATATATATATAAATATATAAATATAGTGTAAACAGAATTAGCCGAGATGGGAGTAAATTACTTGTCCTCTACACTCTAAAAAATACCGAACAAAAAGGGTGTCTCTTTCTCCCACAACAATAATCATCATCAGGCTTGCGTGCGCTTCCTTTCTTAAAAACTCGGCGCTGGCCACTTTCCCATCGAGAATGCAATGTAACCCTGGTAATGGGCATGTCGATCGTTACCGGAATGTACCGGACGTGGGGCGATAGGGCAAGGAGGGAGCGCAATATAGATGACGATCATTGTTGTGGGACAAAGGGACCCTTTTTACTCGCTTTTTTTAGAGTGTAGAGCATGCCCCGACGGGGGTTTTCTAAACACCGCCCGGAAGGAGTTCAAAATTTACTCCCCATTAGTAGGGTGTTTTTTCATGGTGCCAGGGAGGGGGGGGGTATTTACATCTATAGGGGAACTTTTTCAGGTCAGCATGGGAGTAATTTTTTACATCAACCAAGAAAAAATTACGTCAGCAGCAGTACCATGTGCAAGCATAACTTTAATTGCGTTACCTTCGAAGCACACAATAATGGTTACAGTACACAAACATGCACACAATGTTCACGTAATATTACAACACTCACCCTCATCACTGCTTGTATATACATATAAATACAGCATTGGTGGGGAAAGGGGTCGTAGCGTTGCAAATACTCAAGAAGATTCTTCGTAAGAACCGTAACTACGAAGTATATGCTTGACCGTGCGCATGTTCTTTGCTGTGGTGGGAAAGAGGCATCATCCAAATAAATCAGTTAGTCGGCAGCGGCCCCTTTCACATCTTCGTTATGGTGTCTTGCATGTAGGCGTAGGTTTATGTATTTCATGTCTTGCCAACTAGCTCCCTTCCTCTCCCCCTGGAGTACCCTTCTTAAGTGCATCGTTGCGACTTGTGCGCAATCTATCAGTACCTCTAGTGCAGGGCTGTGTCGAATAAACATGTGTTGCAGATACATTGTTTAAAGAACATTTGGTATTTTGTATCTGTAGCACTACAAGTCTCATAAAATTGTAGATAAGAAGAGTGAACTCATCAAAAGAAATGTTACAGGTAATTGAGCAATATGAGACAAAGCTTTGCCGATTCTATGGCATTCTTGGGAGCATTGGATTTGTAGTTATGAGTCAAACAAGAGCATGTTGTCATTGATACTGGGAAACCACAATCATTTTGTACAGTCAGTCTCGTGAAAATGAGCGCACTACGTACATGATCGCAAGAGGGACGTCGCTGAGTGAAATTGAGGAGGTGCTAAAAGCACGACAACACGGTGGGCTCCTTGATCTGGCTGCCAGCACCACTTCAGGTGGCACAGAGGTGATGCGGCCCCAACATGCTGGACTAGTGATTGTGGTGGCCGACTGCTAACCCGAAGATCATGGTATCGAACCCCGGCTGCGGCGGCTGCATTTTCAATGGAGGCGAAAATAATTGAGGCCAGTGCACTTATCTTTAGGTGCACGTTGAAACCTCGGGTGGTCAAAATTTTTGTAGCCCTTCACTTCGGCGTCTCTCATACTCATATCTTGGTTTCGGAACTGTAAACCCCAAATAATATTAGAGATGTGAGGCAGCTATTCTCCTCAGAAATTTGAAATCCTCTCACTGGTAACGCCCCTGACTTGAAGTGGACGTCTACGCGCTGCAGTGAATCTACTGTCTATCTTTCCCTTTTTGTTTTTTCGTCTCTTCCTACTTTTTGGTTTTTCTTGTCCTATTCCCTAATCTTCCTGTGTAGGGCACCCAACCGGACGTCTTTTTGGTTAACCTCCCTGCCTTCTGCTTTTTGTTACATGCTTCTTCATTCCTTCTCTCTGGTGCCCCGCCGCAGTGGTCGAGTGGCTAAGGTACTCGGCTGCTGACCGGCAGGTCGCTGGTTCGAATCTCGGCTGGGGCGGCTGCATTTCCAAAGGAGGCGGAAATGTTGTAGGCCCGTGTGCTCAGATTTGGGTGCACGTTAAAGAACCGCAGGTGGCCGACATTTCCAGAGCCCTCCACTACAGCGTCTCTCATAATCTTATGGTGGTTTCGGGGCGTTAGACCCCACATATCATCATCATGATCCTCCTCTCTGGTAGGCCACGAGGTGATCGTTTATGAATATCGGCAATCAAGAATAATGAAACCTGACTGATTTGTGAGCTGGTATCTTAGTTGCATTGTTCTTGATGAATGCATCACAGAACGTGATCTTGGTTCAGGTTTGTTTTGTAAAATTGAGATAGCGCATGTGTAACCTGATCGGGACAAGAAACAGCTGTTAGTGCCTCTTGATCGCTCGTTTTTTTAAAATAAAAAACCTTAGCCATTCTCAATATGACATTACATAGCACAGGTGGGCTGCCGGTGAAGGCATTTTTTAATATGAGGCCTGGTAAGGGGAGGGGGGGCGTATTATAGAGTTTATGTCAAAGAGCTGAGATTATAATTTTACTACAGTTATTCCGAGATTGTGGGGCAGAATGAGCCGTGGTTTGGAGTGTAAACGCTGTCTCATGCATTGTATGTTGTCAGCTGAAAATAAAAATAAATGCACTCTTGAAAATTAACTAAATTGTTATGTCGTGAGGCATTGTCTAAAATGATGGATAGTCAGTCATGAAGCGGCGTTCCAGTTACTTTCATGTAAATTGAAGACGTCGGAAAAATTTTAAATTGCGCAAGTTATGTATTCTTGTGAAGAATAAAGTGACATTGTGGCCTGACAGACAGTTTAATACACTTCATTTCAATAATTTACCTTAATTATTTTAGAAGAGAATTGCATAGGAGGTGCGCATAATTTGAAATATTACAAATATTGTCCTCGAATAAATCTTGTCATTTTTTTAATGGAGGCAGGTGAGGTGGTGATGGAAACGTGGTGTAAAAGGCCGTTCCATTCTTTGGCTGGGTGGGAGAAAACGATGACGTGCAAGTGACAGTACGTGCACCTGGACGAGCAACGCTGAAAAAATGGCTCGTGTAAAGTGAAATGTGCATAGGAGGTAAAATATAGGGTATTTCATGAAGTGAATTATTTTAGAATTCACGATATAAAGATGAGCTCGCTATGCAACGGTGATGTACTAGTGCCGCGAAATCAGAATCTGTTTTTAATAACAAAACAATGAAGTCATATGAGTATGATGAATGTATATACCTTACGGCGTGATTTTGAACGAACTCCTAGGCATTGCTAGTATATATCTGATGAAGATTCTAAATGGGTGACGCATATTCGAGTTTAGGCTAAACCAATGCGTTATATGTGAGCAGTTTTACGTGTCGAGGAGCACTGCGGAAGATTCGTTTGAGCAATCTTAAAGTTTTGTTTAAAGATAATGTTATGTGAGTCACATGAGAGGACCACTTGAGATCATGCGTGATAGTGATGTCCGTATACTTGAATGAGAAAACATTGCCATTCGGGGTATTGTCAATTGTGAAAGATGATTACGGCTGTTTAAAATGACATTGATTTACACCTACGAAAATTTAAGGCAATGAACCACTTGTCGCACCACTTCTTAAGGTTATTTAGATCATTCAGCTATGATACGTGGTCGTTATCGGTAATGATAGAGTGATATATGACACAGTCATCAGCAATAGCTCGAATGGTGGAGGATACGTGCAAAGGTAGATAGTTTATGTATAATAAAAGTAAGAGAACGTAAAACTGAACCCTGTGGGATGCCCGGTGTTCGTGGTAGAAATTTAGAAGCAGTATTGTTAATAATAACAGCTTGTGATCAAATATAAACTATTTGATTCATGTATGGATATTAGGGCAAAAGTTTAAGTGACAAAGTTTCATTATTCACCTTTTATGTGCAACCAACGTTTTGTGGCAACTTTATAAGTTGTCTTCTCAAAGTCAAGAAAAATGACCTCGGTTAGAATGTCACAATCAAGTTTCCGTGAAGATCAAGCAGAAATGAGGCTAGTTGCGTGTCATGCAATAAATTCTTATGAAAACCATTTTGTGACGAATGAAAAAAGTTACTGCCCTATTGCAAAAGCCAGCGCCACTGGGTACCAGCGTCCAGCGCCCTGCCTGATTATGGGCCCAGTATGGTGCTGGTACCAGCGCCTCCCAGCGCAGATAATGGGACGCTGGCAGCGTCCAAGTACTCTGCGCAAAATGGCTTCCCAGGGATAAAACGGGGGCGCCCATTCACCATAAATAAATAAATAAATAAATATATGAGTAAAATAACGCACATTCACAATAAAACTTAGAAAAATTATTGGAAAAATAAAACCTTGCTTGACGGGATTTGAACTCACTACCTCCTAATCTTTAACCGAGTACGCTACTCATTACGTCAAGCCAGAACGTGGTTGTGGGGTTGTAAAACGACTACTTATTCGAAGAACGCGCTGTTCAACTTCAGGTTTACAAGTCGCACAGTCAAGACAGACACAATATTCCTTTTCAAATAACAATTGCGTCTTGATTCGACAGTGAGTAACGGCTTCCGGGCACCTGACGTGCAGATATTAGCAAGAGCGCAAAGTTTTTTTTTTTTTTTGAAGCATCTACATCTTAATTCTCGAAAATCTCAAATTGACTGGAGGAGCAGCCACAGATTGTCAGCTGTTGCTGCCGATAGTCTTTTTGCCTTTGATAGTCCTTTCTAGCACTTGCTACTTGTCAACAAGTACAGATGATATACATGTCTTGTTTTGTAGATATCCACGCACAGGAGTGAATATCGAGTTTAGTTTTTTCGCGCAAGCGATGATGTAGCAGCACACATCCCGCGTGCCAGATTACATGTTTGCAGTTATATCGATACCTGCAACCAAAAAAGCACCGAAAAAATGACTAATGCAATCAGCTGAAAAAGTATGCTAGTATATAAGTTCACTAACGCGTACCAAATTGCCAACTCCAAATTGCGTGTTCTTACGTACGATTCAGAGAAGTACTGGCTCCTGCGCTCGGAAGGAAGCTTTCGGTGACAGCCTACGTTGCTGAAAGCACGACACATCGATTGTCACCGCTCCTTTTGCGGGCACCGCACACGCAGATAAATGATCGATTTAGGCTCAGGGATGTCGAAACTGTACTTTGCAGTCATTATTACACTTTAGAATTGTGCCTACTTGAAGTAAAAAGCGACGGCAGCAGGTACTTGACGCGGGTGGCAGGATAGGCCTCGCTGGGACGGGTCACTGGGTAAGGCTGCTTTCGAAGCAGCTGAGTTGCGATGCTTGGAATTTCTGCATTTGAGCTTCGCAATATTTCTAACTGCTACCTAAACTGTACCTGAAGTAAGTGGAAGGTCAATAAACGCCAGATATGCATTTACGGAGTGGCGTTGGCGCGCGACAGCTGTTTTTCTGGACTACGCTGGCAGTAAACAGTGGGCGTGCCAGTGTACAGATATATGCAGTTATATCAATACCAACAATTGAAAAAAACACCCATTGAAATACCAATGCAATCTGTTGAAAACGTATGCCAGGGAGTCAGTTCACGAAGGCGTACTAAATTACCAACTCAAAATTGCGTGTTGTTACATATCAGTCGAAGAAGTACCGGCTAAGTGCGGCCGGCAGCTTTCGGTGACAGCCTGCGTAGCTGAACGCGCGACGTTCGATCGTCAGCGCTCCTTGTGCTAACATCAACACAAGACAAAATAGTTTATCATGAATGTCTAAACTATACTTTACAGTTACTCTCACACTTTGAAGTTGTGTGTACACGAAGTAAGAAGCGCCGGTAGAATATATACCAACGCGGCTAGCACGACAGGTTTAATTCTCGCTGGGCCGGGCACTGGGTAAGACCACTCACGTATGCTCGGTATCTGTTAGGGTAGCATCTCTCCCTGCCGTCGAATCAAGCGTTTTATATTCAACGACACCGAAACAAAGCACAGCACACGCTACAATAACATGCACGCTGCAGCTGCACTGGTAGAAACATTGGGTGCTCCAGTATTCACCAGCGCTTGCCAGTGAAGATTCCAGCGCTTTAACACTTCGCAGCGCACACCAGCATCACAGTGGTTAAGCCAGTGCCCCTACCAGTGCGACAAAGCTTTTTCCTAGTGCACCCAGCGTAGTGCCAGCGATTAAAAGCGTGTACCAGTGTCTCCAGCGTCTACCAGTGCCAAAAAAACGTACTGGCATCAGGCTGTTTTTACAATAGGGAATGCTGTCGATAAAATTGATCACGAGGGAAAGTATGGCGTGTTCCATTAGTTTGCAAGGAATGCTAGTGATAGATAAGGGGCAGTATTTCAACGATGATTCACGGTTATCTGATTCAAAAACTGGCATGACCTTGTTCTTTTTTCAGTCGTTTAGATGGGAGCCTTATGATAGTGATTGTGGGAACAACAGTGTTAGGTACATGGTAAATACGCACTTGGTGTTTTAATAGCTTTGGAGTGATTTCATATACACCACAAATGAGGTAAACTTATGATTGTGAACGCGAGTAGATATTCCGGCTGGTGAAAATTATTGGCAGACGTTAGAAGCATGACGTGAGCAGGATTTGGGAGGAGAGGCAAGAGTGGTTCAGCTGTGAAAACAGACGCAAAATCAGAACTAGACATGTTGGTACACTCTATGTCACATAAAATTTCATATTTCACAGAAATTAGGACAGCTGGTGCTGATTTAGGGTGGATTACCTGCCAGAACATTTTAGTGTTTTTATTGAACATGCGGGGATGCTCTGAATAAAAAAAGAAATATTTCCGTAGTCAGATAGCGACGAAATGTGTTCAGCTACGTAATACCTATTCCAGTAGTTGGGGCTTAACAAAGAGTTTGGAGAGTAAAACAGACGTTTCTTTTTCATCTCAATTTTTTTAGTGTGCCTGTGAACCATAGCAGATTGCAATTTGGCTGGAGTGTGATGGTCGGTATATACTGCGGAACAAGATTAGATAGCTTGTTTTGAAAGATACCCCTATTTTCATTCAATGAGCGACTTTTAAGCCCGTTTCAAACGATTGATAAAATGCTTCTAATTCCCCAGTAATTGTGGTATAATTTCATTTCTCATACAAAATGGTTGTCTTTAGGTCTGTGTGTTTTATGGTCGAGACAGAAAAAAACGCGTGAATTACCTTGCGGTCACTTAGTTTCATTAGCTTATGCGTGACATGCTTTGTGTATGGGTGGTTAGTACCAAGTCAAGTATGCTTTCATTATCATCTGTTACGTGCGCGGGCTCCCTTACCATATTTTAGAGACGGAAAATACAGGAAATGTCTATAAAATCGTTAACTTTTGCTTTACCAATGCCTGAGCTAGAATAGTCAATCCAGTCAATGTGTGGGTAGTTGAAATCTCTAAAAAGCAGCACGCGTGCGCTTGAGATTCTTTTTTTTTGTTTTAATGGTGAAGATATTACTTTTCTTTCCAGAGAAGTCCGCTATAGTGTTGTGGGACGATAGCAGGTTACTACAAATAGTAGTTAAGAATTAGCTTGACATGTAAGCCATACACGTTAAAAGTTAGTGGTCACGTGAACCATGGATCACTTCATCTGTTTTTGTTTTTTGTTTTTTTATGGCGATGAGAACACAATGTCCCGAGCACTCTGCCTTTTTTTTTTTGCTAAAGACATCGAAGTTTGGCCCTTCATGCATAACTTAACTGTCAGCGATTTTATGAGTAAGCCATTTTTCTGCCAGAGTAAGTAATCACTTTCGGATGAGGATACAATTTTAGCCACCTGGTAATGTTCGGAAACGAAGCTTCCGATATTAGTGAAATAACAAAGATTGAAAATCCGATTGGGCAGTACTGAAAACACTATGTGCGCCGAGACACTGAAGACACTATTTTTCAAAGAGTAGCTCTCATTTTCGTGTTATAACATGTTCTACACGTCTTTTAATTAAGTACAACACCGAGGTACCAAGCTTTAGGTTAGAATATTGTAACGAGGTCATGACGTGAACGAAGGGAGCAGACTTCAGGCTGAAGTTGAGACTGTTTATTTGGGCTGAACTGGTGGCCACGCAAGAGTAAGTGTGAGAAAACAGCAAGACGCTGGCACTGATAGTGTCAAACAGAGCGTCGGCTGTCGACCAACTGACATGCGGCGAAGCGTGTCGGCATTTGTACACTTGCCATCGAATATTCCAGCGTTATCGCTAGCCGCGACGTAGGTTGCAGAAATAGCTGTAATGTTCACGAAGTGGGCTCAATCTAACAAAATTATCTACTGTCGTCCCGAATATTGTCAAACACTGTAGACGTGGTTTGCGCTGAAAATTACCGACAGTGAAACAAGGCGATAACAAAAGATGAAGCGAGAATGTGGCATTACCCCCCTCTGAAAAGGCATCGTTCCGCTGCTTTAAGAAAAGACGAAAGTACAATAATAAAAAAACCATAAACACAAGCAATAAAGCATAGCAACAACAAAATGCCGCCCTCAGGCTCACGCATAAAATGGCTTGAGGCACATGGTATGGAAGATTTCAGGTCGAGCACGGTGCCGTTGAGAGTTCACAATGCCGTCAGGAACAACCTTGTAGTCTAGTGGGCCGAGACGTCGAACAACTCTGTACAGTCCGAAGTACCGTCGAAGAAGTTTTTCACTGTGTCCACGTCGACGTATAGGCGTCTATACTCAGACATGGTCCCCGGGCTGGTACTCCACGAAGCTTCGTCGACGATTTTATTGGCGGCTGTCGGTCGCCTGCTGATTCTTGAAGCACAAGCGTGCGATTCGAAGAGCTTCAGCACGCCAAAGGCAGGCGGTGACGTCGAGGTTTTGTTCGTCAGTGACGTTTGAAAGCATAGCGCGAATGTCGTTCTCGCGCTCCTTCTATAGACCAACTTGTACAGCCTCATCTGCGTCGTTTCTTGGACGACATACTGTACGCGAAGGTAATATACGAAAAGATTTTTTCCACGTTTCGTGCTCGACATCGACGTACATGGCCAGCATATCAGCGATGGTCTTATTGAGACGCTCGGTGAATCTATTGGTCTGTGGCTGGTAGGCGGTGGTCAGTCGGTGACTTGTGTGGCTATACCTCAGGATCGCCTGACTTGTGTCTGCCGTAAAGGCCATACTTTGTCAGTAATGAGAACCTCTGGAGCTCCATGACGCAGGACGCTGTTTTCGACGAAGAACTTTGCTACCTCTGTGGTACTGCTTTTGGGCAGGTATCTTATCTCAGCGTAGCGCGTGAGGTAGTCGGTAGTTACGAAGATCAATTCGTTCCCGGAATTTGACGCCGGGAACGGTCTCAGCGAGTCTATGCCGAGTTGCTGGACCGCCCGGTGAGGTGATTCGATGGGATGAAGAAGTCCGGCTGGCCTACTCGTTGGTGTCTTACGTCGTTGCCAGTACTGGAATGTCTTCACATAACGAAAGACGTCGGCAGAAATGCGTGACCAGTATTACTTATACTGTATTATTGCGAGCGTATGGAAAACACCGAGGTGTCCAGCTGTTGGGTCGTCATGTAGAGCATCAAAAACTTCTGGACGTAACGCTGAAAGTACCACGGTGAGGTAGTTGGTTCGATGTGGCGAGAAGTTTTTCTTGAAGAGGATACCGTTACGCAACAAAAACGACGATAGTCCTCGCTTGAATACCTTTGGAACAACGGCAGCTTTGCTCGCGAGGTATTCCACAAGGCCCTTGATTTCAAAGTTGGCTAGCTGTCGTTCTGCAAAATCATCGACACAAAAGGATCCCAAGTAGCAGTCGCCATTATCGTCGAATTGCGGCAGTGGGTCAACGAGAGCGCGGGACAGGCATTCGGTGTCACAATGTCTCGCCCCGACTTGTAAACAAGGTTATGTCGAATTCCTGAAGTCACATATTCCACCATGCAAGGCGACCTGAAGGGTCGTTCAAGTTGACTAGCCAACAGAGGGCGTGGTGGTCACTCACAACTTTGAAAGGCCTGCTATAGAGGTAAGAGCGAAAGTTGGAGGTAGACCAGATGATGGCAAGACATTCCTTTTCTGTTGTGGAATAGTTGACTCCTGCCTTGGATAGCGAGCCGCTCGCATAACCGATGACCCTTTCAAGCCCATAAACCTTCTGCACCATGACGGCTCTGAGTCGCACACTGCTTGCGTCGGCGTCGAGTCCAGTGTCAGCGTCTTCGTCAATGCCCAAGTATCGACGGTGTCTCCAGGCGTCGTTTTAGTTCTTGAAATGCTTCCTCCTGCGGAGTTTCCCACCTAAACTCGACGTCGGTCTTTGTTAGGTTAATGAGTCACTTGGAAATGCGGGTAAAATGTTCGACGAAACGAATGTAATATGCGCACAGACCGAGAATTCAACGCACGGCTCTCTTGTGGGCGGGTGGTGGGAATTTGGCGATGGCTGCTGTCTTCTGCGAGTCGGGGCGTACTCCGTACTTGCCTACCACATGTCCCAAGAACAAGAGTTCTTCATATGCAAAGTGGCACTTTTCACTTCAGAGTGAGCCCGGAGGTCATGACTGCTTGAAGTACAGCTTCAAGGCCATGATATGCTTGTCCAAGCTTGAGAAAAGTACGACGACATCGCGCAAGTACACGAAACAGGTCTCTCGCCGAGGAAAGACCAAAAGGCACAATCTTCAACTCGAAGAGGCCGTCTGGTGTAATGAAGGCAGTCCTTTCTCGGTCTCGCTCGTCTGCTTCGTTTAGCCAGTAGCCTGTCTTGAGGTCCATCAATGAAAAGTATTTCGCTTTGTGGAGTCGATCAATCGCGTCGTCTACTTGGTGGAGAGGGTATACCTCCTTCTTCGTGATCTTGTTGAGGCGCTGATAGTCAACGCAGAAGCGTAGGGTGCCATAATTTTTCTTCACTAACACCACCAGTAATGCACATATACTCTTCGAAGGCTGGATAATGTTTTCCCGTAGCATATGGCATCGCATTCTAGCGTCGAAACTCTCCTCGGGTTCTCACGGTGTGGCCTGGCATTTCTTCTGTTACAATTCGATGTTTCACGACAGAGGTCTCTCAAATACTTGATGACGACGAAAAGCAGTTTTTAAATACCAGGAGCAGGTTTCTGAGCTCTTGCCTATGCGTCGGAAGCCTTGGATACGTAGAAAACCAGCTGAAAGGCTTGAGTCGTCGGAGTAGATTCGGCAGAATCGGTGATCGCGAACTCATTGCCGGCTTTCAGCATCTATTCGATATACGCAACCATCGTGCCTTTGCTCACGTGCTTGTACTCGCTGCTGAAGTTCGTGTGCATCATTCCTGTGTTCCTTCCTCGCAGCTCTGCTATCCCTCTGGCAACGCGAATTTCGCGGCTGATCAACAGGTGCTAGTCGCCTTCAAGGACGCCTTGGCTGTCTCTTGATTCTTGAGAGCCGACGGAAAGGCTGACGCTGAAGGGAGGAGAAACCACAACTTGCTCTTCCAGCACATTTAAGGAATTCCTTCCAGACGGCTTGTGTGGTGGCAGTGCTTTTGCGGTGGATCATGCTATCGACTTTGTTCTCAAGCCTATGCCAAGGATGACATCTCTAGCGTGATGCTTTAGTGCGACGACGCTTGCGGCATAAATCTGGCTGTTAATGGTGACTCTGGCTGTGCAAATCCCTGCTGGCGCAACTAGGTGATCCCTAGCTGTACGGATCAGGAGGCCATCTGAGGTGGTCATAACTTTATTCAACTTTGCGGCGAACGTGCCACTGATGACGGAATAGGCAGCACCGGTGTCGACGAGAGCTGTGACGCTGTGGTCGTCGATCAGAACGTCAAGTCGCTAGTTAATCGCTTCGCGTTACAGTTGGGTCGTCGCGTCTGATCACGGCTACGACGGTTTGTACCACTGCTTCGACATTGCGTTATCAAGTCGTCTTCTGACCGTGACGTTTCGACATCGGAATTACGTTGACTGTCAGCGGGTTCTCGAGGTTTCATCGTGGCGTAGTCGACGGCAGCAGAAGATATTCGGTGGTTTATTGCTCGGCAACCGCACCTCCGTCGGTTGCTGCTTTTAGTTTTCTGAGGATGGGCTAGGCGACCAGCCCCGGGTCGGGCCAGTGTACGACCGCCGGTGACGTTACATGAAACGGCCAGATGATGGCAAACGGGAAGAGCCTCAAGGCGTCCACTGCGCTGCCGCGAGGTAGTATGCGATGTCGCATGGTCTTTCACCCCACTGCGGACGCGGTGCATCGATGAGCCATCGACGCACCTTACAAAAAAACTTGCATCCTATCTGCAAAAATGCTACAGACCATTAGTCACCCACGATACAGAATAAATCATGACAAGTAACAAATTTCTGTCACCCCCTCTCACCTCCGTGTAGGCAATGGGTACCTGCTCTGCAGAATGTCTGCCGCGCATTTGTAGTCACGCAGAATGCAGCATGCCTGCAGAATATCTGCGGAACATCTGCAGAAATTCCACAGTGTTTTGTCGTGGTGAACAAACGTAATAGCGACCATTTGCGTTAGCACAATCAGTCAAAGAACATGCAGCGCCACCCATGCATGCACCCACCAAACAAGTGGCTAACACATAAACGCAACAACATCAAAGTAAATACCAAACACATAACTGCTCGCCCTTCACAACCTAACACCAACTACCTGGTATATATAGCCATGGTATTTTGACTAGCCATTGAGTAACGGTAGAAAAATTCTTATGCTTTGAAATTTCACATTTGTACGTGCACAGAGTGAATTATCGTGGCTCTAAGGTAACAATAAAATAGACATAGCTTTAATCTACACTGGTCAAATGGGCAACGTTCTTTTAGTTAGTGACTTTATTTACCAGCTGACTGGCTGTTACATGGGGATGCAGAAAAGCTGCAGCCTTTCTGCAGACAATCTGCAAACTAGGAAGACTGGTGGGTGACTGAAAAGTGCAGCCCCTTATTGTGATAGAATGTGTCATGACCCTTAATGTTTAGATATACATGCATTAATATACAGGGTGTCCCACGTAACATTATCCAGAGTTTAAAAATATGTCAGAGCACGTTATTACGACGCGACCAAACGCATGTTGCTCACCGTTGCCTGGAGTTAGAGTATTTTTGTGTTGTCAAATATTGTTTCATTGGATCTGTTTAAATAATTAACTCTTGAAGGAACTAAAATGGATAAAAAGTTTCAACTGGAAAGTTGTAGATCGGTTTGCGAAACGTTTAAATAGGTTGTTTCGTACTTTATATCTGTTAAGTATTAGTGTTTTTCTGCTAATTACAAATGCCCACAAGATACATGAAACAAATACTACATGACAAACCCGCTCGCGCAAAAGTGCACACGATGATTTGAGTGCTCTCGAGCGTTCCACGTACAAACGACACGCTTCCCTCGCACCGGTTCATGACAGTGATAAGCAGTCACAGTGGTTGTTGTTTTTGTGGCCTATAGCAAAACGTGTTCATCATTAAGCCACCACCATCGTTGCGGCCCTGCCGAGACAGCACAATGGGGCAAACGCTATGGTCGTTCGTATGCGGAACGTTAGGGAACATAACAACCATTACGCACACTGGCGCACGAGTGGGGTTGTCACGTGGTATTTTTTGTATTTCGCGGGCATTTCAAATTAGCAGAAAAACACTATACCTAACAGATATAAAGCTCACAACTGTCTAATCGAACGTTCTGGAAAATGATCTACAACTTTCTCATCGTATTTTTGTCTATGTCCCTTTCTTGAAAAGTTAGCTAAATAAACACATCTAATCAAACAATATTTAAAGAACACAAAAAATAGTCTTTCTAACTCTAGGCAACGGTGAGCAATATGCGTTTGCTCGTGTCCTAATTACGTGTTCCGGCATAATTTCAAGCTCTGGCTAAAGTTACGTGGGTTACCCTGTATACATCCGCACAGGTCCTCACAGGGCCCAGATTAACACAAATGTCCGCTTGCCATCTGCTCGGCGTCAGTAGAAAATCTACCGACTTGGTCTGTGCGGGGGTGACTGGAGGGTGACTGGTCGGTGACTAAAATGTAAAGTTCATTTAGTTATTGTTTTGAAATTGTGTCATGATTAAGAATGTATAGATAATATGTGTGTAATATATACATCCACACACGCACTCAAAGGGCCCAGATTATCAGACAAGTTTGCTTGCCCTCTGCTCGGCATCTGCAGAAAATCAGCAGATGAGGTCTGCATGAGGGTGACTGGTGGGTGACTGGTGGGTGACTGCTAAATGACTGAAAGGTGAAACCTATTAAATCATTTTCATCAAATGTGCCACCTTCTAAAATGTGTAGATGTTTACATGTGTATTACATACGTCTACGCGCACGTACTCTCAACGCGCATTATCAGATAAAAATCACAGCATATCCACGGAGTGAATGATGATTGGTGGGGTGAAGCATTCGTCAGGCCGTTCGTGCTTTCATCCACCCATTCGTTCTTTCTTCTGTCCGTCCATGCGTCCATTCGTACGTCCGTTTTCCGCCTGTCCATCCGTTCGTCCAAGCGTCTGTTTCTGCGGCCGTCCCTCTGTCTGTCTGTCCGTCCATGCGTCCGTCCACCCCTTTGTCTGTCTCTGTGCCCGTAATTTCGTTAGTCTATCTGTCTGTCCACTCATCCGTCCGTCCGTCTATCTAACAAATACTTCAAGTACAGCCATCTCACACCTTTTCATCATGTATTCATCAAATACAAGTGCTGCCATCTAGTGGGCATTCTAATGACCACTCGTTCGGGTATATGCCACCGGTAGCCACATACACCATCGGAAGATGAACAGAATCACATCCTAAGGAGCTTCTTCCTAAAATCTGCTTGCCCTCTGTTCGGCGTCTGCTTAAACTCTGCAGACCAGGTCTGCAGAAAGGTCGAGTCTACAGGAAGGTGACTGGGGTGACTAATTGGTGACTCATAGTTGTTGGAAGGTCAAACCCGTTTTTGGCGGTACTAGCAGCGGCAGTAGGTTTCGCCAGCTTTTCCGCAGTGGTAGCAAGAGGGCGGGGGTCGGGGGCGCACCGCACGTTGGTTTTTCTCGGAGCGTGGCACTGGCTGGCGGGTGGACGGTATAGCGTCGGTGGAGGTGGCGGTAATGTCTGGCGACGGAAATGCGGCGGCGTGGCCCCTTGACGCGGACGTGGTGGATAAACGTTGCGTCGGGCTACAGCAGCGTAGCTCATGGCTTGTGGTTTAGGCTGCACTGGTCCGGATGTCCGGAAATGTTGCTGGACTTTCTGGCGTACAACATCTGTGATCGGGTTAACGAGATGCAAACAGGATGGCAACAATTTACGCCGCTCTTCCTCTACGATCGCTCGTATCGTTTCGCGAATGTCGTCGGAGCTGAGAGCATGAAGAGCTTGGCTGTCTTCCATCATTCACTGATTATGCTGGCGGGTTTGCATTTCCAGTGTCTTCTAGATTGATCTTGTTTCCAACAGGAATTCCTGGGCGCTCTTCGAGGGGTTTTGGATAAGTTCAGCGAAAAATTCTTGCATGAGAAAACGAAATTCGTTCCTTCAATTCATTTCATTTCTTCTACGAAGATTGTTACATTTTCATTTTGCAGTTGCACCCTCGTCTTCAGCAGCGTCGCAGCTGTTTTCTTGCGAACGATACTCGTGAACGTATCCAGGAATGCGCCTTGGAAGAGATCCCACACTATAAAGATTTTACACGCATAAGGGAGTATTTATTTTGTCCCATGGGCAATACCCTTTAGGGTGTCTAAGAACACCCTAAACAATAGGGTATTTAGAAACACCCTGAAACCGTAGGGTGTAAAGAAACGTTACGCCCTACTTTATTAGGTGTTTATGAGTACCCCTAAACAATGGGTGTTAGATGAAGCTACACCCATGCGAGTGGGGTGTAACACTAAAAAACCCCTTGATCGATGGCAGTTATATGGATACGCATACTTGATCAAATCAAGCGTGATTAACGAGACAACAAAATCAGACACAGAAAGTTACGCTTAGTCTCGTGTGTTGAGGAGAGCCGTTCATAGCACTTCATTCCATCAAATATGCATCACCAACTGGCCCAAGCCTCAATTGTACTCAGGGAAAAGCATATATGAACCTTCTCTGCAGCTGACATGGAAGAAGGAAGACACTGGTGTCACCCACTGCATTTATACCCGCATGTATGCAGCTGATAAAATAAGGTGCCATGGTCTTGAATGAGCTGCTTGAGACCAGTGTATATATGTGTACGTAGACTGGGCCGAAAACGACATGTTAAGACGCGGAAGGCACTCACACACACACACAACACCACAGTAGTGCAAGCAGTAACCTGTAGCGTAAGGTTTAACGAAACATAACGCCGAAGCAAAAAACAATTAAACCCATAAGTTAACATCTGCCTTTATTATAGAAAAACTGCAAGTCTGACGAACAGGACTCTGATGGCATTCTGCAACAATTTGAATTATCTCACGTGAACAAGTTTTTTTCTCTCTGTAATAGAAATTCATTGTTTTGAATACAATAAATATCCACAACCTTCAAAAACATTTGCGCTAGTCGGGCAAACGACTGAGAGGTATGACGTCGATTGCCACCTATACAATAAAAAAAAACTTGTAGAAAGAGTAAGCGAGTTTTTGGAGTCACATTTACAACCTATTACATCTCGCAGTATAAATTTCGACATTAAAGAAACAGAAAATTCGACAAGGTAGTGTAATTGGGGTTGTACTAATGTAAAGTCAGTGTTGGTATACATCTGACTGCAAAACCACAGCTCGTCACTGCTGTTTTCACAATCATCTTCAGCAGCTGAGATGACTGGTGCCTTCGACAGAAGTGGGGCGAAGCTGTTCTTTCTGTACAGGAAATTCAATCCCGGAAATCTAAAATAAATACACAAGCAACAATGACCAAAATTTTACAAAGAGTGACACGTACAGTATATGCACTCTGCATAACTAACTGCTTTCTTATGTGTAAGTATAAATTGAGTGCATAGCAAGCATATTCAGTGGCATCGGGCTCCACTGCAGTCAGAAATGCTAGAAAAGGTATGCTGAGCAATAAACTCCATAAAAAGCACGCTGTGGCAGAATAATTATACCTTTCATGCCGTAGATACGAACCTTACTTTACTCTTTCAGCTTGCTCACGCAGGCAAATAAAAAGGTGCTGCTCCAAGTTGATAATGTTCCATTAGCTGCATGCATCGACCAATCTAAGTGAATGTCAAGTTCTATGCTTAAGTATGCATCAACACAGCTGCATGTGTATTTCTGCAGATCTACCTTGGTACTCATTCGATTAGTTTATTAAAAGGAATACAGTACGACGCGCAAAATATACATATTTTATCTGTACTGCACAAAAGCACAATGCCACTGAGCATACATGACGGTATGCGCATTCAGAAGGTATTCAGTACAGGTAACTTGTAAAATTAAGTACTGTACAGTTACTTACTAAAATGCGAATGATACTAGTGTTCTTGAATGGGCTGACATTGACATGATTATATAATGGAAGAATTGGCTATTGGGTCATTCCACATCAGACGTCCCAGCCATTATGGGGACCACCGCAAATGTATTCGAAAAAAAAATCGCACTGATTTTACTGCATTAAACAACGTAACTGCAAGAATATTTCGCAAAAAAATAATTTATTGGTCACGTGGCTGCCTCCTGAACTTCCCGGAATCTCGTCTGGATGTTTGTGAAAAAAATTATTTCATAAGTATCTCTTCTTCCTTGCCAAGTTGGGTCTACAAGTTAAGTGAAGGGCTTGCGTAAAGTGTTTGAAGCTGAGTATTATTATTACCATTTTTCGACCACATACGCCTCAAATTATTTAGCCGAAATATGTAATATCTGCATTTTTCTATATTGTAGCGGCGAGGAGGAGGCCGAGACGTCTGAGCTGGTGGTCGCGGAAACGGCGAGGGCCACGGTGTCGCGTGCCGTCGCTTTTGTGGAAAACGTGCAGGTAGCAAGCATGCAAGAAGGACCATCGGCCGAGGACTTCGAAAAAACGCACTTCGTGGTGGATAGGTTGTCGGCAGCAGGAACGACTTCAAGAACCTCGTCGGATCTGTGACCGGGTGCGAGACCGGGTGCAGGACTCACTGCGCTAGTGGCCGGACGAGATGTTGTAGGAGACGTAGTCGGGGAAGTTAGGTCCCGGTCAGTGAAGACTTTCGGGCTGGAGGGTACCGCACGCTGCGACGCAGACGAAACCTCTTAGTCGCGGGTGAACGGCAGCGGGTGGTAGGTGAGGCCATAGCTGGCAAGCACCGCAGAGCAGAGGTCATCGTAAGGCTGCTGGCTAGAGGTTGAAGTGCCACAGAGATGACGCAACTCTACCGGAAGGGCGTCTTCAAGAATGGCGTGCATCAGCGGCTGGTCCGTGACGCCATTCAACGCCAGAACGGCATCGAGCTGCATGAACCATACCTTGGGGTAGGTCGACTGGAACGGCGGCACTGGCGGGCAGAGTTGCGGGAACATGGCCGCGGGCCGCTCGGCGAAGGGCGTGTTCTCCGGGTCACCAATGTTGCGGCGAGGCACCCGGCAGGCCATTGCTGGCACCAGTGGCAGGTGGTGGAGCGGCAGGGGGCACCGTCGAGGAGCTGACCAGCAGCTGCGACGCCGGTACAGGCGCGGGCCGCGGTGTGGCCTTGTGCTGGGCCGCCCGGGGAGACTGGGACCGGGGGATCGCCGCTGCCGAAGGCGTGGTCATGTTCGCGCTGCTGCTCGACAGCTTGGGCAGTCGAGCGGCAGCGCGAAACTGTGGCTGTTTCGGCTGGATGAGCCGAGGGGCACCAGAGGTGCGAGGACTGGGGCTGGCCGAAACCACCTGTGCGACGCCGGGTCACGACGCAGGTGCCTACTGCGGCGCCACGGGCAGAGGGGCGACGGTGGCAGTTGCTTTGGTGGTTGCCGGTGTCGACGCCGACGATGAGGGCAGGCTCTGGCTCCGCGAAGGCACTGCGCTGGGGCCCGTCGTAGACCACGAAACAGAGACAGGGACAGGGGCCGGGAGCGGGGACGCCGAGTGTGGTCGGCTGCTGGCCGGGTAGGTGCGAGTGGAATGTGGCGAGATCAGCACGGCCCCGTCTGCCGCCTTCGACGCCGTCTAACGTCTCTCTTCTCTCACCGCTACAATATCAATACTGCACTTTGAATGAATATCTGAGGAGTGAATGCTTAATTGACAAGGTATATTTGGAGGAAAAATATTTTAGACCTCTCAAGCTCTCAAACTTTGCAAGAAAAAAATCGCAAATTTCACAAAATAGTTCTTTTGTCTATAATGAGATGCAACTTGCACCATATTGTCTCGACGTCAAAACAGAGGTTCTGCCGCAGAGATTGAGACACCAGAAGCAGGTCGATCTTTTTAATTTGGAACGCGCAAGCGACTTCTTCTTTTTCGTCCATTTCCTAGTCCTTCGTAATACATGCACAAATGCCATCGTCTTTCTTGAGCAAGCACGTGACATTTGCCTTCCTCCGAAAGAAGCATCGTTCCGATGCGCAACTTTGGTGCTCTACCAGGCGTATGAAGTGGTCGTACGAAAACGGCAACTAGGAGCTAATTAACTCGATAAATACGGTTTCATACGCATGACGTGCAAGACTTCGGGCAAATGCTTTTGGCGCTTAGAACTACAATCACTGTTGGGAACAACTTCGTATTTCACGTCGTTCAAGCGTCGCGTGACGCTGTATGGACCAAAGTACCGTCTTAGCAGTTTATCAGACAATCCACCTCAACGTATCGGAATCCAGACCCACACTTTGTCGTCTGGTATGTAGCTGATAAAGTGGTGTCGGGTGTCATAGCATTGTGCATCTTGATGCTGCTGATTACAGATGCGCACGCGCGCGAGCTGTCTGGCTTCTTCGGCACGCTGAGTGAATTCTTCGGCGTCAACATGGATGTCGTCACACTCATGCGGCAACATGGTGTCCAATGTTGTCGTGACTTCGCGACCATAGATCAGACTGAACGGTGTCATTCCAGTGGTTTCTTGTCGAGCGGTGTTATAAGCAAAGGCCATGTACGGCAATATCTGATTCCAGTTTTTATGTTCCGTGTCAACGCACATGCTGATCATGTCTGTGAGGGTCCTATTGAGGCGCTCCGTCAGTTCGTTTGTCTATGGATGGTATGCAGTTGTTCCCCGGTGAGCTGTACCGCTGAGTCTGAGAACCGACTCCTAAAGCTCTGCGGTGAAAGGAGGTTCTCTGTCTGTGATCACTGTTGTTGGAGCGCCATGCCGATGGACGATGTTTTCGATGAAGAACTGAGCGGCTCCTGCTGCTGTGCCGCGATGCATCGCTTTAGTCTCCGCATGACGGGACAGGTAATCAGTGACCACCATAATCCATCTGTTCCCTGTTGTGGAAGTTGGAAAGGAACCCAGAAAATCCATTCCAATCTGGGTGAACGGCTTTTCTGGTGCTTCGACTGGATGTAAAAGACCAGCTGGCTTGCTGGGAGGCACTTTGCGTCTTTGGCAGTCAGTGCAAGTTCGCACGCGAGGGTCAACAGCAGCAGGTAACTTTGGCCAGTAATAGTTTCATTGTAGTCGGCACAATGTTCGGGTGTAGCCTAGATGACCAGAAGTTGCTTCATCATGGCACGCTTCCATAATTTCTTTTCGAAGAGAGGCAGGCACGACGAGAAAGTATGGTTTCCGGTTGGTGAGAAGTTTTTCTTATAGAGAACATCGTTTCGCAAGTAAAAAGATGGCAGTCCTCTAGCAGATAACCACGGTATGTCTTTACGTTATCCTTCTAAATATTCAATGAGTGGTAACAGCTCAGGATCACTGCGCTGCTCTCGTGCAATAGTGGCCGTGTCGAGAACTCCCAAGAATGCCGCATCGATGTTTACGTCATCAGGAGTGACAGTTTCCACTGGCGACCGTGAGAGACAGTTGGCGTCGGTGTGCCTCTTCCGAGATTTATAGACGACGGTCATGACAAACTCTTGAAGCCTTATAGGCTCCAGCGCGCCAAACGACCAGATGGATCTTTAAGGTTGGTGAGCCAGCATAAAGAGTGATGGTCGCTAACAACCTTGAAGGAGCGGCCGTACAAATACGGACAAAATTTATTACTGCCCACACCACGGCGAGACACTCCTTCTCCGTGGTCGAGTAGTTCTCCTCCGTGCCAGAGAGTTCAGCTGGCGTAGGCTATTACTCTTTCACAGCCGTCTTGCCATTGCATCAGAACGGCACCTAGACCTACATTGCTGGCATCCGTGTGAAGTACTGTAGCGGCGTCCTGGTCGAAGTGCGCCGGGACTGGAGCTGTTTGCAGGCGTTGTCGTAGTTCATTGTATGCCATTTGCTGCTCTTCACCCCAAAAGAAGGGGACGTCCTCACGTGTGAGTCGTGTCAATAGCGCCGCATTAGACAAAAATTCTTCGATAAATGGCCGGTATTAGGCGCGCAACACTAAGAAGCGTCTCACAGCCTTTTTGTCACGTGGTGCAGGAAATTGCTCTACGGCGACTATTTTAGTCGGGTCAGGTCGAACACCCTCGTGACTGACGACGTGGCCTAGGAAGCTGAGTTCGTTTAAACCAAAATGACGTTTTTCTGGTTTTAAAGTCAGGCCTGCCGAGCGTATGGCTTGGAGTACGGTGAATAGACGGCTGAGATGTTCCTCGAATGATGCTGAGAATACAACAACATTGTCCAGATAGACCAAGCATGTTTGTCACTTCAGGCCCGATAGTACGGTGTCTATGAGACGCTGAAAACTGGCTGGCGCCGAGCACAACCCAAAAGGAAGCCTTTTAAATTCGTAAAGGCCATCAGGCGTCACAAAGGCCGTTTTTTCACGATCTCTCTCGTCGACTTCTATCTGCCAGTAGCCCCTTCGGAGGTCCATGAAAGAGATATAGCGCGCATGACGCAGCCGATCGAGTGAATCGTTTATGCAAGGCAGTGGATAGACGTCTTTCTTCGTGACTTGGTTCAACTTGCGATAATCAATACAGAAACGCAAGCTGCTGCCTTTTTTCTTGAACAAAACCACGGGGGACGCCAAAGGACTTTTGGAAGGTTGTATGACGTCATCCATGAGCATCTTCTGTACTTGCTTCTGAATCTCCTCGCGTTCTTTTGGAGCCACACGGTAGGGGTTCTGCCGAATCGGTCGCGTGTTGTCTTCACTAATGATGCGGTGCTTGGTCAATGGTGTCCGCTGGACCTTTGACGCACGTGAAAAGCAGTCTTTGAACCGGTGTATAAGTCCAAGCAGGCGCTTCCTATCCGAGAGTGGTAGCGTGGAGCAGATGTCCACCGACAAAGTTGTCGAGGCAGGGACTGTCGCGTCGTCTGGTTGCAAAGCACAGCAATCCCCGGCTTGGTCTATATTGTCGAAGTAGGCAATTGCGGTACCCTTCGGGATTTGACGGCGCTCGTTGCTGAAGTTTGTGAGGAACACTTCTGCCTGTCCACCAGTAAGCGTTAGGATGCCTCTCACTATGGAAATGCCTTGCGTGAGGAAAAGAGCGACTATGTGCTCCACTATCACATCTTTATAGGAAGGCCACCTACTGGACGCAGACACGCAGCAGTATCTCGGTATGAGCGTCACATCGTCGGCTATTCCCAAACGGCCGCGTAGTTCGTCGCTGCCGTCGTCGACATACGGATGTGTGCAAAACGTCACCATACGTTGACGGATGTTGATAACAGCCCCATGATCTCGAAGAAAATCCATGCCAAAAATTAGCTCTTTACAGCAGTGTAGCAACAGGACGAAAGTGGCCACGAAGCTAGAATCCCCAATGCGAAGTCGAGTGGTGAATTTACCCGTGGGAGTCATCAGCTGACCACCAGCACTCCTTATGTGCGGCCCTGTCCACGGTGTCTTAACCTTTCTAAGGCGGTCGGCGAGTTCTTGTCGCATGATTGAGAAGTCGGCGTCAGAGTCGACTAGTGCTGTAACATGACGTTCGTCAATGAAACGCCAAGATAAGCACGTACCACTTCACCGGCATTAGTATTCGTCGTAGTTGTCGTCATATCTTCCTGCGATGATAGGGGAACTTTTCGGTGTCTCGACGATTGGCAACCTTGCCCCCGGAGGTCGCAGCAGTTAGTTTACCCAGCGCGGGCTGGGCGAACGACCTCTGGTGACGTCCGCGTAGCTCTGAGAGAAGTCACGGTGACGCGCAGGAGATGGGGATCGCCAGCGACGCGGTGTAGTTGCTTGGCCAGTCGACAGTTGATCAGCATCGTGGGCACAACGGTCTTCATAGCGGAAAAAAGCGGGACGAGAAAAGTTCCCGAACCGGGAATCGCCATGACGGCAATAGCGAGCAATGTGACCGGGTTCTCCGCAACGGAAGCAAATAGGTCGACAATCGGCCATGCGCCATAAATCAGTTCGGCGAACTGGTGGTCGTCTCATAGAATCCCGTTGCCACCAAGGTACGGCAGCGGGTCGTGGCTGGAAGGGTGTCGCCACAAATGACGCTGGAGGACGACGGACCGCATCAGCGTAGCTCACTGAATGTGGTTCAGGATTGGGCGCGGGTGGTGTAACGGCTTGCTTCAACTCCTGGCGGACGATTTCGGCAACAGATGCGACGGGTGGTTGGGTAGGAGAGACGAAGAGGGCCCGAAGTTGCTCACGCAGTATTTCCCTAATAATTTGTCGCAGTGAACTTTCACATACGGCAGTGTTCTCAGCTGCAGCACTTACTGCCGTGTGGCTCGGCAGGTGGTCAAAGTATCGGTATCGTTGTCGCAGTGCGCGCTCGATGACAGTCACCTCTCTTATGAATTCATCTACTGTTGTAGGTGGATTTCGTACGAGGCCCGCAAACACTGGTTGTTTGGCACCTTGCATTAGGTGATGCACCTTCTTCCCCTCGGGCATGTCAGGATCAGCTCGTCGAAACAGACGGATCATACCCTCTGCCTACATGGTGGCTGTTTCGTTGGGTTTTCGTACACGAGCCTCAATCAGTTGCTGTGCGCGATCCCGTCGGTCCGTGTTCAAAAATGTGGCGAGAATCTCTCGACGGAAATCTTCTCAAGATCAGAAAATAGCCTCGTGGTTCTCGTACCACGTGCGAGCGCTATCTTCCAGGGCGAAATATGCATGGCCAAGTTTGTGCTGTTCGTTCCAGTGGTTAGATACAGCGACCCGTTCGAACTGTTCGAGCCAGTCCTGGACATCCTCGTACTCTTCCACATGGAACACTTCAGGAACGCGAGGATGTTCAAGAGTCACCTGGGAGGGAAGAGTGGTCAGCGATGGAAGGGTAGCCGTGGATGTGGTAGGAGCTGCCATGCTGGTTAGAGGCGGAACAGGTGCGGACTCCGGACTTAGGCCTCGTAGGCACCGACTGAATCGGTGCACGGGAGTCGTGACGAGGGGCTGGGTCTCTGGAATAAGTGAACGGGTCCGAGCAAGACTGTCGTGCATCCGGTTGTAGGCTCCAGCACCTCCACCAGGGTCACGACTTGAAAACAGACGTCTTGCCGCAGAAATTGAGGTACCACAAGCAGGTCGATCTTTTTAATTTGGAACGCGCAAGCGAGTTCTTCTTTTTCGTCCATTTCGTAGTCCTTCGTGGCACATGCACAACTGCCATTATCTTTCTTGAGCTAGCAAGTGACAATATAGTGGTTGAATTAAAATAGACTTTGTACCTAAATCGAAAGCAAATAAACAGTTCTTTTCATGTGCCAAATTTTGTCATAGCAATTTATGTTTTGAGATAAAGATAACAGCATACCCACGGAGTGAATGATGATGAGTGGGGCGTAGCGTTCGCCCGCCCGGACGCACAAACGGATAGACAGACAGACTGACGCCAGTGTGGACGGACAGAAAGACGGACAGACTCACGGACAGACCGACACACGGAAGCCCGGATGGATGAATGCACAGACTAATCAACGAAAGAACAAATGTACGGACGAACGATTCGCTGGACAAATCATCATTTTGTCCGTGTATATGCTGTGAAAACCACTAACGCTATCTATTGTGCAACTCATCAAGAGGCTACGTAATACTAGTACGACTACAGAAGAGGGAATGACCCATGCCCTCAACAGCTTTGCCCCTAAATAATTTTTGAAGTTCCAAGCTCCCCATTCGCCATATGGTCATACGGCAGCCGACGCTTCGAAGTTCCCCGTTGCCGTTGATGGGAAAATTCAAAAATTATTTGATTCCTTGAAATAGAAATTGTAATGATGAAACTCGTCACATACAAAGAACTGTTTATTTGCTTTCAATTTAGGTAAAAGGTGATTTTTTATTGGACCACCACATGGTGCTAATTGCGTCTCAATACGGACAAAAATGACAATTCTGTGAAATGAGTGTTTTTTTCTCGTAGAGGTTAACAGCTTAACATGTCTAAAAATAATTTTTCATCAAAATATCTTCTCTGTGAAAAAAGTAGTCACAGCTCAGATATTCATACAAAGTGCAGTATCGCAATGAGAAAATGCAAACATAACACACTTTGGCTAAATTCGTGCAGCCAAATGTGGCCGAAAATTTGCAATATTATTGCCGAGTTTCAATCACCTTACATAAGCCCCGTTACTTAACATGTACCAAACTTGGTATAAAAAAAGGAGCAATGCTTGTAAAATATTTTTTTTTCACAAACAACACTCAAACAACATTCTGAAAAGTTTGAAAGGCAACCACGTGAACAAAAACTTTTTTCTCCGAAGTATTCAAGCAGTTCACTGTTTTCAGTACATTAAATCAGCACAATTTGTTTTTTTGTTTCAAACACGTTCACAATAGCCGCAAAATTGGCAGAGAAATTTCGAATAAAGTGACCCTGTTAGCTTCACTCAATGACCATAGCATACTGCTAAATTAGGGCCTTTTGTTTTAATCATGCTGGCAGGCTGAGAAAGCATAACTCCCTCCCGATGCAGCGTAGGCTGTTAAGTGGCTGTGCGTGTTGTGTTTCCAGATAAATATGCTGCCCAGTCTTACATTTTGGCTGCAACACATGCTTAGATACCGTGCAGTATGTATAACATTAAAGTCTTTTTGTGCAACAAAAAAACTAATCATACGCTTCACATAGGGAAATAGCTCTAACATTTGAAGTACTTAGCGAAGTTAAACGTCAAAGCGAGCTGATGGCAATAAAACTCTGAACAACAAAAATATTCTGAAAGTTACACACGAAGAAAATAATCTGAATAAAATGAGCTGGAACGTTAGCAGTTATGTTCAAACAAACGTTTGCGCTGTTCAAGTAGGCTATTCGGCTACACACAGACCAAAGGTCTGTTCAAACAAAAGTCCAGCTTCAGTGCTCGATCCGCTACACAGGCACGGCTGTCGGCAGTGTTACGCTACGTTGCGGGTGAACGAAAATGCCGGTGAAGACAAATTTGACGAAATTCAATGTAATAACAAGTAGGCAAACTTTGCGAGGCGCACCTAACGTGAAGCAATATGCTGTGTTGTCACCCGATGCATCAACCCGTGTTATCACGGTAGTGTTAAAGCACAAAACGAAAAAAAAACTAAAAAGAACGACATGGACACCACGCCCTTGTTTTCCGTTCTCGGTCTTTTTGTGCAATAAGAAAAAAAGAGAGTGAATGAAATACCAACATGCTCAAGCATATGCGCCTTAGATACATTTGATGCTTAGAGCTAACAGGCGCCGTCCCCACACATGCATTAATTAGTAAAGTAAAATTGATGTGCATAACGAGCCAGCCCCGCTAAAAACGGCTGCCAACAAAGGGCACCGCAAAAATCTGTTCAATTTCTTAGCTGAATCTCAGCAGCGCATGCTAACTCTGCTTTGTACTTCAAACAATCTAAACAAAAAGACTTGCCCACAATCACACTTCGCCATCATCCCCGTGAAACAGTTTGGACAAATATTCTCGCTAAGTAAAGAAATGCTGATTTGTCATCAACTAGTTGAAAATAAAATTGTTTCAAGGCAATATTCTCGTGCTCACACAGTTAACAATGTGCTGAACGGAACAACGTGAGAGCGGTACTCACTATTTCACTTCGAGTGCTTCACAATATGAATCCGCAGGTCCAGTTTTCAGGATTGTGCACCGTCGCAATAATCAGCATTGACAGAACACACAGGTCGAGCACAGAGCGCAGGCACATTTCAAACTAAACACCGACTAATAAACTTTGACGATTGAGGAGCCACGCGCACCACACGCACACACACACGGGAGGGTTTTTCGCCAGCGCACGCAGTGACACGTAAGACGATGTCGACACCTTTCCCGCGCTGTGCGCCCGCCGCGCAGCAATACCGGGCAGCCAAGGTTTTCTAGCCCCCGTATTCACAAACGCTACTCGACTCGACTTTCATCCTCCACTTGATAGAGCTGAGCACTGCGCTGCTGCTAGGCGGAGAATGAGGAAGCGCTGCTAAAGAATCGCAGCAGATTATCGCTGATGTGCAGTGACTTGCCGCGCCTACAGATGGCGCTCCCATCGGCTTTCTCAAGTGAAGGTGAAGTGTGGAGTGAAGGGACGTTCTAGAATACGGGGATAGGCGACGAGACTTGATGGCGCCTTGTGGCGCTCTCAGACCAGCTAGATGCGGTTTAACGCTAGCTCCGGCCGTCTGCTGATAGCGCGGGCGCTGCTTTTTTTTTTCCGGCAGTGATTTGTTGCGTTATACTTGTTCTATAACAGTGCACCTGAATCGCAGTGAGCATTGTGATAGTGGAGTGCGGCCAGCACGAGCTGCTATAGTCAGAACACGCATTCGTAATATTCAGCAGCAATATTTAGCGCACCTTCACCGACCTAATGTAGTGAATTTCGGTAAAAAAGCTAAGCTGATGCTTTTTGCTTAGCTCTATGGGTCTATAGGGACTGCACATTCAGGGTCACGCAGGCGATATTTTATCAGCACTTTCATTTCGGTAAAGACATTGCAACATTGCATGCATCTGCCGTCACACTATTTGATGAGAACATATTGTCACGTGCGTACTGCTAGGAAGACGAAGACGACAGCGCATACGCACATCTGCACGCTTTTATGCAGCAAGCAATAATAAAAAAGAAGAGGAACGCTCTGGCGCGCAGTAAATAAACATACAGACCTGCTGCTACTTTCTCAACCTGTTAATTACTACTTCTTCCTTCGCGTTGCGGCGATACACTTGTACTTAGCTTGCAGTCCTTGGAACAAGACCACAGATGAAAATATTTCAGCAATGTTGTTTTCCCACTAACTACAAAGTCAAGGCTTTGACCGAAGCACGTCTGCTGGGGAAGTTACAGAAATTCAAACAAGAGGATTAACAAAAAAACGGAGAGAGAGAGAGAGAGAACAAGAGAATGCGTTTCGGCTCCCCTGAGGAGAGCTTTGTTCGCAATTTAGTCAACAAGGCTCCCGTAATTGTGAGCAAGGCTGTGCCAAGGTCACCGAAATGTCCTTATTCTACATTTTCTTTATGGTCGGTGTCCTTTTCCTAAGTTTCATGATGCACTTTTAAGGACACACGAAGAGGAACATTCGCAACAGTAATTAACTAAAACGTGCCTGCTAAAAATACATGACGTCAATGTTCGTTTTTAAGAGACCTGATGACCTGCTGACGTGGTGGTTATGGCTAAACAACTGTGCTGTTGTTTTTGTTTGTTTTTTTTTGTTTATTCACAGGTGACGGACGTTTTATCTCCAGCTTTAAAAGCTTCGATCTTATCGGGGGCGGAGGGAGGGGGGGGGAATGTTCTATGCATGGCTACACCAATGTGCGCAACATTACCTTGTTCAGGCAATCAGTGCGCTTTGTGAGTGTTGACATATCCCGCAAACGACACAGATGAAAGAAACAGGTACAGGAGAATAGGCTCTTACTCTATTGAACAAGTAATGTATCTTCCACCTTATAGTAGTTCGCGTGCTTTATCGATGAGAACTACGTTTTGGTCACATTACTTCCTGCTTCGATTCATTACTAGATTCGCAAGCAGCTAGTAGTAGGAGCCTTGCTGGTATCAAGATGGTTAATGTTTACTAACACTATAAGCAAAACGGTCTGAAAATGTCGTGCATTTGTATACCCTTGTAAAGGCATGTGTGCTCAGATTTGGGTGCACGTTAAAGAAGCCCAGGTGGTCGAAATTTCCAGCACCCTCCACTACAGCGTCTATCATAATCGTATGGTCGTTTTGGGACGTTAAACCCCACATATCAATCATTTGTAGCCTTGTTCATTACACCCCTAATATAAGAGAGCAAATGGAGTGTTTTTAGAGTGTTTTGTTCACGAACACCTCAAATTTTCAATATTGGGTGTAAAAAGGGTGTTCATAAGAGTGATTTTAATGCATACATTCGTTTTACACCTTTTAAGGTGTAAAGTTTTATGGAGTGCAGATTTAAAGGGCAGACTCTCTATTCTCGAACCAGGTCTTTGTCGCGTCTTCCGAATAAAAAACAGGCGTAACGGAGTTTTTTTTCCATGTCCCAGTGGTTGAGGGCGGCCACTCGGTCGTAGATCTCCAGCCAGGTCTCTGGATCTTCAAATGATGACCCATGTAACATCGGTGGTTTCCTTGGCTGATACATCACGATCGTGGGCTGTGGCGCCGCAGTTGTCATCGTTGCCGTGGTCGATCTCATGACCCTGGTCTTTCCCGAGCCTTGTCTTGGACATGACCGTACTCCGGTGGTAAACCTTGCTGCCTGCTGCTTGTTCGGTGGTCGTGGCTGGCATCGGTGTCTTCTTCGCGATGTCGGCCGCATTCACGGCTTGACGGGGTTGTCTGGTACATGAACGAAGAAGCACCTCCACCAGATGTCACGGGGTTGTGACGTGAACGAAGGTATACTCGAGGTCGCAGATGAAACCGTTTCTTTAGGCCGAACTGGTTGCCTTGCAAAAGGAAATGTCAGAGAACAGCAAGACACTGGCACTAATAGCGGTGAACATAGCTTTGGACATCGATCAACTGACAAGTGGTGAAGCGTGACGGCCTTTTACATTTGTCATCCAATATTCTTGCGTTATCCCTAGCCGCAACATAAGTTCCAGATTAATTGGTAATCTTCACGAAATGAGCGTAATCTTAAAAAAATGGTCTACAACCGTCGCAAAGCTTCTAAAACAGTGTAGGCGTGGTTTGCGCTGAAAATTATTTACATTGAAACAGGCCGATAACAAAAGTTGAGGCGATAATGTGGTAATGTCCTTTACTAATAAATTAGTTCTTTCGGATTTCAACTACTCATTTAATGGACTGTCTTTGCTGAAAGTTTACCAATATAAATACCTTGGCGTGCTCTTCACTCCTAACCTGTCCTGGTCTCATCATATTGATTACATTACTTCTAAAGCGCTAAAAAAACTTTGTTACCTCCGGCGTACACTATCTGCGGCCCCTAGCGATACAAAACTGTGTACAAGACCCTTATCCGCCCTGTGCTCGAATACGCGTCACCTGTATGGAACCCCTACAACCAGTGCGAAGTAAAACAAATAGAATCGGTACAGAAAAGGGCCATTAGATTCATCTTCAGACGTTATGACTCTGCTTTTTCACCTACGTCAGCATTACCATCTTTGAACCTATCTCTACTTTCATCGCGAGGGAACATTGAGTCTCTCAAGTTATTACATTCTATAATTTATTCGACGTGCAAACTTTCAAAAGATCTCTACTTAACATGTTCCAGACCTTCAACACGCCAATACCATCCTTTCAATATGACACCATTCTACGCCCGTACTAACACGTTTAAATTTAGCTTCTTTCCACGAACTGTTGAACTTTGGAATAACTTATCCGGTGACATACGTTCTTTGCCCTTAAATGAATTCTTGTTATCCATAAATCCCTTTGACAGTTTTTCTTTTTCCGTTTCACTGTTTACTGTGTTCTCTTCCTTGCCACCATGTCTTCATTATGCCACCGTGTGATGCCATGTATTGCCACTTTGTATTTTGCTTTCCTTCGCAAAGTATTACACCACGTTTGTTTTGTACCGGCCTGTTACCCACTACTGCCATAGCCCTTACGGGTTGCGGTATGTAAAAATAAAAATAAAAATAAATAATAACAATTTTTCAGCATATGAAAAGCTTTTAACAAATTTTCAAGCGCTAAAAGCGTTTTCTGTTGGCTCGAAAGGATGGATAAGCACAATTAGTTTCAGTATCCCACTAAATGTGACTAGTCGCATTTTAGTGACTTCTAATAAGAGTGGCTACTGAAATACATGAACAACTGAACCACTTCCTACACATGATTCGTTAAGGGAAGACCAGCACACGTGCCTAAATATCAGGCTTTCATGCGGCCTTCAATGTGCTTTTGGCCATAGAGCTGTCGACATAGGTCCTAATGAGCATGCGTATTCAGCTGTGCCAAATGTATGTCTCAAGCTGCGATCCCTAAACAATATTTGCCATCCTATTAATCTGCGAAAATGAGCAGCGCGTAATACTTGATTCTGAAGTTTTCAGCGTGTACCTCAGCCACGCTCTAACAAATAAAAATTCGTAATCACGAAACTGGACCTGTCTTTTACGTTAGGCCCCCTACATGATACAGACACCTGGAACAACGGTTGTATTTCACACTGAAGGAACTACACAAGAATCAAAACGCTCTTTCGCGGATTCTTCGCTGGAAAACACGTTTGGTACATGTGGTCTACTCAATGTTATCAGTCACTTTTGTAAGGGTGCATACGCTCGTGCGTGCCTTTGTGGATACGCGGTAACTTTGTGGATCCTGGGTAACTGACATAAGCAACAGATTGAGCAATTCACTGAAAAGGTTTGATTCCGATGGAGGCGGAAATGTTGTAGGCTAATGTGCTCAGATTTGGGTGCACGTTAAAGAACCCCAGATGGTCGAAATTTCCGTAGCCCTCCACTACGGCGTCTTTCATAATCATGTGGTGGTTTTGGAACGTTAAACCCCACATATCAAATCAAATCAATCGAAATGTTGAGTGAATGCCTAATAGTCGCGCGTAGCCGCAGAAGCTGGTGCGGTATAGCTTAACGAGTAGGCAGGCGAGCCTGGTGAATGAATCAGAGCTCTACGTGCATACATTAGCACCTCAGGGTGTGCACAAAGTGCACGTCTACAGCGCCAAGCTGCAGCCGAGAGCGAAGAAGCGCACATAGTACGTTGGTACCATTCGACGAGCTCCTGTTGCCAAGCCCGCATCAAAGGGAAAGGGCTGGGATCCCGGTGGGCAATGCGTATTTTTTAGATTAACAATGACGCATCTTTGGACATACGAGTGCGAAGTCTTCTGCCCGACGCACTGGAATGATGGTGCCACTCTTATTTGAGGCGATCCCAATCAACTATAACCGCCCCAACGAGCGATGCGCGTAACGCTCGGGACAATTTTTCCGTAGATTGAGAGTCCTGGAAGATGCGGCGATCAAGACGCCGTGGTCTGTGAATCATTGGCGTCCCCACTGGCAGGTGGAGAGAGAGCGTAACCGGGCGATGGCCGCTAATGTACACTCGTGTTGGAGGCAACAACGTAACCCCGATGTCGCGAATGTAAGTAATGAGAATGGGGGATGCGTTCACTCGATAAATTCTGCTGCTCAACGCTGCTCGTCCTAAGTATAGGCATAATTGCTGCCATGAAGTAAACTTCCATAAATGTCACTCAATGCCAATCGCTGCACTAGACGTTCGAGTTCTCTGGCATTTAAGTTTGACCAGCCGTGACCCGGACCTCGAACGTCTGCGTATAAGTCTCAGACGCCATAGAAATCTCCTAAGAGTACCACATTATGTGAATTTAAAAGGAACGAATCAAGAGATTGGAAGAACGCATTAGAGTTCACGGGTGCCGCTGGGGCATCCACGCCAACAAATCTTATTCTTAACAAAAAAATGGCAGCATATCCATGGGGTGAATGATGAATAGTGGGGCGAAGCATCTGTCCGTCCATTTGTTCTTGCTTCCATCCATCCATGCGTGCGGGTGTGTGGCCGCCCGTGCGTCCATCCGCCAGTGCGTTCATCCGCCCATCCGTGTGTGCGTCTGTTCGTGCGTCCGCTCGTTCATCTGTGCGCCCGTCCCTGCTTTCGTCCATGCATGTGCTCCTGCATCCGTCCATGTGTCCATCCGTTCGTGTAGCCATCCGTGCGTCCGTCCATACATCTGTCTGTGTGGCCGTTCGTCCACCTATTTAACACTTCAAGTGCCATCATCTCACATCTTTTCATCATATATTCCTCATATAGATGCACCGCCATCCAGTGGACATTCCAAGGACTGAATGAGAGGAGACACGCGCACACTTTCCTATGGCTTGCACTTTGTGTCTACTTCCCACCTTTGACCACCTCGAGTTCTTGGTATATACTACCTAGTTCACTGTATTTATGGCACTGTGGCCCAACGCTCGCTAAACTTTTCTAAAACCTAGGAAGTTACGCCCAGCGAGTATAACGAGCAACCCTTTCTTGTCTTCTGTGCGTTGTTGAACAATACAAGAGAGAGAGAGAGTGAGAAAGGAAAGGCCGGGAGGTAAACCAGATATTGGCATCTGGTTTGCTACCCAGCGCTGGGGGTGGGGAAGTACGGGCATGAAAGAGGGGTTAGATAGAGAAAAAAAAAACGCACGCGCACTCATAAAAAAACGAAAACACACACAGGAAGGGCGTCCTAGCTACAACAGTTCAGTATGGCTGGTCAATCACAAAAAGTGTAGTAGCGCTTTCAGGGCCCTCTTCTGTGAAGTCGCATCCTGACGATACTGAAGAATTTCCTGCTCCGACAGAGGTTGACCATCTAATTTGTTGAGTTCCTTGCGAAGGCGTAGTCGTTGTTTACTATACGCCAGGCACTCACAAAGAATATGTTGAATGGTTTCCTCTTTGCCACATTGGCCACAGGCTGCGGTGTCGGCCATCCCAATGCGGAAAGCGTAAGCGTTGGTAAACGCAACGCCCAACCACAGCCTACACAACAGGGTCTGGTCTGCTCGGCGAAGCCTCGACGGGACTTGAAGACTTAGCGTAGGGTCAAGCGAGTACAGTCGGGCATGCTTGAAGTGTGGCTGATTCTATTGCGATGTGGTTTGCTGGCGAGCAAGTCTGCGGAGCTTTCGTGGAGCATCTGTGCAAGAAAGTGGTAGTCGCAGTTTATGACCTTCTGTGTGGGTTGAGCGGGCAGCTTGATCGGCCCGTTCATTGCTGATGATTCCGCAGTGACTGGACAACCACTGAAATGTAATTTTGTGCCCTTTCTCAGTCAGGTGGTGTATAACTTCTGCTATCTCTATTACCAGCTGCTCGTGTGGTCCATGGCGTAAGGCTGATAGTAGAGACTGCAGTGCCGCCTTCGAGTCGCAGAAAATAGTCCACTTGCGTGTAGGTTGATCAACTACAAATTGCAATGCAGCACGAAGTGCTGCCAATTCCGCTGCCATTGATGTTGTTGCGTGAGATGTCTTGAATTTAATTGTCGTGGCCAACCTTGGTATCACTACTGCTCCTGAAGAGCTGTCCGGCTGAACCGATCCGTCAGTGTAGATATGTGTGGAGTCTTGATATTTCTCATACAAGAGAAGTAGTGTGAGCTGTTTAAGAGCTGGTGACGACAAATTGGCCTTTTTCTCGACGCCAGGTATGTTAATAATAATCATTGGTTGAGCGAGGCACCATGGTAGAGTCACAGGTCTAGCGGCAGGAGAGAACTGACTCACCATGTGCGGTCACTGTTTTGCAGTAAGATGCGCATGGTCGGACTACTGGTAGAGAGGCTAGTTGATGTCGAGGGGTTCGAGCAAGGTGTCGTATATGTGTCCTCAGCACTTCCACCATAATGTGGGTCTTGATGAGGTTGTCCCTTGCGATGGCGATAGTGGCCGCTTTTGACGCACTTTGGGGCAAGCCTAAACATATCCGGAGTGCTTGAGCCTGGAGACTTTGAAGCATTCGTATGCTTGTTTTACTTGCGTTTGTTTACACAGGTAGGCTGTACCGAAGGAATCCAAGGAAACGAATCCTGTATAGTCGCAACATAGCAGTTGCGGACATTCCCCAGTTCTTTCCAGCGAAGAACTTGAACAAATGACAGATGCCAGTCAATCGCCATTTCATGTATGATACATGTGAGCTCCATGAGAGGTCTCTGTCAATTATAACACCTAGGAACTTGTATGATCGGAGGTGACGTATTCTTGCGCTGTTTATCAGAACGCTGTAGTTATGCACTGGTTTGCGCGTAAATGCCACTAGTGCACATTTCTCAGAGGAAATTTCCAGACCTCGTTGACGGAGGTAAATAGCAACTTGAGTGGCAGCTCTCTGAATTCGCGCTCGCAGCTGTAGACGTGTTACGGCAGACGTCCAAACGCAGATGTCGTCCGCGTACATTGACAATCTGACAGTACTTGGCAGATGCTCATTGAGAGCTATTAGCGTCCGGTTGAATAGTACAGGGCTAAGTATGCCACCCTGGGGAACACCACGGTGGCTGTAATGTAGCGAAGTGTCACCATCCACGGTTCTCACGAAAAAGGATCGCTCAAAGAGATAGCTGCGTAGCCACTGAAACATCCGACCACCCACTCCTACCTCCTTGAGAGTGGTGAGGACAGCTTCATGTGTGACGTTATCGTACGCCCCTTTAAGATCAAGAAATAAAGAAGCGCAGAGACGCTTACGGCCTTTTTCGTGTTGCACATAGCTGACCAGGTCTATGACGCTATCAATTGATGACCAGCCACGGCGAAATCCCGTCATAGTGTCCGGGTAGATGTTGTGATGCTCCAGGAACCATTCTCAACGTCCAAGTACCATCCTCTCCATCACTTTGCCCAAGCAACTAGCCAGTGCAATCGGGCGGTATGATGTGAGCACCAATGGTGACTTGCCAGGCTTCAGCAATAGAACCAAACGGCTGGTCTTCCAGTCAACTGGGAGGGTGCCCTCTCGCCACGAGTCGTTGTATATCTCGAGGAGGGCACTCCTCGCACACTCACCAAGGTGACACCGTGCTCTGTATGATATTCCATCAGGTCCGGGTGCTAATGTCCGTCTACACAAAGCCAGTGCTGCTTTAAGCTTATGAATAGAAAAAAATTGGTCCATGTGGTGATCGTGTGATGTCGTGCCACCACGTGAGAGCGTGGAGATGTTGGGATCTGCGAGGTGACCAGATAAGTTGGCACAGAACTTGTCTGCCACGTCGACCTCCGATCTCTGTTGAGAGAGGGCTAAAGCCTTGAATGGAGACCGCTGAATGGGAGATGTCCAGAGCCCTCTTATTGTCCTCCACAAGTGTGATAAAGGCTTGCGAGGATCTAACGAAGCGCAGAAGGCTACCCAACGTTGTGACTCTAGCTTGTCTATGCGGCGTTGTATCTTGTTCTGAAGACGTCTAGCGATTCTTAAATCGTCGATTGCTTTCGTGCGTCGGTACCTTCGTTCCGCACACCGTCGGAGAGCCCGAAGTCGTTCTAATTCCACATCAAATTCGGTTACTCTCGAAGAGCATGTGAGGGTGCACACTGTGTCTTGCACTGTGGACTTGATCACCTCTTCTAAGTCAAATGAGGTGTTCTCTTGACAGCGTTCTTCCATGAGAGATTCAAACTTGCTCCAGTCAACTCTTTGGATAGTTTCGCGTACCTTGCAAGGTGATAATCCTCTGATCTTGACATATGTGGGAACGTGGTCGCTCCCATGTGTTTCTATGTCCGCAAACCATCCGGCACATCTGACAAGACCTCGAGAAACAAAAGCCAAGTCAAGGCAACTGCTGTATCTAGGGCCACGTGAAAATGTTTGGCTGCCATCATTTAACAAGCACAGCTTGTTGTCTGAAGCAAACGTTATCAGACTTCTACCCTTAGCGCTGATCCTCGGGCTCCTCCATAGTGTATGGTGGGCGTTGACGTCTCCGATGATCACCCATGGGCGAAGAGTGGATGATAGGATGTGTCCTAGTCTTCTGTGGTCAAATCTACTTAATGGCGACAGGTATGCACCGACAACAGTGACAGTAAGACCCCTTTTGTTCACTGATAAGCATATATATTGGTTATCGTTGTCAGGTGGTACAGGCCATATAATGTAGGTCAGGTCACGTCGAATAAACAGCAGGACCTTGCTGTTTACACTATAACAAGCTGACTTAAAGGATTCGTATCCGGAGAGTGTAATAGCGCTCGATAAATTTGGCTCGCAGATGACGATGTTGGGAAACATATTGGGGGAAATGAACCGATGGAAATCTGCAATGCGTGATTTCAGTCCCCGTGCATTCCACTGAAAAATTGTTGCTTTTTTGACCTCTTCCCTGAAAGACAGTGGCTGGTGGGCCATTATCTACTCAAGAGCCGCCAGTACTGGACTCAGAGCGTCCAGTACTTGAAGCGCACTTTTGGCTGACGTTGTGCGCATCTTGTTTAACACCGTGCGAATGGCATTAATTATGGGTCGTAGAAGAGCAATCACTTGCTTATCCAAGTTCCGCTGCTCCTCTGTTGTCGCAGCTTGCTCTGATGAATGCGGCTTCCGATGTGGTTCTTCTACAAGTTGCGTGCGCGTAAGTGGCAGCCACTCTTCAGTAGAAAGAGATCTACTTGTTTTCTGTCTTCCATCGTCTGCGTTCACCGCGGTGTGCCCTGCAGTGGGCGCAGTTTCCAGATGCATTGGCTTACTTCTTGTAGTTGACTGCGTTCTTCGCGAAGATCTTCGACGGTGACGTCGTCGTCTTCGCCGGACTTTTTCCGCGGCCTCTTTGTGGGTAGAGCTGTTTCGCACCATTTGTCTAAGAATAGTAAACTCCTTCTTTATGCGTGGACAGTCTTTGGAAGATTCACTGTGGGCACCTTGACAATTAGGGCACTTTAGTAAGGTTGCGATGCATTTGTCCTCGGTATGTGGTTCTGAGCACCGGGGGCACACTTCCGAGTTCCTGCACGCTCCCTGCACATGGCCGATCTTCTGGCACTTATGACATCGCGTAGGTTTTGGAATAAATGGTCGAATCTGGTGACGAAAGTGGCCAACCTTCACATGGCAGGGGAGACAGTTCCCTTTGAACGTAATTCTCACGCAATGTGTGTTACCAAGGCGGCTGACATTCACAATGACGTTATCTTCATTGGCCGGTTTTATTAGCACTGAAAGATCCGAGTTTGGAATTTCAGTGGCCATGTCATAAATGACTCCTGTTGAAGTGGTGCTATCAGCTGGTATTATAGACTTGACATTGATGTTACCCAGTTGCGTTACTTTCTGAAGCGCGTTTAGCGCACGTGGGTTCAGCACATCGATTGCCAAGATGTTCTTTCTTGCGTTTAGACGTATTTCTTTGATCTGATTTGGCGTAATATTCCCGAGATACACAGAGAGCGCTTGCCTGTTCAGTCCGCGTAGACTGTCGGTAGCCTTCAGTGGCACAAACAGGATAGAGTGAGGCCATCGCTGAGGGGCAGTTGTCACGGTAGTCGTGCTTGATGCCGAAGTTGCATTGACGATCCGTCGTTTAGCCTTGCGGTACAGGACGGGTTGGAAGCCGTCGTCCGAGGACTCGTCACTTGATGCGGAGTATAGCTCAGTGTCCTCACTCTCACTAGACGCGTTTCCTCGCTTCCTCGAAGCAGTCCCCGCAGTCGAACCGGACTCGGACGGTGCCCCGTGAGGTTTAACATTCATCACCACGATATGTGGGGCGATAGACCCCACAACTGCGGCGAAAAATCCAGAAAAGCACAAAGACGAGCAAGATGTGTTCCGTAAACGAATCACTTCGTCTTCCTCCCCTTGAACTCCCCTCTCATTCTCCCTTAGCAGCCATTGGCATTTACATTGAGCACTATCTTTTTTTGTTCACAACGCCCAGAAGAAATCTCTCACCGGCACCACCTTGGAGGTCAGAATGTAATACATGTTACACACTACTATACGACATGAGGGACAAACAGGTGCCGCTATAAAGAGCTTCGCCCCTAAAACGCTGCAGTCGAACGCCAGCACGCGTACGAAGGCATCGAAGGAAACATGATGGCCAAGCCAAAAGACCTCGGTTTAAAAAAATGACACCGACGACAGTCGAATGCGTGCTGGCGTACGAAAAGAAACAATCCATATTGAATGCTCGCTTGAAAGCGAGTACATCAGAAAGCTTGAAAAAGTTTGTTTCTTGCACGAACCACAAATCACAGTGCACTGAACGCGCAAGAGCTAATACCTCAGCCTGTTTTTGTAAATTGCGGAAACCTTGAAGATTAAAAGTGATAACGTTTAGAGCTAGAGCCGTGGGGAAAATAAACTGTATTATAGGATCATACAAACTTAGGGGTACCTTTAGCAAGCGCGGGAGCCGGTGCCCCGCGAGTGGCTGAGTCATTTATTACTGCCAGGCGATCGACCGGAGGCAGAGAGCTTCCGGGACAGCGGAGAAGTTCGCAGGAGACTTCTGCCTCTCGTGGGGACTTCTGACACACTAGTAGATATTCGGTGGCGTTTGGCGTTCGGGTTCTTGAGCGAGGATGGTACAAAGGTGTCTACACTGTCCTGGCTTATGTCACTGGGGCTGGTGTCTTCGTCAATTTGTAGGGGCGCCTCAATCGTGGTGCTGTTGGTGTCCTCGTAGATGCAGGCGTCGTTGTCTTAAAATGTATACTTCTTGATGACACCCGAACTTGTGATCGACTGAGCAGCCACGCGAGAAGCGTCAGATGCAATACTTACCAGGTGCCTTGCAATACTTACGAGACTCCTCAAAAACGGCCACAGGACACGGGGAACTTGAGTTTTCAGAACTTGGAGGAATTACCAGGTCCAGAATCCTTGGGGACACAGTAGGCGTCTGGTGCAGCGTCACGATCGGCGCACCTTGGATGTTGTCGGTTACCGCGGCTTTCCTGCCCTGGCCATAAATGCCGCACCTTCCACAAAACGGAGCTGTGCAGTTCATGCGGAAGTGCCCATATCCTCCACCTCGACGGCACACTCGCTGTATCCTTATATAGTCACATGTCACTCGATGGCCTGCGACCTTCAGGTAGTTGGGCACCGGTGACGATGCCTTAATTTCCATTCGGACGTATCGTGTCCCATTGGTCATGGTTGGGCGCAATTTCATGAGTCCTCAGGTGATATGAGACACCTTCCCGTAGGGGGACAGTGCTTGTGCGAGGACTTCACAGCGGACGCGGCACGGCAGGAGCAGGACAGTTACCTGGGTGACTTGGGGTCCTAGGGGTACGATGGCGACGCTCCCTCTTCGGATGGTGAGGTGTGAAGCATCCACGATTTAAGCTAGGGCAGCTTCGCTGTTCACGATGACTTCATAATTCCGGTCTCCGAAATGCTGGACACAATAAACTTCTTCGATTCATACTATTGAAAACGTCGCGTCAATGACGTCTTCAGGACTTGCCCCTCAGAGTGACGACATCGAAGGTTAATGCCTTCTTCGGGGGCTGGCTTGCCATTATAGGCGCCCACCAGCCTAAGGACGCCCTGAAACTGGCTGCTTAGCTCTCTGCCGATGCTAGCTCAGTTTTACGCCACAACAGCAGCCTGTACCTTTACCGGCATTTACTGGTTTAGGCCACGTGCTATTTTTTTTGCTGCATCCGTATAGTCGCTTCACTGCCATAGGCGTCCATCTGACTAGTGGACCTTGTTCGCAGCAGTAATTTTTGCAGATCAAATTACCATGGTTGTTCGCGGACAAATATCAATGGTACGTAACATCTTACGAGCAAAGTAGTTTTCTGTCTTTTTACACCACTAGTATACTCTCTCGTATGCATACAGATGCCAAGTTGTTGCACTTACCATTACGCATTACGCAGATTTTATTCATTGATGACTTATTTTGTTGTACTGCTGGATACTTATTAATGCTTAGAAGACAAAAAAGACAACACACTTTGCACTCCATTATCGACGATAACGATCCCACTGTATCTTCCCACGCTTTCAACCTGACGGAAAAATTTCATTACTAAGCCTGTTGCTATTGATTTATTTCTTTGTGTATTTGTTTATTCGTTTGTTCGTTTATCTAATTATTCCAGTAACATAGGGGCCCACAAGGGGCAATACATAGAGAAGGGGGCACACAAATACAATGGATTTTTTTGCAGAAAGTAAATATTTGTAGGTCAATACAATTCTACTGTAATAAAACTCATAAATATCAATGAAAGCAAAACAACAGGCAATACAACATTAGATAAAGCTTAGCTCATGAAAGTTACATGATTCTATTTACGTGAGTAATTCTGAAAAAAAAAACAAGGAAGGTAAAGTTACATTAGGAGTCCTCGAAGGTAATGTATTCCATATTTTTATTCATATTGACAATGGCAATTTTTTTGTATTTTTCAGTAAGGGTGAAGAGGGCTTTGACTTTCAAACTGAGATCGGGGCGACTAGAAGTATGAGATGATGGTAAAACATGCGTCTGGGTAAATCACGTGCAAGAATGATACAGGATGGGGAAAAAACATAATCTGGAAAATTCCCTGTGCACAGCAAGCGCTTGCTTCACTGTGAGAGTAGTTTGCTCTGCTTGGCTGATCGTTCTGAACAAAAGATTATGTGCTCAAGTAATGGATTTGTGGCCCTATCCTTCACCGTCACGACAACATGGCCGTTTCCCAGTGCATCATCTTATTTTCGGGAAAGGGGATCTGTACAATTGCCAGACGTTTACAATAAACATTGTTTTCAATTCAATGCACAGTTTGATTTCTTGTGCAGCTGGACATGTCAAGAGGCGGACAAAAGAGTGTTTTTCTATTCAAGCCATCCGTGTAGCAAGCTCAATGCAGGCTTCCTTCATTCTTCGAAAGAACTTCCAAATACTTTGTTTAGTATTGTTGTCATCCATTGAAGAGACGGAATTATTAAAAGAAAAGGAAAGTGTATGAGTTCATCTTTTCCACGTATAAAGCAACTTGTATATTTCAGAATACATCCTGAGTTGTTTGTTTATCGTTACTTTACAAGAATCCTACACTTTAAAGCAATCTTTAGAATTAATCCGACAGTGCACAAGATGCCCCTTGCGACTGCGTAACATAATATAATCAGGCAGACTGTACTTTTTTTCGAACAACATAGTCCAAAGAGCTTTGAAAGAAAGTATGCTGCTTCAATTAACCCATCAGTACCTTCTCAATTTCTCGCTTTACTATTGTTCAGGAAGTTGTCGCGTGCTAACCATATCATGCGTCACAAACGTATGCTGTTTAGCGTTATTTTTATGACGTCTACCTAGATGCATCTCGTTGTTGCAACCCTGACAGTACCATGCATAGGAAAAGCGTAATTTTACAGATCCTACTTCATATATACTTTTTAAAATTTTAAACTTCCTTGAAATTATCAGAACCTATATTTGCTATTTAATTTTCATATGCCAAAACGCATGCTGCGTTTACATCTTTCTTAACATACAGATATTTTTTAAAAAAACTGTTATGCTGCAATAAAATTTCAAAGCTACATATACAATCAGATGCTGCTGATCTCAGTATTACGCTATTGCTCATCGTTTGTGTTACTAAGCAGCACAATTCCGTCGGCTTAATTCAAGCTGCTTAGAGATTCGCTATTAGTAGAGTCTTCCAGCATACCAACTTTAGTGAGCTTGACAGGCTGCACAAAGTTAGCAGCAAATAGCACTTTAGCTTTTATAGCGACATCTCTGAGTAACTATTGTGTGAGGACTTGAAGTCTTGCACTCATAAAAACACTAATGACGCTCAGAATGTTTCCGCGTTTGTTTGTTTTTTTTTCAACCTTCTGCAATGATCAACAGCTTCTTTTTCGAAGAATGCTTTTAGAAGATCTGTATATATTGGAAGAGTACACTAAAATAAAATATAGTTCATACATTATGTAAGGTAACTTCGGATCTAGCAATGATAGACGGCAGTACATATATACTGCCTCACTATCGTGTGAAATACCGTGAGTAGTTGTGAGTAGTTGTCCGGGGAGGGGCAGTTAATGCACGAGGCACACATGAATTTTGTTGAAATTACAATCTTATGGGAAGAGAAGGAGAAAGTTTATTACAGCGAAGCGGTAACATAGGTTTAAGAGTGAACTGGCTGGTGCCCTTGGTCCAGAGCTCCACTGACTTTCGCCGACCGGGGATCTTGATCTAGAATGATGAATAACATTCCCGGGTCTGTACCGGCAAGATGAGTTTTTTATTCCTGCTTGTTATACAGTCTGCTCTATGCCTTAGAAAGTTATCTGAACCTGCTGTGTGTGGGGAAAGGGCGGTAGCTGCTTTGGCGTGCCTATACGAGTCCAGACCTGCCACAACAGTACGACCACCATACTGCTTTGGAATATGGCGGTCACTGCAATGCGCGGAAGCTCTAAATGTACATATTGTTTTATAAGAGGTATCTCTACCTTAAAATGCGTCAAACAAAAGCTTCAGTCAGATGAAGCAGTAATTGTGAAACAAGAATGGCTTACAGGACATACGCACTTAGAAAAGAAAATGTGCATGCACGCGACAGCTGCAGAACACCATAACAATGCATAATGCTTGAACCAAAATTTTCTGAGACAATAGATTTTGTAACACGCAAATGAGAGATGGTCTGCAAGAACATTTCTCATAATATGTGGGAGCAAAAACTTATTTCCAGGAAAGCGCATTCATTTAAAATCATTGGCGTAACATAAAGATTTAAAAGAAGTTCGCTTACGTCTTAGCGTCCCGTCTTCCCAGTGCACCTGCTGCCTTTTCGAAAACTTGGAGATCATCTGCAGATTTATTTTCTATGAATCAACAGAAATTTACTTCGACTTCAGGTTCCAAATAAACAGGCTCCGCCGGTGCGTCAGTCATCCTCGAAAGCCCATATATTATACCCTCTATACAAGCTCTTGTTTATGTAATTTTAAAGTAGCTCTGTATTTTTACAACTGAAACATCGCAATGCATGCCAACCTATACATTTCAATGGCTATTCTCACCCAGCAACCTATACTGTGCGATCCCTTTACCTAATTTATATAGCCTTATAAAATTGGCCCCGTATGTTCATGTTTCACTGCAAATGTCGTCGAAAGACGATAGTGTTGCGTCTAGGAAGAACGAAAAGAATGTTTATTTGACGTTCTGCGTGAGAAAATTCGTGAATTGTATTTTTGGGGCGCTGTGTTAGAGTGTCTCGATCTGTGCAAGGAAGGCAAACGAGCGCATCGAAGCACGTTAGACACAAGCGCTATCTGGAAGTTATCTTCAAAAACGATGGGAGGCATGCGCGCCTGTCTCGGAGGCAATAAGGTGTATACATATAAAGCACAAAGCAACGGGCAGGTGCCACCACCATGTCGTCTTAGCAAAGCGTTGAAAACACTTGCCTTTTTGAGCATAGCGTTGCATTGTCAGCGCCACGTGCTGAACGCTGTGGTCCTTATAATTACGTATGCCTTCCCTAGTATAAAGACACACATGCAGAACATTGTCGTGCTGTTACAATGCCTCAGATATGTGCAATATTCACTTGTTATTCACAATCACACACGCATGAACGCTGCAACCTGAGGAGTATTGGTGAGCGCTGCGGATGGGGTTGGCCATTTGTGGTATCATTTGTTTGGGGCCATTTGGGGTATCATTACGATGGACAAACAGACAGACAGACCAAACTTTCGGCATCGAAGTACTCCAAGTAAGACTACCGTCTTTAATATTGTGGTGTCCATGCCACGATGTAGTTATTAATGATAGTCTGTCTTGGGGTACTTTGACAAAAAAGTTTTGGTCTGTCTGTCTGTACATTTGTCTGTTTGCCCGCCGTAACGATACCCCAAACGGCCAACCCAATTCACAGAACCCACCAATATTGCAGAAGTTTAAGCGTTCACACTTGTGCGATTGTCAATTAAAAACAATAATTGTGCATATCTGAGGCACCATAACAACATGCCAATATTCTGTATGTCTTTATCCTAGGGAAGACATACATGAGTAACTCTAAGAACCATAGTGTTTATCACGCTGCGCTGAAAAAGCAATGCCATGCTCAAAAAAGCAAGTGTTTCCAACGCTTTGCTAAGACGACATGGTGGTTATACCTTCCCGTAGCTTTGTGCTCTATCTGTATGCACCTTGTCGCCTCCGAAACGGGCGCGCACGCCTTCCGTCGTTTTCGAAGATAACTGTCAGATAGCGTTTGTGTCTAACTTGCTTCGATGCGCTCGTTTGCCTTCACTGCACAGATCGAGACACTCTAACGCAGCACCCCCGGAATACAATCCATTCATTTTCTCCGATTTTTTTCAGATGAACGTCCAATAAACGTTCTGTTCACTCTCTCCAGACGCAAGATTATCGTCTATTGCCGACATTTGTAGTGAAACATGCACGGAACCAGTTTTTTTTACCAGGAGTTTTCAAGTGTACTTGACGTTGTGCTTGCTCAAATAAAGTCGCTCTATGTTTTGCTCTTTATAGAAGTTGGGTCGCCGAACTATTTGTCAACATCCTCTGGGGTAGTCCTTAGGAAAGGTTTGCTTGGAATTGCAGAAAATTCAGTAGCCGCAGGTCACACCCACAGAGCACTGTATTTACACTTTACCAACGGCAAAAAACAAGCTCATCAGCGAGTATGGTTTGTTTACTAGACCCTAGATACTTTTCCGGGAACAGCACGCCCCACGTGCTACTGAATTTGTCGTCTTCTTGCCTCCTCGGCTGGCGTGCAGAAAGAACTACACGCCACAAAGTAATTGAAATCAGCAGCTACAATTCAGTCATTACACAAGACACTTTGCGTTGGTGCAGAGAGCAAAATGTTTATTCATAAGTGGCGTTTAGTATTTTTTTTACTTTGTGTATCAGATTAACCTAATTGTTTTGTATACACAAAACCTTAGAAGATACTCAGGTGTTCTTGATTATTTGTTCATTTATTTTTTGTTTCCAAAAAACATCCATTTTTTCCTAAATCTTCTTTAAGTCTTCCAGTACAGCAAAAACAGGCTCAAATTTTACTGAAGTCATTAAGGCCCCTTAGCACAGTAAGTGTATACTCTAATATTGCGTTGCACACTGTTCTTCCGTGCAAACTATGAATTAGCACCATCTGAAGAGTTACGTTGCTCCACGGAGCCCAAAGTCTTCTCTTAGTTTTTAAAGAGTACACAGTTGAAATGTTTTTAACAACCGTGGGTTATTAAAAAAGTAGTGAATGCATAGTATTGCAGCAGTGCGCCATACGAGTTCCATCTTGTTTCCTGTCACGGAATCACTCCTTGTGCATTAAATAAAACATACCTACTTAACTCTGTTTTGCTAATTACGTATGATTTCACAGCTCATTTGTATTCATGTGTAGCCTTCGCTGATTTAGAACACACCTGTTTTAAAGACGATAGTTCTCTCGGGGACTTCCTACGCCAAAAGTTTGGTCTGTCTGTCTTTCTGGCCGTCTGTATGTCTGTACATTTGTCTGTTCGTCCGCAGTAACACTCTCTCTAAAGGCACCAACAGATACGTCAAAAGGCCATCCCCATCCGCAGCGCCCACCAATATTGCTCAAGTTTCAGCGCTGTGTGCTCAGATTTGGGTGCACGTTAAAGAACCCCAGGTGGTTGAAGTTTCCGAAGCCCTCCACTACGGCGTCTCTTATAATCATATAGGGCTTTTGGGACGTTAAACCCCACATATCAATCAATCAATCAATCAATCAATCGATCAATCAATCAATCAAATCAAGTTTCAGCGTTCATACATGTGCAATCGTCAGTTAAAAAGCGATAATTTCGCTTATCTGAGATACCATAACAATACGTCAATGTTTTGTATGTGTGCCTTTATACTAGAGAAGGCACGTAACAGTAACTTCAGGACTGTGGCGTTTATCGCGTTGCGCTGACATAACAACGCGTTGCTTAAAAACGCAAGTGTCTCCAACGTTTTGCTCGGACGACCCGGTGGTGGCAGCTGCCCATCGCTTTGCGTTGTCAACTTTATCGCTCTCGCGAGATGCGCACATCTTCCTCTTTGGACGTGCCGCCCTCCTTCGTTTTCAAAGATAACTGCCAGATAGCGCTCGTGTCTAACTTGCCTTGAAGCGCTCGTTCGTCTTCGTTGCATGTATCGAGACTCTTCAACGCGGCGCTTCCAGAGTACAATTCACCGATTTTCTCACACAAAGCATCAAGTAAACGTTTTGTTCACTCTTTCCACACGCAAGACTATCGTGTTTCGGCACGATATTTGCAGTAAAACATGTTATTATGGGGCGAATTTTTTTGTAGAAACCCTTGCATCAAAAATGTGAGAGCTTGATTGCGCTGAATTCTGGTAGATGTTTCTCAAATACGACAACTTCCACAACTCAAGTGGTTTGATAGCTCCATATTACGACGAAGGCAAAAGCTTCCGCAGATTTCTTTGTCAATTTGCAGCAGTGTTTCAGTTCTGCACCAAACAAAAAGTGCTAAATTTCTCTTAGGATCGCTTAGGTTCTCATGACAAAAATACAAGACCAAAATAGTGAACGCTGTTCAAAGTAATAGGTGGACACCGCGATATCGCAGCATTTGCTTCTGTTGAAAACTTATTTAGGGCTGTAGTTGCTTCTGTGTGTCGAATGCGAAATAATAGCTTTTTTTATTTTGAGAAAAAGCCGTCCATGAACTAGAAATGTAAAAGAGATCACATTTTTGCACACTCAAAATAGGATAACAACTCCATATTTCGAGCATTTTGGTACCTTATACGATTGTGATAAGTGAAGTGCGCGTTTCGTGAAGTGCGCGAGTGCAACCAGTGTTCGGTTTAAAATGTGCGCGAGTGCACCGGCATAGGAAAGAAGACGACGACGACCGATGGTGTGGACGCGCGCTTTCGCGATGTATTCGGTGAGGAAGACGATGGGCAGACGAAGCGCGCGAAGTTCGGACCAATGAGAGGCCCCCACGCTGGTTTGGAAGAAGCCCGAACGAAGAACGGGGCAGACGTGGCCGGGACGCGGCGGAGGCAAGCAGGCTACCAGGGCGCGGGGGTGGCGGCCGAGTTCCTGAGGCAAGGCTGCTGCGGGCTCCCACCTGGTCGGGCACCCGAGCATCATCTATCGCCTGGCGTTGGCCAGGCCGCTCGTCGTCTGGCGTTGGCCAGGCCGCTCGTCGTCTGGCGTTGGCCAGGCTGCTCGTCGTTTGGCGTTGGCCAGGCTCGTCTCGTTTCCAGGGCTACATCCCAGCGTCGGAGGACGAACGCTGAGAGGTCACTGACCTTGGTGCGCCCGGAGCTACCTTCAACCACGAGCAACGCTTGGACCTCTGATCTACCTTGTCTGCACCCCATCGCATCAACCCTCGCCGTCTACAAGAGTGCCGCGACCGAACGGTGGCAGTCGCTTTTGCTATTGCGGAACTTTCGCATCCTTAGCATTTCGCGGTCATTAGGTTAATTTCTCCTCAAATTTGTGTGCTTTGTTTGTTTTTCCTCTTATTCCTTTCTCTTTATCTAGTTTATTGAAAATATATTTAGTTGTTTTTCTTGTGTGCATAAACGGTCTCATGTTCTGTTTACCGATGTGGGTTTTCTCATCGGTTTGTATGCACAAGAACCTACACGAGAGCTCGTGGGTTGACTAGCCTCGTGACAATTGGCGTCCGCTGCGACAGGACGAGATTGTTTATGCAATTAAGGTTTTTACAGAAGGAGAGAAAATGACTACGTCTGATTTAACGGCGTTAGCGATACGCATGGGGCTAGAGGGCGATGAGTTGAAGGCATGGCTTGATGAGCGTGAGGCACGAGCTCGCGAAGAAAGGGCAGCTGAGCGAGAGGCAAGAAAGGAGAGGATGGAACAGGCGGAGTTGGAACGAAAACTTGAGGCCGAATGCCAGAAGACGATTCAACTGCGCCTTCAACTTGCTCAGGTGGAAGGGGCCAAGGGATCCGCGGCGTCGGACCATGGTCGACAGGTGCGAGAACCGTGTAACGTTAACCCGCACAATTTCATACCCGGATTTAATGAAAACTGGGATGACCTTGATGCTTATCTCAAGAGATTTGAGAATGTGGCCACCGGTCAGGAATGGCCTAAGGATAAGTGGGCCACGGCACTGAGTCTGTGTCTGAGCGGAGAAGCTCTCAAAGTATTTGGTCGCTTGTCTTCAGAAGAGGCACTTGACTACGAGAAAGCCAAGTTAGCATTACTGCAGCGTTTTCGTTTCACGGCGGAGGGCTACCGAGAGAAGTTCCGGCATAGCAGACCTCAAGATGGAGAAACAGGCAAGCAGTATGCAACCAGGTTGGCAAGTTTTTTCGACAGATGGGTGGAGATGTCCAAGTCAGCAAAAGAATATTCGTCTGTTCGAGATCTGATAGTAGCTGAACAGTTTATCAATCAATGCCATAACCGCGTGGCGCTTTTCCTACGAAAAAAAAATGTCGTAAGCTAGATGAAATGGCCGAGGCGGCGGACAATTTTTTAGAGGCCCAACGACAGTCAAATTTGTTGGGTTTTCGCGACAAAACGGAGAACGGCGCCGCAGGAAAATGCGGAAGTACAGCGGGGAAGTCTCCCACTCGATGTTTTGTATGTGATAAAACAGGTCACAGGGCAGCAGAATGTCGTGCTCGGACAAGACCATACTGTGACTACTGTCGCAAAACGGGGCATGATAATAATGTATGTGCCAGAAAGCAGAACGTCACGAAGAGGACTTCTTGTATCTTGTCGCCAGAAGAAAAGGCAGAGGTAGTGAATGATATACCTGCGGACAAGCAGGAGGAGAATATGACCAGTGCGGTAAATACGCAGCCAAAGTCAGAAAAACATCCGATGCCAGTGCTGCAGGGCATTATATTCGGCCAAGCTGCTTCCGTCCTACGGGATACAGGAAGCAATACAATGGTGGTTCGGCGTTCTTTAGTGCCAGATGAAGCACTGACAGGAACCACGACGGCCGTGTTCTTAGCAGACGGGAGCCGGATCACGGTACCAGAGGCGAAGGTGGAGATTTTTTCGCCATATTTTTCAGGCACGTGTATCGTGAAATGCATGTCCTCCCCGCTATATGACATCATCGTTGGCAATGTGCCAGGATCTCGTGCTGCTGATGACCCTGACAAGAAATGGAAAGAAAAACTGGCTGAAGGGAACTTCACTCCGAACGGCGTAACCGAGACCTTGTATAAGAAGAAAGAAGACCATCGTTAAAAGGCATCACTTGGTAGTATAGAGAGCACGAGCGTCCGGCCGGATTCAGCTGCAGTTAGCGTCAGAAGTTTGAAGATGAACAGGAGGGAGCTCGAAAGGGACCAAGCAGAAGACAAGACCCTGGAAGCTTGCACGGACAAAGTAGGGCAGGTTTTTTATGGCAGGGGATCGACCCAGTATTCCTTTGTCATGGAGAAGTCATTGTTGTATCGAAATTACCGACTATCCTCTGGCAAATTGATACAGCAGGTCGTAGTTCCTCTCAAGCTGCGAAGTCAAGTGTTGAAGATGGCCCATGAGAGTTTGATGTCCGGGCATCAAGGAGTAACAAGAATGATTGATCAGGTGTTAGGTTCATTCTATTGGCCAGGGGTCCAGGAAGATATTAAAAGATACGTGCGGTCCTGTGACACGTGCCAAAGAATGTATCCAAAGCACAAAGTAGGAAAGGCTCCTCTTGGGAAAATGCCCCTGATTGACACTCCTTTTGAGTGCGTGGCCGTGGACATTATTGGACCCTAAAGCCGGTCTCAAATAGGGGCAACAGATACATACTGACCATGGTCGATTTCGCTACGCGCTATCCTGACGCCACTGCTTTGCCGGCGATCAACTCCGCGACTGTGACAGACGGGTTGGTCCAAATGTTTTCGCGCGTTGGATTTCCCCGCCAAATCTTGTGCGATCAGGCCTCGTGCTTCACGTCGGACCTGATGAGAGAACTAAACGATCTGTTGGCAATCAAACATCTGAGTTCGACGCCCTATCATCCCATGTGCAATCGTTTGGTAGAGCGATTTAATGGGACTTTGAAACAAATGCTGCGCAAGCTATTCCAAGAGGATCCAAAATCATGGAATCGATTGCTTGCACCACTTCTACTTGCATATCGAGAAGTTCCTCAGGCCAGCATGGGGTTCTCTCCTTTCGAACTCATTTACGGGAGATACGTCCGAGGACCACTCAACTTGTTAAAGGAGCTGTGAACTGGAGAAAAGATCGAAGAGGAGGTGAAAACGACCTATGGATATGTCCTCAATCTTCGGGATCGTCTGGAAAGAACGCTAAAATTAGCCCATGAGAACCTGATACGAGCGAAAACGACTCAAAAATATCACTATGATCGGAAGAGCAAGAGCCGTCAGCTGAAAGTTGGAGACCGAGCTCTTATTTTGCTTCCTACAACAGCGAATAAGTTGTTGATGGAATGGAAAGGGCCGTTTCCGGTCATTGGGAAAAAGGGCGACTACGACTATTGGCTGGACTTGGGGCATGACGCCAAACTTTTCCATAATAATATGTTAAAACGATATGAAGACCGGCAACCAGACACAATTCCACAAACAGCATCTTTTGTGGTTATGAAAGAGGACGAGACAGATACCCCTCTACCAGCTTGCACAGTTGAGCCGACTGTGGGTGTAGAAGCGATTCCGATCGGCAGTAGCTTAGAAGACGACAAACGTACAGAACTTCGGAAGATTCTAACCACCTACCAAGATGTATTCTCTGAGATACCGGGAAAGACAAATTTGTTGGAATGCCGACTTCAATTGACGACCTCTGAACCGATCAACACACCGCAGTATCCTTTGCCTTTTGCCATGAAGGAAGTAGTAGAACAAGAAGTTCAGGACAAGTTAAGACTGGGTGTGACTGAGCGATCCCATTCGCCCTACAATTCGCCCTTGGTACTTATTAAGAAGCCGGATAACACCTATCGCACATGCGTCGACTTCCGTCGCATCAACGAGATACCGGTTTCCGACGCTGAACCCATAACTAAGACCGACCAATTGTTTACAGAGGTGGGCACAAAGAGATACTTCTCAAAGTTTGATCTCACAAAGGGGTATTGGCAAATCCCACTTGACCAGACATCGAGGCCAGTAACGGCATTCTCCACGCAATCCGGTCATTTCCAATTTATATACATGCCGTTTGGCATAAAGACAGCTTCTGCGGTGTTTACGCGTCTAATGAGAACACTCCTACAGGGCCTTGAAAATGTAGTCCACTACATCGATGACGTTCTCATAGCCACGAACACCTGGGAAGAGCACATAGACACCTTGCAACGCTTGTTGCAGAAAGTACGGGAGTCTGGCTTAACCATCAAGCCTCAGAAGTGCGAAATTGCTGTGGAGTCGATAGTCTTCTTGGGACATCGTCTAGGAGGCGGGACTATTCAACCTGTGGAAACTACGGTTTTGAAGATAGCCAGTGCACCTCTACCTGACACCAAGAAGCAACTCCGATCTTTTCTGGGACTAGCTGGGTATTACCGAGATTTACTACCTCGCTATGCGGAGAAAACACAGCCTTTAACTCGGCTAACCAGAAAAAGAGAGAAAAACAAGATTTGTTGGACTCCTGAAACAGAAGGAGCATTTCAAACGCTGAAGCAAGCCCTTGCTTCTGGGCCGATCGTGAAGGCACTAGACCCAAAACGTGTGTTCATACTCCGCACAGACGCATCCGACACATGCATCGGTGCAGTCCTCATGCAAGAACACGAGGGGCTGTTGCACCCAGTGTCGTATGCCAGCCGCCAGCTGTTGCCTCGGGAGCAGAATTACTCGACTATCGAACGAGAATGCTTAGCGCTAGTATGGGCGGTAGAAAAATTTCATATTTTTTTGTACGGAGTACAGTTTATCGTACAGACAGATCATCAACCGCTACAATACTTAGCGAAGGCAAAACACCTGAACTGTTGCTAAGGTGGAGTCTAGTACTTAGCGAAGGCAAAACACCTGAACTGTTGCTAAGGTGGAGTCTAGTACTACAAGAGTACACTTTTCATATTCAACATATCAAAGGTTCTGAAAACGCAGGTGCCGACTTCATGAGCAGGTTACGGCCAAAGATACGAATTCAGGTGTTGCTAAAGATGGGAGGCAAAGCATTTCAACCAACCATCAGAATATTGTTTACCATATGTGGATTTTTTTTCCTGTAAGTGTGCTCCTTAAGACTTGTTGCAGTGATACCAGTGTGCATGTGTTCATGCGAACTCCAAGAACGTATCCTGTGTGGTGAAACACGCATCCGGCAGTTTTTTCCGTTGTGAAAAAACTTTTTCGAAAAAGGGGCATGTTGTGATGAGTGAAGTGCGCGTTTCGTGAAGTGCGCGAGTGCAACCAGTGTGCGGTTTAAAACATGCGCGAGTGCACCGGCATAGGAAAGAAGACGACGACGACCGATGGTGTGGATGCGCGCTTTCGTGATGTATTCGGTGAGGAAGACGATGGGCAGACGAGGCGCGTGAAGTTCAGACCAACGGGAGGCCCCCACGCTGGTTTGGAAGAAGCCCGAACGAAGAATGGGGCAGACGTGGCCGGGACGCGACGGAGGCAAGCAGGCTACCAGGGCGCGGGGGTGGCGGCCGAGTTCCTGAGGCAAGGCTGCTGCGGGCTCCCACCTGGTCGGGCACCCGAGCATAATCTATCGCCTGGCGTTGGCCAGGCCGCTCGTCGTCTGGCGTTGGCCAGGCCGCTCGTCGTCTGGCGTTGGCCAGGCTGCTCGTCGTTTGGCGTTGGCCAGGCTCGTCTCGTTTCCAGGGCTACATCCCAGCGTCGGAGGACGAACGCTGAGAGGTCACTGACCTTGGTGCGCCCGGAGCTACCTTCAACCACGAGCAACGCTTGGACCTCTGATCTACCTTGTCTGCACCCCATCGCATCAACCCTCGCCGTCTACAAGAGTGCCGCGACCGAACGGTGACAGTCGCTTTTGCTATTGCGGAACTTACGCATCCTAACCATTTCGCGGTCATTAGGTTAATTTCTCCTCAAATTTGTGTGCTTTGTTTGTTTTTCCTCTTATTCCTTTCTCTTTATCTAGTCTATTGAAAATATATTTAGTTGTTTTTCTTGTGTGCATAAACGGTCTCGTGTTCTCTTTACCGATGTGGGTTTTCTCATCGGTTTGTATGCACAAGAACCTACATGAGAGCTTGTGGGTTGACTAGCCTCGTGACAACGATGAAGCATAAGTATCTTAAATTAGTCATGTTTTATGTTGATATATAAACAGATATGCCTAATTGATCCTGATATACGCGCACCAAACCATCGGGTTGTTTTTATACAAGCATGCACCCTCTAACAATGATTGAAACATAATCAAATAAAGATGCTCATGCGTAACTACGACTGAAGTGATTGAAGCCCAGAAACATGAATTCACAGTACAATGCGATAATTGCAGTTTTAATAATTCAATATATAGTAATGATTACGATATTCCTCAATTGTTATCTATATTTAGAGTATACATGGTGGGTTTGTACCAAGCAAGATGTTTGTAGATGCGCGTGTACAAACTTTTTTGAATATTTTGACCTTCCTGGCTGTTACAAGTGCATTTAAGCTTTGTTTTGTTTTGATGTCGCAGTCTATATGCGACTGTTTATTAAAACAAGGCGACCCGAAAGCTTTGCCTTTAGTACTTGAACGTTATTGCGACATCCTGCTTTCAAACACTTACTGCATGAAACCTTTTAGAATTCGCTATGCACCTACTACTTTGCTTTGGGGAATATGCGCAGTAGCGTGTGTCCCTTTTGTAGTGGCGTACCAGCTTCTGGTGACAGAGCCATTATGATAATCACATATTATGACGCTCGTCCGTAATGACGCTTGACCTTGCATTACTACTGCAATATTTTACGCTGTATTGTGAAGCATTTTACAGGACGAGTGTGTTTGTGAAGCATGAATGCTACTTTCGCTGCATTTCCATGCAGAGGAAGTTCTTTTCACTGTTTTCGCAAGCAGAGGCCTTCGATCCCAATTCAGACCCCAATAACCCAATAACTCTGCTTCAAGGTCTTTTTATCATTCATTTATTTTGTTTGCAGCCTTCTAGATATTTCGGTCTTTCATAAGATGATGATTTTTTGCACCACAACCAACGACGCCAACACCGACGCCCACGTTGACGCCGGAATATCAGCGAAGTGAACTCTTTAAAGTTATCGCGTTAATACTTGCTTTGGTTGAGATGTATAATGGTTGGTATTTTATTTTTATTGGGACAGCAAATATATGAACAGTCTCGCCAGATTTTTTTGCCATCGCCACCACTGTTGTCGTCGTTCACTGTATATGTACACGTATTTATATATACGAACACACAAAAAGAAAAATGAACACCACAGTCATTAGACATGTATGCCTTTTCTAGTGAAAGAAACATATACAAAATGTTGACGTGTTATTATGGTGCCACATATACGTGCAATAGTTGCTTTTTATTGACAATCGCACAAGTATGAACGCTGAATCATAAACAATATTGGTAGGCGCTGCGGGTGGGGTCGGCAGCTTCGGGTTTTGACCGGTGCCTTTTAGGGTACCGTTAAGGGTGGACAAACAGACAAAAAGTTCTGCGTCGAAGGTCCCCAAGAAAGTCTATCCTCTATAAAAAAAATGGCCCTGTGTCGCATTCGTTTCGACTGCAAATGTCGAAAGACGATAGTCGTGCGTTTCGAGAGAGTGAACAAAACGTTAATTTGATATTCTGCGCAATAAAATTGGTGAATGGTATTCTGTAGGTGCTGCGTCAGAGTGCCTCGAGCGTGCAGCGGAGGCGAACGAGCACATCAAGTCACGTTGCACGTGAGACATGAGCGCTATCTGGCAGTTTTCTTGGAAAACGAAGCGCGCGCGCTCTGCGCGCTTGTCTCGGAGGTTAAAAAGTGTAGAACTCAAGGCGATGGGTAGGTGCCTCCACCGTGTCGTCTTAGCAAAGCGTTGGAAAAACTTGCCTTGTCATGCAAGCGTTTCATGATCAATGCAACGTGATAAACGCTATGGTCGTTAGAATTACTTATGTATGCCTTTTCTAGTAGGAGGCACACGTACAGAATATTGACCTGTTGGTGTAGTGCCTCAGATATGCGCAATATTTCATTTTTAACTCACAATTGCAAAAGTATGAACGCTGAATCTTGAGCAATATTGGTGGGTGCTGCAGATGGGGTCGGCCGTTTGTAGTATCGCATGGCCACTTTGGTGCCGTTTATAGTACCGTTACGGGCGGACAAACAGACAATTGCACAGACAGACAGAGAGACAGACAGACAGACAGGCAGACAGACCAAAATTTTGCTGTCGAAAAACCCCAAGAAAGACTTTAAAAATCCGCCCATGCTTGACGCGCTGCTCGTCACGATGCACCGACGCGTGCTCATCTTCTTCCCATCGCCTCCGAGATTGCGAGCGCGTGGCGTGGTTCTCTCACGGCGTCGCAATCGCCGCGCTCCCCAGAAAAGCCAGCGAAACGCGCTTCACGCGGCTGGCGCCACTAGAGGGCGCGTTTAATGTGGTTTTCTCGAGCGGCGCAGGCCTCGGCAGAAAGCAGAGTGCGCGTGATTTCAGCGTGCGTATGTTTTTTTTAATGCGAAGCATTTCTTAGCGAACTTTGGCGCATTTGAGCGTATCTATCTATCTATCTATCTATCTATCTATCTATCTATCTATCTATCTATCTATCTATCTATCTATCTATCTACCTATCTATCTATCTATCTATCTATCTATCTATCTATCTATCTATCTATCTATCTATCTATCTATCTATCTATCTGTCTATCTGTCTATCTATCTATCTATCTATCTATCTATCTATCTATCTATCTATCTATCTATCTATCTATCTAGCCGCCTACGACTTTTAGCTCTCTTGGCCATTCGATAGTGGTATCAATACCAAACTTGGTGTGCCATAACATGACTGTATGACGAACATATTTGACTTGTCCTAACATGATAATCATGGCATGTATGTCATGAATGTCATGATTTACATTTCATGGTGTTGCAGCTCTTGTGGTGGTTTCGTTCACATGGTATGCTGCAAAACTGGAATGGTATGACATGATTGCATGCCAAACACAAGCGACTCAACCTAACAAGAAAATCATGACATGCGTGTCATGTAACATGACTACATGCCACGGTCATAATGTGCTCGCGGCCGTCTCGCTAGCGTCACATATACCAAATTGGGTATTATGGTACGTGAATGGATGACGAAGGTACGCGAATGGTACAAACATGATAATTATGAGATGTGTGTCATGTAACAACATGACTACGTGCTAATTTTAGAGTTACGTATCAACCTTCCTCATTCGTGCTTCGCATATTATCGATTCCTACTGTACGTGGGGTCTGCCATTTTTTTTTCTCGCGTGTGAGCGAAAATCACCGACAAATCTTCTGGCTGCACTGAAGGCAAGCATTTTGTTTTCTGTTACGGCTTTTATTTATGTCCAATTGGCGAATAAAAGCATCGCAACAGCTGAATTTTTCCTATATAGATCAGTGCAAGCAGGTATTATTTCGTCTGTGACAGACGCATCAGAGCATTCTACCTTTCCGGAGACGCGGATATGGGTGAAAACTGGTCAAGTTATCCTCGTTGGATTACATTGCCCTCTTATCGTTGGAGATCGTATCACTATTTTATCGCATACTGATATTTATCAGGTGGTCAAGCGAACTCCTTTTACGCTCTAGGTAACTAAGATCCATGATCTTGTCACTTATTATTCTGATAAGTAATTTTGCCGGAATATTGTGAGAAGCTACAATTAGCCGACCTATATTTACTCCCGACGTCCTTCAGAGTGAAAGTGCTCTGTTTATCATCGTCCCTTTTTTTCGTCATCCCTCTTTTGAATATGTTCTGTTGTACAATGCAATATCAGTATCGTGTTCATTTACAGTAATCTCGACTGCATCCAAATCAAAAGATCGCAGATGTGGCTGATCGGCGTCTTTCAGTAAACCAAGTATTCGTCGAGGTAGACTACTGAAGAATAAAAAGTGTGAATTATCACTGCTGTGTAACGAGCAGTGTTTCATACCAGATACACAAAACTCTAAACGCGTGCAGCGTTCTTCTCCTACAAGGAAACCATCTCGATGTTCATTCTTACATTCCCCAACATATCGACCGAACACCGTAGAACTCACAGTGCGAATGGGCGACCGTATGTGACCAAAGCGCACCTGTAACCAGCCTGTGGTCGTCGCAGAGCCGGTGACGTTCAGTCTAGACGAAGTCTAGACCTCCTCCCTGTCTCCTGCTTCTGCGGTGCGACGGGAGGTAGTTGGAAAGGGAAACTGGGGAAACCTCGCGCCGCGGGCAAGGGCGAAGCGTTGTACGCTTTGAGAGCGCGTATATCACGCCAGGCTTGACGGCGTCGGAACATTGAGAGGAGAGAGCAAAACAGTTTCTGATGCTGAGCGCCGAGTTTGGTCGTTTCAGCGACCGTTCCTCTCCAGCGGATGTTAGTTCTTCGTTACGCGCTCATGCTGCGCCGTTTGCGTGCTTACCTCGATTGCGCGCATGCGTTGCTGGCATTCTCCATAGAGGGAAGTAAATTTTGGAGTGCAAGTCAAAATGAATGTCTGATTCAATTGTAGCGATTTATTAATTAAGTTGCCGACTTATTACGGTTTATACAATTGAGGCTATGTCAGTGCTGTAGTTTCTCCTGTTAGACAAAGTGTCGTCAGGTCTTGGCTGTTCCGTTTAATTTCAGGAATATGTCATACTGATGCGTGCCCTTCTGCACTTTAGATAGGAAAGAAAACTTGGGCACGAGACGCCTGCATGCGCAGTGGCAACGTCAACGGCACCGCCGACGCCTAATTTTCGAGTAGGTGTGAATATAAAATGCTCCACATTTAGTAAAAAGTCCAATTCACAAGTGAAATCAGAATGCCGTGTTCTGCGCTCATGCGTTACACGGGTCACTTTGTTGTTCCTTTCGTGGAACTGCCCCTGATTTAAATTAGATGCTACTTAAAGAATCATTACAGGCGCACTGACGTATTCACAGCTGCGACGCGTAGCACGGCGTGGTTTTTATAGCTTGTAGGAACGAAGCTTTTCATAGCATCACTTGGTCGGTCGTCGACATCTACTTGGCGTAGCCAGCATATCCACGGAGCGAATGATATGATGAGTGGGGCGAAGCGTCTATCCGTCCGATGCGTGCTGTAGTGTGATAAGAGTCAACGGACGCATGGAGGAACGAATTCACGAATGGGCGTTCGAATGAACGGACGCTTTACCCAACTAATCATTCACTCTCTGCAAATGCTGTAACTTTGTTTATTTATCCTTCACGCGCCGAACAGCGTTTTGCTTGTCATTGACAAGCCCCACTGAACGTTCCTCATATATAGGGAAGACTAGTTCTGGCGAACATGGCTGGACGGCCCGCGTGTTAGCCTAAGAAGCGAAGAACGCTTCTAAGAAGCAATAAACCACGTCGTGGCACAGCTGTGATCACGTTAGGGCGTCTGCAAGAATTCTCGAAACAGCGTTACAATGAAAAAGCCGCGCAAGTTCAATGAGAGCAAAAAGAGTTCATGCAATCGAGTGTAAAAAGTAATCTATGGGTGTAGAACGTTGCAGTCGTGTGACCTCGCTTGCGGATCGGGCTGCCTTTTTTCCTTTTTCTTTCCCGGTAACTCTTACCCCCCACCTTTTATACAGCTCACGAATTCGGAAGTTTAGTTTTGAGCACATAAGAATCTCTTGCAGAGGCATCGCAACTCTTAACTGCTCTAATATGAGCGGCGCCAAACTACTGCCAAATAAAAACCCCATTTGAAAATGAAACGCCCCAGCATTGGTTTTCTCTTTCGTACTCCTTGACCCGACAGTTCCAAACAAATATGAAGCTAAATAGAATCACAAAATCATTTTTTTCTCGCCACATAAAAGCTTCGCCAAAGGCACGGCAGCCTTTCTGACCGAAAGAAAGAGCGCCGCGGTGCGGAGTCAAGAGTGGGTCACGCCCCCCCTCTGAAAACACGCACTCTCCGTGGACGGCCGGAGAGAAACGCGCCCCGCGCCCGCAATCTCGGAGGCCATGATCTCTCACGCCTACTTTGCCCCGCCTATGAGAGTGGGCGTTAGATGCTTGTGCTTACATCCTTATCATTTGTTGGGGAGAATCATGCGCCATTGGTTTTCACCGGAATGATTCCCTTAGTTGCCGAGCCCACAAAAGTAACTTCAGTCGCTGCACAGGCCCCGTTTGCGAAAAGAGTACGCTTTTCATACAGAGTGAGGTACAAAATTGGCACACCGAATCATTTGCATTCATCTGTATTTGGGATTATGTTTCATGCGTCGTTTATGTTTAAACAGTTCGTTAAGCGTGTAGTTGTAAGCGTTGTTAGTTAGCTCTCGTCTTGTGTGTGTTGTTTTCCTCCATCATTTCTGCGTGAGCACTGTGCATCACGTTGTCATTGGCTTGCCTTTCCAACTGGTTGCTATCGCATTTATTCCTACGGCCCTGTGGCGAAATTGCAACTTTTTTTATTCACTGTGTGTATAAGCATAAGTGATTGTTTAATACAATGTTTTGAAGGTTGCGCTAAGCTTTGACCATTATGTTAATGGCTGTATGCCGGAAATTTGAATAGAATAGAATCGAAAATTTGAATCTTTGCTCGGAAATTTGAATAGAAACATGAGAATTTCATACAGTATTTCATATCTTCCTGAAAATTTCGGACAGACGAAATGACGTCCATTTCTGTTCTTGCTGGCACCAACGTTTCAGTGAAGATAATCGCACAAGTTTTTTCTGTGTCCTGAAAAGTAAGAAAAGTGTATATGAAAACTGACCCAGCTTTTTTCCAACAGAGCATGAAGAAATATACTAGTGGGCGATACCGTATGCTTGAATAACAAATAGGTATGCACATTTTTTCTAACTTGAGATGAAAGGTGTTGTGAGGTCTTCACGGCGTATTGGTTCTTTCGCACTTAATTTAACAATCATAGTCATGTTCGACATCTCATTTATGTGCATGCTGCAGCAGAATTCTTGGATCAGTTCTTAGCGCAGGTAAAGCGCAAAGACGGTGTAACATGAAACAGCCATACAAAAGCTCACAGAGAAAAATGATTTACATGTTGCTTGGTGTTTTTTGGCCTTGTCACATGTATAACTCTACACACTCGTGTTAACTCTACTAAGGCTGTTATTTTCTCTTGAAAGGATCAGGAGAAGCGCAGGTCACCAAAAGACAATTGATGCTTACCTTTGAAGACGTAGCTCTGTCCATTCGGGACTCACCAATAGTAATAACATTTAATATTCCTTACTCTCGGAGAGCGGCTAAGCCCAATGTATCCAGTTGCGCATCTACCACTAACTTTATCAATTCTTAGCGCTCAGCAAGCCATGCAATGCAGTAAATATCAGCTTGGAAAAACTGAAGCTGTTTGATGAGTCATCTTCAATACTGTGTATTGTGAAAGCTAAATTTAGTTTCTTTAACAAATATATTAACCATGACCCCTCTACACTTATTGTTTGCTTGCCTTCATTTCCGCCACTCCGCCACTGTGGTCTATAGTGGCTAAAGGTACTCGGCTGCTGACCCGCAGGTCGCGGGTTCGTATCCTGGCTGCGGCGGCTGCACACCTGATGGAGGCGGAAATGCTGTAGGCCCGTGTGCTCAGATTTTGGCGCACGTTAAAGCACGCAGGGTGGTCTGAATTTCCGGAGCTCTCCTCTACGGCGTCTCTCATATTCACATGGTGGCTTTAGGACATTAAACTCCACATAACAATCAATCATTTCCGCCTTCTTCAATGGCATTTAATACTTCAATATAAGATTTTTGGCTGCCATAGCACAAAGAAAAACATTCAATAATGCGGGATAAGCTACCGTTATCTTATATGCAATGTATAGGTGTTCATCGCTAGTTATTTTGATATGATTTAATGAAAATTGGCAATATACTTCAGCACACTTCACGAAAACGTCAGCTACATTGGTTACTACCGCATTTTTCTTACTGTGTAAACAATTATTGCTTTTCATCTCAATTTCTCAGACACTATTATTAGCCACTCTTTTGAATGCAAGATAAACTTCCACAAAGAACAGCATGACTAGCCTATGTCATAACGTCATCAAAATATGTCTGAAACTAATCAGCAGATACAGTGAATGCTGAAACAAAAAATGGACTGAAAGATAGGCGTCTGTAATAATTAATGTTCTCGAGTTTTGAGGAAGCGTTAGTGTGTGACTCAACTGTTGTAGACACTGGTAAATGGGAAGCGAAAAATTTATGAACTTGTGCAGCTTCAATAATCTATGTCGTGAACCAAGAGTGGTCAACTACGTAGAGGAGTGTGCCCTAGTAACTGAATTTCTGACAAAATGCATATTGGTCACAGCTAATATATGAACGGTCATGGGCAGTGCTCCTTGACTGAGTGACTTGACTCCTCGACTCCAGTGCTCCTCGACTGAGTGAAGTTAAAATGATGCTAAAGGCTATTTTTCAAAACCTCTATATCTTTGCGCTTTGATATAAAGCGTATTAATTGCGCAGAATTTATTGATTTTGCTGATCTGAGTAATTATTTTTAAAATAATGTAAGCTTTTAAAGTATTTGTCGATAAATAAACCACGCACATTTGCGTGCACGTCAATCTAGTTAAAGACAATATTGTCATTCGCTATAGAAAAAGAACAACTGAGTGACACCAAACAAATGTCAGAAACGAATCAATATGGGCTTCTCGTCCGTGTATTCGCCTTGTCTGGCTGGCCATGATTTGAGCATTCATTCGATGGTCAGACTCACTAGGAACAGCAAAGCAAACCTTAATCGTTAAATTATAACACCAGAAATTAAAGACTGAAAACTGATATTAACGGTAACACGTAGCAAATATGCCTGTCAAGGAAAACACATTTTATAGTCAGTCACAAAATACGCAATACACATTCCTTCGAAGAATGCGGTCATTACAAAAAGTACAAAAAATGCTTGCTGAACCACAATATTAACATCTCAATAAGAACAGTACATTTGTTATTCACTAATGTCAGCTTAGAAAAAACTAGAAGGGTTTAACTTACTCAAGCACTTTTGCTGACATTCTTCGCAGCTGTCGAAGAATGATCCTACCGTAGGGCATCTTTCAGCTTTAACTCTGCTGCATGTATAAAAACCGCCATTAAAAAACCATTTGTCAGAACTGTCATCACAGTCTCCTCCTATTCGTGGCCTGGCACCACAATGTCCGCCTTTCTTGGGTCTCTTTGCTGCAAGAGGAAATAAGTGTTCTGATTGTATTTCTATAGTATGCGACGTCTACGCTTCATTAATTTCAAGTATACAAGTTTTAAATATTGTCATGACACCAGAGCTTCAGCGGAGACTTAAATGAACTGCTTTTCACGGTGCTGTCAAAATCATTTGTTTTCGCGTCACCGAATATTATACAGTGCTTCGTTCAATTGTTTTTTTTTTTCATGCGCTTGGGAGGGATTGCATTGCTTGCCATCCTTTATGAACACTTTTATGAACTATACCTATCGAAATTTGTTTTGCGGCTCTCGACAAAGAGAACGAGGGCACTCCTTCGTAAAGAGCAGTTAACTGAACTACGAATTTGCGTTTTTTAACTGCGAAGCATTTCTTAGCGAACTTCGGCGACTTTGAGCGTATCTATCTATCTAGCCGCCTACGACTTTTAGCTCTCCTGGCCGTTTCGATAATGGTATCGATCCCAAACTTGGCATGGCATGACATACCTGTTTGAAGAACGTATTCAACTAGTCATAACATGAAGATCGTGATATGTATGTCATGAATGGCATGATTTACATTTTATGGCCCTGCACCTCTTGTGGCAGTTTCGTTCACATGGCATGTTGCAAGACTGGTACGGTACGGCATGATTGCATGGCGAACACAAATGACAGACCCTAACATGAAAATTATGACATGCGTGTCATGTAACAACATGACTACATTCCACGCTCATGATGCGCTCGCGGCCATTTCACAAGCGCCACATATACCAAATTTTATATTACGGTACGTGAATGGATGACGAAGGTATGTGACTGGTGCAAACATGATAATCATGAGATGAGTGTCATGTAACAACATGCCACGTTCATGATCCACTGGTGGCCGTTTCGTTAGCTTCACTTATACCAAATTTGATACTATGGGAAGTGAATGGATGACGAAGGTATGTTAATGGTGCAAACATGATAAACATGAGATGCGTTTCATGTAACAACATCACTACATGCTATGTTCATGATGTGCTCGCGGACGTTTCGCTAGCTTCACATGTACCAAACTCGGTATTACGTGACGTGAACGGACGACATAGGTAAACTACACATCCAAGCCTGATAATCACGACATGCGTGTCATGTAACAACATGTCTACATGCCACACTGATAATGTGCTCGCAGCCGTTTCGCTAGCTTCACCTATAGCAATTTTGGTATTATGTGCCGCCAATGAACGAAGGAGGTATCTGACAGGTGCAAAATTCATGATCATGAGATGCGTGTTTTGTGAGAACATGACTACATCTCACAGTGAAGGCGCCACTACATTTCGACGTGACGCGTTGCGCATGCTCGCCGGCGTTCTTTTCGTCGTGTCGCGCCGGCGTTGCCACGCCAGGCGCCGGTCTTGCCATATACTCGCATACGCGCGCCGCACTGTGTTGCTTTGACGCATGCGCGTTTCAGCGCGCCCAGCGTCCCTCCGTCTAGAAAAGAGAGAGCGCATCAGCGCGAATCGCAGCATGTCATATGTCGAGACAGTTGCCGTCGGGCCGTGCCGACGGACGCTGGTCGCGCCTGGCGTCAGACTATAGAGTGCTCGCGTTTTCCTAACGTTGCGTCGCTGTGCCCAGCGTGCGCGTGCGTCAGCGCTACATTGGAGTATATTGGGCCCTTCATGATGCGCTCGCGGCCGTTTTGCTAGCTCCACATATACCAAATTTGGTGTTACCTGACCTAAATGGCTGACGAAATATACTACTGGTGCTAACATAGTAATCCTGACACGCGTGGAATGTAAGAACATGACAACATACCACGCCCATAGCGTGCTCGCGCTATGGGCGTGGTATACTAAATTTGGTATCACGTGACGTGAATAGAGGACGAAGGAAAACAACACTGCCAAACATGATAACGATGACACGGAAGTCATGTACGACATCATTTACCTCCACCTCGTAATGTTGTGCTGATTTTAAAGTGACATATCAATAACATTTTTCATTTGTGCATATCATTGATTCACACTGTACGTGGAATCTGCCAATTTTTTTTTCTGCAGCGAGAACAATTTATTCCAACTAGAAAATTAACACATCACAAACGCCTTAACACTTTCAGGCACGGTGGTCAGCGTTCCTCACCACCAGTTGTTTAGCTAGCAAAGAAGTGTTTGCCTGTTATATTCAGTCTTCTCGACAGTTCGTCAAGGCAACCAGCATTGTGCGATTCGGCAGTGGCCTTGCGGGATGAGAATGGGAATGCATGGTACAGTACAATGAGCGTGTCTATGTCACTGCCAGGCCTGCGTGAAATTAAAAGTTGCGAGGACCATGGTCAAAACCGACCTTACAAATTGTAGTTCACTTCCTTTGAGAATTGGCTTGGCACGTGTGAGATAATGTTATGGCGTTCCGAATTCGGTCAAGTGAGGAAGACTGACTTGTTAAGTTACGGCGTAGCATCACCTAACTGGCATACTGTTTATATGATTTCTCACAATACCGGTCTGCTTGACCAGTCCAAACATCATATGAAAATTTTAGTCTGAATTTCCAATGCGATTTTGTGGAAGCATCACTGCTCATCTATGTGACACTTCGCCACGTGCGTAAAGCAAAGTTCACGGGTCACATGCAAACTCGGTTTGTCGAAACATTTACAACCACGGCGTTCATTTGGGAAGCATAATTTGTAATGACCAATAAAAGACATTTAAGCTTCACCTTTAGGAGTTTCTCTAGCGAAGATTCAGCCCCTCCTAGCTGACGCCAACTCAACACGCCCGCAACAGAAATAAGTAAAAGTAGTTGGTGGCAGAAAGTAGAGAGAAATGACAAAAATGATAACAAAGATAAGGACCTTCTTCCTTAAAGGGCCGACAGAGAGATCATGATTTGGAGTTTGTTCTGCTGTAAAGTAGATTTTTTCAAACTTACTATTGAGGCATTAGGCCATTTTCAAAAAAATAACAAAATGTTTTTATTTTTTATTTGCCAAACTTGGTAGTACAACGGTCGCCGCACCATTCTAAACGGAATGCCCCTAAAATTTTCCATCCAAGCATACCCCAACAACCTTGGAGCCAGCTTGGCGCTTCCCCGCAATGGACTCTGAATGTTTGCACCTGCAAAAACCTATCTGCCCTTAGAGCGAATCTTTCTTGATTTTAGTCCACAGTGTACGAGTCTATACTACAGCCAGTATTGGTTTAAAATACGCTGAAGATTAAAAGTATAAGGTATGACGACTTTGTTATTGCGGTAACCTACACTAATTATCACGCATAAAAAGGGTTAGATGTGGGGTGCTAGACAGTACAAGCGAAATTCACCATAAAGTTACAATCCATGCTGAAAATTCGGCAGATCTCACGTACCTGGGAATTGATGCTGTAGAGCGAAACATGTGGAAGAAAGGTGGCCGTGTTGCTATTTTTTTCATTGAGCGACATGCCATGAAATGACGCTAAGTATATCTACAATGTTGCACGCACAGACATATGTCGAAGAGTTGCAGATGTTGATAGAACTCGTTGTCTGCACTCGCGCAACAATGCCAAATGAAACATGCGTAATATCAATACCACAAGCTGATATGAGGCGCTGATACTCACGAGGATGCTGGCCCTGGACCATGCTACATAAATCAACTTCAGTGCATGGCAACTACAACCACAACTGACGTTAACCTGGCGTGGCGACTGTAATAAAAGACTACGTATGTATTATTTATAAAATTGGGTAGGCAGTACTGCAACCACTATGGACGTTTCACAAAAATTAACGTATATTTCAAAAGTATATAGTTCCGAGACCTGGCGTCGCTCTGTGGTAAAATTCTTCATTGCCACGCAGAACGCTTGGGTTCGATCGATTCTAGCATGCACCATTTGCATTCGTCGGGTCGATGCTACCGATGCCGGGTAGTTCTTAACGCTCGCGCGTTGAAATTGGCCACGTGTGTTCTCGTCGTTCCTGGGTCAATCACCTGTGGCACATACCCGCATACCAGTGGCACATACTGGCCCTGTGCCACTGTCCCTGTGCCACTGCCCAGCGGGAAGTGTTTGACGGTGTACGCAACAGTGTTGTGACATTATTCATGTCTTGACCAGCGTGTCATATTCGTCAAACCATCTCACCCTCCCATGCCAATTTTGGTTCACGCCAAGCTAAGCGGGTGACCACGAAAGCACCCAAACATATGCGGATAGATAGATAGATAGATAGATAGATAGATAGATAGATAGATAGATAGATAGATAGATAGATAGATAGATAGATAGATAGATAGATAGATAGATAGATAGATAGATATAGATTCAAAGTCACCGAAGTTCGCTAAGAAATGCTTCGCATATAAATACATCGCTGTTTATTCAATATATGAAGATGTTCCTACCGACGCTGACAGATCTGCTAAAGGTGACAGCTCAAGCAATAAAAATGGTGGCCAGGAAGATGATTTCCGCGATATCATGTTCAATGACGAGACCACCTCGTTCTACTGACAATGTCAGTGACGCATGCGATACCGAAATAGGTGCAGGTTTTTCCGACACATACCAAGGAGTTCTCATATGCAGTACAAAGCTTCAGATATCACTGCAGCGTATACTTTGTAGACTTTGTACTTTCACCTGACATCCTTGAAATGAGAAGTAGTTACCCCTTTTCGTATTATTAGCTTTTTTATGGAGCCCTCCGCCTTCCCAGCAACCCGTCCGTTGTTAAACTGTTCAGCTCTGCTGAAAACCGATTATCCAAAGTACACCAAAACTGGGTTTTCATAAGGTCGTTTGCTTGGAAGTTTCAAATAAGTTTTTTTTTTAAATACTCACGTTTAGGAGGCTTCCATTTTTTGCTCTCTCCGCTTTCCTCGCCTGATTCTTGTTTTACAGGCTTACGAGGGCGTTTTGGGCGCATCTCTGGCCTGGTGGGACGTCGCTTAGGAAGAGCCCACGGAGGAGGTCTTGGCCAAGGAGGACGTTGCCTTGGTGGCCATGGCCTTGGAGGATGTCTTTTGGGAGGGCGTGGCCTAGGAGGATGATCTCTAGGAGGGCTTGGTCTATGAGGTGGCTGCTTGGGAGGAGCTTCCCAAGGAGGCTGCTGCGTCGGTCTTGGTGCTGGACGCTGGGGTCTTTTTCCAGCGCCTGCATAGAAACGCTATGAAATTTCACACTAAGGTAGGGCCATGTTGAGTTGCGTGTGAAGTAACACGAAATCTACTTAGCGCTGCAGTCTTCCCATGATTTCCATATTATGCGTCGAAGTTAGGGCACTTTACAATAATCAAAACTTGGAATGGTTGTTTTGCTTAATTTCTTGTGTGCTCGTGCTGGCCCCACTGGACACACATTCAACACGGTTACTTGTTGTCAGCCCTATTTATTAACAATTTAAATAGGTTTCGTCTGCGCCCGCCATATTCGGCTCACCGAAGACGGTTTGTGTCACTATGTAACATTAATATGCACCTACCGGAGCGTGGCTGCCCATGGTTCTAATAGATTAATTACATCCTATGTATTAGGCTAAAAGAGGCAGCTACAGTGACATATAAAGACCCGCGATAACCTCCATGTTGGCGGAGATACCACTTATAACTTACCGACTACGCTGATACGCAGCGCCAGTAAACAATTTTTCTTCAATTTTTGTACATTTGCGATGTATCCAGAGTGTAGCGAGGTGTAAAGCCACCTTCATATGTGTGTCTTATTCACTCAACGTAACTCCAACCTATTCTATATACTAAATAAAGACCGTCAGTAGAACAATGATAAACTTTAATACTTTACGAATTTACAATAGGTAGTAAAGCTTAGCGACCATGTTATTTCAATAATCAAAGGTATTGCATTTCTCCATAAAGCCAACTAAGTATGACGTTCCAAGTAGAGGAGAAATTGAAAATTCTTAACCTGATTGCATTTCATTTGTGCATAAAACGAACCAAGTATCATATTTGAAGAGTTGGAGAAATTTGCTATTGTATGTATGTAGTAAGAGAAAATAGGAATCATGCTATCGAGGCCACTACCGCAATAGATGCTAATGGTTTTAGCAAGCTAATCGTATGAAACAGTTCGCAATACGCTGAAGATAAAAGAAAAACAAGTTGAGTGTAAAACAACTTCAGCGCATCCATAGCTCATTATCGCTAGCTTTATTTATCATTAGTTACAGAACTGACAAAACGGGGTCATTGAGCTTAGCTAAACTGGGTTGCCTATTTGCATCAAACATTTGTTACATTTAGTTACGCTCATTTTTGCTCGTAGCCGAAGAAGAGTTTGCCAGTCGAACGATACGGTAAGACGAATGTGCTGTACTGCGAACCTTTAGTACTGTAATTCGGTCATTGGCCGAAGCCATCGGTGAATTCGAATGCAAGGCATCGATCGCCGCTCCTAAAGCTCAACGTTGGCGGCTTTCTGATTTCTTTTAATGTTACGCCCGCCGAAGTTCCCACTCATCACTCGTTCGATTCTTCCAATGAGCACGCTGGTACTCATCTTTGCACTTTCACTCATTAGCAAGCCAAGCGACATCAGCGGGATGGGTCAACGCAGCTTCCCACTTTCGCCGCTATGGGACTACGCAGATAGCTTCGGCTAGAGTAACCTCGGCACAGATGGCCAGTCTTCGCGCTCCGTTATTAAAGACGATAGTTTTTCTTGAGGACCTTCGACACAAAAATTTTGGTCTGTTTGTCTGTCTTCCTGTCTGTCTGCCTGTCTGTCTGTACATTTGTCTGCTTGTCTGACCTTAACGATACCCCTACGACACCAAGCGAAATACCAAACGGCCGACCCCACGGCAGCGCCCAGCAATATTGCTCAATTTTCAGGTTTCATACTTGTGCAATTGTCAATTAAAATCAAATACTGCACTTATTGAGGCACCAAACAAAACTTCTATATTCTTTATGTTTGTCTTTATAGTAAAAAGGCATACATCAGTAATTCTAAGGACGATAGCGTTTATGAAGCTGCGCTGACGATGCAACGCTTGCACGAAAAGGCAAGTGTTTCCAACGCTTTGTTAAGACGACATGGTGGTCTCACCTCCCCGTCGATTAGCGTTCTACACCTGATCGCCTCTCAGACGGGCGCACACGCCGCGCGCTTCGTTTTCCAAGATAACTGCCAGATAGCTCCCTTGTGTCACGTGGGACTCGACTCCGCTGCACGCTCAACCAGACAGACAGACGGACAGACAGACAGACAGACAGACAGACAGACAGACAGACAGACAGACAGACAGACAGACAGACAGACAGATAGATAGATAGATAGATAGATAGATAGATAGATAGATAGATAGATAGATAGATAGATAGATAGATAGATAGATAGATAGATAGATAGATAGATAGATAGATAGATAGATAGATAGATAGATAGATAGATAGATAGATAGATAGACAGACAGATAGATAGATAGATAGATAGATAGATAGATAGATAGATAGATAGATAGATAGATAGATAGATAGATAGATAGATAGATAGATAGATGCTCAATGTTTAGTTTGAAACATAAACACCATGCCTGGAGGGGGCGTTTTTTTTCTGGATAGTACCCTTTAAAATGTACGTTAGAAATTACAGTGAGTTTTATCATTTTTTTTCAACATCCTGAACGCATTGTTTTGTGGGCAGTTGAGTAGGGAAAGATAATTTTCATTATAGTTGAAAGTGAGTCGTGCTTAGGTAAATTTTTGCCTAAATGTTAAAGGGACCTTGATTTAGATTGATAAACTGCACTCTGAGAATTGTAATGTCATGAGTTTTGCTATAAAAGGTAATTAATTATAAGCCGATGTCATGGTGTTTAGTGTGGGAATCTCAGTGTGGCCTCGCCGCCCCTATTTTATTTTGACACTTTTTTTTTTACTTACCAGCGTCATCTTGCGGTAAAATCGGTGTTTTCGTCATTGTATAACTCTTTTTCACCAACAAGCAAAAAAAATTGTTGCTCTCTATTGAGTCACCTTTAAAGCAGCACTCAAGCGATATTCATATGCCTTCAGTATACTGTTACTGCGCTGATGCGCTATAGCAGTAAACTCGCTAAATTTTCAAGACGGACTGATATCAGTCTGGAAACAGCACTTCAGACCCCTCAGGCCTGACTAACTCTCAGTGATATGCATACAGCAATGCATTTGGTGCTCCTTAACAACAACATTACGCTTTAAAAGTATTATTTACCTTAAAATTGTACTTTTTTCTTGGAAAAAAAAGATAGCAATAGAAAGGCTTTACAGGTCGCAATGCCTGAATTTCTACTGCTGAAACAACTATTGTGCCACTATAGACTTTAATCTCACTCCCACTTTTTCCGAGCACAGAAGTTCTTTTTAGAGATGAATTACAAAATAACCACACATTGATAAATAGAAACACATCTCCACAACGGTCAAACATAATTCGATATGGAGAAACCACATACTTCATACAGTAATCTTAGCAAGTAATAAAAAATGCCTTACCCTTACAGCTGTCTTCGCACTGTTTTTGCGAATCAAACGTGTTGCCCCGTGACTCGCACTCTCCGTACATAAAGTTTTGACATTTTAATTCTTCTTGGTTGTAATACCATTTAGTTATATCTGGTTCACAGTCATCGCCTTCTTTTGGCATCACATGGCAGCCATATGCCTTCCCTGTGGAAGAGAAGCATATTTTCCGAAGCAGTTTTGCTTTCAAGCAAACTATCACTCACGAAGTGTTGAAAACTTGAACAGCTGTTCCCTTTAACTTCCAGCATAAAGTCCATAATTAATTTTTAGCAGAGAATTGTACGTTTCCGCCGCAAAGGAAGCGGTATCAGTGCAAGCAAAAATAACAAAAAATGTGACTTTTGCACGATAACGGTTGCTTGTTTTTTTTTTCTCTCTCGAATGAAGCAAGTTTCAAGGTTATGAAGTTGAGTGTAACTAAATATCGTTTTGTGTAATAATTGTATCATTTCCGTCGTTCATTTTCCAATCTCATACCGTGTTACAGTAATACATAAACCAACTTGCCAGGTCAGAAACTGCGTCGAAATAGTTATTTGACATACATCTCTGCTTTGATTTTGTAAGATTAGAGCTCAATCAACCAAAAGAGAAGCAGGGTTTGGTACAGCCTAGTTAACAATAGACTATATTCGTGTTATAAAACAGGTAATAGAGAATTGCCCAATATACAGCCAACCTATCGATATAAAGCCTTCCTATATAATGAGAATGCATTCGATTCAGTGAAAATATCAATGGTTCTGCAGGCACAGCTAAGTCAGAACGTCAACGAAGTCTATATAAACATACTGACAGAAATATACAGCATATTCACCACCACTATAGCCCTAAATAAACAAAGTGACATAATCAAAATGGAGGAGGGTGTAAGGCAGGGAGAAATTATCTCATCAATACTAGTCGACACTTGTTTAGGGATGTTTTCAGTGCCTTCGATTGTGAAAAGTTAGGGATAAGTGCTAACGTAGAGGTTTATAGTAACCTGAAATTCACCAATGACATAGCATTGATGAGTAACTCAGGGAAGAAATCACAACTCATGATATCTGAGCTGAACATAAAATGCAGAATAATAAGTTTGAAAATTATTATGCATGAAACTAAAGTATTATGAAACAGCCCTGGCAGAGAACAACGTTTTGCGATGGAACAAACGGGGCGTTAAGGATGGTATATTTGAAATCATGAAGAGACGGACATGGGCCGGGAATGAAGCACTTAGGCAGAATAACCGCTAGTCTATGAGAGTACTGACTGAAATCCAAGAGAAGGCATACGCCTCAGAGAGAGACATGAAATTTATAAAGGCACATGAGATTAGAAAGTTTGTAGGCATAATGTGGCAGCAGAAAGCGCAAAACCGGGTCGATTGGCAGAACATGGGAGAGGCTTTCGTCCTATGGTCAGGAAGATGATGATGATTATGACGTGGCTGTGTTTATGTGCGTATAATGTAAGCAACCATGTGATATATATATATATATAAATATATATATATATATATATATATATATATATATATATATATATATATATATATATATATATATATATATATATATATATATATATGATCTCAGGCGCATTCAGTTACCGGCACCATGACAGAACCATCGACTGAGCTCGACATCCCAAAGTACACCGGATCAGCGGACGACGGACCCGTACAGGACTGGTTCAACCTATTCGAGGTCCACGCCACCGCTGCATCCTGGTCGGAACAGGAGATGGTCACCAACTTTACCGACTACGTCACTGGTGAGGCTTTTAAATTTTACCTCACCCACATATTCGACAACGACGAATCATGGCAAAAAATCAAAGAAGAAATGATCATTCGATTTAAAGATTACGATGAGGATTCACTTACAACCCGTGATCTGAAGGCAATCGATCTCAGTTGTCACAACCACCAGCAGTCTTCAAGCACTAAAACAGCCAAATCGAGTCGCCCAATCCCATTCCGACAAGACCTCTTCAAACATCCGCTCACTGAAAGACATCAAGGTCTATTTCCACGAAGAGTTAATCTTCCACCTTGTTTTGCTACGGCACGACAATTGACCTCTACACCATTACTGCACCATAGGACTGGTGTTACCGAACCATCCAGTGCACTGTACTCCCCGCATCGTACACTTGGCCCACCACCTGGTTTTCCGTCACTTTGCTCTTCAGTTACTGACAACGCCCACCTCACGCCTCACACGCTCGCTACGGTTGGTATACAGCTGAGGAACTCCGAATATACTCAGCCAAGCCCAGGGTCTATCGTCCATATTCATGCATCAGAACAGTCGACCTGCAAAGTTGCGCAGACAGAGAAACAATCCCAAGCAAAATCCGACCAAATCAAGCGTTTGTCAGTGTCGCCGTCGAGTTCCCAGCCACCTAAGAGTCCAAAAAACACAGTGGGCTCGGAAAAATCAACTCTCAAGCACTGCCCTGTACCAGAAGCGTCTATTAAGAACGGCGTTGCAAGAGCCTCCAAAGACTTCTCTGTCGATTCTAGTGCACCACCTTCATTTTCTTTCGAGAATCGCGACAACCCAACGACAACCAACTATCTACTAGTCACATCAACTATGAAGAAAAAGCAGGCTCGTGTTACTAAACGAGTACCACCTCGTAAGATTCCGCAACATCAGCAGTGCCATCAAGACCTCAAAGAACTCCTGAAACTACGGCAGTTACATCAAGCACAACGACGAACTAAAATGAGATCACAAGCAGATCTGTGGCTTAAGGATGGTCGTCAGAAACGACACCAACTAAAGGAAAGACCAAGTCAACATTTGAGCCATATTCGTAGAAGGAAACGTCAAAGAAGTCTTCTGTACAAGATATCAAGGCTTCGTGTACTCTCCTACCGATGGAGATACCACCACAGAAAACCACGAAAGAGACTGAACGTTACCATTTGCAAATTGCGGGTACATAGGCATCGTATCATCAACTTCGGATCTCGTGAACGCAATCCTGAAGCAATGCTTCTGTCTCAGCCACGACAAAGAATACAGCACCCGCGGCAGAAAACTCGGCGCCTACGACGTCCGACCTTCAAATTCTACAAGGACGTCCAGCATCGTTGGTTCTTCGCAGCTGCTGAAGCCGTGTCATGGTCAGTGCAGTTGTGCAGGACGCGGTTATCTTCTCCAGAACGCCACAGTCAGCCTCGCCCACCAGAACTTCTGCGTAAACCGGACTGCTGCACGATCTCCTGAAGTCTTTGAAAGTTTACGGAACTCCCCTGAAGCATAGAACCGATTATGAATTTTGACATTTGTGACTTTTCAATCTCTCCTTGTTTACTACTTCTCGTTCGTAATCCGTGCCTTCTTTCGGGGGGAGGGGGAATCGTGTGACGTATGAGCGACGGTTGGTAGAAGATGAGGAAGAAGTGCAGAATGCAATAAACATGGGGTATGAGCCAGGCCACGTCTCCCGCATCTAGCGTCACATATATATATATATATGCTCTAAATGAAGCCAGGGTATGTAAGTTCATTTTTCCTAATAATTGCAAGCGAACTTCGTTTCAGAACCGTCAGCGTATAGACGCCCGTAAAAGGTCATTGCCTTTAGCAATATTAATGCGTACTTATGCTTGTGACTAACCTTCCTTAATACCAAGCGAAACCTGGTATAGTGTGCATGGCGTCGTTGCAGCCGAAAAGAGATATGAAGCATTTATTGAAGAATACGGCGAGATTTAAGTGTGGGGAGCGTGAGATCCTTTTCGGAATTTCTGCTCGCCCCTGCTACTCAGTGGCCTAGCTTCGAATCTGAGTTCTCTGTCTACACAGGCAATAGTGACCAAGTTTCCTTGTCTGTTTTTATGGCCGCTATGACTTTCAATATTTCTCACTTTACTAGTGACGAACGTATCAGCGCTCCGTCTTGAACGCGTCGTCAATCAGCTTATATCAGAGCCGCGTCTTAATGAAACCGCCCCTAAAGCAAGCGCGTGAGAGGGAACCGGGTCAGTTTATCGCTTCCGGCACTGAAGTTCTGTCATGTCTTCAGCTGCACGTCAGCGCGATGAAATAAACAGTTGTTGCGGCTTGCCTTTCTTTTTGGCTTGCACGTTTCTTTCTCGTTGTGGCTGGTTGACAGCTCGTGAAGGTGCTGGGTTAGTACATCTTCTGACAGCCCCTAGTGTTATATACACCGTCCCGCGTGCCACACGAGATGGCCGCGACCTGTGCGGATCACATGATCACCCACGCTACTTTCTTTAGCTGCTTTGCGAAAGCTACGCCTAAGTGACGTGTCACTAGTGGGTGGGCGCTTTATTCGCGTAAGCTCGCTAACTAGTCCCTCCGTTTGTGCATGCGTCCGCCCGCCTATCTCTCTATCCGTCCGTCCGTTCGTCCATAGATCAAGCTACGTATAGTGTGACGTAGGTGCGCTTAGCCAATGCTAATATTTTCCGGCTTCTAATCACATACAAGTTTCCTGTAAAACAGCTGCATGAAGCCAGTACAGATATCGTGCATGATCACGTGCGTAGAATAGCGAAAGTCACAGATCTTCTCACGCACGACGGTTTTTAGCTTTTAAATATGTTCTCTCGACCATCTAACAGCACTGGGTGCAAAACGGTGGCAACACAGGACAAGGTTAAGGAAAAAAACAACACAAGGGCTTCTGTTATTCATTCTTTAGCTACCGTCCCGGTTTCACCCTGTTCTCAACTCAGTAACATGCACCAACTGACCCTGCAAGACACCCCTCTATGTAGCCCAGTGGCACACTCACACATAAACCATAAGAAACCTTGACTATGACATGCACCGGTACTCTGCAGAATGCATTGAAACTAGTAGATCATGCATCAATCATATTGAGTAGCTATTTGCAGACGGCACAGGGATGCTATCAGCGTAAAAACTCCTTAAGACTGCTCGAGCTTTTTTCGCTAAATCTCTCCAAGTTTATTTTTATCAAGCTTCTGTAGTACCCGAGTGGTAAACCAGCAATGTAAGAGTTCGAAAGGGCACAAAGGACACGGAGCTGGTACATTTATAACGCTTTATATAGATATATTGCCGTAGCTTACCATCTGGTTGAATATATGCGAAGTATGCGACGAAAGTAAATAGCCGGACTCGCATTGCTAAGTAACGCACTTTAACATACTATCAGAGCGAAAAAAAAACTGTTTACTCTTAGCTTCCCATGCCTGGCCAAAGGAGGCCGAGAAATACCGGAGAAGCGTTTCAGTATCTGCACAATGTCTAACAATGGTGCGACTACAAAAGTGCAAATGCTTATGGCAGGTTTTTCAAACGCAAGTGTTCCACAATAACTGCCTTGTCGATGGGTTTTAAAAGAGAAGAAACCATTTTATTTCAAGGCTCGGTTTTCAAGTAGTCGAACTTGCTGTTGCATACACGCTTTCAAATCTTAAAATAGCTAGAATCAAGTAGAATCGCCAATGTTGTTTTTTTAAAAACTGAATAAATTAACTGAAGAATCGACTGTGAACTAAGAAATTTGTCTAGTTGTAGCGACCGGGATACAAACAATATGCTTCTTGAAAGACAAGTCACACTAGTATCTCAATCAGAAAGGGCACTCTAAACGGAGTGGCAATGACCAAGGCGAAATTCATTCCTACATTAAGTAAAGATTGGTTGAATTCAGAAGGGTTGAACAGATCCAGAGGTTTGTTACGCATCTTAGAAGGGGTCTGTGGGGATCTCGAAGGATAGTACACCCCGCAATGCACCAGAGATTAGCCGGAGTAGTACTGCGTGGGTGGCAAACAGGAGGTGCTCCCAAGCGTCGATTGCGTGAGAAGCGTAACAGTACGTGGAACATGTCCACGCGATGCGTTCGAAGGTGAATGACGGCAAGTAGCATCTGAAGTGTGGCGATTGGAGCTGTTGGTATACACAGCCACGAGTATTGTGGTTTTCCGGTTTGTTCGTGACGAAGGCTTGCAGGCAATGTACGTAGAACGTCCAGTACATGTTGTGCGGTCTCAATGTGTGGTGACTTCAGCCTGCCGACCAACACTCGAAGTGTGTTTAACAGTGATTTAACAACTATCTGAATAACTTTGTCTTTTTCTGTCAACTTATATGTCGAAAACTGAGAGTTCACTCTTCTCAAGGTGCGCTGGGAATCCGCATGCCACTGCGACTTCTGCAATGGAAGCCAAACCACGTCAGATGTGTCCATGGCACTCTTCTTGCTTTTAAATGCGAAGCATTTCTAAGCAAACTTCGGCGGCTCTGAGCGTATCTATCTATCTATCTATCTATCTATCTATCTATCTATCTATCTATCTATCTATCTATCTATCTATCTATCTATCTATCTATCTATCTATCTATCTATCTATCTATCTATCTATCTATCTATCTTTCTATCTATCTATCTATATATCTATCTATCTATCTATCTATCTATCTATCTATCTATCTATCTATCTATCTATCTATCTATCTATCTATCTATCTATCTATCTATCTATCTATCTATCTATCTATCTAGCCATTTACGACTTTTAGCTCTCCTTGCCGTTTCGATATTGCTATCGATACCAAACTTCGTGTGGCATAACATGACTGTATAAAGAACATATTTGACTAGACATAACATGAAAATCGTGACATATATGTCCTAAATATCAAGATTTACATTTCATGGTCCTGCAGCTCTTGTGGTGGTTTCGTTCACATGGCATGTTACAAAACAGGTATGGTATGACATGATTGCATGGCGAACACAAGCGACAGAACCTAACACGAAAGTCATGACATGCGTGTCATGTAACAACATGACTACATGCCACGCTCATGATGCGCTCGCGGCATTTTCGCTAGCATCACAAATACCAAATATTGTATTACAGTACGTGAATAGATGACGAAGGTAAGATACTTGTGCAAACATGATAAACATGAGATGCGTGTCATGTAACAACTTGACTACAAGCTACGCTTACGATGCGCTCGCAGCCATTTTGCTAGCTTAACATGTACCAAACTCAGTATTACGCGACGCGAATGGACGACATAAGTAAATGACACAATCAAACACGTTAATTACTGCATGCGTGTCACGTAACAACATGACTGCATGCCACACACGATGCGCTCACGGTCGTTTCGCTAGCTTCACATATATCTAATTTGGTATTACGTGACGTCAATGGATGATAAAGGTATGTGACTCGTGCAAACATGATAATCATGAGATGCGTGTCATGTCACAACATGACTACATGAAACACTCGAGGCACCAATACACTTCGACTGACGCGGTGCGCATGCTTGCCGGCGTTCATTTCGTCGCGCCACTCCGGCATGGCCACGTCAGACGCCGGTCCTGCCATATAGGCCCATTCCATGTGTGTAAACACAGGTAGGCCAATGTCTACATAATAGGAAAATTATAACGACGTCCGCATATAACTTCCACCATAAGCGCTGAGGGCTGCGATGTGCTCTTACAAACAAAACTAAGTTGTGAGACATGACTCACATCCAACCGCGACGTAGCTCGTCGGCATACCGTTTTTTTTTCTCGTTGCTTGATTGATTGATTTGTGGGGTTTAACGTCCCAAAACCACCATTTGATTATGAGAGACGCCGTAGTGGAGGGCTCCGGAAATTTTGACCACCTGGGGTTCTTTAACGTGCACCCAAATCTGAGCACACGGGCCTACAACATTTCCGCCTCCATCGGAAATGCAGCCGCCGCAGCCGGGATTTGAACCCGCGACTTGCGGGTCAGCAGCCGAGTACCTTAGCCACTAGACCACCGCGGCGGGGCTTCTCGTTGCTTGACGAAGAACTCCACGTGCACCATTGAAAACCCAGCAGAAACTGCGGTAACTCAACCACCATGGTTGCATATATATACATATATATATATATATATATATATATATATATATATATATATATATATATATATATATATATATATATATATATATATATATATATATATATATATATATATATATGTATATGTATATATATATATATATATATATATATGTGTGTGTGTGTGTGTGTGTGTGTGTATAATAATCCAGAAAAAGACTCCGGCGCACGGAATCGAACGTCCGACCTCTTGCTTGTGATTGTGAGGCATTAGCCACTGAGTGACAGAAGAAGCACCTCCTTCAACGTTTTAACGCCAAGCTAATAATACTTACCATTTGCTGTTGAAGATGGACATCTCGGGGGAGCTATCGTGTCTTCAGCCTCTTTGGCAGATGGCGCAATGAGTAAGCGTCACCAGGTCGTCAGGTCGTCCCAACGCACCAACGCGTGCTGATGCGTTCATTTCTCAGGCAAACTTTGCCCCCCGGAGAGGAGGGGAGTGAATGCTCACGCGTGCGTGCGCTTATTTCGCGGTGGGGAGCATTGTACCCCTTGCACTTTCACCACAACGATTATATTATAGAGTTTAAAAATTGGGGCCCCAGGAAGCTTGGGGACCTAAGAAGTTTGGAACCCACCTGGGCGCATGCGCAGAACTTAAGCAAATCATGTGCTTCTGGGTTTCTATTGACCCAAGGCCCGAAACTCAAAAACTAACTTTGGGCCCACTAGGCGTCTTGGGTCGCAAGTGAGATGAAGCAAACGCGGCGTGAACCACGGTGGCGTATGGCTGACGTCTCGCATATCATTCAATTTGGTAATGGGTGGCACTCCGTGCGCTTGACCCAACGCAGCTTGCCTTTGACCCAGTTATCAAACTCTGTTGATACTCCTAACACAGGAGCAACCTACGCATTGCAGTTTTGGGACCCAATGTCGAACTCGTTCTCTGGATTTTGTGCCAACCGGTTGTCCCCCGCGATCTCCGACGACAGCTCTGACCGACTGGGCTCGCCCTACGCCATCTCCTGACGCCGACAAGAGCTCTTACCGAATGGTGCCCCGTCCTCGGACCCCTGCGACCATGTCCATCTTTCATATCTCTTCTTCACTACCATCGTTTTCTGTCATTCGGTATCCCTGCGCTTCGCTCTCTCTTTCCTTTCTCTATCTATCTGTTTACCTCTTAATCCTATCCTTTTAATTTCTTCTTTACTCTCACCCCTCGGAAGCTACTGTTGAGGTGTCCTCCCCTTGAGAGACCGTTACGTGGCTCACTTTTTTCTTCTTTTCATTTAAAATCACTCACTCACACCCAGTGTCGTGCACTCCCAATTCTCAAACTCTCTCTTGTAGTTACCGGGTGCAAAAAGGTCACTGTACTCGTTGCGCAATCTCTGTTTGCGAAAAAGGCGCGCCTTTCAGACCCAGCGAATTGACAACAGAGACGATCATTTGAGTTCATCTGTACCTGTCAGTACGTTCTGTGCGTCATTTGTGCGTGAGAAACGTGGGGAACATTTTGATCTTCCTGCCATCCTTCACGTGACCTTCCAATCTGTTGCTATCATTCTTTGCTTCCCCATTGCGAAAAAGTTGTGACTTTATTCAAGAGTTTGCAGCGTTAGCATGAGAGGGCTAAAAAAAAAGCTGACAGTGAAGAACGGGAGTCACAGCGGGACGCACCTGAGCACACATGCTCATGTGCATCGCCCTTTAACTTCCACAATCCACTGTGTCGCCTTTACACCAGGACTTGCGTGCTTAGACTGTTAGGTTGTTTGTAAAGTTTGGTGAGGAAAATGTCACTAAAAAATAATGCGATGGCGTCTTCGCTATCGGATGATGTAATCTCATATTAGAAGCTGGTGACTGTGCAGCTGTGGTCACCAACGTTAACGTTTGTCAGCGATCTTCCAATATGCCTTCGTTAGTGTGGCCGTACATGGGCAAGTTCAAATGATGCACAACAAGTTCACATGCCGAGTAAAATTCAGAAATACAGCACCGTAATTTCTTTGTATACGGACACAACTGCAAAATAGGTTTAAAGCTTATATGCTTACAAATTTTTGCAACTTCGTTGTCATAATTGCAAGAGTATACATATGTAAAGCGCGGAAGTACTTTCAAAACAAGGTTACATTCTTTTTCATTCCAAGCCGGCTGGCCAGCACAACATGGGAAAAAGTCTGTACTGATTAGAGGTTTTTTGTAATTTGGGCGCCGGTTCTGAGAAACCCATTTGTGCGTTCTGCGTTGTATTAAAAATACATCTATAGCTGTAGGCTTCTTTCGGTAAATTCTATCTTTGGAACAAGTGTGTCTGAAAGCTTTGCCGCAAAGGCAAAGCAATGATCGCGATAGCAACAAATTGGAAGGTCAGGCGCAAAATGGCAAGCAGATCGAATCGTGCTCTGCGTTTCTCACGCACAAATCACACACGAAACGTACTAAAAGGTACATATGAACGCGAATAAGCGTCTCAGTTGTTACTTCACTGTGTCTCAACAGCGCGCCCTTTTCGCTAACGGATGCTGTGCAAAAATTGAAGTGAACTTTGTGCGCCCCCTAACTACAACAGAAATGTTCCAATGCAAGCCCAACACCAGCCGTGACATATGATCCTCCCCACCGGGAGATAAGGGCTTGCGAGAGATCGTCCATTCCCCTCATCTCCGCGGGCAAAGTACGCGTGAGAGATGAGAACCGCCGCGCGCTCACTGCGCCATCTTGCTTATAATTCTGAAAACACGATAGTCCCCCCCCCCCCCAGATGCCCGCCAACAGCGGTAAGTGGCAGATATAAATAGCTTGCCGTTTGAATGTTAGAGGAGGTATCTTTCAGTGGCTCAGTAGTTAACGACTCGTATTCACGACGCGGAGGTCCCACGTTCTATTCCCCGTGTCGGAGTCTTTTTTGTGGATTTTTTTCTTTTTGCGTTTATATATGTACAGATGTGAATACATATACGGTGCATGACGCCGATGCCAGCGACGAAATCCAGCCGAGAGTGCTCATATAATGTTTACGGCAATAAAAGTTTTAGCAGGGTCTGCACTTGCGAAATATATTCTACTCTGAAAGTTATTCGCTCAAATAAAAATAGAGAACTACAATTCTATAAAGTATGGTTCAGTTTATTATGTAGGTAGGATACGTGTATTTTGTGTGCGAAAAATGTTATGAAACTTAGCAGGGCTTGAATTGATAAAATATAGGTGTTAGAATCGTGAACATATACAAAATGGAAGTGCGTTTGACCAGTGCCCACCTGCTGCAAATCGTCGTGAGGGCTCAGTAATCAGCCACGTTGCCTACCCAAGCTTGCGGATAAAATGGGAAAACCTAAGCACTGCATGATGTATTTTATCTCTCCCGAAACAGGTACAAAGGTGCAGTAGAACGGAGTTATTGATTAAAGAACTGCCGTCCACAGTGTCCAACCTGTTTAGCAGTATTTCACATGAAAAAAAAATTGAACTATCCACTGCATTTTTCCTGATACTCAAAAATGTGTAGGGAAGAAAATTTTAAGGAACAGCGCCAGACAACGTTTCACAGCCTACACGCCTTAAATGAGCAGAAACGGACTCTCTAAAGTAAAGTTAGCCTGCTGAAATGCAAAAACAGGTGTCAAGATTGTGGCGATCTGTAACAATTTGTATGGAAGAAATTTCTAACGCACCCAGCACATTCTGGCATACGCCATGAATACTAATATGTGCGATGAAGATGCAGCAATATGTAAAGTAGTGTGAAAGTATTTTTGTTGCTGTGCGATTGTCACAGGATATTTTTGAACAGCATGAAAATTTAGTATTATTGAATAAGTTTCATTCAATGCTTGCTTCATACCAAGACAATGGCTAATACTCTGTTGCACGATATTTTAACACAACACGGACGTTTCGTAATGCTGCAAATATATCATATATTGGTCTATTTATACCGAGATGGTGGTTCATGCCTTTAGTTGTTTATTTTTTTGATGATAAAGTGTTTTGTCTTCTGAAATTATTGCTAAACACACTTTCTCTAGCAATGTGACCATGCTTTTGTTCAGTCAATGTTTATATTATAAACGGTGAGAGCGGAGCATTTTTTGGTGTTTCATTTAAAAATTCAGGACTTTGCCAACTGAGGAGGCCAAACAGGGCTCAGGGGCTTCGCATAATTTTCGGGAGAAAATTAAACTAAATATTTCTGAAAGAAATTGAGTCAACGAGCTCCGAGTATACTTACAGGTCCACGCAAGAACAGCAATTGAGTGCACTTGCACACCTGTTGCGTCATGCATTTGAATAGGCCTGTATCTTTTAATAATTTTCCTATTTAGAGCATATTCATTTCTCAGAGCAACTTTCTTAAAGGATCCTTATGTGATACTGCAGCACACCTATACCACCAAATGTTTTTGCGAGGTTTCAAATTGTTTATAATATATCAATTGTGTCTTTAACTGACTGTGCTGACACACTTTCACCAGTATGGAAACTCTGTCGTGCACATGTGCCTTCAAAAGTGGCTTTGAAGTTTTCTTTTTCGGATATTATTAGATTGAAATAATCATTTCATATTCCGGTACATGACGAAACACCTACGATGTATATATGTGTTACTTGCTCCGTTAAATGTAGCATTGTTACCACAATGGGTTGTTTTAGTTTATTTTATGAGCGAGCAGTAACGCGGTCAGTGATCTATGTATCTTACATAATATTGATGCGTTCATGTCGCTGTGCGTTAGCGACGTAAAAAGGACCATTGATCCGTTTGAGAGGCGCAGCACAAAACAGTTAAGAAGACGTTCTTGACGGCTCTAGATCCTTGAGTGCCAGCCAACATCATCAATTAAGCCACCAACTTTGAAGTTTGACAAATACGCATACTTTTTAGGAGTTGTTGATGCGACTGTCATCTCTCGGCATCAGAAAACTATCCAGCTGAACTCAATCGATAAAATTTCTGAAAGGATGTTTCGTGAATGCACCAAGAGCCTTTTCAAGGAACTTTCATTACTATATTTACGGAACGCAATTTTTCTACAGAAAGAAGTTCTCATTAACAGAGAAATGCTATTTGATAGAATTTTCCGAAACTCTTCGCAAGAAAATTTCGCAACTCTATCTCGAGAAAGCCACCTTGGACACCTCGTTTTCAAAGAAACATTGACACGCGTAAAAAAAAATAGCGGTTGTTTTCTGCACCAAATAATGGACGAGTGAAGCTTCTTAAAAATTGGACACTGATGACTATGCGTCTGATCACACTGCTGGCTTTCATGAAGGCGGTGGAGTGGCGAGCGGGTGGGGAGGTGGGCGTTTGTTGTGCTTTGTGGCGGAAGCAACTGAGGGAGTATGTGTGAGTATAGCGCTCATTGCAGCTCGATCTAGCCCAGGCAATGGACCAACTAAAGAATTGACTAAAACCCCGAAAATGCCACGGGGTTGAACATGACAGGGAAAAACGAGAGTTTTGCACGCTCGCCGGTTTGACGGAAGAAGGCAGAGTCGAAGAAACATTGAGAGGATACCGGTGAGAGAGTTATGTGAGCAGTCGTGCGGCAGGGAGCTTCAACGGCGATGCGGCGACGGCCATGTTGGATTGCGGGCTTAAGGAACTGCGCAGCTAAAAATACTGCTGGCCAAGAAGCGTAGTGGAAGTGAAACATTAGGTGTGAGCATGCATTGACTGCCAGAGGCGTGAAGAGCCACCGGTCAAACGCGCTGGGCTATTGCATCCCGTTCCATTACTGGAAACTCCGTTTGATCAAATTGGACTGAATTATCTTGGTTCTTTTCCAACATCGGACAGCAGCGACAGACGGGTTATGTTGGCGACAGATTACCTCACCCGATACGCGGAAAGAAAGCCGATGTCGAGTGGCACTGCGGAAGAAGCGGTCTGTGCCTTAATTGAGAAGATTGTTCTGAGACATGTTGCTTCCTTGGTGGTAGTAACAGAAAAAAGTGCTGCATTTACAGCACAAAATTTTCGCACTGTGTTTACGTTTAGTGGTACAGTGCGTAGGAAGATACCGCTTATCACAAACAAATAGACTTACTCAACCACTCAACTCAACTATCCCTGACATGCTTTGCATGTACGTCACCGTGAAACACAAGAATTGGGACTGAATTCAGCCGTACATCATGTTCGCGTAGCTAGGATTCGCGGAAAAACAACAAAATTGACATTGTTTGCACTAATTGATTGCGAAGTTACTGCGATGCTTGATGTCATGCTGCCTCATGACACCGACAATTCAGAGCCAAGCACCGCATGCGGATTTCACTGAGCACACCGAGCTAGTAACACAGTTTGTTAATGTCAGAATAAGGAACCAGCGAGAACTTTAGTCGCACAGTGCAATCTCCGCTAACGAGCCTTCGTTTATAAACATGTTGAAAGAGTCTGGGTTTTGTTCCGTGTACGACGCCGAGGCCTCTCGGAAAAATTCCTACGCCGATACTTCTGACCCTGGGCCGTCGTGTCGCCCAGTCAAAAAAGTTCAAGTGGTCCAATGAGAAAAATACCAATTGACATCAATTGGTTTTCAACCCATTGGAATTTCGCCACCAGTTGTAAACGTACCAATGATATCTCATTGGTGAACCAGCTTATATCCAATTGGTTATAATCATTCAGACAGAACTGGTGGCTGATTGGTCGACCAGTTGATGTAGGTGGGGGACCAATTGGTCATCCAATTGAAGCTCACTGGTGCCCAAATAGCTAAGCAGTTAAAGTGAACTGGTGTGTAACTGGTAATCCAGTTAATCGTAATTGGTTCCCCAGTTGAAACTAGATGGTCTTCAATTGGTTAACCAATTGGAATAGGTGTAGTCATCCAATTGAAGGTAGCTGGCGTTTAAATGGTTTGCCAGTTGAAGAGAACTAGTGCCTAACTAGACGGCCAGTCTAAGGCACATGGTTTTCAATTTGTTAAGCAAGTGAATATATGTGGTCAGTCAACTGAAGGTAACAGGTGCTCAACTGGACAGCCAGTTGAATTAGGCTGGTTGCCAACTGGTTAACTGGCGCAAATGTTCATTCATTTAAAGCAAACTGGTGCTCAACACAAAGAGCCTTTATTAGACAACAATAGTTCTGCGAAAATGTCTCACGCAGAGTGAGCTTTGTAGCAAAACTGCCAATTTCTGCTAGTGAAGGTATTTGTAGTCAAACTGCCGCCTGTTCTGCTGCAGCTTCTGTAAGGGAGGTCGCTGGTGCTGAGTTTTTTTTCTTTGTTCCGAGTTGCATCAGGAATCATGCAGGCAGGAATCATGTGCTGAAGAAAAATATAGGACAGAGAAAAATGAGCTACATGGCGGGAGTAAACAGCTTAATACACAGTCTAAAATGCTGTAACTGAAGGATCTGGCACTTTCCAGATCGGGTAGTACGAGATACTTCACACGGGGAGAATTCGTCCTAAGCGGTCATGCAAGCCAACATCAACAGTGCAATTCGGAGCGCGTCATTCGAGTGTTCCAGACAAGTGTGGTTACCTCTGCATGAAGGATGGAAATGTTATCGATGTAACAAGGCTTACCGCATACAGTAGCTCCCACACTTCATGTCTGCTGCGTCCGTGCACCGTGTCCGCTGCAGTCGCGAGCCAACACTAGTTAGGGTAACGTACAAAATGTGCAAAAGGTGCTAATAATACAACAGTTAGGGTGGCTCAAAAACAAAATAATTGCCTTGATTGCGAAGAAATGGGGCTGATTCTATGGATCATGCCAACTTGATTATTGCAAAGACGCTGGATATAAAACACGCCGATAAAGCTTATGACTTGTGTTCGCTGCGGTGGTGCGCTGCTGATGACTATGCTGATGGCACTTGCCACCGCGCTTGCACTGTGAGTGCATGCGCTTTATGAAAGTATAAATTACATGACTATTGCTTTGATCCAAAAACAATACAAAATGTTGTAATGAGAAATTAATTTTCAAAGTTTATTTTGACCTTACTTTATTGCTTCAAATGCAGCGTTTTTGTAAGAGTTGTTAGTACTAAACCAATGCTTGCTCAGCCGCTTTCTCGCTGTGTTCTTTTATGAATAAATTGCGGCGGCTGCTCGCGTGATAAAGATGTCAAGTGGCAAGAAAAGTGTGCAGCAGTACTGTAGTAAGGTGTGTTATGATTTACAAAAAATGTTACAAAATTTTTACCACTTTCACTCATTGCCAATTTCACAGAACTTGCACATGGCACTGCATAGGTTCAACCAGTTGAAAAGAACTGGTCTTTAGCTAGTCAGCCAGTTGAAATTAACTGGTTTCTACTAGGTGAACCAGTTGAACAGTCACAACGTGAACTCTTTGCAACTAGAATGGTTCCAATAAAGGGTCTTCTCCAATTGGAAAGTCTTTTCCAATTTGGGCGTGCACATTCAATTGGACCAACAAGCATTCAAATTGGGAGGCCGATTGGAAACTCGTGAGCCTATCCGAGTTATCAATCGTAACTGTGTGGTCCAATTGGTCCTGCACATTGAAGCACCACATCCCAGTTGCTTTCCAATTCATTCCATTTAGGACCAATTGCTAGAAACTGGTATGACCGATTGGACCAATTCACTTTTTTTGACTGGTCGACGTAACGTATGCAATGGCGGCTGAGGGTATCAACAAGGATTATACGGTGTTACTTGAAGATATTTCAAAGCAAAAATATCAGTTTGTCTGTTTGTTTGTCTGTCGCATGATTCAGCCACCCTGCTAAAGTTTAAGCTTCTGTTAACCACCCAGCCATCTTCATTTGAAGCGTTCATATTTGTGAACAATGTCAATCAACAAGCAAATATTGCAAATTTGAGAAGTAACACCAATAGTTATGCACGAGGTAGTGTGTTTTTTTAGTAGAAAACATATAGATACATAATTTTAGATAACGTAGTGTATGTTATGCGGCGCTGACAATGCGACGTTATGAAGGGTATTTCCTACACCTCCCTACGACCCGGTGCTGCCACCTACCCTTGACTATGCAGTTTACACAAGTTTTCATTTCCCGACATTACTGGCCGATGGCCTCCATACCCTACACAGTGTCTCCAGACAGATGAATATTCTTTAGACAACCTTTGCAGCGATGCAGGCAAAACGTGGCCTATAGTTTTTTTTTTGTCCAAAAAGCTGTCAGCATCTTCCTGACAGCGATGCGCACGGATTGAAGGAAGCTTTTTTTTCTAGGTGATGTGGTCACCCACTGGCTAACTTAAGCATAGACGACTACTTGGTTAGCTTCTAGACAGTGCTCCTTCTTTGGGGAGGGTAATACCATGTCCGTAGTTGTGTCTAGTTGTGCACCAGCGACGTCAAGATAAGCCAATGATCTACTTGAGAGGTGCAGCACAAAATAGTGAGGAAGCCGAAGTTATTGGCAGCTCTCTTTCCTTGAGTGTCTCTTTGATTACACACCGTATTTCTTTCCTGAATAAAGCATCTGTGTTTTATGACTTGCGACAATATCATTTGATCACTAGATGCATTACATAAACTTTTCTATAATTTACTCAAGGCTACTTACACATATCTTATGACTGATCTGTAGTATAACATGGTACACAAGACGAGAATTATTGCTACAGTTTTATTGTCTGCCCTACAGTTACAGTTAAAAGGCACAGTAGCAGAATGCTTTGAAGATATTTTAATGTTTAGAAGATGTTTTAATGTTTTAATGTTTGGTATATGACGAAGTGCGACTATAGAATCTAGCCTCAATCCTGAAAGTTGCAATGTATAACAATGAAGATGAAACTAAGTAAACTATTCTAAATAGTTATACAAGTTGTAGCACTATTTCACGTTAACGTCTGAAGTCTGTAGCCCGCTTCTACAAAGTAGCGAATATATGCAGAGGCCATGGAGAGGCCTTATCAGGAAAACATTATTTGTGTGATTGCGTAGCTCTCACTGAAGTTTGTGAGCGACCATTATTCCCTACAATGGTTGCCAGATTTTAGAGAGCCTTATAGGCGCTTTGCACTTTCACGCTTGAGGCAGTAAGGGCTTGTCATGACCCGTGATCATGACCATAAACCAGCGAACTCACCATATAAGTTAATTCCCTCTAACTCGCACACCAACCGAGCCTTGAGTATGAGTTTGAGTGAGCTCTGGTGACTAATATTTTGGCGAGTCTAAGTCTGAGCGAGTCCTGGTTGAAGAACAATTGTTGAGTCTGAGTCCAAGTGAGCCTGAAGCGCAAGGTATTGTTACAAAGAAGTGTACCTGCAAGGGGAAACACGGAAGCTGTTCCCTGTGAGCCAATGTCTGCTCTACCGGCTTCTTCTTCGCGTTGGAATCTCCAAAGCACTTGTTTACTTCTTCCACAAAACAATGCCAAGCTGTGAATATGTCTTGGTGGTATTCATACTACAAGAGTGCTGTGTCAGTTAGTGAAAGCACAATATGTCAGAACTGTTCTGTTGGGTCCCAGCCATTGATTCTGCTCAACCTATTGCATTTCTTCAGCCAGTCGTTCTCATCCTCTGCAGCCGTCCTGCCATGGTTTGGAGGAATTGGGTAGTATGGCAGGGAACCCATCGGTGTCGTCCTCAAAGCGCTGAAGCTCTGGTCCTAGAACATCTCAATAGGGGATGGCGGGAGATCGGCAAGGCGACGGCTGTGGTGAAGTCAGGGTAGTAGTGGGTAGTAGTAACCTTTGTCTTACCCAGCACCTTCCTTAATCTATTACGCACACAGGAAAGATTGAAATGAAGAGCTAAATGAGAGCGGAAGCACGAAATACGACGGTGATCACAAAAGAAGCGTCGTCATTCTCCTATTCTTCTCCAGCTTCTGTCATTTTCCAATTGCAGGTACACTTAATCGTAACGATATATTTCTTGAGTGTGGGTAAGGGAGTTCCTCGCTTTTTGCTGACCTATGTTCATGGCAGACATGCGAAATTCAGGGAAACAACATCATTGTGGGGACGATCTTTCATGACTACACTTGAAATCAGTGACTGCAGTCGACGAAGTAAAAAGAACATTTTTTGGCGTTTTTGAAACGTCAATAATCCCACAAAAATATTGCGAATGAGTTGTTTCAATCTCCTATTTTACCTGCAATCAGTGACCAAACTCGAATGAGTAACAAGAGTCTTTCTAGGCGTTCTGTAAACATATATAATCCCATAACATGTATTGCAAATCGGTTCTTCAAAATTCATCTTCAACTTTCTTTGTCCATGTGCTTCCAGTTATTTATTAGTTTGGCCTCACGCTTAAAAAATCTAGAAACTGGGTTAGCGCAACTTCTAGAGTGACCACATGGAAAGCTCTCAGTCCGAGTCCTATCCATGTACAGGGACCACTTTTTCTTCAATTAAGAAGCTTTGTTTCAGGACAAGAAATCTAAAATTTTTTCTTCTTTTATGCAATGAAAGGATGATCTTCAATCACCACGTTCATTGATTGCGGTTCCTATAAAGCTAGCGAACTGTTGTGAATTTTTAGGCCTGGCTCTTTTCTTGAATTTAATGAGTATCTCGCTTACAGAACCTTAGAACAATTTTTGAATGTTCCAAAGCTGTGCAGAATGCTTAGACGTAATCGACGTGTACTGAGAAGAAAGCTGAGGACTTGGTGCTAAGTCTATGTTAAATAAATATTGTCAGAACACTTTCTTGAAAGAATTTTGTAAAAAAAGTACGGGTATTGAAATTTAGAAGTAATGTGAAGACTGGTAGAAGGTAAGTGCTTTTTCACTAATTTCATATTCATTTCAAGCTAAATAGAGCAAGTTTTTTTTAAATGAACACAAAGGAACATTCCAGACATGTTCAAAGCATGCATTAACTGTTGTCGCGCCAGGTAACAACTGCTCAGATTTATTTAATTACCCCGCTAATAAACCTTACAACGCCTTCCTTGAATAAATAATGAAGTGTTGTTTGCTTGCCCTATCGGAAGCTTGTTTTTTTTCGTCTATGACACTGTGGCTCAAAATAGTTTTATTCTGCCAGTAAGCTTTCTACGTGGTGCTGACGCTGGACATACTTTGGCTTCGCTCTTGTAGACGACGCACTTTGCAGTGAGCCTTATGTATGCATTTTTATTGTACAGATGTTATATTTTTGTATATTTTCCATCCAGAAGCTTCTTAGAACATTGTGAACCATTTATGGCTGATAAATGTCATTCCGCTTCAACGGTGAGCTCTACATCTACCAGTACTAATTAGTGAATGAAAAGAGGTAATGAAACACAACATAATATTATGTTTTTTTATTTCTTGGATTTGTGTTAGTTTTAGAAGATTACATATCTTTATTACTGATTCAACTATACCTACACGTTGGAAGCGTGGATATTCCATTACGAAAGCAATGCCTCTTCCAGTGGCTGACGTTCAATCAGCAAGCTGGCAGATCTCCTGGATTTCTCGGCGTCGCCAGAAGATACCTTTGAGAGACATTAGGAAACGGAATAAAATCACAACGTGAATAAATATGGCGATATGACCACTTTAAAAGGGCATTAAGAAACAAAATAGTTTTCACGTATGAGTAAAGTACAATTTCACAATCGCTAAAAAACCACTCTCACCGTGACAGGATGTCAGTAATCGAGATAACGCGCGAAAAGAAAATGCGGGTGAAAACACCACCATGATATTCCCGCACCAAACATTATGACGTTAGCTTTGAAGGCATCTACTGGGGCTTCTACTCGATAGAAATGAAGTACATTGTGGGTGCCATAGACTTACCTTACGAGGTCTCTGAAAAGTTCTTCGAGTCAATGTCACAAATATACTAAACGCACATTGTGCAATTTGCTTCGTCAAGCGTGAAGCTTTTGGCGAAAAATTTAAAAATGATACATCAACCTTGACTTTTTCTGCTAATAATGAACTTACGACAGTGATACTTATGACATCAACGTTCTCGGTGTAGAGTTTATCAATATTAACAAAGTCATTGTTTCTCTTTAGTGCCTTTTACCAAAATATTTACACAACGTTAGTGGTGCAAGGGTGGAACCATCTGCTGTTCAGATTACCGAGGAAGAGGCTGCCCTTCCAAGCCCATGCACTTGCTCCGCTTAAATGGCATCTGTTAGGCTGGAACATGTCATGTGACTAATGTTAGGTGACTTATTTGTCGAGATCACAGCTGACCAGCGCAACATGATTTTCGCTGGAACATGTCACTTCACTCGTGTTATTATAGTTTACGTTAAGTGTAGAAGCTAAAAAAAGATTACGAAGTGTGCACCGGCATGATAACGACACTTTTTCGAACGCTTTATGTAATGAGCCCCGTATTCACAAACCAACTTCATACTTTTCTCGAAGTTTCCTTATTGGTTTTAAACCTTTGTTGCATATGATAAAGAAATTGCACCAGTCTACATGAACCAGTCTTGTCCTTACCTTCCGCCTTGTTACCATTTTGTGTCTTCCTAACGCATGTAAATAGTACAGGAAGTTGAAGAAAACGTGAGGTAAGGCCGAGGTTGGTTTGTGTATATGGGCCTAAGCGTTGCATGAACGGCTCCTCTCTTAAAATGTATTGCTACTTTATAACATTGAAATAGTAAATTATCATACAAAACTCACTACACATGTGTGTCTAGTGCTCGCAGTGACTGCCAAGATCTTCACGTTACTACCACGAAAAGTACTGCTTACAGTTATTTATTGCATGGAATTATTAAATCTGTAAGTTTACTACGACGGCACTCACTACTGTGTTGGTGGCGTTTGTAACATTTTGTATTAGAATTTTCAACATTGTTTACGGGTAGTTCATTTATTAGCCCGTTGGCATTTTCATATAAAGTCCAGCTTAAGGCAAAGACCTCCGGCGTCCGACGTCAGTGTCATTAACAACAGTTGGCAGGCAACTATGGTTGCGCACTCAAAACACAGGGACAGCGCATGCATGGGCTCGCCATGCAGCATGTATTTTTGGGTCAACACCAGTGCTGCAAAATAACTTTGTCACGTGATGGGGCCAAAATTTATGGTTACCATGACGTAAGTAGCGCGACATCACCTGATCACGTGATCATATGAATCGCTGCTTGGTAGCAGGTGCACAGAGCCCGGGTGTAGTACAAAAGAAGGCAATGTTAAGAAAGCTTACAATGCCTTCGATTCTAAGAGCATCAGCGCTCTTCATAAGGTTTGCGCCAGCTTGATTACTCGTGTTCCTGCTCTCTATTTACGGTGTTACCCGCCCATCAGAAGGGAAAGTGCCTCTATGATGTTTCTGCTGCCTTTTTTTATTGCGGTAGTGGTTATATGGATACTCTCGGCTGCATTTTGCCGCTGGAGTCGGCGTCGACGGCATGCAGCGTATATGTATAGGTATCTCTACGTAAGAAAACGCAAGAAAGAAAAAAAATCCAGCAGAAAGAACTCCGGCGCGCGGAATCGAACATTTGACTTCTGCGTCGTGACAGCGAGGCATTAACCACTGAGCCACCCCGAAGAGCATTCTTCCTAACCAAGAAACCGAAACTGAGCTGAACTTCGCAGTTGCTTAAAGTGGGCCTAATTATGTTTTACATTTATTACAATAATCGAAATTGCCCCAAATTTTTACACTAACGTGAAGTTAGCAGTACAGTTCCGAATTCAAAATAAGCCGAATCCTGCATCTGTTTCAATGAAAGTGGGCCACGTCCATAATCCATTCTTGCGTCAGAAATCATCACCACAAAAAGCGACGTGGCCATGCACAATTTGTTTATGTTGTGTTCGGGTGAATTCGTCGTCAAGTTTACGCTCCACAAATATTTTTCATTGGCCGAGTTGGCAGATTCTGAAGGACGTGTTGATTAAGATAACACTCTAATATACAAAATGAGAGGCTGAATTTTTTGCTTTTTAAACAATTTAGTCGTTATTTTTTAGTTTTGCGTAACAGTATCATGTTTCTCGTTCACTGCAAGATGCTACGCTTGACATAAAGGTCATCTCAAAAGAATTTAAAGGGAACCAATCTGTTTGCTTTCTCTGGCATATGTTTCCCTTATTTCATCCGAAGCTTTTTATAGTGTCTTCATTGCTGGCGGGAATGTATGTAGCTGCACGGGCGAAAGAAATGTTTCTCAAAGTACCTAACAGTTCACATTTCTCAATGTGCTCAATAAATTCAATAACGTGCTAATCTAATGTTTCTTCCCCTCGTCGACAGATACGTATTGTCTTACAGAGTGCTGCAGCAGGCTCACTTCGGACAGTTGGGCTCGAGTTCACGCAGTGATTCGACCAGAAAATGACATTGGTCAAGTTGTTTTACCGCAAAATCCAAATTAAACTAAACATTCACAGCATATCCACGGAGTGAATCATGATGAGTGGTGCGAAGCTTCGGAAGTTTTTATCGGTAAAACGTGATTCCGCCATCCGCTGACTGCGCTGCCTGTCTGTCTGTCCATCCGTCCGTCCGCCCTACTAGTGAACACTCCAACCACCATCTCGCATCTTTTCATCATATACAAGTATCGCTATCTAGCGGAAATTTCAAGAACTAAACGATTAGTGGCTACATACTACATACATCGGGACCACACGACCCACGGCTTAAGAAGCTTTACTCCTGAAAGGACTACCTGCAAACCTTCGAAGGGACCGATCATTACCGCATGTATATTCAGTATACCCTTTTGGACAACGATTCGGACAAGGGCGGTGTGTCCCAACGCATGCAATAAAATACGCTGTTGAGAAAACCCAACGAAAAAATTTATAAAATGCAGCTTTCCTAACGCAGCCGCTCTGAAAGGGATGAAGAAAGAAAAATTTCCTTCTACCTTAGAAGAGCGGCAGACCGCGTGCTCCATCGGAACACGAGCGAGAAGGAAAGAATGATCCCACGCATGTGCACGCGACAATAAAAAAAAAAACGCGAGAAGAAAGTCATTTCAGTTCTGATATGGCAGTGTGTGCTACCACAGGCTGGACTCGGCCGCGTGCGTCGGTGATAGTGAAAAAGTGCAGTCGTGGGATTACCACGGCCTTGCGAACGACGCTTTTGAACTGCCCTGCTATGCCATGGCGCGCGTTTTCTTCAACAAGGCTTACTGTGTTCTGGTCGCTGAACGTGAATGAGTGGTTTGACGACAGCGCAAGATGCCGCACTGCAAGTGCTATGGTGTGGCGATGGCCCGGTTACTCGAGCGAGCGTGTCGTTGTGGATAACGAAACTGCTGACGGGTGAGCCGTGTTCGCGGCACATTCAGGAACACGAGTGGTAAGTAATACTATATTGTACTCTTTTTGTGCATTCTTACGTCACTCAGGCCGCAGTAGGTGCAATTCTGCACATCCCGTAGCGTGAAAAGTGCTACGAAAATTGAAAAACACAAGAATGAAGGAAAGAGGAAATTTTTTGGGCTCGTTTTTTCTTTGTTAGGCAGAATTTTAGTGATAACTGACAGACAACACTACCAAGGAAAGTATATGGGTAGTTTTGGGAAGTAAATTTAATGTAAGTGTGAATAAAGAAAAAGTGGACTAAAAGATAACTTGCCGTGGGCAGAGACCGAATTCGCGACTTTAGAATAATACGTCCGATGCCCCACCAACTCAGCTATACCTCGGCGGCTATCCTACCCGTTTTTATGGGGTGTATATGTGCATTGAAACGTGGGAGTGTCAGTCAGCGCTGCCAGAAGCCATGGCGGCAAGATGGGAGCGTCAGTCAGCGCTGCAAGAAGGCATGGCGGCAAGAATGGAACACACTTTTTTCTGCCTGTTAGTATCACGTAGCACGTGACGCCAACACGTGCCTCAAGGGCAAACACATGCCGATGCTACGAGAAGTTTGAAGTGTTGTTGGGTTACCAGCCGCATTGTGCCACCGGCCCTGATCACGGTGGCTGTGTTTTTAGGTACAGTCGACCATAAAAGTCTACGGACCACGCGACTGCCTACCCAAAAAGTCTATTCTCGACACTTCCGCAACGTTAGTGGCTGTCGACAGCATCGCAGTGCCCGAGACTCATCCCTCTATTATCTATGACCTGTCTGTTTTAAGACTGGGTGCCAATAGATCGCACCAATCTTTTTTTTAACGCGACACATTTTTTTGGCATCTGCGTCTACGTGCTTCTGCCTCGAGAGCAGTTTATGAGCAGAACTGTTATCAGACACAATCTTTATCACAAAGTGATACATAGCCAACGGAACACCGTTCCAGGCATGCCGTGATAGTGCCCATACTGATATGAAAATAAAAATGTGACGGTCATAATGCAGATAAACGCATCACGTGAAAACTCTCAACGCCTCTTCTATTTTATCAATGCCAGCCAGATGTGCCCGATCCGGCTGTTTACCACCTTCTCCTCTAATACACTCTGCTCTCTCCTATCAACTAGCCTTCGCGTGTGCTTTCCTGTCATGGGGGAAGTAGCCCCCTCATGCAGTGCCTACGACTGAAATCATGCGAAGCGATTTTTTGTTCAGTTGTGTACAGTTCCGTGGGGTGGCGTGTTGCATTATTCTTGTTCACTATGTTGACAGTCACGCTGGCTCGGTAAAAGATAGTGTTTTGAGATCACGTGTCGTCGTTCGTGGCGTTATGCGGGCCACCAATGGGGAGGGTCACTGCAAAGCTACTATATATGCGCTGCGCCGTGATGTGGTGGTGCGGTTGCTTCGAGCTACAAAAAAAGAGCAGGATAGAACTAATCTGACAGGCGCACGATACTGTGGTTCGACACACGTCTATCGCATCTCAGCGCGGAAAACACTCGGAAGCACGTATAACGCATGCAGCGCGACCCCTAATGTAGCGTTGCATCACGATCATTCCCTGAACGAAGGTGGACCGACGGCTCCCGTTGATAAGCGGACCTCTGCACTGGCATTGAAAGAAAAAGGAGGCGTTGAAAATGCGAACAATCAATGCGCTACGCAGAGTTACAAACTTGAAAGGCCAGTGAATAAGAAGAGTCGTTTCCGTCCCGACACTGCGGTCGATGGTGGAAGGCGCACTACGTACTAGGTGGTGCGGACAAGCAGCTTCGCATACGTTCACGTGGTTTGCATACTTTTGTGGTTGACTGTACATACGTTATCGTGTGAAACAACAAAGAAGATATTGTGGGAGGTCCTATGGTTTTATGGCTGTGTTGTTTACTTTTGATGCATGTGGCTGCGAGTTTTATTCCTGTGCCGTGCATACTTGCATGGAAATAATATATTCCTGCTTAGATATCTTCTTATTCATTTCATAATAAGTGATAGTCATAAATACTAGCAAGTTATGTCTGTGAAAAGTCAGTGCAATGCCCCCCCCCCTTTTGTTTTTGCAAACTGGCGCACGCATCAACGCCAGCAAAAGTACCTACGGCGCCATCTAGATATAAAAACACAAACTGTTCTGCAGAAACATAATGCGGCACTAAATCAAAAGAGAGAGAGATGTGGTATGAAGCGGCACCAATTCTAGCTGCTGCAGAAAGTCACCAGGGCTCCGTCTCCGTACCGTGTTTGCTTCAGTGTTGCGTCTGACGAGCCGAAACATAGCGCTTTCTTTCGACATATGGCGCAGTTAAGTTCTCTTACAGACACCTCATACCTTTATCGGCTTCACTTATGGCCGTATTTTCCGTACCTTGAGAACAGAATAATGAAACACCATTGTGATCTCTGCACGGCTTCAAAAAATACAAGCTAACTTTGTAGACAAATCTCGAACCTTCTGCACCACAAATCAATTGGGTTTTTGAAAACAATGAGGCTGTTTTATCGGCAATATAGACTAGTGAAGCCTCTATTCATACCTAAATATAAGCCAAATTGGAGTGTTATTTGAGAATTAAGTGGCTTGTTAGTGCAGTCCAACAGCTTGAAAAATTCGAAGTGGACCTCTCGCTTCTACAAGCATTGCCATCTTTGCGTACGTACCCCCCCCCCCCCTTCTAAAACTACTGAAGGGTGTTTTGCGTAGTACCTTTACGATTCAAGTTAGGAGCCGAGGTGAAAACTTCCTAAGAACCTCAAACTCGTTTGTTGTGCGTAGGTGGTCATAAAGCATACACCTGTCTTAACTTGCGCCTGCTGACAGCAATGTCGGGCAACAGTGAACCTAATTCTAGTTAAGACACTGTTAGCAGAAGAGGGTCCCTTTCCTCATTGCAAAGGATGAATCGATTTCATAAATGGTTTAAGAACACATTTGTTAGACCTAAACACTCATTGTGTATGCGTCAAAACAAATTCCTATAACTGCACTTCTCTCTCTGTCCTAAAAATTACGTAGTCATGAGAATGGACGAAAGGTGGCTGAGAGATGTAAACAAATCTACATAAACTCGGTAACTGGCAAGCAACATGATCTATTCTACGCCACAAAAGAAAACGCACACGAAAGTGTCCAATGTCAACCTCGTCTTCTCGTCCTAACAGAGAACCGTTCTTTGTCACGGAGAGGCCAACAATTGTAACTCATAACAAAAGTCACTTGAGAAAGATTGTGGCATATTGACGTGCTGTGCACATTTTTAAATGTTGGCTACCACGAACAAATTGCTTTCTATGTTCCATATTCAGAGTTGATGAAATTCGAGTGTTGTTCTAAGTAAAAAAGTATTTACGTTGTACTCATAAATCAGTTCTTATATAATATTAACTTTTTTACAGACAGCGTGACGTAACTTTGACTTCCTTTATTTTACTAAAGCAGTCGCGAAGTGACTGTTTATGAAGCGATAAACGGCGTCGCCTGTTATGTACAGTCGGCCAAATCTTTACCTATTATGCATAAGCGACATCTTTTTCAATGCATTTTTTTTTCTATATGAATAAATTAGGTTCCAAAAACAGGGCGGACATGTGCATGCCCACAAGGCACATGCGCACAAAACAAAATTTTTTTAAACTTCGTTTTATCATACGACGCTGACATACAAAAAACTGACCGTTGCGCTTGATACCTAAAGTTTTGGCCGGCGGCACTCTAAAAAAATATCGACTAAAAAGGGTGTCTTTTTGTCCCACAACAATAATCATCAGGCTTACGTGCGTTCCCTTTCTTGAAAACTCGGTGCTGGCCACTTTCCTATCGAGAATGCTATGTAACCTTGATAATGGGCATGTCGATTGTGACCGGAATGTACCGGGCGCAGGGCAATAGCGCAAGAATGGAATGCAATATAGATGATATAATTCTTGTGGGACAAAAAGACACCCTTTTTACTCGCAATTTTTTTAGAGTGTGTACCTTGCATAAGCATCAATGCCGAAAGCTGAAACATACTGGGTGGTAACTTGACTACAAAAGCGTGGACGAAGTGGACACCTTATTCATATCACCGGAGGGGTCATTAAAGTTTCCATCTAGAAGCTCAATAAATAAATTCGAATTTTGTATTTAGCGGTATGAAGCGTTGAATAGGATACCTGTCGCTGCTTCGCCCTGGCACCGAACATTCTAAAAACGTAGGTTGAATAGAAGTAAGGTGTTCTTACCCATACATGACGCCACACATGCTCGACAAAAGAAAAAGCCGAGTTTGAAGCAGTTGCCAACTTCGTGAGCAGCGCAGGTTTTGTTCTCTGGATCGTAAAACCACATTGTAATACCACCTGTACACTCTTCATGCGGAGGTTCGACTGAGCAGCGTGGGCCTCGCCATCTGCGACCTGGTAGATAAAAAAAATAGCACTAATAGGTTGTCTTGAATCTATATTACCAATGGAAACATCATGTGCAGTAGGTGTCCGCTCAAACGGTGCAAAAGAAGGTGCAACATAGAAATATCAATTGGCGTCATGACACACGTGAGGGGCGACATGAAGTACGTTACTTGGTGGCGTCTTTTTAACGGCATCACAACTGACTAAAGATGGTCTGAATCCGTAAGTTTTGCAATATAAAATAAAGTACATAATGCTTCCATGGTTGGTACGAGGTGTGGTGTTATGCAACTGAGTCAGGATGTTAAATTCAATTATTAAGGGTCCAGTGAGACATTGCTTTTTTAACCATAATCTCAACGGCAGTGTTTGAAGGGAGCGTGAGTTTTATCTCACAAACTAGCTGCATAGTGGGGCAAACACAGAGCGTGTTGGGTTGACTTGGTTCCGTAACCAAAAGTGGATTTGATGTTGGCGAGCGAATCTAGGACTGAAAGGCATCAAAGTTTACGATGAAACGTGGAGTTTGAAGCATGTTACAGGTTCTCATTCAGAATTCTAAGAGCCAAGCTGTTTAGCAAATTGTTCCTGGTGAGTCAATGGATGAATGGATGCATAAAGTTATTGTAAGTTTGAAATGCACGACTGAACGTGCCCGCACTGCGGTGGTCTAGTGGCTAAGGTACTCGTATGCTGACCCGCAGGTCGCGGGATCCAATCCCGGCTGCGGCGGTAGCATTTTCGATAGAGGCAAAAATGCTATAGGTCCATGTGCTCAGATTTCGGTACATTTTAAAGAACCCCCGGCGGTCAAAATTTATGGCGTTCTCATAATCATAATGTGCTTTTCGGACGTTAAACCCCACTTATCCATCTATCAACGACTGAATGCACAGGGGCACGTTAAAGAACCCCAGGTGGTCGAAATTTGCGGACCCCTCCACTACGGCGTCTCTCATTATCGCATCGTGATTTTGGGATGTTAAACCCCACAAATCAATCAATTAATGAACGCGCAGTGGGCATCACAAGTTGGGAGAGTGAGGCCAAGCCCGACCGCTGCATCGTAAGCCCTGCGGACAGCCGGCAGTTGATACCCGACATTGAGGCTTTTGATAGCATATAGCCACTTGTCGTCATTGGATTGGTCTGTGCGCCGTAACGAGGGTTAACGCCGAAGCATTTGTTCAAGGCTTGCAAAATTGTTGCAGTGCCTCCAGGAGCTATTGGGATAAATATGGGGATAAATTTTATCCAATAAAACCGGGCTGAGATATGAACCCCTCTGCAGTAGTCTGAGTGTGAACGCCTGCGCTTGACCTATGTTCATGCCAGGAAAACGAAGGTTTCTACTGCCGAGATAAAAGTGCCGTGAAATTTTGTTAATAATGGTCGCATGATCTCTGTTGTGCACAACGGCGGGCTGCTGGGGGAGCTTTCTATGGTCGCGTAAAGCGAGAACTCGTGCCCTGGAGAGGTCCAGCTCGTTCAGGTTTGCAGGGAGTCCCCTATGGGACCCCTTACGATCCCTAATGTACCCTTGTGAGTGAAGAACCAAGTGAGAGTGTGGGTGGCTTTGCTTTAGCCCTCCGGTATGCGATATATAAGCTGTGTTACACACGGCACCAATGCTGAAGGCGTGGATGGCTGCCGTGGAGTCACTGAACATATGCTCCTATTTTTCATTCAGATGGCCCAATGCAAAGAAAACTTACCAGGCCGCACACGACGACAAGCATTAACGTCGTTTTTCAGTCAAGAGTGATGTTTCTCAATTTTATATGTGGCAGACCAGCATTGCAATGCTGTGCACATCAACTTCTTTCAAGGTAGGATTAACAGCTATAAAACTCGTATATTGAAAATACGAGCATTCGCTGCAAGAAGCGATGTGCAGTCGACTGTAGTAGTATGTATCCTTTGAGTGGCTCTGCTGTTGATCGCTCTGGCATAGGAGAAATGTCGCGAAGAGGTGGCGGTGGTGGTGATCACTTTATTAGACCCGAAAAGATGGTACAAGTAAGATGCCTGGCTGTTTACTGCATGCTGTCATGGCCTGTAAACTTCAACTCGTCACTCTAGTAATACAGAGAATTGACATATTTCGACTGGTCGGCATTGAAAATCATCTTTCGCCAAAACATATACACCTACTGGATACGTATCTACTGGAATCACGTAAGCCTAGCAAGCAAAAGTGGTACAGTTACCATGAAGTAGTGACATTCAACTATGGTCTTTGTCAAAACAAAAATTCCGCCATATCCACGAAGTGAATGATGATGAGTGGGCGAAGCTCCGGAGGTAAACCTGGTAAACCATGAATCCCCTGTACATTTTGCCCACTCGATTTTATTACATCGCTCCCCCTAGCGTACGTCGCCGCACTAAATCGAACGATTGCCTTCAACCAATGACACGCGCCATATGTGACATCAGTCCTATTTTATAAGATCTCGCGTCTTTCATCAACTACAAGTACCGCTTTCTAGTTTATAACATCTTGCATCTTTTCATCATCAGCTACAAGTACCACCATCTAGTAAACACTACAAGAACTAAACGAGAGGTGGCTACATACAGGAGACGGTACCGCCATCTAGTGAACACTGCAAGAACTAAACTAGAGGTGGCTACATACAGAGGATGGTACCGCCATCTAGTGAACACTGCAAGAACTAAACTAGAGGTGGCTACATACAGGCTACAGGGGACGCACAGCCCACGCCCTATGGAGCTTCGCCCCTAAAAACATACGCTTCATGAGCTTAACTGCGCCACGAAGTTTAAGCTGCACCATCCTGATTTCAAGACTTTTATGATTATTACCTTTAAAGTATGCCCCCCCCCCCGCACGCGCGCGCGCTCCCTTTTTAAGACAATTGAATGATCTGTGCACTTAAGTTGCCCCTAATGATTATTCTATGAAGTCACATTCAATGCACTCTTTATACTGGCTTTAGTAGTAAGCCATTGATTGTGCACTTTTGGGCGGTGCTTTCCGACTCGAAACCGGCCCTACAAAGCATGCAGTCAGTCTTTCGACGAGGTTGCCATGAACAGGTAACTTACGAAGTTGTCAAGCTTCTTCACCACGTCACAGAAACAGGCCACGGGGTCAAGCTTCAGTGGCTTCCTGGCCATTGTGTAATCAGTAGACAACGCGGCTCGCACATCGCACCAAGAAGAGCATATACTTCCGATTCCTTTGTCAAGGACTGACGCTGCAAAGCAACTTCGTCACCTGGGACGTTGTCTGTGTCTGCAGAAGTGGAGCACCCTAAGCATAAGACATACGAGACTGTACCAAATAAGCCCTCGACTGGAACTTAGACCTCCATTTGGACTTCGTCGACGTGAAGCTTCGCTTCTTTGTCACCTTGGGTTGGGGGTTGCCTTCACAAAAGCATATAGAACCCTCATCGAATTGACCGACAATGCGGAATGCGACGTCTGCTGCACCAAAAAAGACATCGACCATCTGATATGCCATTGCCCTCGATTTTCCTCTGAAAAACGGAAGCTTTCGGACGCATTGTGACAATTGGACGATCGGCCACTCTCTATACAGATGCTACTGGAACACCGTCCTCGCCTTTCGTCGGCTCAAAAAGCGGTCAAAGCTGTCTTGTGCTTTTTGAGGACTACAGGCCTACGTGACCAACTTTAACTTTTGTGTAGTGCCACCGCTGCATACGCGCCAGCCGATTGACTGACTATCCCTTTTTTTCTCTTTCTCTTCTCTTTCCTCCCGGTCTCTTAATTTTATACCCCCTTCCTACTCCCCCAGCGTAGGGTAGCAAACCGGGCATCTGCCTGGTTAACCTCCCTGCCTTCTCTCTTGTTGTTCATCCCTCCTCCTCCTCCTCTCCGTGCACTTTTTTCTGGAAAGCCAGAATTTGCGTTGCACAATAGAGTACTTCTTGGGTTCAGAAAAACAGCTATGCCAATGTGATCAGAAATCAAAAACAAGCCGGAATTCCTCCATGTAAACTGAATGTAACAATGCGTTATCATAAATCACAAGCAGGGGGGTGTGGTTATCTATTCATGAAACACTTCCGTAGTTTCACAAGTCATAAGAAAGAGAGTATTACGTAACTAGACAGTGGTGGAGTTTTTTTATGTCAGCTGTTTTTGTGTCCGAATCACAATAAAAATAATATGTACAAGATTGTGAGCTGCTTATTTCCGGCAACTTCCTAAATGAGCGGTTTGCGAGTCTGCGCCTTGTTGTGTGCTCGCGCCATGATCCTCTTTCCTCAAACACAAAAAAAACCTATATTCCATGTCTTTAGGCGCCGATCGATGCAATCAGTTTGATATTTCCCGCAGAGGATTGAAAAGGTGGAAAATAGTTGTCTTCATCAGGGGTCTTTTAATGTGCACAAAAATAACAGGGCGTATATCTCCGCGCTTCCCTGGAAAGGACGTCGAAATACGATAGTCTTCCCTCTGCAGGCACTGTGTAAGATATGGCGTCATCTCGTAGTAATGTGAGGAAACGAGTTTTTTTTTATTTTAGGACGCAGAGCCGTGGGCAGGTGGCAGCACTGGGTCGTTTAGGTAGAAGTCCCTGAATTCTTAAGGGAAGCGTAGGAAACGCTTGCTTTTTTGTACATATCGTCTCATTGTTAGCGCAGCGTTATAAGCATTTCAGTCTTTATAACTACGTGCTTAGACTTTTCTAAATAAAAAAAGTACACACCTCCTATAGGCAGTGTGTATTTTAATTGGCAGTGTGTACATGATACACACTGCCTATAGGCAGTGTGTATTAAGTGCTATAGCACTTAAGCACTGATGTTGTGCCTCGAATATGCCTAATGCTTGCTTTTTGATTGTTCTTCACTAGTATGAACGCAGCGACTCCATCAAAATGAGAGGGCTTTCAGCACGGGCTTAAACTTTCTTCGAGTGGCTGAACCGTTACAAAGGCACCAACAGAAGGACCAAAATTTTTGCGTTGAAGCATGTCAAGAAAGACTGTCGTCTTTTTTTATATGCACCCTCGTTTTGCGTCATGTCCTCATCTAGCTATGACCTTCGTGGCTCGGAATCTAAACCGTGTCGGAGCCGTGCTCTGCAGCTTAATTCTCTTGAAACGGTAGTTTCCTAACATGCATGAACATCAGCGGACATCTATGGACCGCATTTAGCATATCTTCGATACAACAGTGGTGTGCGAACGACTGAACATATGGGTGCAGTACAAAATTCATTGCTTGCCTTTTGTTCATCACTTTCTTTTTGCATTGATTATAAAAGCAATCAGCGTCTTTTACTGCTTAGTGCTCATTGATCTCTTTCCTCTGCCGGGAGTAGGTTCTCACTAACAATGCTAAGTGAAAAATACTTCACTCACCTTTCCCAAAGAACGTCTTTCGTGAGCCTGCGTAGTTGCCATCGTCATACTGCGGCGCTGGACGTCCTGCATTTGAGGAAAACAAATATTTTGAATGTTTATGATTTGTTCAGACAGGATGTGTACGATACTTCGTGTATTAATAATTTATCGCTACCTTTCGGTGTATTCAATAGGTAACAAAAAATTGGGTGATTGTTAAGCTTCGCCTTTATAGGGAACCTGAAACATGTTTGACGATTTTTCACAAACACACTGGGCCGGTTGACGAAGCCCCACGAGTAATTTAGTGACCAATTTCAGCTCCCTGCGTAAACTGTGTAATTTATTACAACGCCTTAAAGGTATGAATCGTTCCAAATCGCTGCAGATCGCTGCGACTCAGCCAAACGCATTTTAAACCGCCTATACACCAAGCGACTTGCTCTACGACGCTGATGTCATCGTTTTCAGCTCATCTGATTCGCTGTGGAACGCGCAGCACGGACTGCCGGTATCGGACCGGCGGCGTGGTTTGCGCGTACGTGGTCTCAAGCCACATCATGATGCAGGCGCCGTAAAGGCGGAGCTTAGCACCGAGCGCTTGAAGGAAGAGTTGAGGGGGAAAGGCGGAGTGGAGGACGAGAGTCCTTTATTAGTACACGTAGCTCTGTTATAATGGGCGTTTCGATTGAACTCTGGTGCGATTATTTGCTCCAGTAGTGGTCTAATAAAAAATGGAACTCAAAAAAAACCGTTTCAAGGACCCCTTCAAAGTTGAACACGACAGCTATATTCCATTCCAAGTGGGTACTTCAACCACGTAGTGCATACTTTTTATTATAGTATGTTACTCGAGAAGTGTAGATTGTGCATTACTACAATGCTATCTATAATGGTGAAAGTGACTTTCGTCAGTGAAGCTTTAGCATATGGCTGCATTCTGCGTAATGGGCTATAGCATGATATATACCACAAGTAATTGTGCGCCTGAAATGCTCTGGAACTTGCAATGCGCTCACTACGTAGTGCTCAGCAAATGCGCGCACTAACGTGTGTGCCTTTTGTAATGGGTGGCTGACTTTAAGCCACAATGTTATTACAGTATACGCATGTTTTGGCACCAATTGACAATGTATCGTTGCACATCGCAATGTCACTGCGTTAATACATATTGTATTGCGAAGCCTGTAACCCACACGTGCGCTTGTAGAGCTTGAAAGTTATTTTCGCATCCTTTCTGAGCAGACGAAGCAGACGCGTGTATGCTTTACGGTAGAACACCTGCTTACGAAACAAACGATACGGGTTCGATTCTCACTCAAATCAAGATGTTTCTATTATTTATGTTGTTCTAATGTCTCTCATTTTCATTTTTGGCCAAAAGAGAAGGATGACTTTTCACTGACAGCCAACGACAATGATGCCTTTGACGGAAATTCTACGAAAATCGCTTTTGTGTTTTTGAAGCGACTGTTAGATGCAATGTCTGGTGCGTTAGTTTTAGTATCGCTTGTTAATTTAGCCAGATTTCATCGCTCCGAGGTGGCTGCCATTCAGAAATTGAAGCTGGCTATCGCTATTCGTAGGAAGGATTTAAAGTCATTCGTTTGACTCGACTGCTTTGTTCTGCTAGTTAAAAGGTCGCAGATTCGCCGCAAAGGCGAAGAAATCAATGCACAAGTAACAAATTGGAAGGTCACGCGCAGAATGGCAAGCAAATCGAAACGTGCCCCGCGTTTCTCACCCACAAATGACCCACGAAACGAGCTCACAGGTACAGATGCACGCGAATAAGTGTCTCAGTTGTTATTTCGCTCTGTCGGAAAAGCGCACCCCTTTTTGCCAACGGAGGCTGCGCAACAATTGCAGTGATCTTTGTGCGCTCCGTAACTACAACAGAATCGTTCCAGTGAAAGGCGAACGCCAGCCAAGACGTAAGATTCTTCCCACCGGGAGAGAAGGGTGCGCGAGAGATCATCCCATCCCCTCTGCGGGCCAAAGTATGCGTGAGAGATGAGAGCCGCCACACGCGCATTGCGTCATCTTGCTTATAATGCTGAAAACATGATAGCCCCCCCTTCCCCCGAGATGCGCGCCAGCAGCGGTAACGGGTAGATATGGATAGCTTGCCGTTAGCATGTGGAAGGAAGTACCCCTCGGTGGCTAAGTGATTAGCACATCACATTCACGAGGCGAAGGTCGCACGTACGATTTCGTGCGCCTGAATTTTGTTGGGGATTTTATTTTTCCTTTTAGGGGCGAAGCTCCTTAAGGCGTGGGCTGTGCGTCCCCTGTATGTAGCCACCTCTCGTTTAGTTCTTGCTGTATTCATTAGATGGTGGTACTTGTAGTTGATGATGAAAAGATGCAAGATGTTTTAAACTAGACGGCGGTACTTGTAGTTGATGATGAAAGATGCGAAATGTTACAAAATAGGAATGATGTCACATATGGCGCGTGTCATTGGTGGAAAGCAATCGTTTGATTTAGTGCGGCGACGTACGCTAAGGGGGAGCGTTGTAATAAAATCATGTGGGCAAAATGTACGCAGGATTCTCGGTTTCCCAGGTTTACCTCAGGAGCTTCGCCCACTCATTATCATTCCCTTCGTTGATATGGCGGCACTTTTTTGTGTTTTCATGAATATAGTACGTATACATATACGGTGCATGACATCGACGCCGATGTCCGCGTCGGTGCCGGCGGGAAATCCAGCCGAGAGCGTCCATATAATTGCTATCACAAGAAAAGTTTATTCTGTTAATTTTTGCAGTGAGTGCCTTGGTTAACGTTTCTACGCGTTTCTGTCACTGTAAAGGAAACGCGACAAGTAGCACACAGATACTTCCTTTTGTGTAATTTTCCATATTAGAGGATATATTCATCTATCTATCTATCTATCTATCTATCTATCTATTTATCTATATATATATATATATATATATATATATATATATATATATATATATATATATATATATATATAGCACAGGACCGGGTTAACTGGCGGAACATGGGAGAGGCCTTTGTCCTGCAGTGGACGTAGTCAGGCTGATGATGATGATATATATATATATATATATATATATATATATATATATATATATATATATATATATATATATATATATATATATTTCCCTACACCATTACGCTATAATAGTGTTTGAATGTAGAAACGAGCTTGCATAGGTACGGGAATGCCAGCAAGCAGATATTTCTCACGGCTGCAAATATCAACAAACCTGCAACAAAAGCACCTCCTCCTAGGGCAGTTGGAGCCCCTAAAAATACTCCGCCAACTCCGAAGCCTGGTGCTGCCACAGCGGGTGCACCCGTGTCTGGCACTCTCGCGTCTTCTTGTCCCCCACCTTCTGCTCCTCCTCTTGCTGCAGCGCTGCCTACATTAAGAACATGCCTTTAGTTTGCATGGTACATGCAGTGAAACTTCCGTTCGACAGAATGAACTTAATGTGTTAGCTCCCTTACCTATATGCAGATGTCACGAACGTCTAGCGCACTTTATGTGATGCTAAGCATAAGTAGCCTTGAGATGCCCACATATTAGCGCTGAGCCTCGATGGCGTCAAGAGGTTATTCGTTGCCGTTTCCCGATGTGCACGTCAGACGTAAACACCTTCGCAGTATACAAGGTGTAGTATCAGAGTAGACTGCCTCACGAATCGATGGCCACAAAAAGATTTTTGAATGTGTGAAGAATGTGATGAATTTCAAGAGTTTGTCGTAGTAAAACAGACATTAGGGCTAGTTGGTAACGGTTCACTGTGAATGTAAAAAGTGGGGTACAGTACGCAACATGAACTAAAGGCGCCTCTGTTTTCCTTTTCATCTCTAGTCCCTCTTACATACTGCACCCCGCTTTCTGCCATCACAAAAAATGTGTCGCACGTTTTAAATAAGTTTTGCTTACTTCTTTCGAATGAGTGCGCTTACAGCTACCCATGGAGGGATGTCACAAAATGAAAAATTTATGCCGGCACATATCGCATACTGAATGTGTGCGATGAAACACGATGGCTTCCTGTCTCGTTGTGATTGCTATGCGCGCTATTATGGTATAGTTCTTGGTCGTGAGGCCTTTCTTCTTAGCGCGCGGAGCTGTTTAGTCTGCGCTTGTTTTTGCCGTCATTCCAGCAAGTGATCCAGCAAGCACTTCAGGGCAGTTCGGTTGCTCGTCCGACTAACGGAGAGAAATTTCTAGCTCTTTTTCTGGATGTTCAACGCATAAAGACCCCTAACACGCCACTTAGCTCACTCTATTTAGTTAAATGGTTGTTTCGCACATGCTATATAGTTGCACCTAGTTACACAGTGAACTTTGCAAGGAAGTCGGACTTTGGGCTCCCTAAAACTGCTCCGAAAGGTGGCGCTACGTGTGTGTGAAACTCCAGAGTCGGACGTCCATGGGAGAGCATTGCGCGCTGCAAGCAAATGGTGTGGGACAGTGCTGTGTCTTCACTGGAGACATTGGTCGCATCAGGCCGACGGCAGCAGTGCCGCCTGACGCCGTGGCATGTTACTGCGCAGTTTTTACCGAATGTTCAGTCTTGTGCATAATATTCTGCGTCTCACGATTGAAAAGGATGCCACGTACCTGCAGTCTTTCGGGGGATACAATCAGCTACAAGGAAAATCACGAAAAAATGCATGTTCTGGCTAACTGGAGAGCGGACGGCAGGAAAAGTTCAAGAGCGCTCTACCGTGACGACAAACTAGTGGTTTAACATTTGATTCCCCGCATGTGTGGGGGAGTGAAAAGCACTTCGATGGGAGTGACATGTTTCATGTGGACCAGTGGTTAATCGGATTTGGTGTGAAGACGCCGAACGATGTTCCCAAACTTTCATCGGACGCTGTGCCGAGGTTTTTCCACGAGTTTCTAGCGTATTTGTCCAGAAAAATAGGGTCCAGACTTCGACCGCCTACATACCATCGCCCCAGGAACCGCCAGATGTGCTGGAGAACGTTGGTGCTGCGCCGACATTGTGCTCGAGGCCATTTTATACTGTTGCCTTAGATAATGCAGCGGTTAATAAAAAGGAGCATATTGAGCACTTCATTTTGGTTGTATGACCATAGTATTGAAGCTTGATCAATTCTGTTGCCTAGCACTGACTCCTATTGATCTTTTAATAAAACCACCGTGGTGTCTGGTGTTTATTGTGCTGACCCCCTGAACCGAAGGTTGTGAGATTACATCCTGGCCAGCAAGGCCACATTTAGTTCGAGGTTATGTGCCACGGACTCGTGTATTTTGATATTAAAGGCGCGTAAAGAGAACCAGATGGTGGAAAATTCCGGCTTCCCGCATAAATACATATCCTGGCTTTTTGGACATCAAACCTCTACAAGTATGGTTATTTTTTCATAGAGCAGTTACTTGGCTGAGTATCTTATTCTTAACAGGACAGTATTATTCACTAAATAAAGCTTAAAGTTTTATAACTGTGTCAAGTCACTGTAGTGTAGTCACGTCACTTTAGTATAGGACGCACACATCTTTTTAAGTGAATGTAGAACATATGGACATATATGTATGACGAATGAAAAAAAAAGACTATTGAACCTTAACCACCAAAACGAATTTGGAACTAATTAGAATGTTGTTGAAATATTCCATCATTGTACCGCAAACACGCAGGTTTTTAATACATATTGGTGAATACTACACCGCCACCTTAGACACCTTTCAAGCAATGCTACTAAACGTCACAGGTATGACAATCGTAACTCCAGAGTGAGACTTCTGATTCCGCAATCCATTATATCAAAATAATGACCTCTGTTAGTTTTTTAGTGGGCAACGTGATCGTACAACATGTTGTACCTGTATAAATACTAACCGTTTGTTCCTATGAACACAGTCCTCTCAGGAGTTGGCTGCATTGCTGTAGGCCAGTTTGTAGGTATCGTGCTTGTTGGAGCCTCTGCGCCTTAACGGGAAATGGAGCAAACATTTATATCAGGCATTCGTTGACACACTGTATTTGTGTTTGTTATTAGAGACTATGGACAATTTATTAGATAAGTTTGAAGTAATCCTTGAATGTCTGCATTATTTGTAAAAACGCATATTGAGAAGCCTCAGGATTGTACCACAAATAGGAAGGTTTCCAGCGCACATTATCAAATGCTGCAGCATCGCCTTAAAAACTCTTACAGGGAATGCTGCAAAAGGCCACAAGTGTGAAAATCATAGCTACAGAATGAGACCCCTCATTCCGCAGTCCCTATTATAGCAAAAGAATGACCTCAGTTATTTTCATTGCGTGCAACGAGGTCGTACATGATAGGGCTCTATGAGCGCTCACCATTTGTTCCTATGGACATCCGCCCAGCAGTCGGCTCCTCAGCTGGGTTTCCCCTTGCTGGCGTCAAGTGTGTTGCAGGCTCGACATCTCAAAGGAACAGGAGTATAAACATTGAAACTGTTTATGAATTCGCACACTGTATAAGCTGAAATAGTATATAAGCCTCCTATTTATTATTGGCAATTTATTCTGTACGTTATAATTATGCTCTAAATGTCCGCATTATTTCTAAAAAAAGCACTGTTTATTATATAAAAAAAGGGCGCTCCTATTTTTCTTAAGTGCTCTTCAAAAGCATTTGCCATAGTGATTGATTGTCTGTAAACTTGTGTAAAACGTCCTTGCACCTGACGCACAAATATTTCGAAGCGAAGAAGCAGGTTCTTGGCGGCAGCGGCAACTGCCATTGTGATGGCCTAGAGTGGTAAAAGCGGGAAATGTCAGTATCAAATAGACAGAGGGGAAAATGGCGTATAACGTTGTAGTAACGTAGTAGTAGTAGTAGTAGTAGCAGTAGTTAGAAGTGCGCGCTGCTAGTCAGTAGTGTTTTAAACTCTACCGAAACGCATTGGCTTCTGCGTGAGGCCACTTTACTGCTATATATATCTTCACTTGCACTGTAGCGCACAGTAATTTGCAATCGCTTATTGAATTTTAATTTCGAATGGCCAATTCACGTTATGCAAAGCCTATTTCTTGGGGATAAAATCTCTTTTAATAATGAAGACTACGCTACCAATTGCGGGAACCACTGACTCCTCTTGATGCCCTCAAAAGGTGTGAAGGCCTGTTCGCCACAGAAACTGGCACATTTATCACACCTTGCTTCGCAGCGCTTGCGTGTGACAAAGGTGGTTATACGCGCGGGGTTCTATAGTCATAGTATGGAGTTATTTTTGTATGACCAGAATGCGAACGAAAAATATTCATCGTGGGAACGTGTGCGCCAGCTCTAAGAATAATAAGGGTACTCAATCAGCCTGACATACACGTAGAGCCTCATGAAGAACCATGCCTACATTAGTAGACAGTTTTGTAGTGTACATCTGTGAAAGGCATTTAGGTGAAGGACATTTATGCGCACACCCTCCATATCTGTGCAGCCAACTGGCTAACCTCCCTGTCCTTCCTCTTTCAATCCTCCTCCTCCTTTGTAGTATACAGATGTACTACAACACCAATAGCCTTTATGAGAGCTTGTATGGACACCTTTCGGTCAGCGGGCTCTTTATTTCGGTCGCCGGTTCTTCTTTCGACGTGCCATGTACTACTTGTTCTGTTTTGCCACTCCTATCCCCCCCTCTCTCTTTTGTTTCCTTCGGCCATTCTCGGGTCACCCTACAGTCTTCCTTCACTAAGGGTACTCGGTTAAAGGCATCTTTATATTTACTTTTTTGCCAGCTGGGATTATCAATAGTGACAAATGACACCACGGGATATGATGTCAACTATAACCGGCTTAGAAATAACGCGCGAAATATAACAATACGCTTTTAAGAAAGATACGCCTTGCCATTGAAACGACAAAAGCTATGTCTCAGGCACACTCACTAGCTCATTCTATCCACAGTTTCACAAGACAAGAGAAAAAGACTCTTGTCTTCTTCCCTCCTTTCTTTCTTCCTTCTTTTTTCCTTTGTCGGCTCCAAACCTGGCCTTATAAAAAGCGATAAAGACGCGACGCTGTCAGATATTTTTCTGTGTGCCATTTTGTTTTCACAATAGTTATATAAAGCAGATATGCTTTTGAATCAGGCAACCTCGCTCGAGAGGCGGCGTGTATTCTAAAGACTGGGTTATGCCCCACCTCCCAATTCATCAATTGGTTCCTGAACACATGGAAAAGAATGCTCTCGAGGGATTCCTAACCTCAATGAGCCAACCCATGATCGTCCGTGAGAACTCACGCGGCGACGGTGTGGAGGCTCCCCAGAGGCAGAAAGATACTCAGCAAAATGACCCACTTCAAACATACAATAAAGTCACTAAACATTACCAGCTAGGCATGAGAGCCTATCCTCTTGCTCACTCGAAGCTTAGCAGAATTGAGTCGGGTACTCTGAATATGTTGCGGACGGGGTGCTTCCCGTTGCAGGAATGACTCAGTAAATAGTACTTGGACGTCAATCCTGGTTGTCCTGACTGCAGTGAAAGATTTTGTCCTTTGGCTAACATTCTCTGGCGATATCCCACGTTGCGAAACAACCTCCTCTCAAGCAAAGTCGAATGAGAGGCCACAAGTAGCATGTTAGTCTGAAAGCTAAATCAGACTATCTAGGAGGTCCAGGAAAGGGTGGAGTGTCATGGTGTTCTGTCCTATACTTGGGCGTGACCAGCGTTTACGCCAGCCACCCGTTAGGGGGCCTTGTCAGTAACTCTTCTTCATCAATTAAAGTTCATTGTCTGTCTGTCTGTTAAGCTATCTAATCAACCCTTCTTTCCATTACCTGCAAATACTGAAATCATTACTTTGCTTCACAAGTGAACCATGGCGCTAACATTGAGTTTTAGAATTGTAGTCGCTAATAGCTTTCATTTTTATTTACAGGTACATTTACTGCCTTAACCATAGAATTTTCCTTGCTCATATAGGATAGTATGTAATTGCTTTTCATATGTCAGCGTGACTAGATGTTGACATTTGATAGGAAATGAGCATTCCATATATCTTTGCTCCAGTGTGATTTATTGTGGCAGTTTGCGATTCATTGTGCATAATTTGGAAACAACACGATGAGTAGTGTCCCGTAAAGCTGTTTTCGAAAACGGCTGTCATCCCTAGATAGTGCAGATCACTTTCATCAGGTAGGTGACTATACACCAAGACTACAATATTGCCAGAAAATGAGTCTTGTGAGTGACGTTTGCATTAAGATGACTATTCCTTACTTTGTACAACACCTCCCAGTTCACAATTCTGCGAAGCAACTTCTCATCATTGTCTCAACATCCATGAAGTGTATGTAGCTTCATGAACAGGCCGCTTAATAATGAAAAAAAGCGGACCATAATAAAACATATGATGCGGGATCCCTCAAGATGAAAATAAGCTGCTTGTATTGTCAGACAGGGACAGTGATGCTCCGGTTGAGAGCGGGAATACTGTGGATGAATGAAGGCAATCACTGCAATATACTTCAGTGGAGAGCCTGTACCATAATTGCCCCAGCTACGGAACTTTACCCACCCCCACCACCACGAGCCAACGTGTTGAATTTGTTGAACCAAAATGGTTAGAGGTAATGAAACTGGCCGCGGATGTCTCATGGCTTTGACTACCATGGTTGTGCACTAACAGAGTGTTGCAAGATTGCACTGATGATCTTCATGACGAAAACACATGAGTCATGGCTATGGTAAGGTTATCGATAATCGCAATACATTCCATTTCGACGGAATAGCGACGCCATTATCACGAAGTGCACTGCAAGTTCTGGGTGTCTTAGAGCCTGTTCTTGCAAGTCTTCAATAACGTGAAAGATTGCATTCTTATTTATGTAGTGCTACTAAGGATGAATTGGGCTGCGAAATACTTCACATTTCGTTAGCTCCGTAGATGGCATTTTGCGCAAAAAAAAACGGACAAGAAGAAAGAGAGCACACACTCTCACGTTGGTCTGTCATGGTCTGTGTTCTCTTCCTTCTTGCCCCCCCCCCCTTTTTTTGGCACGAAATGTCATTCAAGATAGAATACCAACTTGCCCAACACTCGCTTCTATTGGGTACCTTCTGGGTATACATGGAGCGCACCACGATGTGCGCGTGCGTGTAAGGTATTTGTTTGTTTGGTTGGTTCTTTCTTTTTTTCGATCCTTCTTATCTTCTTTATATTTATTTCTCTATATTTGTCATCTTCCCTCCTTCGTTATGGTAGACAACAGGTTACAGTAAAGCTAACCGTTTTGTTTCTGACTGCTTTTTCATTCTCAGTAAGGTATTGCAAGTATCAACACCTACTTTCCAGTGTCCGTCGACGTGGTGAATAAGGACCGGATCCACCTTTTGAAGACCAACTTGACTTTGTATTGCCCGCTTCATAATCTGCAAGTAAAATAAAAACATAAAAATAGGCTCTAATAGAATATTTGGGTTTTAAATGACAAGCTGAATAATACATGTCCCTCATTACGAAAACGTATATTTAAGAATAATGATATTGCTAAATTATGGTTATTCATTTATTGTTGAAATGGCCACTTATCATCATCGAACAGAAATAACAAAGCAGAAATCTTTTAAGCTTTTGTTTTCCAAGATTGTGGAGCTATATTTGCTACGAAGGACATTTTCTCAAGGTATAAATAGTCATCATTGACATTTGCGAACTTGACTGCAGCATGTATGTAGAATTCTTTCTGTCTGCGTTGCCTGTGGTTTCAGTCTAACTTGCATTCTAATATGTGTTTATTTCAAATGGTCACACCTGGTACCAAAAGGCTTGATCATATTTCTAACATACTTTTTTATAGAAAATAGGAAGATATAACCATTAGTCGCTCGCACGCACAACGCCGTGGTTCACAGAGGACTAGGACATTTTGTCATGGCATGACATCACATGAAAGCCCGAACACTGGTACGCGCAAAGAATATGCAGATGGGGCAGACACACAGCGTTCACATTTTCGAGATTTAACGTTATGCGATGAGTAATGTAAATGTTATGGCACCCTGTGAGCACAATACTGCGGCCAACTGAGGAGGAATAATTTGGTGGTTTGCGCACAGAGCACGTGCGAGGGTATCTCCGTGACATCTTCGACTGGGGCATGAGCAATGACGCCTCTCAGGAGGAGCCCCTTGGAAAATACACTTTTTGAGCTAGCACATGCAACCACCACTATGTTTGGGCACTTGTTACAAATGCTTAAGTTCTGACCTGCCAGAAAAGGGCACAGTCAATGGTAGTTCAGCAATTCAGTCAAGTGAGACTGTAGTATCGGTCTATCAGCCTGCCGACGAGTCTGCTGACAATGACGCGTCTGCTAAAAATCTTTCAGTCAGCTCGTATTAGATGCGTGGGCACTATTGGTCCGGTAACGTGGTATTCAGGAAGGAACACTTTCCGAGCTCTGACTCCAGAGTCCTGCATGAATGCCTTCTTCGTAAAGTCTTCAATGTAGAGGATCTTCTAGGGTGAATTCATAATATTATCAAACTTTTCTTCCTCATGTACAGTCTGCGCAATGAACGCAACCGAAAAAAGATGTTTTCCGGAAATACTTCTTTGAAGATTACTTAGAATAAGCATGCATCAGTATTTCTACATTTTATAGGAATTTTATTACTGCCACGTTTGTTACAGCCAACAATGTGTTGTTGACAATTGGACAAGCATGTACTAGACTCTAGAAAGATTTCATAAGGGATCGAAACGTTCAAATCAATTGATTTCTTTAGCATTGTTTCTCTGACTTGATGTATCATTTTTTTTCTGTTTTGTTGAGATCATTATCTCACAGTGGCAATGTTTTTCTTTGTTCATTAGACTGTATACAAGTCCAACTTCTTCATTCTGACTATAGGTAAAGCTTTCACTATCCATGCATGGTGAGCTGACACGTAAACTATGCTCTTCTGCGCAATATGAGTTTCCCCACTTTTGTCTTCACTTCCACTTCGGTATTTATTTTGACCAAGAATGTCGTAAATCAGCTCGTCTTTGACCTCTTGCTCCCTTAATAAAAACGTGTTCAAGACTTTAGGTGCTCCAAAAGTCTTTTTTTTTTGCAGGAATTTATTGAAAACACTTCGTCACACTGTAAACTGCAGTACTCCTTTTATAATATCTAGAAAACTGGACTTGCTAGTCAAGATTGTCACAAACGTGGATGCAAGCCTAAACTGCACACGACGTTGTCTATAACCACTGACAGTGAATTACTACAAAGCCACGTAATTTTACTTCTTCTTGGCTGTGCGTGTTGTCCATTTTACAATAGAAACATCACTTAAAGAGAGTTCTAATGGTGCCACCAAACAAGTATGTGTGCTTGGACTTCCATGTTTGTGGAAGCTAGGAGTTAGGAGTACCTTTGTGAAATTTAGATGGCGAAACAAATCAACAAAATTGCTATAAACGTGGTACCTGTTATACAAGGGGTTAATAAAGCCCGACAGGTGAATGTTGGTTGGGTCAACACGATCATAGAAAAATTCATTGTCATCTGACGTCCTCGACCTGTAACATCATGGTGTCATGACATGGCCGTCACATTCGTAAAGTGATCATGATATCATAATGCCATCTCTTGATGGATAATTCCTAGGGGAAAGGTGGATCTATAACTCAGGCACCGCAAAACCATTTGAAGTGCAATGAACTTGCACTGTGATCTCAAAGGCAGCGCCACGCCAAGTTCACTGCGGAAAGTTCTTGTCTGTCATCACTACAATTGACAGAGGTGGCCCACACTCTTGTTTCTCCATCGACTGAGATGATTAACAACTACTGAGAGTTTAAATTCGAAAGGTAGTACGAAGTCTGATTCCCAAAGGAAGCTGTGTCGAGATACGATAATAGATGCGAAGTAGCTTATGGCGAGAGTTGTGTCTGTTCTTTACTCCCTCCTGCAGCGTCCATCCCCCTACGCATTCCACCCTCCTCTTCTAAGCTCCCCCTCTCTTCACGTCGGCGGCAAAGGCAACGAACGCATCCTTAGTACACATGATCACTTGGTAGCCGTTGGTCGTTGGTCTGGCGACGTGACACGTTTCCGTGAGACAGAGCGCGCCCACTTTGGTTAGCACGGGATCACGTTCGATGTCCCTAGCGTGTGCGGTGAGAAACTGGCTGTTTACCAATGCTATAATCATTCTCACTAACAGCCTTTGTCACCGGCAGCGTTGACGGCAGTGGTCACCGGCAGCAAGCGACGGTAAACGACAGCGTTAGTCAGGTAGAGGCTCTGAATGTAGCTGCGCCTGCTTAAGGTGACGTAGACGAGTTTCTGTAGGTGCCATTCGCCATCTCTGTGCTACTTCGCATCCACATGTGGTTTCCTTTAGCAGGCGATGGTGCTTTTTTAAGTTCTCGATACCTGTTTACTTCATTGAGTTTTAAAAGAAAGCATCGTGTCACAATTACCCCCCTTTTACTGAAGAACTTGCCAACACGCATCTATTATGGTGTTTTTCCTCGGGGTTCTTGCCTATAGTTACGCTCTAGGCTTTCTTTCGCACCGTCATTTCCAATAAGCTAGCCTGCCTTAGCTTTTGCGACTGCCCATATCGTGTCCCCAAATAGTCGCAAAACAATTGTGTTCGCTTCTGAATAGAGGTGTACTGAGCAAGAATACTAAGTTTGCATAATAGCAGCGTCGAAGACGATGGAGCATGTTCACTGAGCCACTGTTTCTCCCTTCTCTTCGAAGTGCTAAAAAAATATCAAATACTTCGAAAGAGAACTCTTCTCGTTTTATAATGCTTTGCAGTGCTTTAACGCAGCTGTTGGATAGCGTAATGTTACTGGTAATGAACAACTCAGCAATACCAAGAAAAAATGTTGGGTCTGTTTTGAGTTTGCTTTTTGTGAAGAAGGGTAATATAGTTCATAAGCGCATATTTCAAACATTTTACGTAATGTTTTATTGCTGACACGCAATTCCATACCACAAGAATAAAATTATGCCTTCTGGTGAAGAAAACACCACAAAGCCGCCACTATACTTGGTTGATGCAGAGCCCATTCGCTCTAAATGCATTATTTTCGTATAGAAGAATCATACTACACTTCTGCCATCGTTATTGCATGCTATTTGTGATAGCCACAATAGCTTTGAATTCCTGCGAATATCATGTCTTTTGTGCTTGGGCGAAAAATCTATGTCAGCATCGCTGCAAGAGAGAAATGCGTGATGAGGCTTACCTTGAGCAGTAATAAGGCAGAGCAGGAAGTAAGTCACCAGTGTGGCTAGTGGAAACTTCATTGTGAACTTTTAGGACACACACATACAACGTTATAGTTTTCCTTTCCTGTGGCTGCCTCACTTACTTTATTCGTCTAAGTGAGGTGTGAAGTTTGACTGTGAGATCGAGTCAGTACACTTATAACTTTATCACTTGTTAAGTGCTGTTTTACCGCGAAAAATAAGTATATCATGCCCTGATAATACTACTCCAAGCGGATGCTTCAGTACTCCGCTATTGAAAGTGCTACGGGGTACACCATAGTGAATTGAATTTCGTAAAAGGAAAAAAACAGTCCTTTCCGCTGCTTTTTTTTTTTCTTCAATGTGCAAGTATTATATCTTCAACAATTGTTAGTACCACAGGGTCGACAAAGTTTTTAGGTGTTCTCCTCTGAACAAATGTAGCTTCGAACAATATCATTATATAGTATACTCGACAGGTCTGCAGCTGTTATTTGCTGCACAACCCGTAAGTGCTAAAAATGTATTGTTCGGAAGGTAACACAAGATGTTGGGTTAAACCGACTGCGTTGGAGAGCGCTGTTTTCAGTAATAGCGTCTCAAAGTCATTCGCTTGTTTCAGACTGCCTTGCAGTATTAAAAAAAATTTGGCCCCGTATCTACATATTTCACTTCAAATGTCATCGAAATACGATAGTTTTGCGTTTGGAGAGAGTGGACAAAACATTTATAGAATTTTTTCGGTGAGAAAATCGGTGAATTGTATTCTCGAGGCGCGGCGTTGGAGTGTCTTGATCCGTGCAACGAAGGCGAACGAGTGCCTCGAGACACGTGAGACACGAGCGCCATCTGGCAGTTACCTTCGAAAACAAAGAAAGGCGTGCGCGCCTGTCTCAGAGGCAATAAGGTGTAGAACACAAAGCGACGGGGAGGTGCCACGACCGTGTTGTCTTAGCAAAGCTCTGTAAACATTTGCCTTTTTGGGCATAGCTTTGCAGTGTCAGAGCAGCGTGATCATCGCTACGGTCCTTAGAATTACTTATGTATGCCTTTTCTAGTATAAAGACACAGAAAGAGAATATAGGGGTGTTGTTATGGTCCCTCAGATCTGCTGAATAATTGCTTTACTCTTGACAATCGCAGAAGTACCAACGCTGAAACTTGAGTAATATTTGTAGGCGCTGCGGATGGGGTTGGCTGTATAGGGCATCGTTGCGGCAAACAAACAGACAAATGTACAGATATACAGGCCAGAATTTCATGTTTCGAGGCACCCCAAGGAAGACTAGTTATTGTCTTTAAAAGTCAACTTGTGGAGATATCCACATTGGCTCTATTAGCATTCTTTTTAAAAACTTATGAACAAGAGGGCAGGCATTGACGCAGACTTCGACTCATTTATTTATTTCAGAATACCTCACACGCCCCTGGAGGCATAGGGTGAAGGGGTATACAGTACAATTCAATACATTGTAAAGGAAGATTTCCATAGAGTACAATTGCAGGTCAGTAGAATAAAATAACACAGAATAAAATAACTAGTAGAAAAGAGATTAACAGGTAACTATACGAGGAAAAAATTATTTGCGCACGACATAATAAGTATTGCGTGGGAGTAATATAATACAAAGTACAGGCAGAATACACATTATAACAGCCACCATACAATTGCGTCACTGTAAAAAAAACAAAAAAAATGTGTGACAGTGGTATAAAAAGACAGACACCATCAGTTTGAAGAGTGCCCTTACAATAGCTAATCAAAAAGAAGTTTTACTAATAAAAATTAAGGATACTAAGCCAAGTGTACGGAAAAGTTTTTGTTCCACTGAAGACAAAAAGCGTCATGGTCTTTAAGTGAAGCAATGTTGTCTGGTAAGCTGTTCCAGAGACGAATAGCGCGAGGTAGTGGGAAAAAATTGAATGATTGCGTCGCACCATATAGGCGGGCGTAACTGAGAGTGTTGTGCAATCTTCACGATGTATAGACTTGATGATTCAAGCGGGGTAGTGATAAGTCGTCAGAGTGAAACCCCCTTATGGAACAGTGACAGCAATGCAATAATACGGCGGGTACTTAACGACTGCAATGATAGTTTACTTTTTATTTGCGTGATACTAGAGTGGTTACTATAATTGTGAGCAATGAAACGGCTTGCCCTATTCTGAATGATTTATAATGCTTCGATAACGTATTTCCGATGTGGTGACCAAATCGGAGACGAATACTCAAGCTGCGGTCGCACAAAAGTTAGATACGCAAATTTCCGCAAGGGGGAATGTGCACTGCGCATGTTTCGACGCACGGATCTTATAATGATTTGGATGCACTGGTGCATGCGCAAGTTATGTGCTCTGACCATGATAGATTAGGTGTAAGGTGCACGCCCAGATACTTATAGGTCCGGTCGGCGATATGACATTATTGTTGATGTGATAAGAAAACTGTTAATTAACAGGTTTGCGGGTGAGAGACATAGTTTAACACTTCGACACGTTTAGTGTCATGAGCCATGTAATACAACACTGGTTTACTACTTCAAGGCCTCGTTGAAGCGTGATATGGTCATCAAGGTTGTTTATTTGGCGGTAAATTATGCAGTCATCGGCAAATATAGACCAGAGCAAAAGAAAATGAAGAAAGACAGAAGAAGATCGACTTGGCAAAAAAAAAAGCGGACACAAAGAGAGATAGAAAAACTAGACAGCAGGACAAAAAGAAGGAACAGAGAAATATACGCAATAAAAAAGAAACAATTTTATTGAGGAAGCGAGAAAGAACTGGAGTTGTCCCTCCGTGGAGGTCTAGTGGCTAAAGTACACGGTTGCTGACCCGCAAGGTTGCAGGTTCGCATCCCGGCTGCAGCGGCTGCATTGCCGATGGAGGCGGACATGTTGTAGGCCCGTGTGCTCAGATTTGGGTGCACGTTAAGAAACCCTAGGTGGTCGAAAGTTCCGGAGCCCTCCACTACTGTGTCTCTCATAATCATATGGTTTTTGGGCATTGAATACCACGTATCAATAAACAAACTGGAGTTTAATAGAGATGGAAAGAGCTATGAAAACAGGGAGACAGTGACAAAGAAAGAAAAAAGAGAAAGAAAACAACAGGAAAAGTAAATACAAGCAAGCAAGACTTTAAATACTGCACCGCCTACCCACTTGGTGCACCCTTAATTTTTTTTTTGCTTTACAAAACAGAATATAATATTTTAGATGTCCTTACATCGACGTATGATTTTAGTAATGAATCTTGATTTGGCTTCAGTAGCCGCCATGATGATACAATTATTATGGCAGAGGAAGAGGAGGAGGAAGGCAAGAAATGAAAGGCAGGGAGGTGAACCAAACGCACGTCCGGTTTGCTACCCTGCACTGGGGAAGGGGTGAGGGGATTAAAGCAGAAGAGAGAGAGAAGTGAAGGGCAACGTGTGTGTAGATGTGACCTTGTCCGTCGCACGCTTATAAGCGGTCGCGTAGTCCGGTCGTCTTTGGAAAACTTCGCAATGCCCGCGTCGCTTTTCTGGCCTGTGACGCGTAGAGCCATGAACCGAGGATCTTCTCTCCGGAAAAAGGTCTACTGTCTAGTGTGTCTAACGTTTCGCGTAGCAAGTTGCGTTCGCTCGCAAAACGTTCACAACAACACAGTAGATGTTTTATTGTCTCGTCAGTGTCGCATGATTCACATCGGGAGCTATCCGCCATTCCTATGCGAAAGCAGTACACCTTTGTAAAAGCTACTCCTAACCACAGGTGGCACAGTAAAGCTGCATCCTGGCGGGAGAGTTCCGATAGAACTTGATGCTTTCTCGATGGTTCCAATTTGTGTAGGCGGCTGTTCCTGACACTGGGGTCACTCAGCCAAGTTTCCGACATGGTGTTAGCGAACGAGTGAAGGCCCCTTGCAGCGTCGGTTCTTGACAATGGAAATGGTGTTGTCTGGGTCGGGCAGCATTATCAGCAAGGTCATTACCAACAATACCACAATGTCCCGGCAACCACTGGAACACCACATCATGACCTTTCGATAAAACTTTGTGAATCACTTCTCTAATTTCATTCACTAGTTGTTGATGCTCCCTTTGTCGTAAAGCTGATTGCAAGCTCTGAAGGAATGCCTTGGAGTCGCAGAACACAGCCCATTTTTGAGGTCGGGTTTCCGCGATATAAAGTATAGCAGCACGTAAGGCGGCAAACTCCGTTGCTGTGGATGTTGTTCTATGTGACAGTTTGAACTTTATAGTGACCTGGTACGTCGAGATGACAACAGCACCTGTGGAGCTGTCAGCTGAGACCGATCCATCGGTGTAAATGCGGGTCCTCTGGCCGTATTTTTCGTTGACTAGCGACAATGTCACCTGTCGTAGGACCACTGTTGAATGACGGCTCTTGTTCTTTATTCCCGGAATAGTGAGGCAAACCTGTGGTTGTAGGCACCACGGAGGTGACGCTGGTCTTGTTGCTGAAGTGAAGCCAAAAGGAAGGCATTCTCTCGGAGCAGAAATAATCTTTGAAAACATCGCTTGTGGTCTTTGAAGTGGCAACACTGCAACATTGTGACCATGAACTCGGCAGATGTGTCTTATGTGGGCTCTCAAATCGTCAGTGGTGATGTATGTTTGAATTGGATGCTCTCTTGTGATCAATTATGGTAGATATTTATAACTTATCTCGAGTGGTGGGCCGCAGTCGCGGTATTTAGCCCCGCCAGGGCCAGGTCAGGGCAGACTGTAAGATTGGTTGAGGGGGAGAGGTAGTCAAGAAAAGTGGCAGGAAGATAGTTCGGCGAAGTTTTGAGCTACTCATAACTTTGAAGAAAAAAAATTATTATCTCCAACACGGCCTCTTTTGAAAGAAGATTTGGGGCTAGAATTTCACCCAACAACATGTGGATACTTATCTCAACGAAAAAAATCTGGACCTCCGTTAGGAAATACTATTTTTCTTTCAAAACCATGCCTCGGCACATGGCAGCCCCAGGTCGGCCACATGGGGTGCTTCACAAAAACAATAAGTTAGACTAATCACGTCTGTGTAGCTCACACACTTGCTTATTATGTAAATTAAAAGATTGTAGGACGAATTCAGTCAGGTGCAGGCCTGGGTCACAAGTGTGAGTCAGGCTGTTGTCACGAATGTCGTAGATTCCATTCTTACTGCGGTGGTGCCATTATTATTAATATGGCCAACTACTAGATTTATGTTTACCTACGATTCATGTTCACGTTATCAACCACAGGAGGTCGAAACTCTCGGAGCCTTCCACCATGGCACGCGTCATTATTATATTGTCACGGGGTCATGACGTGGCTGAAGACAGGAGACTTCGTGTTGGGATGTAACTGTTTATTTGGGCGAACCTGTGCCCGGTAAACGGAAAGTCCAATTACAGCAGCAATCTTGCACAGATAGCAGTCTCGGACTGATAGCGGCGAACGGAGCGTCGGCCTTCGATCAACAACTGACAAGCGGCGAAGCGCGTCGGCATTTATACTCCTGCCGTCGAATGTTCTAGCGTTATCGCTGGCGGTGGCGTAGGTTCCAGAACAATCTGTACCGTTCGCACAGTGGGTGTGATCTTATCAAAATGATCTACTACAGTCTGGAACCTTCTCGAAAACTGCAGGCGCGGTTTGCGCTGAGAATTGTGTGGTGTTTTGGGACGATAACAAAAACTTGGGAAATGGAACGTGGCAATATCATCATTTTAGCTCGTGCAAACCTCGGAAATAAATTTGGTATTTTTTTTTGCGATGTGTGATCTAAGGTAAGAGACTGGCTTGTCACTTTGAGAATATCTCTTAAAGCCACTCTATGGCAACTTGATTATGATAAATCATTTAGAGTCCCTGTAGGTGCGAATGCACAATATAGTATTTACACGTGCATGGCGCATCAACTCACCCCACCGTTCGCCAGAATGAAAATACACAATCCAATTTTTTCTTCCCAACTGCCATTATGGATAAGGTGAAGATTTATCGAGAAAATTCGCATATTTGTACATTGTAGGTAAATGAGTCAGTTTTCCTCCGTGTTAGTTAAATATATTTCTGCACAGCTTGTCCTTGTTTTCACTGCGCAGAGTAGAGAGTGAATATGGAGTCAAATATGTATATATTCGCGTGAAACTCTTGGGGATGTGCCTGCTTTGAACATGCAAAACACAAAGGTGATGGTCTCCGTACTTGGATCTACGTATATATATATATATATATATATATATATATATATATATATATATATATATATATATATATTGTGCAACTCTCTCAGCTGCTCTTTCTTTTGATACACACTCTTTGTTTTACCCTTCCTTAGGCGCTGGCGTATCTTACCACGCAGCGACACACCTAAAGGTTGCTTTACCGTCTTAAGCCGTCCTGCTTTTAAAACCAACGCAAGACACCGGTGCCACCGAGCAAGTGCATATTTAAGGAATCATGGGCCAGAATGTAGAGTTTTATTGTTTCCATTTAGGTCCAGTGTTCACTGTGTGCATGCGCAAGCCGTTTTTGAAAAACGTAGCAGTATTTTGCCTTGGCTGCGCCAAGATATACGATGTGTGTGCTACGGGGGCGACACTAAACTCAACGTTTTCGCATTAATACTAATTACCGGGGTCAAATCTGTTTCTTCCTCTGCGTCATCTTGTCGTAACCAGCGTAGATCAAACTCGGTGCGAATGAGCTTGGGTGTCCGGGATTCCAAAAGAACTATTCTCCTTTTGTTCGCAGAACGTTTCGAAAAATAAGTCATATGAGACAAAGCGCACTCGTGGATAGCACCTAATGTAAGCACGTTTTAAAAATTAGAGTTTGTAAAGCAATTTTCTCTACACAGGAGACGCAGTGCACATAGCATGTGCATTGCGACGATTCTTATTATAGATTGGATGAACACTTCTCAGTATGCGTTCTACCATTATGCCTTCCTTAGCTTAGCTGGATAAAGGAAGTCTATCAATTGGTACATGCCTGGGGAAGATTCTTGCTTCACCTAGAATATTATTACGCGGTTTTGTGGATGGGAGCCTGATGATCTGGGTGCTGAGGTGCGCCTAGATTAGCTCCTAAATCATGTTATGAAGCAGCTGTAAGAGCCACTCCGTGGTGGCAGACTGCGGTAAGCTGAGTAGCCTTTTGATGTCAGTTCTTATAAGCGTATCAATTTTTTTTCTAATCGGCTTTACTGCAATGGAAGAACGGTACTTTATAGGTGACTTGGCCGATGAAGGAGGCTTGGAAGATTCTTAGTAGGTTACCCTCCTGCAGCCCCCTCCTTCTGTTTCCAACTAGGGCAATAGATCGGAGTATATTTTGTGCCTGAGCATTAAACTTTTTCACAGAATCCGACTTTCGTTCTCTGGCGTTAATTAGCAGCCCCGGTATTCTACCAGTATTCTCTCTCGGGCAGCCCTGATATTGACCACGTAATGCGCTTGAACGTTGCTATGGCTAGGTTGGATGATGAGTTTAATATAGCTTATTTTAAAGATATTAAGTTTGCATTGCGCATAATTCTTTGAAAAATTCATGAGGACTTGTTGATTTCTTGCCCCCTTAAATTAGGTTTTCATCAAAGTTTGATGAAGATTACTGAACTCTTTACTTGCTGCCATTGCCTCCATTTAATTGCCTCCACCAATGTTGATGATACTAAAACACTTCAAACTGACCTAAATAATATAGCTGATTGGTGTAATATCTGGTTAATGGAACTTAATATTAAGAAATGTAAGATAATGCACGTATCAAGAACTAACTCGAATCATAACACCTACCACCTAAACAACGTTCCTTTAGATTCAGTCTTGTCTTATAGATATCTTGGCGTGCACATGACAAACAACTTAAGTTGGACAACTCATGTAGAGTACGTGATTAACAATGCTAATCGCATGCTCCGCTACTTACGACGTAACTTCTCCAAAGCACCCTCTTCCTTGAAATTAGTACTCTATAAGTCTCTCATACGCCCCAAAGTCGAATATGCATCCGCCATATGGGATCAAAGTCTTGCTAATCTCATCACCTCTCTTGAACTAGTACAAAATAACTCTGCTAGGTTCATTCTCTCTAACTACAACCGCACTGCAAGTATGACTTCAATGAAAAATAATTTATCACTTATTCAATTGGCTCACCGACGAAAAATCGCCCGTCTTTCACTGTTTCATAAAATTTTCTATCACCCTACACTTCATAATGACCTGATACTCCAGCCTCTGTACATCTCAAACCGTGTTGATCATCGCAATAAGGTAGGAATTGCATCATGTCACACTTGGTCTTTCTTTCAGTCATTTATTCCCCGCACATCTCATGATTGGAACCGCCTTCCCTCGAATGTCGCAATCATCACTGACTTCAAACTTTTTCACGAAACATTAGCTAACACTGTATAACAAAGAAAATCTGTTACCTATGCTTATTGCTTCAGTTTTTGCATATTTGGAAATAATACATTCTGCAGAAATGTTAATACTATCTGTCTTTTATTGTATTGTTTCATTTGTATTTATTGTATTGTTTTATTTGTATTTATTGCATTGTTTATTTGTATTTTTCATGTCTTTACCCACTCCCCTCTTTAATGTCTTTTTGGCCCTGAAGGTATTAAAAAAAATTGCAGTGTCATAGTACGCGCCACTATTGACGTACCAAACCGATTGCATACAGATATGAGTGAACAGTTGTCACCGAAAATTTCACTGAAAGCGTTAGTGCAGTCTCATATGCCTCGTCCAGCCATACATGTGCTTTGTTGGCATTGACTTTGTCGCATGAACACGCAAGGCTTATGAGCTCCGGAGAGGAATAGGTAATCTGTTGCTTTTCATTCATGTGGTAATTTTATTTCGTACAAACCGAGGTTTGCAGTGCATACTCATATATGAAACATCAAGGTCAATCCAAATTACTATGCTCGATGTGATATTTTATGATATGGTGTTTCATCGTAACCAGCTTTAAGTATATATTCATTTTTTTTTGGATTAGTGTCGTGGAGCATATCTTCGAAATTCATTCTTGTTTGCGATTCTTATTTGAGGGTGGAAAGTTGCAAAAAGCCCTAATTTGTGTGGCATTCCTGAGACCTGCAAACAGAAAAAATATTTGGACAAACATTTTTTAAAAAACAATCAAAACTACGCATTTATCACTTCGGCAAAAACTGTCCTAAAAAAGTCTCGTTATCTTTTTTAGACACAATATAAGGGAAAACTAACAGACAATGATGCCAGAGAAAACAGAGAGAATTATATTAGTAAACAATGTATTAACTGTGATACGAATGCGCAGAAAAACAAGAGGACTAAAAAACTTCTCGCCGGCAGGGATTGAACCTGCGACCTTCGAAGAACATCTCCGATGCTCTTTATAACGAGCTACGATGGCGGTAATTCGTTCGTCTACTTTATAGACCATAAATGTGCATATAAATGTGTGAGCGTCAGTGAGTGCCGCCAGTAGCCAATACGGCGAGTGCGAAACACTCTCTTTACGTGTTAGCATCAGAACGTGACGCCAATACGCAAAAAAACAAACGTTCCACAGTCAGCACAATGGCTGCTTTTTTTCCTGCACACATAGATGTTACTATAGTCATAACTTCCTCGATACTTTCCTCTTTGTTGTTTGCCAGTTCTAATTAGTACTAATCACTTAGCATTTTAACACTACCAGGGCATCCCACTTCGCCTTAGCCTTCCCCCATTGTGGAATCGGTGGTGCCGGTTTGTTCACCAACCAAAACCATCACAGTCCTGCTGCAAACTCCTTTATTATTTTATATGATAAAACACGTGTGTTGGTAAGGCCTCATACCTGGTGTACATTTTGTGTACACGTTTGCAGAAATAAGTTTTGTTGGGTTTCAAACAGGCAGCGTACAAACATATCATGGTGTTCCCTCAATGTTATAATATAGCTCTAATCGATGTAGGACATAGTAACCCTGAAAAAACGGCCCCATCACACTTCGACGAAAGAAAATTAAGAACGCGTTGCAAGTTTCACGCATTGAATGTGTACCTAATTATTGGTAACAACTGCTTAACCAAAATGACATGCAGAGTTGCGCAAAGCTGGGGAACAGCCGAGAGATTGTCAGCACTCGCTTTAAACTGGCTTGTCTTGGCACCATTGCATTTCTAATACGCTTGTGCACGAAATGGGGACCGGATCACCCTGTAATCACTAAAACTGGCTTCATGTTGATCACGCCCTATTGGGCATCGCTTAGCCATCACAGCGCAAAGTAGGCTCTTGAAATAAAATTTGTTTTTGGCTGTTTTTATATTGCTTTCCTTTTCCCTCGATTTTGCTTTGCCTCTTTCAATTTGTCTCGTTTTTTTCTCTGTCTATTGCGTTCTTCCCTTTCTTATAAGTCTGTGTTGTTCTATTTTTTGCCTAGTATATGTTTGTAATGATCTCTAATTTTGTAGGCCTTTTTTGTGTCTTTTTTACTCTTCGTCTACTTAATTATGAGTATTTATTCTTCTACGTTTTTTTCTTTTTCTCTCTCTCTCTCTCTCTCAGTCTCCCAACCTTTATTTTTAATGCTTCCTTTTCTCTTTACGTATTCACTTGCCAGCCGAATCGATGCCTCCTTCGGCGGACTTCTCGGCGCAGCGTCACAGCGTGCTCCGATTGCACGTGTTCGGTGGGTGAAGCACAAAACAAAAATAAAAAACGTTAACGCCAGCGTAATAGTGCTTGTTTCTGGCTAATATTGTGAAGCGGGAAAAAACATGGCTGTAGCATTAGTCAGGTTGCTCAGGACTATAAATAAAGTTCTTCCAAATATTTATAGCTTCTACGTTATACCATCAGTAAGAACAGGTGACAACGTTTGTTTTCTTGAATAATTTCGTGATTACACTTCATTTCGCTTTACTTTTAATTTAGGAATGAAGGAAAAGATTACTTTTTTTAATTTTAATCAGAATATTGACTGTGTGCAAGAAGCAAAAGTCGACTGCAAGAGAATCAAGTAGCCTCACCCATACATGATACTGCGCAACGGGTGCACAGTATATAGCCAGGAGGAAACTTGCAGCCTCCAACGTTGTGACGAACGCATTCGCCAATACCGCTGTCGTAGTACCACCTTCTAACATGTGATTTGCACCTCTGCTTTGGAGCGACATTTTTACATCGTAATCCCTGGACTCTCCCACCTGTAATGTCAGAAAAATGGCACTCCTTATGGTGGTACATTGCAATAGCTGCGACAAGTTTGAAACTACAGCAACCGGAAGCCGTCCGGCAGATGTTAGTAAATTCTATCCTAATAGCAACTCTCTGTGAGAGCTAGTGACAATTACAATGTTTTGTTTTTAATTGCCTAAGTGATCATATTGTTTTTAATTGCTTAAGTGATCATGTACATCAAAAAATCGAAATAAAGAAGGTAGGGAATTGCGCCTGTCTGTAATGCATATTAAATATTTATTGCTAACTATGTTACAGAACAACATGCCTAATTTACAAGACACTTGAGTACACTCCTGTAAAATGTTCAAGTACATATCCTCACTTCAGTATGCCTTTGCGTTTATTTTTGTTTTGTAGCGCTTTTGGCTGGGCAAGTTGGTGCGACATTTGTGGAAAAACTAAGAAGTGTAGACATGACGAAAGACTCAGTGTAACAGCTCTGAAAGAAATGATTGATTAAAAGTCCACGTAATAAACAGCAGAAGACATAATAAATACTATCATGGGGAACACTGGAGGTGCGTGTGTTGACACACGTTTGCATAGAGGAACATACGTTTGCATAGAGGAAACCTCGTCCACTCACAGGAGGAAGAATCGTGCTGTAGTGGGAAGGTTAGAACTGCAGTTACAGTAAGCATTCTAGGATAGTTCGAAAAAACTGATTCACAAGTGCGCAGTGCCTCAGATGTTCAGTTTTATGTGGTATTTTGCAGGTGCCTATCGAGAAGCAAAGCCTTGTTAGTGATTGAAAGGTGATGCCCAAAGTGTCCGATTACCTTATCGTATTCTACTTTTGATGATTGATTTGTGGGGTTTAACGTCCCAAAAGCACCATATGATTATGAGAGACGCCGTAGTGGAGGGCTCCGAAAATTTCGACCACCTGGGGTTCATAACGTGCACTCAAATCTCAGCACACGGGACTAAAAAATTTCCGCCTTCATTATTCTACTTTTGAAGGCGAGGCTCAAGCGAATTCCAAGTTTTTCCTAATCTGCTTCTTTCTTGTTGCAGAAGTGAGCTTGAATGTGCCCTTAGTTCAGGAGGAAACTAAACGAAATGCCGGGTGTCACGCGCAGTCGTAAGGTACGTTTATTCCTATTGCTTGAACTTACTCGTCAGTGATACGTAGAAAAGACGAAAAATTCCCAAGAAAGCCATCTTATTTCGTTACCTTATTTTCGCTGGAAAATTGAGTCACGCAATCTTCTTAGCCGTAACAGTTATAGAGGAGTTCTTTTCATATTTTGTTTACATTGTGTGTCTGACCATTTATGCAAATGTGTATACGGGAAGTGGTTCAGTAAGGAAGGAAGTTATGTGAATATCTTACTGCTCCACTCCAGAGCAATCTCCCAAACGTACTTTGCGAATATTACGCACCACAATTTGCAACGACTCTTACGGACACGAATTTCAGCAACTCTCAACGATAATATATATGACATTAGCAGCATACATATCAGATTTAATAGATAATATTGCAAGGAACGTATCGTATAGGGCAAGTTACTAGAACCAATGTAATGTAAATAGGAAGAAAGAAAAGTGGGTGAAAAAATAACTTGCCGTGAGCAGGAATCGAACCTAGGACCTTCGAATAACGCGTTCGACTCTACCACTGAGCTATCACGGCGGCTATCCCCCCAGCCACAGTATTGCATTTATATGTGAATTTAAACGTGAGAGTGTCAGTCAGCGCCACCTGTAGCCATGGGGACGAGTGTGGTACACTCTTTTTATGAGCCTGTGTGGCGTCGCGTAGCACGTGAACTTATTTTATTACGAGCTGGCAGCTGACCAATAAACCAATAGTATATATATATATATATATATATATATATTTATTTATGACACTTGGTACCTCGACATGTATGTAAATGAAATGGAAGCAGCAGCAGTAGTACTTCGTATATCTCGATGCGCGTAGTACAGCCTTACTGCTTTTCAAAGATTTCCGCCTAAAAGAATATTGTATGGTCTTCTTCGTCTTACTTAGCAAGTTTATTTTATTTTGTCCTTAATAGTAAAGTGGGAAAAAGTGGGATGTATGTAACTCGGGGTTTCACAACACGTAAATTTCAATACCTATTGGGCAACTAAAGCAGAGAGTGTAGAATGTCTCAAGATATGAAAAAGACAGTGTGCAACTTTATCTGAATTTCGGCCTGTTGCGCACTCCAGGTGTTTACGCTACCTCCTTCTAGACGTCTTACTGTTTACTTCCACAGAAGCCTATATTTTTGCACTTGCGCGTACCGTGTTTACAAATAAATGGCGCAAATCCGGCTTGTTTCCTTAAGACTCAAATATGTATTTGTTGTTCAATATACAGTAACTTTCAATCGCAGATGGTAATGCTTTCTTACCAGGCCGATGTCCAGGCCTGAATGCTCCCCCAGGTTGCTGTGGAACTAGGAGAATGCCGCCTGGCCCTAAAGAAGATTGTGATGTTTCGTTGTGTTATGCAATCAGCAAAACAAAAGTACAAACCAGAACTTTTTCGTGGGAATTAGCGTAATTGATTTACACAAAACAGTCATATATTCACACCTGAAATTATTTTGAAGGGTCATCGTTCTAGGTATGTTTATGTGGCTGTTGAAATACTAGTAAGTAGAAAAAAATACAGTTTCACCAAGTAATTGAAAGGTTGCTTTTCTTTCATTTTTGTGGGTGGCAGCACTTTGTGCGTATTCGTTTCCAGTTGTATTCATTCGAACTGATTCAATACAGCAACTGGAATATTCATCGTGCCCATATGACATGCTCACACGTTTTTAATGGTCACCAAGGCCAGCCAAGAGAGACAAACTGACGGAAAGACAGAGAGCTGTGAATTCTGATACCGGCTTGCTGCCATGTCCTGCACAAGATAATAAAAGGAAATGAAAGGTGATAAAAAATATATTTTGAAGGAAAAAACAAAACAACCTTAGCCGAACACCTAGTCTCGGTGACCGAAGGTCTGGCGTTGCTCGGCAAGTGGATAATCCCTTCAGAACTCACTTTCAAATTTGGTAGTTTACTCTAGGTGAACAAGAAATTATATCCTTAGAATAAAAAACCAAAACTCTTTCACGTCAGTGGAACACTGAAAACGTTTTTATGGGAACATGTCTATAGCGCGTCTAAGAGCAAGATAGCGCTCATCGAGCAAAGTAGGGAGGGGGGGCGTTCTATTAACCATAATTAACTTCTGAGTGCGTGCTTCGAGAGGCAGCCCAGAAGTATCCTTAAGTGTGGCAAGACCAGCGTGCCTTTGATGCATTAGCATAATTACTTCGGCTTGTTTTGTCTTCATAACTAGGCCAACTTATGTTGTGGTGTCAGTCCCTGTTTGCATTGGTGTTGGGGATTGCGTGTGATCTAGTAGAACTTTTAACAGTTTAAGCGTTTGGAAGGAAGCGAGCGTAGAAATTCGCTAAACCATCAAAACGCTGCAGTTACCGAACAGTGCTTAGATCAAGGTCATATTTATTGAGCTAGATTGTCTAAATATCGCGCAATAAGGTTTTATGTCAGGGCCTTTTAAAATACCACCAGGAAACTCTGGATGTTGCACACCAACCCAGCCATTCCCAGAGCTATCCAAAAGACTGTGTCCACAAAATAGAATGAAAAGCAAACGAAGGTGTTCACGCGATAACTCATGTTGATACACCCAATGAACGATGGATGGATGCGAGACTTTTTGTGTAAGTCCAGAGGCACATGAATCAACATGAAGCGGGCCGCTCCCACGATAAGACAGTCAGGCCAAGCCCGATCATTGCATCCTGGGCCCTCTGGACAGCGAACAGTTAATCCCCGTCATTGGGGCTCTTGATAGCGGATAGCCAGTTGTCTTCATTGAATTGATCCGTGCTCCGTAACTAAGGGCGATGCCAGATCATATGGTCTCAGGCAAGCGTATTCGTTGCCGTGTCTACAGGAGCTATTGGGAAAAATGTCAGGATAACTTTTTTTTGCTATAAAGCTGGGCTGGGACACAAACCCGTCTGCAGTAGTCTCAGAGTCAACGCCTGCGCTTGATATAACTTTTTGTTACGAAGGAGAAAGTTTCTCTTGCCGAGGTAAACGTGCCATGTAAATTCGTTACAAGTGGTTGGATTATCTCTGTTCTCCACAACTGCGCGCTGGCGGTGGAGTTCTGCATGGTCGCCGGAAGTGTGCCCCGCCATAGTGGTCTAGTGGCTAAGGTACTCGGCTGCTGACCCGCAGGTCGCGGGTTCGAGTCCCAGCTGCGGCGGCTGCATTTCCGATGGAGGCGGAAATGTTGTAGGCCCGTGTGCTCAGATTTGGGGGCACGTTAAAGAACCCCAGGTGGTCGAAATTTCCGGAGCCCTCCACTGCAGCGTCTCTCGTAATCATATATTACGAGAGACGCTGCAGACGGTTTGGGGACGTTAAACCCCACATATTAATCAAGTCGTGGAAAGTGAAACTTCCTGCCTTGGAATGAGCCAGCTTGTTAAGGTTGATGGGGCCTCGCCTGATGAACCCTATGTGAGCGGGAAACCACGCGAGAGTAGTAATGCATTAGCCTTTCACTATGCCACTATGCGATAGGCTTCCTTACACATAGTGTCACGTTGAAGGCGTGGATGGCTGCCGTTGAGTAGTTGAATCATGTTTGTCAACCAGGAAGGCCAAAACAATGGCCTTTTGCCATATAAAAACGGGGTGGCCAGTGAATGTTTGTGCAACGCCAGGAACTGGGTTTCTCAGTCAAGAAAATTGCTAATGGACGTACCTTCGTCAGTATCAACTTTCGTGGGAGAGCACGCAGTCTCGTCTTGGAAGTTGTTAGTTCAGAGTTTATGGCAGCAAAAGCACCTCCACAGTCAACGAGTGCCCTTCGCACTCTGTCGCCACGCGGCATGTGTTGCTGTGGTGGCACCCTGTTTTTCACTTCAACAGCAGCACCGCCACGACAGCCGCAGCAGCAGACGATGAGCACGCTGATACACGGAGACCTTATAGGCTGCTTCGCCTTTGAATTGTAAACAGCCCTGCTGCCTCACAGCCGGTATCGGAAGAACCACTGTACTCGTAATCGCACGCCCACCGCATGGTCACTCCCCCGTAGATAGCAGCGTAGACTCGCTTGCTGGATTCCATGCCGACCGGTTGCGCCCTCGCGATCTCCGACGTCCGCGTAGCTCTGGCCGACTGGTCTTGCTCTACGTCATCTCCTGACGCCGACAAGAGCTCTCGCAAGTGGTGCCCCGTCCTTGGACTCCTGTGACTGCGTTTCCATCTTTCCTATCTCTCCTATCCCCTCGATTTGTCGTCGCTCTCTCTGGCTTACCACCTCACGCTCTTTCTCTTTTCTACACCTTTATTCCTACCCTTTTAATCCCTCCTCACCCCCATCCCTTGTGAGCTACTCTTGAGGTGTCGCTCGCTGAAGCAGATAGTTACGGGGCTCACTTTTTTCTTCCTTTCTCTCTTAAGAACCACTTAGTAGATAGCAGCGTGCGCGCGGAGCGACGAAGCGTTTTAGCAAAGTAGTATGGGCATGGTCACTCTGGAGTCATATGTTGTGTACCAACACAGTGAGGAGCAAAAATACGGTCTTCTAGATAAATTGCAGAGATGACATAACCAGCAGAGTCCTGCATGCTTTGCGCTTTGTCTGGCATGAATTTTCGAACGCATAACGCAGTACGTACTGAAGGGGATGAACGCAAAACGGTACATGAATCTGGCGGAACACACCAGTACATCAGTGACAATGAAAGAGTTAGACAATTGTGGGTCACAACACCTGAGTCCTATTCCTTCAAAAAAGTAAAAGTTAAAAGAAGAAATAATAAATGTAGGTATGATAATAATAATGATGATAGTAGTGCACAGTCACACTCACCTCCGGGTGCTACTGTTATAGGTGGAAGTGCACCGCCTGTATGCATCGATCCAGGAACACCTGCAACACCTGCAAGGTTGCCGGATTGTCATTCAGCTTAGACATTAGTGGTATATTTAGTCTTCATACAGTGACGGGAGCGTGCATTACCTAATAGGAACTTCTCCAGAAAATTGATTTACTTAAGGAGTCAGTGTGCTAAAAGTAGCATGCAGGGCACATAGCGAATATTTTGTATGTATACTTAAATTGTAAGGAGGAGGTATAGACTCGATAAATAACGAATACTCGCTCTTTTCCTGAGGTCAGAGATACATGGCTACCTAGTTGTGACCGCGAATAATAAACGAATGCAATCAGAGTGCTACTGAAACTACCACTCTTACTCATTTTCAGAGGCTAGCGACAAAAAAAGCCCTGTCGAAATTAATCCAGGTGACACGAACGTTTCAGTGAGGTGACTTTTGAAGCGCAAGCGTGAAATGTTGGTATTAGACCCGTATGGCTTGTTTATTTAGTGATCATTTATATTTATTTACTCTTTCATTCATTATTTCATTTGTTTTTGTTTTTGCAACGTGTGGCGCCTAATAATACTATCATTAACAACACTGTTATCGTGGGGGCTTTTAGTGTCCCATAACTGCGACCGGGTCATGATAGACACCGCAGTTAAGGGCTCGAGCGATTTCGACCATGTGGTCTTTTTCAACGTGAGCTGATATCACACAGTACGTGGGCCTCTACTATATCACCTCCGCCGAATTGCGACCACCACGGCCAGGCACCCTCGGTTCAGCACGCGAGCACCTAAATATTTGTCCACTATGGCGGACGTGAGGCTCATAATGGTGCATGCCACATGGGTATTCCAAATTAGCCATTTTGTCTACGTCAGCGCGCTTTTGTACCCTATCATGCACCTCATAATAGGAAAGAAAGACCTCAATGTAGCCGACTGGGGGGGTTAGGCTGTTACTTTGAAGTGTCCTGACCCTCTGCGCACTGCAACTCTGCTGGGAAAATGACAGCCTCCGGGGGCTTATTTTACTTTTAGGGGCGAAGCTCCTTAGGGCGTGGGCTGTGCGTCCCCTGTAGCCTGTATGTAGCCACCTCTAGTTTAGTTCTTGCAGTGTTCACTAGATGGCGGTACCGTCCCCTGTATGTAGCCACCTCTAGTTTAGTTCTTGCAGTGTTCACTAGATGGCGGTACCGTCTCCTGTATGTAGCCACCTCTCGTTTAGTTCTTGTAGTGTTTACTAGATGGTGGTACTTGTAGCTGATGATGAAAAGATGCAAGATGTTATAAACTAGAAAGCGGTACTTGTAGTTGATGAAAGACGCGAGATCTTATAAAATAGGAATGATGTCACATATGGCGCGTGTCATTGGTTGAAGGCAATCGTTCGATTTAGTGCGGCGACGTACGCTAGGGGGAGCGATGTAATAAAATCGAGTGGGCAAAATGTACAGAGGATTCATGGTTTACCAGGTTTGCCTCCGGAGCTTCGCCCACTCATCATCATTCACTTCGTGGATATGGCGGAATTTTTTGTTCCTGATGCTTATTTTGATATATCTGAAACTATTGTGAAGTTAACATGCTTTCATGTCAATTATGACCGTTAACACGTCCTTCTTTACGTGGCTCTAGTTTTCGCAGACGCTTTACCTAAATAGGAATTTGGTAGGTGATGGATGTATGATGCAACGGTGTATACCCAAAGATGGCGCACCTGGGCAGTGCCCGCCACCTCCCCCAATATTTCTCGCCATGGTATATACAGTGAAAAATGACCATTTAAGAAACCTGCCCCCTCCCCACTTCTGAATTAAAAGAGCTGCCCCTCCCACCAAGAAAAATTTCTGCCTATGAGCTTGTGGCAAGATACTGATTGTCGAAAACTACGGTTATTGGAAAGATGGGATGTGGAAGACACCTTCAGCTTTCATTCTCTTGCGGGGATTGTAACGTAACAGTGTTGCGACTGAGAGCTTCATGAACCTGTAACGCAAGTTATTTTGAAAACTATACCGTCTGAGGAACCATAATAGCACAGATTAAACGAGAGATGCTACTGAAAGGAGAAGTTCTCGAAAAAAAGTACAATAACCCGGTGAGCTTGTGCGCTTTCATTGCTTAATTTTTTTGTGCTACCTCCAGTCTTGCCTTGTTAGTCGATCATGGTATATAGAAAACTGATTTGCAGATTAAAATTGGTGTTTCAAAGCTCTGATTTCTTTGTGTCTGGTTACTTTCATATCATTTCTCTGTTTTCTCTATTTAACCTAAGCCAGTACATTAGCTGTAGACGATGGCTCTGGTGGGCGTGGGTTAGAAATTACATACTCTTCTGTTTTTGTTTTGTTATTTTTTCGCAAACGGTTTTCTTGTCACCCCAATTCTCCCTTCTGCCATCACCGGGTCAACAGCTCCCCCTAAATTATCTGTTTGATACACTGCTTTACGAAAGCTTCATCACATGACCTTCTTTTCAATACATTCTTGAAATTGTCCACTTTAGGTGAGATTGATCACGCCACCCTCTTTTTCATTTTATAATATATTGAATCACCCGTCTTAAGCTAATTCCAGAACTTGGCCTCTTTTTCCTCTTTTACTTTTATCAGATTTTTTACTGTCCGCCTTGTTATCGCGACCATTTTCTTACAACAGCTATCCAACAGCTCCCGTGTGTGCAAGGCCCGCAAAAACAACTTCACAGTAAAAAATGTTACTTAAACCATTTGCGGTACTTACATATGATAATTACTCTCCCCAATCATCGCAGTTCATCAGTCAGGTAGTGTTATCGACTCCGCGTCTAACAGGAATGCCACTCCCGCTAAACCTGAACAGTTAACCTTAGCTATCACTCTCCTTGACGATCGCCGGCAACACATCCACACAGACTCACGAGTGGTGGTCCATGCTTTTGCATCTGAATGGGTATCGGCTGAAGTAATTGGCATTTTAGGCCTTAAGGATATTTCTGAACACACCATCATCTGGTTTCCTGCTCACCTCGGATCCCATCTGGCCTCCATGTCCAGCCTACACAAGATCGCCCGCACACGAGCACGTTAACGTATACCATGCTGTGCACCCTGGAGGATCTTCAGGCTCTAACCTAACTGTATTTATGGATGTCCTCCTGACTTTCTATGAGGTGGCTGAACACTACGAACTGGACAGAACGGTCTTCCCCATTCCCCATTAAAAACTTTGTTGGGCACATGCACCTACCCTCCGCATGCTTTGAGTCAGGTCGTATTCCAATCTTCATTCCCTCAGCCAGTTCATCGAAGGCATTGATCCAACATGCCTAGATTTTGGCGCCACATCTAGGTTAAACCACATGCTCTCGTAGCACCCCTCATCACAGAGTTCGAAGAGGAATGGAGCTCGGCACTTAGGAGCTCAGAACGTTTACATAAACTCACGACTGTCCAGAGCACGTTAAGTGACATTGAGGCTCGGCCTACCCGTTCCGATGTGGAAGTGGCCCGCTTCTATACTTGCTTGAGGTATTGTTCCTCAGGACCTTAATGTCTGCCTGTCTGTCTTGTGTACGCGTAAAAGTTACCGTGCAGTAAAGTGAAACACATACCAATAGTACCTGACGCTCCTGCAGATTCCGCACCTCCGTTCACTCCTGCAGGTGCCAGCCCTACAGTACAGTTGGGTGTAGGAGAAAAAAAAGAAGGTATATATACATCAGAATTAATCCCTAAATAAATATACAGCATCTATTGAGGCGGATACTTATTTATAACACAGCCAATGAAGCATATCTTTTGCCTATTCCATCATAAGGTACCTAGAAACACATGAGCATACTTTCAATGATTGCAATGCATTCTACCTAACTCGCTCATCCTGCGCTTGCGGTTGATTCGCAGTTATGGCGAACATATATTACTTCATAGGCAGGCACTCGAGAAGTACATCTTTGAATTTCAGCGTTTTCCTTCCGCAATGCTCCGAATGGGGCATTATTTTGGGGCTGTAAAATAAAAATATTAATATTGCTTTAATCACAAAACCTTGTTACCGTGAGAACCAATTTTTGTATTAATTGCACAAACTCTTCCTCATCACAAGAACTGCTTTGATAATCTGGCATATGTTACATATTCTCTGCACCACACGTTTGCTGAACAGATACCATATATATAGATAAAGAACAATTTTCTTTCTTTATAATCGGCCTATTACACTACCAAAAAGCTGCTATCAGCCATTAGTTAAAAAAAGCTGATAATAGCTCACATAGGTAGCGCAAACCATTGTATAACAGTTGAGGCCAACTGGCAAGTGTCAAAGCCCGCTTCAGCGTCGTCGTAAACGAATATCATATGAACACCGAAACGCCCTGCATTGCATAAATTGTCTCAAGCTCAGCCGTAACTCCAATTATTACAAAATAAGAAGCAAGAACCACTGTTGGCGAAGAGTCAAAACAGCCGCCTTTACGGCTGCTAAAACAAACCGTAACAAGTTCTTGCGGAAGTAAACATATTATCTCTCACCCAAAAGGACAAAACATTTGAGATAATAATGATATTTTGTTCAAATGGAACAAAATTAGTTCCACTTAAAATAGTTTTGAAGCACAACTTCTTGGGCATCGGTGTTCGCTATTGTAAAATAGTGGGGCTCATAACAACAAATTGCGAACGTATCAAGTATCTTAAGATACAGTCGGCAAGTATCAAGTTTCAGATGCACTTGTTGCAATAGCACCTTGTATCTGTATCTTCAATACTTCTGGCCCAAGTGTCTTGTATCGTGTCACAATACATATTCAAACAATTTTCGTCCAGTGCTGTGCGTGACGTAAGGCAAATTTCCCGCATTTTTTTCATCTGAGTTCGTTTACTTGATTTATTACGATGTTAATTTATTTTGTCTACGTGAGGCTCATGACCGGACGTGCCGTTAGGAATGCAATATAGTAGGACACAGACTGACAGCTTAACTGCGTTGTGATGCAAAGCGCTATCGTGGGACTGTTGGGGGAAACAGACATTAAACGAGAGACGCAGTAAGAGCGAGAGGTACTCGGCGTATAAAATTTGCCTAGTGGGCTTCTGTGTATGGCGAGGCTCTCGTTTGGGCTGTGTTTTCATTTTTATTCTGCGACTTCCAATCTTGACTCACTAGTTTAGCATGTTACTTCAACACAGAGTGGCGCATACCATTGGAGACGAGTATGTGTGGTTTATTCCCACATACTTTTAAGTTTCCTATTTTTGTTTCTTTATTTAGGCTAAGTCAAATATTTAGTTGAATTCAAAACCTCTGGTCGAAATTGGTTGCCATATACACTCCTCTTTTACTTCCAAGTGTTTTTTGTCACTCCAATTTACCTTCTGCAATTTATTGTTTTTTCGCCCACCATATCCTACTTACTTTAGCTCGATCTCGTGTCCCATTTTCTGTCCACTATTTGAAATGTCCGTTCTACGTAAGCTACAGCATGCGACCTTTCTCGCTCTCCTCCTTTCGTGAGATCTCCTCTCCATCGTGGTCGCAGGGCCCTATTTAAGCGTCACTACGTCAAAAACATCTGCGACAAAAGGCCCGTTCAAAAAATAGGTTGACACATTTATCTCAGCCTGTCGTTTCTGTAGTTCTTTAAAGCCTGCACGCTACCAGTACATTTCAATGAATATCATTCTTATAGCCACTGATAATCACATACATACAGTTAAAGCTAAAACAGTATGTGGCATATTACAGCTATCATAATTAAGATGCCAATTTTCAAAAGCACTCACCTCCAACAACACCTGAGCTTGGGCCGTATGTGCCAGTTCCCTCTGCAAGAATTTTTAGCCATTTGTTATTAACCTGGAAGTCTTTTAACAAGTGACAGTATATTGAAGAATTTTTGGAGCATATTGTTGAAGAGAATATTAAAAAGTATTTTATGCCTCCCAAGATTTTCCTGTTCTGTCTTCAAGACATTTCTCGCACCCAGAAGCTTTGTGGCATGATTTCTCAAGTTGTTTTCTTCTGTTGTACAAAACTTTTTGCGCCGTTGATTTTTCTTGTTTTCGCAATACACCTAATGATACTTAGGGTTACTATGACACAGTAACGCAGGTGTAAAGGTGAATGTATGTTTTTTCTAATGTTTAGAGCAGTGCGCCGGTATTTCAAGTATCAGCGTACAGTTGCAGTATGAAAGCTTACATGATGCAATATTGCTATGCTACAGTGCTATATATCGCGTCTATAGACAAGCTGAATGCCTTTTCAAAAATTATCTTTCATGTCCAAAAGCAACGAATGTTGCTTTTACCCCAATTACCCCAACTAAGTAATAAGCACTATTATTTTACATATACCAAAATAAATGAACAGCTTCTTTAAATATTTTGATCAGCTAGATTAAGATCAGCTTATCTCTGGGTGAAGGAGGCATTAAGCTCTGAACGACGAGGTAATATATTTTAAAGAAAAATTGTTAAAGATTTACGAACATGAAGTCGGGCATACAGAGAGACCGAGAAAAAGCAAAAAATTTGGAAACCCTTCAGCTTAGCCTTTTAGACTTGAACGTGATAGCGAAATCTCGGCACCTAGTGCACCCTTCTACCACTAAGTGAATACTTTATATTATGTTTTGTTACACACACGAACACACAAACACACACACACAAACACGCGCGCGCACTAGCGCGACGTCTCTATAGTAATGCAGTGACTGTGCAGTATGGCCACTTCCCTCTGCCTTAAGGGCACTCTGCTGTAGTCGAGACACGTTTATCACAATGTCGCACAGATGGCACACAGACACACACACATATGCGCGTGCGCGAATGGTAAATATAAGTTATGGATCTGAAGCAAGAGTCCCATAGCCTCCAAAATAGACGCCGCATGCTCACCCTCTCGAAGGCCATAAAGAGTCTTCCAATGCCTCACAGATGGCAGCACATTCTCTAGCGTTTGCTGTTTGCTTGATCAACGCCTCTGCAAAGCCATAGCCATGATATGCTTTCCGCTAGATGGACATAGTTGTCCATTTTTATAGCTGTTTCAAAGTTCCTGTGTGTTTTTAGCTGCGATGGCTGCACTAACCTGGCCTTTTATGACGTAGTTTAGTGGCCTCCCACATCCGCCTACAAATCACCGAATGGGCTTGTTTTCGTCGTGACACCTGTTAAACAAAATGCGTTAGGAGATCCCTGCCACAACATGGCATTTATGTAGTTTTTTTTTCCGAAGCAGCTGCAAGTAAAATCGTGGCTTTGTGGTAAAACGCGTGCTTGCCCCGAGAACGGCCCGGGTTCAATCTCCAATGGGGCCGAAAATTAGGTGCTTTATTTTTTTCCTGCTTTCTCGAAATTTCACTCAAGGACAATTTTGCGCTCACTACCAAAGGAACCGACACCGATGACGAAATTTCTGCGACACGAGCTCTCTAACGCTATCGCGTTAAAACTGGGTACAAGTGAAGCATGTATGAAAGTGTGTTTCAGGTCCTCTAACGTAAAGCTTGCGGTGGCGTGAATGATGCAGTGTTTTTTTCTTTTTGCTCTACATACGCGGTTTTAGTTTCATACGCCATGTAGCAATGAGCGTTTCAGTTGTACACTGACTTCGTCAGCTTTTTGTTGCATTTTTATTTTAGTCTACCAATGGACCATTGTGGGTTTCACGTAAAATTTGTGGATCTCACTTGTTTTTTATGCTGGACCGTGCGTGACCACATCCCACATTGTGACTACATGGCACACCATAACCACACGAGACGTGGACGTTGCAAAGCCTCGTTGCATGGGTTTTCTACGAAACTCGATTGACGTCACCAAGTCCCCTCGGGGGTAATGTTCTTTTTCCCTATAATGTAAAGCCTCTCTCTCTCTCTCTCTCGGGGGTTACGATGAAGCATGACTACATCGCATACGCTGACTACATGAAACGCCAACAAGCTTAGACCCCAAGGTATACTAAGGCCTATTAGTGCAGTTTGCAAAACGTCATACAAGGCTGGGTCTCAGTCCACCCCAGTGGCGTAGCTGTTACGGTGGTTGGCTGCTGACCAAAAATTTGCGGGTTTAATTCTTACCGCGGAGGTCACACTTCTATGAAGGCGATCGAACGTGTAGAGGCCTGTGTACTGTGCGATACTAATGCACCTTAAGAACACCTTCCTTTATAGCGTCCCTCATAGTGATATGGTAGTTTTGCTATGGCGAACCCAATATATTATTATTATTATTATTATTATTATTATTATTATTATTATTATTTGTGGCGTCCACCAGAAAGTGAACCGAGGAGGTGGTACGAACGGGGTCCGATTACGCTGTCGTGTTCTACTCTGGAGGAACAAGATCAAGCGTCCTCTAAGTTTAATGCGGTAGTGTTATGAGTATCTGCATGGTTATTAGATGCGAAGTATCTTATTGTTGAGCTCCATCTGGTGTGCGGCGCGACCATTCTTACAAATACACTATTTTTTCGTTTGCAAATCTAAAGCCTATGAGCGTCTACTTCCCATCTCCCCTCTCCCACACTCACCATCTCTCTTGCCTCCCAACGCCGACACGGGCATCGTCTGCTAGCGAGTTTCTAGATTTAGGAAATTGACTGCTCGCACTGAACGACCAATTACAGGCCACCCCGTAATATAAGCACTGTATCTTGACCTCCAAGGTAATGCCAGTAAGAAATTTATCCTCTGCGTTGTTGAACAAAAAAACATTTACAGCTTGTGCGTTAACGAGAAGCACACTGTGGGTCTCTGTGTCCAATCGGAGTCTCTCGTCACTCACTGCCCATCAGCAGTCATTGGCATGCTCCAGCAGGAAACACCGGTTCATCACTACGTGTTTTGCGCCTCCCCAGCCTTTTCTCCTTTCGTAACGCCGCGATGAGTGCCAGCGACAATGCGGCCGTCAGTGTAAGCTTTAGCGCCCGCTGCTTCACATCTACACATGGTTTTTTTGAGTGGGAGGTGGTGTATTTTTTTACTGGTGCCAAAGTTTTTGTGGTATTTACCTGAAACAGTTGTGTTTCATCAGAACACGCGACGTTTATTTTCATTCAAGCAGCTTGTATATGTCAAGTGTGAAATAGCCATTGTCTTTAGACGTTCTTTGTGTACACCGTAAAAACTCAATTTTCAGATCTGCTCACATAAATTTCTAATAGGTAAACCATCCAACCATCATAAACACCAAATATGTAATATATTCCAGGTGAAACTTGTTGATTAAAGCAAATATTTTGACTTAGCTATACACTTTCAAAAGTATTGATAGAAAACTTGACGAGACAAATAAATGAGATGTTATACTTACAATATGTGTTTTCAATTGACTCCAAATACTTACACGAATAAACAAATGGTACTCTGTGGCAGAAGCTTGTTGTCGCAAATGTCATTGTTTATTTTTTACCCTAATTTCATAATGATACATGTAACTAACTGGGTAAATAGATCTTTACTGTGCACACTATAGGCATAACATCCGTAGTACATATACTAGTATTTTCTGGGCCGACACCTGCCATATCCTTAGGAAGTTCGCTAGAGCAGTAATTAGACAAAATACTCACCGCCCTGCAATCCTGGCAATGAACCAGTTGGTGTTGTCCCAGCTAAATGCGAATTTGTAGCGGGGAAGCCTGCTGGCAAGAAAAAAATTGAGAAAGAAAAAACGAGGCAGCTTATTTCCGAGTATGCAGGGAAGCGGTAAACATAGAACCAAGTTTCATTGTTTCGCACACATTACGCTTCCGTACATTTTTTGTTGGTGAACCGGGAAAAAAAGATTGTGCTTAGAATCCACTACACACTTTTATAACGTCTCGACATTCAGCGCTACTGGAATTCATAATTAGACTATTTCGCTGTTCCCCAAAGACAGAGGCTCTGAAAAATAAAATGAGTCAATTTTTGTGCTTTAAAGAGTGCAGTGTAAATTGCCCTAATAAAGAACATTCAAGAACTACGAGAACAACACTCGCTTTTTCATGCAACTGATTGATTTTAAGCTGAAGAAGCAAAGCAACAGCGATGCGTAATATCATTTCTAATGGATACATGCCGAAATATTAACAAGCAGCACACTAGATCCTTCAGGAATAGGATCCTGTATCGCAAACGAAACGTTTATTTTCGAGAGGTTTTCTAAAACATTAAGAACAATGGTATATTAGGGTAAACGAGAAAAAAAATCGAGTATTTTCCGCAGCTCAAAACAAAGTTGAATACTGGTGATAATGTAAAGCCGAACAACAAAACGTTACAGATTTGTAATATCGCCACTTATTCCAATCCATCGCATTTTATGCAGCTTGGTTAAGTACATGAGAACGTAAATCGGTGCTGATCACTCCAATTTTATTGGCGGCGACGGCTGCATTTCCGATGGAGGCGGAAATGATGTAGGCCCGTGTGCTCAGATGTGGTTGCACGTTAATGAACCCCAGGTGGTCGAAATTTCCGGAGCCCTCCACTACGGCGCCTCTCATAATCATATGTTGGTTTTGGAACGTCAAACCCCATGTATCAATCAATCAATGAATCAATCGATCAATCAATCCAATTTTATTCAATACATTTTACCACTCTCTTTTTGCTGCAGAACACATTAGTTCTTCATGGTCATAACACATTAGTTTGGCAAAAAAGAGAACCTATAGCGCCGGTGAGATTACTCAGATTTCATCCCCCTGCTGAAATTACCAGTGGAACTTTTTGAAAGTTCCGAAGGAGAAATAGGATCTTAGCTAGAAGGACCACAGTTCTCCCACAAGGCAGGACCAACAGTCTTCGTTACGATATCTGCGATAGTGATATCGTAACGATAGCGATATCTGCAGTCATCTTAAGATGTCTCGTGCTGCAGAAAAATAATTATGAATACAGCAAGAAAATATTCTACTTCCCTTTTCTTTCTAGGATTGTCGAGCGCATTTCCCGAAAAATCCTGCGCTTCTAAGGCTTGCGTTTGACGTGCGTGGAAGACCATTCAAGTAGTGCTACTACACTACCCGCTGGCAAGAACAACCACCGCAGTCGTTAGGCACTATTACTGACGCAGGACTAGATGATCCAGCAGTTTCATCATAATAATTGCACGTTAAAGCAGCACCATTTTGAAGAAACAGAGTTTTCACTTGCAGTGGTCCCAAATGTGTTAAGAATCACATTTTTCAATTAGACGCGCCGTGCGCCGATTTTCACTGAAAGTCTACGACACGCTGTTTTGTCTGCAGCAATGTTGTTTGAGGGATAAACGCCCTCTCTTGGAGAATTTTTCGGGATGCTGTTTGGATGTATACACAAGTAATTAGCCTCATTTACACAAGTAAATTAGCCTCACATACACAAGTAATTAGCCTCATTTTTTTACCATGAAGGAACATCTTTTCTGCTACGAGCAAGAGAATCTCGAAGGTATTTCTGCGCAAGCTTAATACACGTTTCAGTCCTATAGGTAGAGTCAGAAGGGCATACCATTACCCATTGCCCCCGGACCCACCACACCAGCGCCTGCACCAGCGGCACCTGGAGTGACATGCCCTCCTATTCCAGCTGCTAGTGCACCCGCAAAGGCCGCACCTGTTCCTGCCATAGTACCTAATCCAACACCTGAAATGAAAGGTTTCTTTATCTGTCGAACCACAGGCAGTGAACCCTTGGCTCGCTTTACGAGAGTACAAGCAAGCGGAGTTCAATTGCTGATAACTGGTATTATAGGCGTAACCAAATTCACCCCTAAATGTAACAGTGAAAAAACTTTTGAAGACTCTTTCACTTTGAAGTGAAAAAACTTTTGAAGGTAACGGCCGTACTGTCGTTCTATGCATTGCATTTTGTTACATGATCGCTGCCCATAATTTTTCTGTTTATTTATTTATTTATTTATGATACCTTACAAGCTCAATGAGAGCATAGAGTAAGGGGGGTACAAACTTCAAAGAGTAATAGGGCGGTCATCAATAACATGGAATACACAGAAAATAACACAACATCGTGACAAAGCGTGTCTAGTCACTGACACTCAAACAAATGTAATACGCGAATGTTTACCGATTGAGTATTATACTTTGAGCATTATAAGTTGATGAGAGGCAAATCTGACGTATATAAAACAAGAACCTATGATATAGCTCTCAACCAATTCGTAAACTATGTTATTGTGCTTTGCTAATAATGTCTTGACTAAACGGTGGTTTGTTATAGGGTAATACTCAAACGAATGCAGCACGAATTAGACGAAGACAGCAGAGACACACGAAATACAAACGAGCGCTGACTTGCATCTGAGTATTTTCACTTCAACAACATTCTCATCTAAAGGCACCAGCGTTGGTAGCGAACCTAAGGGATGGCTTCCTGTTTGGGGACCCAATTTGTTATCCACTAAACCCTGTTTTTTTTTTCATTTGGCTTGGTCACGCGATTCAGCAAGCCTGATGGAAGTTCGGTCAATCTTTTATATGTGAGATATATAGGGAATATCTGCTTCTAGATTGAAAGCAACGAATGACACACAGCATGGTTGTCGGCAAATTAGCGGCTAACGGGCTAACGTACTGGGTTACTAAAAAGGATGCCATGCTTCTAATTTCCGACCACGGCAGTTGCGTTTCGATGTGACGAAAATACGAAAGTCACAGATGGTCAAAAGTGGGTGCAGCGCAGGGTCCTTCATTTTCGCTCTCTGTTTACGAAAAAGTGCACTAATAGCTGGCTTGAGTTATTTTGAATAACTGTATACTTCGATGTGCAATGAAACAATGTAATCCTAGTTTCCTGACCTCTCCCTGACGGAAATGCACACGCACAGGTTGCTACTTTCAGCGAAGTTTATTCAGGTAAAAAAAAAAACTTATGTGCTAATTATACAAACTGCACTGTCACATTCCATATCACTGCGCAGTCCCACTCCAAGGTGCCGCTTTTTTATGATGAAGAAATGGAGGCCACACTCACGCATGGATCACCTGAATAAACATTCTTGTTCGCCGGAACCACTCATCTGTTCAACGAATATCGACTCACAGAAGAAGCGTGAAAAACCGATGAACACTCGCACTCTCGGCAATCCATTGCCAGGTGACCTCCTCTGCCATTTCTAACAATACTGCAACGCTGTTTGCGCTCATGTTTAGGCATTGCTCAATTGGGCCCGCGTACCCATTGCTACTTGTGAGGAGTATATACCCGACAGCTCCCACCTTCTATGTCGTATGTTTTTTTTTTTTGAGAAGTCACCGGGGAAGATTTTTGCTTTCTGAAAACCACAAGACTTAACAATGGGCGAAATATACACAGTTCTGAAGGCGCCAACAAGACCACCTGATTGCTAGCACGACAATACTTTTCAGGTAATAAAATACGCGATGAACCTACAGTGTCGCAGCTACCTTCCCTTTTACGTCATGTGAGTCTTTGCCTGTTTGGCAGGTTCGAGATTTTTTTTCAATTTCTTCAGCCACAGAAACTAAAACAGCTTGTGGAGAGCTTGTTTCGTCAATGAGGATGATCTGCTCGCTAAACTTTGCCGTTAACTGCGGAATGAAGTATATTGAAGCGCAGGTAGAAAAGGTCTGTGATATTCCCCTATCATGACGCAAAAATCACGCGTGCCAAACTAAACAATGCTTAATGAACAAAATCAGACAGCATTACAATATTGTTGCGAATGGCAAAGAGCGTTATCCGGAAATCTATGGCTGAGATCACAAGTGTTCACCTCATTGTCGCGCCTGCTCTGTATATAGCAGGAATCCAGAATCCAAAATAGAATATTGATTGATGAAACAAAAAAATCTCTGAATTTTGTGATTATGCGAGTGGGGCCTCGTGTTCTCTATCGCAGAAAGAGCTATATTTAGTGTATGCGACTGTGCAGTTATAATTTGTATCACAGCTCTGTATGCTTGAGTTGCGCGCATGTTTTTCGCAAAATAAGCCTTGCTGTAAAGGGCACAGTGTGTGTGTCTCTTCTTCGTCAGCATCCTCGCGCCTTTTACCTCAGAGCTATATAACACGCAACTGGACTGTATTCCACGAAGAAACATCAGTGTTTGCTAATATACCTAACCTGATTTTTTTGTCGTTCACACGTATGTACTTGCGAAAATGCATGTTAACGCATTCTGTACACATCGGGCACCATAGATTGTCTAGTATTCAAACGTCGACGTGAACAATTTAGGTAGGGGCTAATTCGTCTCTAGTGTACAGATAAAAGTTAGCCCGTGTAATAATTAAAACACATACCAAGAGCAGCCCCTGGTGCCACTGCCGGTCCTCCATGCCCATGTCCAGCCGGTAATTGTTGCCCTACTCCACGAATAATTGTGGAACAAAGATATAGAAATAGTTTATATATTGGTACTTTCCTAATGGAGGTATTTATTGTATGTTTAAAGATGCTTAATGATTTATAGTACTCGGTACTCTACTATGAGAGAGCTGAGAGCCGTCTGTTGGCTTCACACTTTGACATTTAGTAATGGAATGATAGCCAATAAGTGAATATTTGTTTTAAACATTCACAAAAAAATATAACGAACTCTTCAGAAAGAGATGCACGCACCCAATCTAAGCTTTCATGCTTGTATGCATTATGCACAAAAGCATAAAGATAGTTAAAACGGTTTTAATGAATTCCCCGTAATACGCCGGGGCATCAAGTGAACGAAAGTTTTTGAGTAACGTGATCCTACACAAAATTCAATTGCTCGAGAAGCATATCAATAATTTTTTTCTTGCAGGAAGCTCCGAATTGTGCATTTAGTAACTTACAATCAAGCCAGTGATTCGTTAGAAATAATTAAGCGGATTCTTTCACAATAATATGCGTGGTTTTACATCTCAGAGCTATGGTATGGCTTTGAGAGATGCCGTAGTGGAGAGCTCCGAAAATGTTTTTATCAGAGGTTCTTTAACGTTTAATCACATTGCAGCTTATGGGTCTCTATTGTTTCGCTTCCCTTGAAATGCGACTGCCACAGACACACGATCTTCTGGTCAGGAGCCGCGAGCACCCTTGCCACTGCTCTAACGAGGCGAACGGATTTTGCCATGACCGGTCAGAACAGACCGCATTAGAGTTGCGAATGAAAACACCGAGGAGATGATGGATGTTACATAACAAATAGATGTCAGGCAATACCATAAAAATGTATGATAAGGTAGCATAATTCATTGTTTCCTGATTATTTGTGCTTGGGAAAACAACATTGCAATTGATAATATTCATATCGGTTTGATAGTTTCCATGCTTCTTCTGAAGGACAGCTTCAAAATTGTTTTGGTCAGTTCAACACAAATTATTGATTCGGTCTTCCCTTCTTTGGCAGAACAAAAAGAAGAGACAGAACTGAGAAGCACATGTTGCTTAGCTAGAGTGTGTGTACACCTAAAAAAGAAAAGAAGGCTATACTTTTAGTCATTATTTGCTAGAAGCAGCAGCACCTTCAATCTTTCTGCACCTGTGTTTTACAGGAGGCATGTAAAATACTGCAATTTTTTACAAAAGAACAAAAAAATTCAAAAATGTGTTTGTAATTTTCAATCAACATGCGAAACTCTCATGGAATTTCGAGTGTGATAGCGGATAATGGACACTATTCAAGTGTTCTTGTGGTAAGCGTTGCCAGCGCCATTGCCATCATGTTATATATAGAGATCGAACGCTCCGACCTACCTCGTTCACACGCAGGGCGCTTGTGATAATCTGTGATAAGCCCTCTTCCACCTCATGAAATCAAATACCTATTTCTTCTCCTTAAAATTGCCATACAATACTATACATGGCCAGTCTTGCAGCCGCTTTTTATATACTTTTTTGCATCGTGATTTGTATCTCTTTCTCTGCCATTCCATTTCTTTCTGTGTAGTTCTACATTTCGCTGTCTTTTCTTTTCTTTCTAATATTCCCTTTGTGTTTTTCTCTGCATTCATTCTCTCGCCTTAGTGTTGTTTTTAGTCTTTCTTTCAACCTTTCTTTTTTTTCTTTTTCTTTCTATATCTGTTTCTTTCTTTATATGTGACTGTTTCTAGTTCTTCTTATATTTACTTTCTGTCCATGTACTGTTTCTTTTTATCATTTACCGCTGCGCCAACTTGCACGCGTACTCCCGAAGTGAAGCAGAAATTGAAGAAGAGGACGCAGAACGCGCATGTCAGTTCATGATGGTGATAGTTTTTCGGCACAACAGCCACGTAACGCCAGGCTTCAACCACTCCGCTGCGAAAAATTAAAGCCATTTCCACGCCCGTGAATTTGAGTAAACAGTGAAGCTTTAGGTGCACCTCATAGATAAAATCACAACACACCGTGGCGAACACATGTGGCTTCTCTTTTTTTATATAGCGACTTTGGGCGGGTTTTTCTAATCACCGTCGTCGTCATGTTCCGTAGATATATAATGGTGATGCGTTCATCACTGCTTACGGCCACTGACTAGATCATAGCATTGTAATCTCCTCCAGCCTGGTGCAGGTCAAAGGTGGCGCGGCGGCAATCATCCGTCTAAACATCACTATTGAGACTATTTTACTACTACAAGGTTCTGTGTTGCTGTGTTATGTGGGTAACTTTGGTCCCCCTAGACGCCTTGCCAGCTCAACTACAACAGGGCAAGCCTATTACTTCCTCTACCTTTGCTGTCGGGGTAAATTCTGACCTTCTTGCTCCTCAGCGTGAGGCGTTGTTCGCACTGCTCACGAAACACCAGGCGTCATTCGACGCCAGTACTTCTACACTCAGACAGACCACAGTTTCACCTCATCGTATCGACACTAATGGTTAGACTGATGTACGCCATTGTCCCTACCAATTTTCTTTGGCCGAACGCAAAATTATTACGGGGAACACAACACTATACGTGCTAAAAAGAAACATCATACGACACCCTGCCAATTTTTGGTCATTGCGCGCTTTGGTGCAAAAAAAAAGGATGGATCGGTGCGATTTAGTGTTGACTACTGCGCGCTCAACAAGATCACCTGAAGGGTTTTATATACGTTGTCCCGTACAAATGATGCACTTGACTTGTTGCAATGCGCGCAATATTTCTCCACCTTGGACCTCCAGTTCATATATTGAGTAATGACGATGGAGGTAGCGAACTAAGAAAGGACCGCCTTTTTCAAACCGGGTGGTTTTTACGAGTTTAACGTAGCATGGCCTTCGGCATCACGGTAAATGCATACAATATATGTATTCATCTAAACACAGGGATGAAAACACGGACGCAAGAATGTGTATGCGCAAATAAGGTTTAATGCGTTCTTTTTTTGCGCCATTGTGTTCCTCATCCACTCATTGTCAACGTTAGTGGCTTCCTAAATTCAATATTGTGTCAGTGTTTGTATGTCCTGTTTTTTTTTAAATAAGTAGTTACCAACTATCTCAGGGGTTCGTATCCCGGCTGCGGCGGCTGCATTTCCGATGGAGGCGGAAATGTTGTAGGCCCGTGTGCTCAGATTTGGGCGCACGTTAAAGAACCCCAGGTGGTCGAAATTTCCGGAGCCCTCCACTACGGCGTCTCTCATAATCATATGGTGGTTTCGGGACGTTAAACCCCACATATCAATCAATCAAACCAACTATCTCAGCTCCCTTTTACTCCAATTTATATGCATGTATGTATGCATGGAGCCACAACTATAATTAGTTCTGAAGGAAAATATGTCCAAGCCCATGACCTGCTATCCCTCACACAAACCTTCCATCTCTCGCTCCTAGCGCCCTGCTTTATACAAATACGACATGCGCCAATCTTTCTCAGGGATACTAACGACAAACTACAAATGCAAGCGGCGTTGGGGGAAATGCATGGTCGTCCCTCCTATGTGGATGGAGGGAGGACCATGCTGTAGCTCGGTTAGTAGAACAAAAACGCGTTATTCGATTGTCACATGTTCAGTCCCTAGAAGAGGCAACCTACCGTTTTCCACGCTGTAATTTCTTCACATTGAAGTCATAATTACTACCAATGGCATCCCTTTTACTTCCGTTGGTTTTTTGTCTGTTTGTCAAAATAATGTTCTGTTAAAAAAAATGAGCTCTTTTATCAGCCTTTTTTGTCATTTTTAAACTGTGCAGTGCAGCGCACATCACTTGCACTCCACTTTCACACAAGTGTGGTGATAATGTAATTGCTCGTATTTGTCTTGCATATGTACGCGCATCAGTGACGTTTTGGTGTACATACGTGATAAAGCTCATTTGGCTGTGACTGGTGCTGTCAAATTGATTCAGTTCGCGAAGACACCACATTAACCCACCGCCATTTTTCTCAAATGTGTTAGAGAGTCTCATCATTCGCGTGGCCGAAATTCTTGAAAAGTTTCGAGAGGACGCACCTTAAATTAGTCTCAAAGCTGTTTATATAATTTTTCACTCACATCTTCCAATCATCCATCTAAAGCATGGTCATGGGTAGGACAGTCCATGCTGTCGAAGCGAGTCACAATAACGCCGCGTAGTTATTTACGTAATTGCAGTACGGCTGTGCAGATTTCTTTGACGTGAACGTCATGTGCATGACGGTGCGCACTAAGCGTGCCGCGACGACATTGCCATTTTCATTCCCTCCTCATCATGTCCGAGACTGCCGCAGTGGCATATTAAAAACGGAGTTGATCCCTCGGTCACCGGAATCGGTATAACACGAAAGTAAAACGCCTTTTTAGAGAAGTAGTTTAAATCTTACTGTGCATTATATAAAAGAGCTTACAAAATGTATGTTTGTGTTCGACAGCCAAAGCACCATTTCTCGTATATGCAACGTTTAACAGTGACGCTCAGTCATACATTTCTATTCTTGGCATTAACCTTTATGAATAATATTTATTAATGATTGAATGTGTCCTTCTGGTCCTGGATGCCTGTGATAGCTGCAGTACTTAACGGTGAGACAGGAACCAAAGAAAGTGGCGTGCCAGCCAGAAGAGCGTGATTTACTGTATGCCGATTTTGAACTAATGTCGCTTATTCGCAGCATGCTAGAATTACTAAATGCCACTGCCTCGTTTAGAGAAAAACGCGGCGCGCATCGCGTTTTCTCTGCTGGCTGGACACAATATTTGGCGGGACGAGCACAAGTGAATAGCGCGGAGTGCACGTCACAGAGCTATTTTCTGTTTAGATTGATGCCATTTGCGAATACTATGCTTGGTCTGAAGTGACCGCCTGGCGGTGTGTTGACTCTTGAAAAAACTTAAACTTTCTTACTTGAAACGCACCGAATATGATGGACATGTAAAAACACCGCGTTTGAGGGCCTAATCACGTATTCAATGGTCATGATGCATTTCTTCCGTTACAAAGAGCACTGTGAGATGACAGGGGTGATATAGAAGGTCAGCTTTTTTTATGTATAACACGTCTTTTGATTCTGTCTTAGTGCCTCACTAGAATACAGAAGAAGTACTCCGTGCGACTAACTTGTTAATGATGTTTTAAATATTTACTATTACGACCTAACTTTATCATGATACATGCAACCACCAGTATACATAGGTGTTCATACGACAAATATGTGGCAGGCATAATAGGTTTTATGCAAAGAATTCTCGGTTGGCACCTCTATCATTGCCATGAGGTGGTGAAGCTACGAAAAAAAAAAAGCAAACTTACTGACATGTGCTCCTGGCATCAAACCACCTCCCGCTGCCCCACCTACATGCGTAGTCAGAGCTGGTTGAGTTGGCACTAAAATTCATAGAAATTCAAAAACAGACACTTTAAAAATTGGTGCTTAGTTTCAAAAGAATCGCTAAAAATGTAATAAATCTTTCCTTCTTGTTCTAGCATTACTTTCACTCCTCTACGTTATTTTCTGGAGACAAACAACGAAAAAATATTGTGCCTGATTGCACGCGGCCCTTTCAGGTAATACGTCAGAAAGTCCATGCTCATTAAACATTTGGTAGAAATACAGTATTCTGATATTCTCCAAAGACAGCTCGTAAAAAACAAAAAATCATTTTCGTGCAACAGAGAAGGGGAGAGTAAACGATCCTTTCATGGAAGATTCTGAAATTCTACAAACAGCATTCGCCTTTTTTTTGCAACTGAATACTTCTTGCAAGTTAAAAAAGTAAAATTCTACAAACAGCATTCGCCTTTTTTTGCAACTGAATACTTCTTGCAAGTTAAAAAAGTAAAAGATGTAGATGGTGAATATAAAAAAAACTTTTGTTAGCATACCTGCCAGACTCTTTACGAGAAAACTTTCAAGATCTTAGAAATACCATTCCTCAAAGTGACAAAATATTTATTTTCTGGATTTTAAAGAAATCTAAATTATGGGTGTGTTGAGGTAAAGAAGAGAACTAAAAAGCATTTTTGCAGTAGTGAAAAAGTCTAGTAGTGTTGCATGCTAATATCTTGTCGACTTACAAAATTTCACATTAGTGATGTATTACTTATTTATCACATTCCTCGCAGCCTAATGCATACACGAGAAGATAAATTGCATGCGCACTACCCTGTCTTCTTTGTGAAACTGTTTTTTTTATAATAGTTCAAAAGTGATTTGATTAGAATTGATTTCAAAACTAGCCAGCTTTTTATGAAGCCGTTTTTATCATAAGTTGAAAACATTACACACGTCATACGTTATGACGCCAAGCAATCTGTGTAATAATTTTATCTTATTGGTTACAAGTAATTAGGCTGGCAATGCTGAGAAGCTATAACGCTTGTAAAAATGGTCAGCTTTTATTATGCTGCTAATATCACGAGTGGCCCGACACGGAAAATCGGAAAAGAACTGTGGGCTCAATTCAAAAAGGTACCCAATAGTTATCCCAGGTGGCTGAACTGGTTGTCTGCAACCATTAAAGGTTCAATTAGCAGGATGTAGCTACAACAAATAACTATGATTGAAGGGAAAGTATTTTCTTTTCCGAATGCTCTTACGATTATCCGACGCGCCTCTTCAAAGACCCTGTATTTATGGTAAAACCAGAGTTATATAGGCGTTTAAAAAATTGTCCAATTAGACCTACTGCATTACCATAGAGCGAGAACTACAATGGTAATACTTTATAATCTTTGATGCTCAACTTTAGGGGCGAGGTTGTCTCACCGAAAGAAATGAGCGCAAGAGTTGTGCTAAGTCATTAACATAACAAAAAACACCATCTTATAGAAATACAGTCACCACGGATAGTGGTGGCGAATATATTACGTTCACGCTTTTTATATACACGCGGCTTGAAATGGTTTTTTACAGAGAATACAACATAATGCTTGACCTGCATCCATTCGTATACCCATAAAAACGCTCTTTTGAAGCGCTTTTTTGCAACTTATTTGAACGCGTACACATTCTAGCATACAAAAGCTATTTCCTCTAATTTGTTACCACAAATGAAGAGGAAATTATTTATGCTAAAACCGAAATGCGCTTTAAATATTTGTGGGCCAGCTTATGTACATGTTTACAACGTAAAAATAGTCAGAATCACGCACTACTGCCGGTTGCTCCCCCCACGCCACCGAGTGCGCCAGTGGCACCTGATATGCCGCTTCCTCCTGCTCCACCTGCTAGTGCCGCACCTCCTTCTGCACCACCGCCTACTACCGCACCTGCGGTGAAAATGTTTTGTTACGTTTGCAGCCATTAGCAGCAAATGATTGGCTCGCTTAAAGGGCCGAAAATTGGCCGAGTTCAGCAAGTCGTTTTCGTGCGTGCTTTTATAGATTTCAGTGTAGTATACGAGGTAATATGCGTCAACTACCAACTCATAATAAGATCCTGTGCGTCATGGCATCAACAGGCAAAAAATAGTGTCCAATATTTGCCTTAATGACTACTGACGGCTGTGAATGACACTCTCATATTTCAATTATTATAGTGAGCAAACTTGACACAGCAGTAGGTATGGAGCAAGACGGTATGAATCTGAAGTTGTTCAGATTTGTAGATTACTACCTTGTTTTGATAAAAAACGATCTGAGTATGAGCACGTTAGTTATTGTTTTAAAAGCTTTTTAAGAAAAACGGGTGTAGCTTACAGTTTACCTTTGAGGTGCCAAAGAAACCACGCATTCAGCTTCTGGACCTAAAAATTAGTCTCCTTTCCACACGTGTTGGTAAGCGTTTGTCTGTGTCCTCTCTGAGTGTGTGTATTTCTGTGCTTGTTTCATCATGAACCTTTACTAACACGCCCAACTGGCAGTCATCCTAAATGGATATATTTAACCTATAAAGTGGATGAAGGAATGACTCCCGCCATAGTTCAGTTGATAAAGCATCGCACGCGTTATTCGAAGGTCACAGGTTCGCACCTAGGATACTAAGTGAAAGTCTACTAAGTACTTCCGAGTAAGCTGGAACAAAATATGGTCCAAGTCAGAAACCGCCAAAACAAAAAATGCACACCAAAAGGTCGCCCAAAAGTGTCATTGCCCTAAAGTTCTCAGTTTCTTTTTCTATACTTTCATTTGTGTAAACACATCCGCATAGTAACCAGAACAAATCGGGTATTTGGCTTTCTTGCTTGCCACAACATTCAATGAAAAGACATAAGTAGGACAGTAGCTTTCTTTCAGAACATATCAATGAACACGCTTATTGTATGGTATGAAAAAATTGGCAGACCTCATCGTGCACGTACAGTGGGAATGGATGATTTGCGAACCACAAATGAGGAAGGTTGATTTGTCAATTTAAGATCAGCACAACTTTACAAAGTGGACGTAAATTATACTGTACATGACTTCGATGTCATGATTATCATGTTTGGACGTGTCATTTACCTTATTTATCTATTCACGTCACGTCATACTAAACTTGGTATGCGTGGAGCTAGCGAAACGGCCGTGAGCACGCTATGAGCGTAGCATCTAGTCAACTTTTACATGACACGGGTATCATTATTATCATCTTTGGACGTGCAATGGAAGTTATTACTGTTCACCTCCTGAACCCTGGGGCAATAATTGTATGACCACGCCACCCGGAGCAGTGAATATTCCGCCTGCATTGGTATAATTGAGGTTATGAGCGAATATATTCATTCCAAGGGCAGCATTCTACTCGTGCTTACATGATAATGGTACCTTGTAATCAACTTACCTCCATATATTTTTCCTGACGTAGTATCTGTAGTCGCACCGGAAGTTGTCGAAGTTGAACCTCCGGTTCCCACTCCTCATATACGCCAAAACGAGAAAAAAAAAAAACGTAAAAACGTTTTTTTATTGTTCAAAGGGCCGACAACCAATCCTTCTCAAACCGGTTTTTGTAATTAAAAAAAAAAGCTTCCACTCAGCAGTAGTGAAAGCTACAGCGTTTGATGTGAAAGATAATAAATATTTAGCAAGTAGAGTTTATCGATCGGTGAAACTAATAAAGGCACTAGTTCCTGTAGCCGCATCGCTAATAAGCGATATAACTACATGTAGCTCTCACCACACACTCTTCTTTACGCTCAATTTCCTGCTTTTACTGGACTGAGTAGAACTGTGGCTAACCACCTTCGTACAGAAATTTTTAACTGTTTTGTGAAATAGAAAAGGCGGGTAGAATAGGCGTCTGAAATGGTCGTCGTCACATGAGGGCCTTGTGCCGCCTCGCGAGGCATATGCTTGTGTCACTCCTGCAATTGGATGGCCTCAGCTGGCAACGTTAAGGCTACCGTTTATGGCCATCCGTTCCGTTCATACAGCAATCTATTGTTGCGCCATGTTCAGTTCAAGAAATGAAGGTGTATCTCCACATTTCAAGTTTCAAATATATATTGTATGGTGTAGTGAGTGTCACACAAACCACCAACCAGGAACCCCCATAAAAATTATGTAATCGTATTTATTTTGCCAGGAGCGGTGCCAATAGCCATTATGCACCAGTTTACTTAACAAATATAACATATACTCCTTTCATGCAAAAAACACTTTTGGTTTCGGTCAATGTAATATCTCCGCATTTTGTTTGTGCGATTGCCTTAACTCATGTTCTCAGCCTTTACCTGTCCCACTTAACACTACTGGAACAACAGACATGTAAATCGTTCGGCAAGTAGATATGTTGCTATTATCGCGAACTAAGTTAGCCGAGAAGGTGAACAATACAGCAAAACTTCTTAAGAGTATTCAGGGCTTTCGTTTATTGCACTGCTAGAAAATTATTTATGGTGCGCAAGTTAAAAGAATCAAGGCAGATTTGCACTAGCGGTGCCAGCATAATGGAAGTGCTGAGCTGTGCGGCCTCCCCTGTTTTCTCCTTCTTCCTGCTCTCTTTACTTTTCTTAAATGTCTCTTCCTTTTTTGTCTTTGTTCTTTCACTTTTTATTCTTGTTTATTTATACTTTCTTCCTATTTTTTTCCTTTTTACTACCTCTTCACAATTCTCACTTGCTTCCTCTTTTTTTCTGAACTCATACGAGGTTTGGGGTGCGTTATGACACGTGACGACCGCATACGACATTACACGAGAGCGTAGGCCTGTAGAGTGCTCCACAATCCATTTCACAAACGTGGTCAAACAACAAAGCAAGAAGACTTCTGCTTTGGGTGATCTCGCGCTCAATGTGCTATTGATGGCCATGCATGCCACACGTGCTATCGTCGGTCTTACGCCAAGCTACCTGAAACGACGAATGCAGTCGTAAGTCCGTGCCGCTTTTGTTATCTACACTCAAAAAAGTATGAAACAAAAAAAAATTCATTTTAAGGCTATCAGTCAAAGTATAATATAGGCGAGCTCAAGCAACGACATCGAGCATGCAGGTGCATTGTATACTGCATGGAGTATGCATTATACGTACAACGCACAATTAGGGTGTGAGCCGATAAATAACATCATTTACAGTAGGAAGTTCTACCTAATAGTGAGCATTGTTAAGCTCAAACAATGACTTTAAATGACCTCGTCAAAAGCAGAGCTGCAATATATTCACGTGGAAGCCTTGATTTGACAGAGTATTTGATTTTTACCAACATCGTGGTTGTAGAGCACCTTGTATTTACAGCCAAAACTAATTAAGTTTGTTACAAGACATTTCAATATAATGAAGCTTCAGGGCTCCCCGAGCTGACCAACAAAACTTCCGCCCGTGGCAGTGGTTGTGTGATTGATTTGCTCATAAATATTTTTGCTCATAAATAAATAATACAGTGTGTTGTGCGTGAACTCCTTTCCGCTACATGCGTATGTTACCGCTTCGCAGAAGATGTCCGGCCAACGCAGAATGAAATAATCTAAACGTGTCATTCAAACTAACTTTTGTACTGTATCATCGAGCAAACAAGGCTTCTGTACTTTGCGTGCGAATTTCTTCACCGACTATAGTTTGCTGTAAAGTCTATGAATTTCATTTTAACGATGTGTCGGTATACCTTGGTAAATTGCCACCACTACACACGTTTTTAAAATTCAAGGCAAAGAGCATACAACAGCAGTGATGGAAGGTTCGTGTGGAGGTGTACAATCACCTTCTCCCATTTTCTCCATTTAAAAGCATGATTAAAAAATCCAGCTGTATAGAAAGAATGCCTGAGCGAAAAGGCAATTTTCATAAATGAGCAGTCTAAATTTCACCACCAAAATATTTCTGATTCAATCATTGCTCTGTCGTAGTTAAGTAAAAAAATTTAAAGGTACAACAAGGTTTAGTTCTTTCTATCCTTCTGATCTTCTTCCCTTTCATCACTCCCAGAACACGTGGACTCATCTTTTTGGCATGAGAGGCAAAGAACAGAATGAAAGAAATAAATATATATAGAAACAGAAAATAAAGTTAGTGAAATTGAGACGATAGAAAACACATTGAAGTGAGTGGCAAGCAGAAGAATCTAGTGTGGGGATACTTGCTCCCCTACCTACTATATGTGTTGACCGGTCAGCTACCTAGGCAAGCTAGCGGAGGATAGCATAGCTTGTAAAGTATGATATAGCAAGTATGTGCGAACGGTAATTTATTATTAGCATGAGAGAAAGTAAGGGGGGTGGGGAAGAGACAAAGTAAAAGCGTGATGAAAAGCATCAACCCACCTTAAGTGGTGCACGGCGCCACTTTGCTGCTGTGTTCATGGTTAACAGCTACTGAAAGCGCTAATAAGGTTGCAAGGTGGCTAGTTGATACGTTGCAGGGAAAGAAGAAAAACATAGACAACACAGAGGGAAGCGCAAGGTAACAACCACTTCATTTTGAGCATGGACAACCAATGATCGTCATGCCTTCATGTACAGCCAATATAGATGCCTACGATCCAAATATAATAGTTGTTTGTTTTCGCATTACTCTGTGTCATCTCTCGTTTTTGTATACCTTGGAGCGCATCATTTTCGTAACAATTGCAAGGTTGTAAATTTACTCTTGGGCACGATAGTAAGCCACCTGGAGCCTACGTAGTTTGAAGTCATTTTGTTACATGAAGCAATGGTGCTCTTGGACACTGTTCAATCACTGCTATGTTCCTGCATGACGCAATTTTGGTGTAAGCGGCAACATGTTCTTTACAGGTTGCGCTCATCAGTGCTTCGGTAGCTGTATGCTCAATGAAATCATTTGAATTTCGTTACGCAAAAATAATCATTATAGGCCGCCTTTTCTGAATTCCAAGCTTTATGGGTTTTTCGCAATTTTTTTTATTGTTTCGTTTGACAAAACCTCATAGGTGCAGTAATTTGAATAATATAACTTTCTTCCTTATTTTTTCACATAATGTGTTCAGCCATATCAAGATGCCAGCCACTCAAGAAAAAGTACTTGTAGAAACAGCAAGCAGATTTCACATTTGCCTCATTTGTTCAAGACTTTGGACACTCTTCTTGAAACATTGTGTAAACGATCTAAATGCGTTCCGTGAAAATATTTCCTTCAGAAATTCACTCAAACTAATAGTAATAAACACTAAATGTATGGTATATGTCTAAGGTTAAACTTTATTTGCGCAAGCAAGTTTCTTATTTTAGTTCTACACATCACGAAACATTGAATGACAAATAAAAGGCACAGTTACGTGTAATTCCTTTTTGTATGCATGGTAACTCTTTTAAGCTGACCAAAATGTCTGACACGAGGAAAGGAAAAAGTAATCCAATCAACAAAATTGTTATTAGTGTAATAAATATGCACATTTATCCCATATAAATTTATGGTGATACGTACAATCATCAGCATGTATTGTTCATACTGTGTGTAGACTGCACGCGTAATAGGTTCAGTGCAAGTATGTTCTTTCACCGACTAATGCAATATAGATATAAGGTTTGCCGAAGCAACGAGAAAAACCACCTACCAACATGCGCTCCCGTCAACAAACCACCTCCCGCTGCCGCACCTGCATGTGCGGGCAGAGCTGGATGAGTTGCGACAAAACCACGGGAAAGTAAAAACAGAAACTTTCAAACTTGGTTCTGAGTGTGAAAACTAACGTTACATTATAATCAAAGTTTGGAAGATTGTGGCATTTATTTCGCTGTTCAGTCTTTTTTTCTCAAAGGCAAACAGCAAAACATTATGGCACCTTCGTGGCAACACAGGGATTTAAGTAATACGTCGAAAAACCCACCAGCATTGAAAAATTCGTAGAATGAAAATATTCAAATATTTTTTGACGACAATCCGTAAAGAATAGAAATTATTTTCGTGTTTCAGAGATCTAGAGAGTAAATAATTCAGTGAAATAGGATAGTAAAATTACAAAAATGACTCGTGCTTTCTCGTTTTATTAATTTTTATTGATTTATTTTAAGCTAGGAAAAGAAACGTAGATGGTGAATATTGAGTATTTATAATAGCATACTTATCAGTATTTCTACGACTAATTTCAAATGTCTCAGAAATACAATGACTCATAACAAAAAATTATGTATTGTCAATGTTTCAAGAAAACTATAAATCAATGCGTATTAAACAGATGAATGTTTCTTGCAGTATAGAGAACGTTTAACGCTGGAGCTAATGTATTGTCGACGTACAGTAAGTTACACATTGGTGATATAGATACGTTTTTGCCTAGCGCATTTCGTGCGGCCGAAAGTGTACACAAGAAAATAAATTGCACACTCAAAACCTTGCTTGCCTATAAAACACTTTTTACGATAGAAAAAGGTGATTATATAAAATCTTGTGTTTGGACTAGCCAACTTTTTATGAAACGGTTTTTAAAGTAAGTTAAAAACGTCATACACGTCATATGTTATCATGGTAACCGATCGGCAAAATAATTTTATTTTGAAGATTACAACATACTAGAAAAAATATATATAAGAATCTATAACGCTTACAAAACTGGTCAGCTTTTATCGCCCAGTAAAAAATTGCGAGTGATCACGTACTGGCACTCTCAAAAGAACTATGGGTTCATTGCAAAAGCCCTAATAGTTTTTTTTTTACATTTGGCCAAACCGGCGGCCTGCAATATTAAAAGTCCTGATACAGGTCATGGGATTGAATCCAGGCTGCGGCTGCTGCATTTCCGATGGAGGCGGAAATGTTGTAGGTCCGTGTGCTCCGATTTAGGTGCACGTTACAGAAACCCAGGTGGTCGAAATTCCCGGAGCCCTCCACTACAGCGTCTCTCAAAATCATATCGTGGTTTCGGGACGTTAACCTCACAAATCAATAATTCCTTGACTCGCCTATACAGAGATTGAAATTTTGTTGAGTTAAGCAGGTTATTTTGTGCTTATTTGCGACAAATTCAATTGAGTATACAAAAAACAAGGGTCGGCTAACAACTTGTATTAAGACCACGTGCTTACGCGATGCGAAAATGAAAAAAAAATTGTGTTCAACACCAGCCATAATGTCTACTCATGGTGCTGATTGACACCTCCACGTTTAAATGCGCATCGCTTGCGTTATTCGAAGGTCACAGGTTCGGACCCATACTACGAAGTGCAAGTATACGGCATATTTTTGATTAAACCGAAACAAAAAATCGTCCGAGTTCGAGATCACCCAAAAGTGTACACCCCAAAAGACTACCAAATGTGTCCTCATGTCAAAAAGTTAGCCAGTTTCTTTCTGTACTCATTGGTTGATACAAACATATCCATACAGTAGGCAAAAAAAATGTATATTTGGCCATGTTTCTTGCCACAGCATTTAATGCACGCATATAACAAACACTGTAACCTTTTTTTCCAGACAGATCAATGAACACGGTTGTGTCGGCACCAAAGATACCAGCCATGGAAGTCATAAGTGCTTACCTCCTGAACCTGAGGGCAGCGCCTGAATGACCACGCTGTCAGGCGTACCAGATGTTCCGCCTGAATTGATATAATATAATTTGATTTATGAGTAAATATGAATTGATTTTAATGGCTGCATGATACTCGTGCTTATATGATAATAGCATCTCGTAATCAACTTACCTACAATTACTGTGCCTGAAAGCAAACCTGTACTTGCTTTAGAAGTTGAAGAGGTTGAAGCACCGGTTCCCAATGCACCTAAACGCCAAAAAAAAAGAAAGGAAAAAAACTAAGAATGCTCTTTTCAATATTCATAAGAGCTGACAACCGAATCTTCACAAGCCTGTTGTTTTGCTACAATAAACGATCGCACTCAGTAGTAGATAAAGCTACACCAATGGATGTAAAATAATTTTGATAACTTGCAAGTAGAGTTGCTTGATCTGAGGCATTACTAAAAGAGTTAAACCTTTTAGCAGCATAGCTAAAAAGTGATATCGATACCGATAGCTCTTCTCGCAAGTTCTTCATTAGGCTTGATGTTCTGCTTTCACTTGACTGAGCAAAACTGTAAATTCCCACCTTCACACAGACGTTTTCAGCATTTTCGTTGAATTGGAAAAGCAGGTAAACTGAGTGTCTCAAATGCTCGTCGTCACATGAAGTTCTTTTACCACATTGTGAAGCAGGCCCTTGTGGCACTCCTGCGTTTCGTTGGCAGGTGTTGCTAATCTCTCAGCTAGTAACGTTAAGGATGCCACTTAGGGCTATTGTTTCCCACGCTAATCGAAGGTGCGCCATGTTCTGTTCACTAAAAACGACGGCGTATTTACAGATTGAAAGCTGGTAAACATTGTATGTATCGACTTGTTGTGAATTCGCAGACTAATAGACAAGCCATCAATCGTGAACACTAATAAAAATCACGTGATCAAAATCATGAGCATCCTATTTATTTTTACCAGGCCTTACACCAATAGCTATTTCGCGAGTTTTGTAAAGAAATAAAGATACAAAACTTCATTTCGTGCAAAAACCTCGTTTGGTTTTAGCCAATGCAACACGTCTTCTTTCCATTTGTGAGATAATCTTATTTCATGTTCTCACCTGCTACCTGTCCCTTTAAACACTGCTATAACTGCGGATAAGATATTTGAATCGCTCTGGAAGCAGATATGTGCCAAATACCGTGGACTGTGTTACCGTACAGATAAACCCAACAGCTGAACTTAATTAGTGTGTTTGAGCTCCCAATTTATTGCATTACTAGAAATTATTTTTTGATAGTGTTCTACTTAAAAATTAAGGGAGCTTCACGCTAAAGGTGCAAAGCCGGAATGAAGGGCTGAGCTGTGCAGCCTCCTTTGTTTCTTTTTTATTTGATCTTCCTTTCTGCTCCCCTGCTTTTGAATGTCTTTTCAATTTTCTATGTTTAGTCTTCTTTTTATTGATGTTTATTAATGTGTCAACCTATTTTTATCTCTTTTCTACTCGCCCTTTACATTTATCACTGGCTTCCTTCTTTTCTCTATTTACATGCAGTTTTGCCGAGCGATATCAGCATACGAGAACACACGAGAGCCCGGGCTCCTCCACACTCGATGTCATTTACGCGATCGAAGAACAAGAACAAGTATACTTCTGCTTGAGGTGAGCTTGGGCTATGTGTGTTACAGAGAGCTGTGCTACATGTGTTTTCGTCAGCTTTACTGCAAGCTGCACGAAACTACCAGAAAATATGACAGTCTGTCCCCCTTCAGTGATTTCTATACAGAAAAAATCAGACGTAAAAAGTAATCTGTTCCACAAAATTTGAGAAGACATAATCTAGGCAAGCACGAGCTACGACATTGAGTATGAAAGCGTCGAAACGTACAATGTGTTGTTAAAGTGAAGTTGAGATTATGTGCGCTTGTGATGAAAATCACTTCCAGCCATATGTTCTACTTGTTGATGAACTTTAATTACGCTACAATGGAGACCACCGCTGACGTCTACACAAGCACAGCTGCATTATTTTGCGCACAAATCTTGATTTGACAAAGTATTTCACTTTTGACAAAGTCGTGGTTGTTGAAGACCACGTATCTTGAACCTCGATATAGGGAAATTGGTTTATGTGGTTTTAAAATAATGAAGCTGCAGTGCTACTTGAGGTGACTGATCTAAAATTTAGCCAGTCGTTGTGATCGTCTGATTAAGTAACTGGTAATTACTGTCAAACCTTAACCTACAACAACACGATGTTTTGCGCCTGAGTGCTTTTCTACTACACGTGCGTGTTTTCTCACAGGAGAAAAGATTTTTCATCAGCGTGGCATCAAATATTTTAGTTGAAGCGTTATTCATACAAACTTGTACTACATCATCAAGCAAACAATTCTCCTTTACGTCCAAGTCTTCCGCGCTTATAGTTTTCTGCAAATGACTACCAATTTCAGTTTAATGAACTATCAATGTAATGAAGTAAATTGCCATCACTATGTACTACTTTTTAGTGATGACAAAGTGTACACGACATTAGCGATGAAACAACTGAGCATAGTGCTAAAAAACACCTACTCCCAGCTCCACCAGACACAGACGTTGTTGCAGAAGCAGCTCCAGAGCCATAAGGCCCGCCAGAGTTTACACCGCCTGCATAAAAAGGAAGAAAAAGAGAGAAAAACACTTTTCTTCCATAAACCCTTTAAATTCGATCACTAAGATAGTGCTGGTTCAAACGTTGTGGTTAGCGCAGTTAGGTAAAAAAAGTGTAAATGTAACGTTGTTAAGTTCCTTTATTTTTTTCTATTGGAATTTGTGCGCTGATGTTTTCGCCATAAAATGCTGTATCGAGAACAAACAAGAAAACTACACAAAGAGGGAGAAAAATAGATCGAACTTTAGCAAATAATGAACTAGATCCACATAACAAATGAATTTCTTGTACAGGCAGACTCTAAGCCACGTACCCACTATTTGAAGGTGATTGCCCTGACCAGTCCTGTATGCAGGCAGGCTGGCTGATCACCGCATAGCTGGTTAAGTACAATATAGAAAGGGTGGCGGGAAGGCGAACAAGTCTGAACAGAATAAAAAAGAGGAAAGAGACAGAGTAAAAAGTTGCACAGAAGGAAAGAAAAGAGGTATAAAGAAAAACAAAGCAATGAAAGAGAGGAAACGCACATAGAGAGAGAGAAACCAAGAAACAGAAAAGGGCCCCACAAAAAGGGAAAGAGAGAGCTAGAAGAAAGGACAGACATAGCTAGAGAAATAAAAACTGAAGCAGGCAGCGATGAAAAAGAAAACAAAACGCATGTGATTCCCCTGTAAATGACTTGATAAACACGAAAGTGAAACGTGTCTTCACAAAAGTAGTTGAGCGTTTATGGGATTCGAAGCAGTTTATGAGCACGTTTGATCCGTTGCCACCCACGCTCAACTACACATGCGCATCCCCATCCCTCTATCTCCTTCCCTATGCTACCCCCTCTCTCGCCTCGCAACTGCGACGCAGGCAGCGTCTACTAATGTACTCTTGCTCCTCTTCGCTCTCCTAGTCAACTCTTACCACGGCGTCCACACCCCGATAGCACATGCCCGTCGTTTTCTTCTCTCCTACGCTTTTCCCCTCTCTACCCTCGCAAAGCCGATTCGGACAGCTTCTGCTAGCGAGTTTTATGATTGAAAAGACCAACTTCAAGCTTTTTTTTATTGTCTTGAATATCAAGACTGTTCAACTTTCACAGCTATACATATCGATCAAAATGCAAGTGAGTCACAAATTACACCCAGAAAATTTCTTGAAGTACCGTCATCTCTTAGCTTACTATTATTCAATACTATGGCATTCTTCACAACGGCTCCATGCGCACAATTCAGTCTGATACATCCTCTTGGCCTCTCAGCACTTGAAGAAAATGGCACACAGATTCGGAAGAATATTGGCGCACAAATAGCACTTATACATCCGCCTTTTCAAAGGCACATCGGGTTTTCCAGATATTTTGCAGGCCCAGAAGCATGACTGCATCGTAAGGTACACCTGCGTCGATTTTAACCGAGAGAAAACGGAAGCCAAGACCGAGTGCTCGTGCTGCATATCCAATTACTGGCCATCCCATAAATATAGACCTTGGATCTTGACCTCCAAGGTAGTGCCAGCGGGAGAGTTCTCTGTTATATTGTTGAGCAATGAAAATTTGCAGCGTGCGCATTAACTAAAAGCGGACTGCGGGTTTCTTTGCGCAAACGGAGTCTGCTCTGTTTCATTGCCCATTGGCAGCAATTGACATGTTCCACTAGGAACCAACGTAGGAACCACCAGTCTATCACCGGGTACTTTATGCCTTTCCAGGTTTCTGCCCTTTCGCAACGCCGCGATGAGCTCCAGCGTCAATGTTAGCAGTAGTGTAGGCGTTGGCGGCCGCTTCTTTGCACCTGCACTTGATTTTCTTCAGTGGGGTATGGTGTAATTTGTACCTTGTTTCACTTTAAGGATGAAGGAATGAAAGCTACAGCAACTAATTCTATTGTCACATGAAGAATGTCAAGCATCTTGAAACCTAGAACGTGCAGCTCAAGAAGAATGTACGCACGAAATGAGCGTACACAGGGCGAGCGCGGACTTGGAACCCTCACGGCTCCACACTTGAAGCGCGCGGCTCAAGTAGAACGGAAGACGTACGAGGCGAACGCACAAGTATACACAGAACTAGCCCGAAGAACTGTCACAATTCTGACTTGTAAGTGTGCGAGCAGCGTGCTCCTTTCGTGAACGCGGCGACGGTAGCGAGCGAAGAGATCTTTGTGCGTTCCTGGATCCAATAGAAGCACGAACAAAACCAGTGGAATAGATGGTATTACTGCTCGCTTAGTGAAAGATAACATTGATATTTTGAGTTCCATCTTGTGCCACGTATTTAACCATTGCTTGCGTACGTCGACGTACCCATCTTGTTTAAAAAACGCCAAAGTTGTGCCGGTATATAAAGAGGGCAATCGCTCTGATCCTTCAAGCTATCGGCCCATATCTGTGTTAAGCATTATAAACATCATATTTGAAAAGATTCTTGGAAAACGAATGCGCCTATTCTTAAAAAAAATATAATGCTTTTTGCCCGGAGCAGCATGGATTTATATCACACCATTCCACATCAACAGCTGTCTTATCGTTATCACAGAAGATTAACAAAGCACTGCACAACAACCTTCTTGTGGCAGTTGTCTTCATTGATTTAAAAAATGCATTCGATACCGTCGACCATATTATTCTGATTATGAAATTAAAACACTGTGGATTCCGCGGCAAAGTTTTTAGCCTCTTTTCTAACTACATTGATGGACGTGATCAAATGGTCAACATGCAAGATCTTACGTCGTCATTATTAAACATAAAGACAGGGGTACCTCAGGGGTCCCTCCTGGGGCCACTATTATTCTCACTATACGTAAATGATCCGCCATACATACTCAAATCGGCCGAGTTGCTAATGTACGCTGATGACACAGCTTTAATAGTTACCGCCGATAACATAGCCGATCTAGAATGTAGAGCTAACGAAGAACTAGAAAATATTTTTAAGTGGTTTACAGTGAACAAATTAACACTCAATGCAAAGAAAACCAAATACACCATTTTTTACTGCCGTTACCGAAATGTAAAGTGTGAGTCATTTCGACTTACAATGAACAACTACCAACTTGAGCATGTAAATAAATTTAAATATCTCGGTGTAGTGTTCGACAGCCAATTACACTGGAAAAAACAAATTAACTCTGTTTGTACTAAGCTACCATCTGGCTGCAGTATGCTACTGGCTGCTAGAAATTATTTTAGCAAAAATATTCTCAGAGTCCTTTATTTCTCGTTTGTTCATAGTCACCTATCATACTGCTTAGACTCATGGGGATGGACCTTTAAAACTTATCTTGATCCTATCCGGATATTACAAAAGCATGCACTTAGAATTATAGATTATGCGGCATATAATGAACCCAGTGAGTTTTTGTTTCACAAGTTAGATATTCTACCTTTTGATTACATACGGCAGCATAAAACCGCAGTCACCATCAACAATGTTATTGCACACAGTGTACCTTTCGATATATCTATCTTTTATTCCTCGTCCTGCGTCACTAGATGCATGACATTGCGGAATTTTAATCTTCCACCCACTAAAAACGTGTATGGTGAACGCTTACTACAGTTCGTAGGAGCTAAAGTGTGGAATGACATACCACTTCAGATTAAAGATTCTAGGGTTTTCTCGAGCGCACTCAAAAAATATTTGCTACATGTAGATCAATAGTAATGACCATGTACTAAGCCTTACACATAGTTTGATGTTTTGTATATGCTTGATTACTTCATTAATTATGAACAAAGTGCAAAAATGTGTATCTTCTTGTATTTTTGTTCGTTTGTTGAAAAATCAACGTTTTTTGATGTTTTGATTTTTTTCTTATATACAAATTGTATTCTGCTTGTATACTTTCTCCCGTTAGACCCCTTACTAGCCTATGGCTAAGGGTCTAATCAGTGTTGTGCATTTCTTGAAATGTGGTCATAACAACCTTATTAAAATGTAAAAAAAAATGTAAGATAAACGCCCGCGTGCGATACCACGCCCCGAGGAGGTAGTAGAGGCGCATGCTTAACGCTACGCCAGGGGCAACGACCTTCAGATCACGACTTTCGTGCCAATTCGCGGCTGATGATGAAAACGCGCTGTGGTCGAGCTGATCTGAGGACCGCGAAACGGTCCTCAGATTAAGTGTATATGAATGCTGATCTGAGGACGACGAAACGGTATTAGGTGTATATGAATAGCTTGCCGTTGGCAAGCTGGACTAAGGACGCTTCGTGGCGTAGTGCGTTTGCGCCGCACGCTGCAGAGCGAGTGTTAGTAGGTTCGACGTTCGATGGTGAAGCTTTCCCTTCTCGTTTGGTTCTTTGTAACCTGTTTCCAAGTTACCACTTGATGACTCTGATGGAAGTGTGTTAACGGAGCTGCGTTGAACCCTGGAATAAAACACTTTCGTGTCAAGCTCTGACAATTTATAATAATAATTACTTACTCATTACAAGACAGACTCAATTTCGCGTTTGCTACATAAAATCAAGTAAGCGTGCCCGTAACTAAACACCTTAATGGCAGTCTCATAAAACACTCTACAGAAGTTTCGCGGTCTTGCTGAGATAGAGAAAACATAGTGGGAGCTAGGTAGTTAAAATAGTGATAACCTTAGACACAACGAAATTTTCTCCATGTTATACGAAATTCGCTTTTTTCCTTCAACGAACGTTCAATTGAAGACTTCAAAAATGACCTCTATTGAAGCATAACATTTTCTCTCTAAATAGAGATTGCTGCATTCGCTCTCATCAAAAAAGATGAATTTATTTAAATATTCGTCACGCAGCTAGCATTAGCAAACATATTTTACACCAACCATCAGATATGCGCAATGTACTTCTCAGAAACCTATTTTGTGATAAATACTTACCAACTAGCACAGCACTTTGTCGTTCTAAGACAGAGCCGAACTCCACAAAAAAAAGTAACATGTACTTGTTTGTAGCAAAACCTTGTCGTCTACTGTGAAACCTATTTTTCTCTAGAACAATTAAAAATTAGGCTTTTTTGCCAAAAATAAGTCTTGGTGAAACATAATCATCATAGTTATTTTTTCTAGAGCAGACTTACACATGTACAAAAAGATGAACCGGTGCCAGCGCTTTTTCCAAGTCTGTGCTAGGAGAAAAATTATTACAATCGGTAAATACCAACTAGCTCGTCTTCAAATATTACTGCTGAAAGTTAGTCATTTTATTTGGTAGCGATACCTGCCTGTTCCAGCAAATGTATGTACACAATATTCTGCATAATATAAAGGTTTGTTGAACAGTCGAACACCCATGTCATATATACAGATTAAAGGACTTACTTTACAGCGACTGAAGTAACTACACTCGAAAAAGTAGACCCGTGAAGTCAGTGAAAGTTGTTGTAATAATGGTAGCAATAGTACTTACTTCCGGCTGAAGAGCCAGATGTAGTCGATCCTCCCACGGATCCATATGTGCCACCTGCACAAGAAATATTGTGACAGCCGTAAGTATCACAATGAGAGTATCGAATTCGCAGTCTATAAAACTAAATCTCAATATTACCATCATCAGTGCAAAGTAATAATCAATATAACAAGCTATTTACCTTTTGCTGTGCACCGTTTCTATAGAACACTGCGCATATTGCCCTCAATGCAGTGATGCGGGTTGTCAGTGATGTCGGTGTAATGATGTGGTGTGCTGGAGGCATACTAGCTGAAGCTATAATTTGAAATATTGGTTAAGGCCAGTTGTAAAGTGCTTAAAGTGCGCGTGTCTTTTTCACATTCTCAAACGATATTACCACTGTGTTTTTTTACCTGCACTTTTTCTTGATGACGCGTGATTGATTTTGCGTTGTTTTGAAGAGGCTTGTTTGCTTATCCACCATCAAACTGGACACCCCGTATCTAACATTAAAAAATAATCGATTAATATTGTGTTATACAAATTTATTTCGTTTTCACAGTAATATTAGCACCAATTCTGTACTTTACGTGAAAAATAAAAAAAAACATTCGGTGAACCAGCTTGCTCAAATTGTTTGCATTTATTGGGACAATGCGTGGATAAAACTTAGTAAATTGCCGATTTTGGTTAATTTCAATATCAATGTACAATTTGGGCACATAGAACTGACACAGACAAAAAAATGATGGAAGACAAAGAATGGTGGTAAAAATACCTACCCACAGTTCCTTCTGTCGGAGAGACGGCTGTGGGACCCACTGCAGGTTTGTTAGTAGTTGACTCACTTTTGTCTTCACCACCTATATTATAGCAATAAAAGAGTGAGAGGTATATAGTTATTTCAGCCGGCAAGCGAACTAAGCCAGCTGCAGAAACATATGAGTGTAAAAAATACCCTCAAAAGACCACTACATTTAAGCAACTGCTAACGCCACTTTTGCACTCCATCTGCCCCGTGATATCGGTAGGTGCCCTTTTGGTACTTTTTTTTGTTTGTCATCCACTTGATATTCTGTTTCTCTTTCAAAACATATGTACGGTTTGCCCTAACACGCACTGCGATAACTTCGATGTCTAAGTGAGCGTGTACTGAGAGCGAGAACTGAGAGTTACAAAGAAACAGAAATAAATACAGAAATACCTAATTCGTGAAGCGAAAGACTCTTAGAAAGGCATAGAAGTAAAAAAAAAGATAAAAAATTGCAGAAGAAAACAGGACGAATAGAAAAAAATCTGAGTGAAAACAAAATAAAAAAACCTGCAAAGAGCAAGAAGGTAACAGTGACCACAACCTAGAATCTCGTGAACATCGCTGCCTCTACAGAATTACATCTCCAGTGCAAAAAGTATTGTCGTTTTATCGTCCTGGTTCTGTCTTACGAAGGTAAAAGAATCAATGACGTCGTGATATTCTACTGAGATGCACAAATGGTGATTTACAGCTGAGATACAGTGAAACAATATATTACCCATTTTTGGCAATGAACTGTGTCGCATCAGCACTGAAGAGGTAGCCGTGTATTCAAGTTGTGTATCACTTACAACACGGCAGATGGTGCCCTGGCGCTGATACGTACCACGCATTATAAAGGGTGCAGGGAGTGATATGTGCTGGTTATTCACAATATTTTGAGTTTTATGTTCAACTCGCATCAGCTTTCTTGTGTTTAGACAGTGACAGTGCAACACAATGGACTTTCTTTTTTTATATAGCAAGAAATAAGATAAATTTTTTGTACTGTAGATTAGTGTGAGTATTTTCTATTTCATAATCGCTGTCATTCGCAAATTTCTACGTTGCACCAATTCGGAATTTACCTGTATTACAGCTTTATGCCAACGTACAGCTTGCATAAGAGCATCTATTCAAAGAACGCTAATACCACATGTACTTTATACCTTCTTTAGCCTGTGTACTAAAACAATCGATGCAACGGCATCTTGTATTAGCACGACTCATACAGGATAACAACCGCGACAAACATTAGGAGACAGATAGCGCCTAGATTTCTCGTGTGTTTTGTAGTCGCTCTTTTTTTTTTGCATGTGTGGCTGGAACAGGGATTTTGAGGAACCTATATTTTAAAACGTAGTCGGGCATTCTTCAAAGCTTCTACTGTGACTTTGAAGACTAGAAAAGCACAGCGGCAGTCTTGAATAAAAGTGTGCCCTGTGGATTGTCGGATTTAGTAACACCCTAAGATCAACAATTTTCGCCATTTCTGAATGAAAGTAAGATGTCCCTTACAGCTCTTCTTTTTGGTGAAGTACTTCCCGACGATGTTGAAAAATAATTAGGTCGTGAGAGACCCAGGTTGCCCTGCTGTATCTATCTATATATATATATATATATATATATATATATATATATATATATATATATATATATATATATATATATATATATATATATATATATATAGTCAAATACGTCCTTATTGCGACGTTTCGGCCTAGAGTCTGCCCTTCATCAGGATTGAAGGATGAAATATATATATATATATATATATATATATATATATATATATATATATATATATATATATAAATCCTGATCCTGATGAAGGCCAGACTCTAGACCGTAACGTCGAAATAAACCATGTTGTGACCGCTCACGGAGGATCTACTGGATTATATGCAACGCTACGGCCACTCAACCACCATGCCTGCCTATATATATATATATATATATATATATATATATATATATATATATATATATATATATATATATATATATATATATATATAATATGTGTGTGTGTGGGTGTGTGTGTGTGATTGGTATTTTTAAACGATGAACATCAGCAGCCACAACCCAATGGTTACTTATTTCTCAGAGAGGCCTAATCTGGGCGTTTGTCGTTCAATTTTGTACCTTACCATGCCAAGAATAAGGTTCAGTAAAAGCTATAGACATCTAGGAGAGTGCTGCTTGCGCACATATTCTGGTTGATCCTCCAGGGAAATGTGTAGGTGATGCATCACGCCACTCAATTCAACGTTAAACTTTAATAGCACTGTAATAAATTGAGTTTGCTCGCTTACTAGGACATATATATACATATATATATATAGATATATATATCCTGATCCTGATGAAGGCCAGACTCTAGGCCGAAACGTCGAAATAAACCACGTTGTGACCGCTCAAGGAGGATCTACTGGATTATATGCAACGCTACGGCCACTCAACCACCATGCCTGCCTATATATATATATATATATATATATATATATATATATATATATATATATATATATATATATATATATATATATATATATATATGCAGAAGAATAACTTCGGTTGCCGCAAGGTTATAAATATGAAAGTAGATGCGCTTTCACATAACAACTGTTTATTGTGCCGACGTTTCGACGAGAACCCCGTCTTTTTCAAGGCATAATACTATTTACACATGTTCCGTGTCCTCTTATGGGTATTTTTAAACGATGAACATCAGCGGCCACAACCCAATGGTTACTTATTTCTCAGAGAGGTCTAATCTGGGCGTTTGTCGTTCAATTTTGTACCTTACCATGCCAAGAATATGGTTCAGTGAAAGCTATAGACATCTAGGAGAGTGCTGCTTGCGCACATATTCTGGTTGATCCTCCAGCGAAATGTGTAGGTGATGCATCACGCCCCTCAATTCAACGTTAAACTTTAATAGCGCTGTAATAAATTGAGTTTGCTCGCTTACTAGGACATATATGAATTCAAATACATCTATTGCATGAAAAAGAAAGTAACCAACTGCGTAATTATTTGTCCTATTAACGCTCAAGATGCCATCTAGCAACTTATTGAGCTAGCTTATGTAAAAATCAATAAGCATAGCAACTACAACACAACTAATGCGAATTGATCGCGCGAAAACGCATTCTTGCTCTTCAACCAGTGTTGAATTTGAATGCATAGAATTTGAACAAAGCTGTCTGTTGAAATGTCACGTTTGTTTGTAGAAATAAACTGCGGCATTTGCTCGTAGGTACAATCTTTACCTTAATTTTCCCACCCGTCTCGCGAAAAAAAAATGCTAAAGTACTCAAGATTCACATTGAAAGCAGCACGAATGCCGGTATGTATTTATGACTAACACTTTTTAAATCTGTATCTAACTGCTAACTCAATGTCAACTGGTTCCAAGACCATTCACCGGATGCATAACGCGCCTGTAATGGTTGGAGATGTTTTTCTATTTCTCAGCAACTTATTACCTTCCGACTAAATAAAGACATACATTGTTGGCAAAATACCACATTATTACTAAAAGTTTCCTTTTCTATTGTGGCCCTCACTCTCTTGTACAAACAAATGCACATCACATACAAAGCACTCTAAAGATTTCGGGACATCATTGTCGTACCAACAGCATATATATTTTACAGCAACGAGAGGAACTGCAGGTGACTAAGTTGCCCTGTGAAGTGGGCATCAATGGCTGCCATGTCAGTCACACAACTGCTTACCAAGACTTGATGCGCCAGCTGTACTGGTTCCTCCCGAAGAACCAGACATGCTCCCTATGAAAGAATTGACGTAGTCATATTCGCCATTATTACATGCACTATAAGCCTTCATTCACAGTACAAACAGCTCAACTTCAATGGAACGAAATTTTTATAGTAGGTAATATTTCATATGATTTCACAAAAAGCATTGCGTCTCTGGAAGGTGTTAAATTCTTACTTCATATATAGCAGCTAAGTGTTTTACGATGACATCACCCGTCCTATCACCCACTTCTCATGACTTCAGCAAAAATAATCCGGCATATTTTATGTACGAGCATTCATTCGACAAAGCATTTCAGTTTTGGCAGCATCATGGTCATTTACTTTGAATGTCATTGAAATGCAGTGGTTTATTTGAGGTGTGAATGTAATGACGCCTTAGTGCTCCCCAGGCTGACCAAAAGAAACTGACGCCATTTGCAATGGTAATTTGGTTAAGATGCACGCCGTTTGCGTTAATGCTTTTCTTATAATAGAAGAGCGTCTTGGACCTCTTTTCGGGTGTACGTGTGTATATCTGCAATGCAGAGTATTTACCGGCACCGCGACATCAACTATTGTGATCAACTTGTGATTGGTGGATATGTGGAGTTTAACGTCCCAAAACCACGATTCGATTATGGCGCCGCCGCGGTGGTCTAGTGGCTAAGGTACTCGGCTGCTGACCCGCAGGTCGCGAGATCAAATCCCGGCGGCGGCGGCGGCTGCATTTCCGATGGAGGCGGAAATGCTGTAGGCCCGTGTGCTCAGATTTGGGTGCACGTTAAAGAACCCCAGGTGGTCGAAATTTCCGGAGCCCTCCACTACGGCGTCTCTCATAATTATATAGTGGTTTCGGGACGTTAAACACGACAAATCAATCATCAACGATTCGATTATGAGAGACGCCATAGTTGAGGGCTCCGAAAATTTCGACCACCTGTGGTCCTTTATTGTGCACCCAAATCTGAGCACACGGGCCTACAGAATTTCCGCCTCCATCGGAAATGCAGCCGCCAAAGCGGGAATTCGATCCCGCGACCTGCTAGTCAGCAGCCGAGTACCTTAGCCACTAGACCACCGAAGCGGGGCTGAGATTAACTTGTTAATAAACCTAACTTCTGTACGGCTTCATCAAACAAGCAACGCTTCCATGCATTATTGCGAAAGTGTTGGGTAACAATAGTTCAATTAAACCTCTAATATCTTAACAAAGTGTCGATCTAACAAACTGTATTGCTGTGTTTACCGAATTATTTATATCGAAGGTGAAGTGTATCCAAAAGAAATGATATCATAAACGAGCGGGGTAATAAAAACACCTAGCCACACTTCCTGTAGACCCAAGCAATGTTGTAGAAGTTTCTCCGGAACCACTAGACTCGACACCGTGTCCTCCGCCTAAATAATGAGAACATGAGACAGAGAGAAGCGATTTGTTTAAATGAACACTCATATTCAACAACTAAACGATCAATAATGCAAGAATTGCGCTTGACGTAGTTTGATAAAAAACGTGAACCTAAAAAAATTGAGTACCATCTCCCCGAAGGGAACCCTGATGGAATGCGAAGCAGCAGTGGTGCACACGGCGTTGATCCGGTTGAAGCGGGCATTGATGCGGGTGCTGCAAAAACGGTCTGAAGTGAAACTTGGAGTAGCATTTACTCGAGTGAACTTTTCTTTGAAACGCAAAGACAAAGGAGGCGGGTTGGTTTTCCTATAAGTTTCATCGCAACTGTTCGCTCGATGTACGGTCGAATGTTGCGAATGGTGTCATAATACACGGCGAGCGGTGACCAGCTAGGAAGAAAGTGACGTCAGCGTGCGTGCAATGCGAGAGAAAACTTGACCTACTTGGCCCCGCACCAGACCTGTGGCCAGGGGAGCGTGGTGCAGACGGAGGGACAGCGTTACACAGCCGAATCGAAAAGCTGGTTCGCATAAAAAATGACCAGGTGCCTGCGTGCTTTCTTGCAAAGGTCGTCGAAGGGTGATAGCCTTTTCGCTGTATAAGGCCAACGTGAGAGATATGGCACCATCAGGTAGGAATATGAAGAAACGAAAGTTTCTTTAGAATGCAGAGCCACTGATAGGTGGCAGAGCTGGAGCTTTTTGTCGAAGTGGGAGAAACACCCGCTTTTTTGTTCATAGCATCGCTTTGTCAGAGCAGCGTAATAAACACTGCAGTCACTACTTACGTATTGATGTTGTGCCTCAAATATGCGTAATATTTGGTTTTGATTGACAATGACCGTAAGTGTAAACGCAGAAACGAGATCAAGGGAGGTGGGTGTTGAGCAGGAGACAAAACTTTCCCCGGGTGGCGGAAACTTTGGACGTGAAAACAAAGACAGAGAGAGAGACAATAATTTTTGCGATGAAGTATCCTAGAAACATTGTCGTCTTTCAAAATGAAACAGTTAGCGCAGCAAGTTTACTTGGCAAACTTATGTAACACATGCATTCAGTACACAGTCACACATTTGCGACCACATTAGAATAAGCGCGTTTTCGAATAATGCAATATTTTGGACTTAAGAAACAGCACTTTTCAGGCCTCACTGTAAAAAGACATCTACTAAGCAACATTTATCGCACCTAAAAGAAAACATTCAACAGAAATAAATGTGTGGGGTCGTTAGGTAAAAGTTCCGTTTCCTGTATAAAGCAAATCTGTATGAGTATCTTTGACGCCGCATGGTGCTACACCTAATGATGACCTTCAGGATAATGACCAGATAATGAAACCAAAGAAAATATGGGGGACATTAATTGCACTCTTCAGATAGTATTATTGTAGTGCTTGTGATATAGAGAGAAATATTGTAAAACGGATGAAAAGACGATTTGCCACTAGCGAGGACAGAATCTGCAACCTCCTGATAGGACACCCGGTGCTCTACTATTTGACCTACGGTGGTTGTTGTTCTGTCAACTCTATGAGGCAAATAAGTGTGCACAACCAGTAGCTGTCTACTTTTCTGAACAATCAGGTGCTATGTCATGCCAGCAGGCAAAAAGTGTTCCACAGACGTCGCTATGACTACGAGCGATGCTAACTAATAATTTTTGATTTGCATAGATAAAAACAACCGATTAACGGGTCAAAACGAAGCCAACCGGCGTAGCTCAATTGGTACTGCAGTTGCTCTTAAATCAAGGTCCACGAAGTGATTTTCGCGGTTCAGCGAAACTCATCACATTTTGACGGCATTGTCAAGGCTCTCTTGTGTCCTATGCAATGTGCGAAACATTGTGGAGTACTCGCGTAACAGAGATAAAAAACAGATAAGAATAACTAGTCATGACACAGTAACCTTATGGTAGCGTAGACAGATAGTGCTGCAGCGCCTAACTTTTCGTATTGCAACTTAATTAAATATAACATCTTTATCAATCAACATTATAACCATTTTTTAAGTATGCCAGGCGCAAGGCGGGCATGGTTCTCTAGTGCACACCAAAGTTCTCCAACTTATCTCAGCCAGCGTGCCGCATTCACGCGATGAGGGGAGTAGGGTAGATTTTCTTGGAATGGAAGAAGGTCAAGAAGGGGACTCAGTGAGGCAGTAACAGTCTCTCAGGTGAGGGCACCACAACTGCGACACTTGATGGGGATAAGACGAAAAGGTAGAAAAAAATAGAGTGGTGTGTGTTGTATGAGAATGTACCCAGAAGACTGGCTACACGAAAAAAAAAGAGAGAACAGAAGTTGCTAGCTGTCAGTTCCAGAAAGAAATTTTGTTCATCTGTTTCTTTTTGTGCTGCTCGCAAGAGCCGGGAAAGGGCGAGGCGTGTAAGCGCGGGAGGGGGGGATCATATTATCATGTTACCGCTTCAAGGAAAACGTTTTCCATGCCTGATGTACGGGTCAGCTTTCAATTTGAAGCGAATTATTCTAAGAAGTTGATACCGATCGCCAAATTGACTACAATGTGGACGCCGGTAGAGAAAAAAAATTTGTATCGCGTTTGCGATTCAGCAAGTGGTGACCCCACGAGGCGACTCACTAAAACAATGCCTTTCATGCATGAGTAACTCACGATCGTAGTTACTAAAAAATAAGTTGGATGAAGACAATCATGTGCGGGTGGCGGGCCACCACCTATGGTTCGCGGGCGGCATGTTTCAGACCATTGGTAAACAGAAGTATACAGTTTCTTTTGACACAGTTGTCCTTGCTGTGGTTTTACTCACTCCCCTGATTATTAAAACACGCAAAAGCTGATAACCAGAAATGAAAACACGTACGAAGCAAGCGCGGTACATCGGCACGAGATGTTGGGCATAGAAAGAGTTGGTGCCGCGACGGAATCGAAGCCTCGCGCTAAGCGGCGTCCCACCACCCCTACTTCTAAGTCCTTAAATTCTAAGGCCCCTACGTCTGAGGCCTACTTCTTCGTGCCCTAAGGCCTGCGCGGATCGTGACGCGCCGCTCCTATAAAAGCATAAGCATGTTTGTATAGCAGAGAAAACAGGTAGAAAAGGAAATTGGGGATTAGGAATGGTATTGAGAGAGAAAGAGTGAGAAAATGGGAGGGGAAGGTAAGTCATAGCATAGACGTGCATAGTATGACAAGGGGTAGAAAAGGGTATCGATGGCATAGCATATAATAGGAAAGGTCCATTCACGAACGACATGAGTTCAACTTTGGCGACATGGAACTGGTAAAGCGTAGAGAAAGAGGTGTTCGGTGGAGAGGGTGGCAGTTGAGAACGTAGTTGGGCATGGGATAAGAAATATTGCCGCATGAATTCGCGTGGTTTTCGTGTGGAAGAGGACGAAGAAGTTGGGACTGGGCCGCTTTTGTTTTTCCTAGCTTGACGAGCAGTTCTGCGGAAGGTTTCCTTGAGTAAGACAAGATTGGTGACAAGATTGGTGACAAGATTGGTGGAGCTGCTGGGTACGACAACTGACGACGCACCCCATGCACAAGAGCCCGCCCAGGAGCCGGAACACAAGCCCTGTGCCCGTGGACACGCCAGTTCACAGAACAAGCCGCCGCCAACGAGGCCTACCACCAGAGACACCGGCACAGCTTATCCATAGAGCGACTATGACTTCGCCTCAAGGCGTCATGGAAACTCCTACGTCGTCGGCACCAATTTATTGCACTGTCCAGAACCCGCTGATGCCTAGTCCCTTTCACGGAGAGCTGTTTGAGGATGTGGACGACTGGCTGAGCGAGTTCGAACACGTCGCAGCGATCAACTACTGGGACGAAGCCGCCAAACTCCGCAACGTCTACGCGTGTTTGAAAGACGGCGCCCGAACGTGGTTCATGAACAGAAGTGATGTCTTGAGATCCTGGCGCGAGTTCCAGCATCGCCTCTTGGAGACCTACCGGAGCCCCGACCGCCGCGATCGTGCTGAACGTGCATTGCATTCACGCATCCAGATGCCTAATGAGACCGTCACCATGTACGTGGAGGACATGACGCAGCTTTTCAGGCGAGCGGATCCGGCAATGCCAGAAGAAAAAAAGCTACGCTATCTGATGCGAGGCGTGAAGGAGCAGCTTTTTGCTGGTCTAGTGCGGAGTCCTCCGAAGAGTGTAGCAGAATTCCTGACCGAAGCCACTACGATGGAGAGGGTACTTCATCAGCGGTCAGCCCTACTCAACCGGCAAGTGAATTCTGCATCACCTACTGAATTTTCCGCCAGCTTCGGGAGCAACAGCATTGAGTGGATTCGCGAAATCGTCCGCTCCGTCGTCCGCGAGGAAATCGCGAAACTACACGGGGCGAGACAGCCGGAGGTAAGCAGCATCACCAATATTATTCGGGACGAGGTCCAGCAGGTGCTTCACAGCCGTCGCCCTCAACCAACGGTTACAAATCTAGAACCACCTCCTGCGTCCACTGATGTTGGGAACCGCACATATGCCGAAGCTCTGCGCACTTCCATGCCGGTCTCAAGCCCTGCAGTCCCAATCCAGACGATGCCGCCAGTTTCAATTCAATCTGCGCATGCTGGTTTGGACATCGACGGTCGCCGTGCCCCTCCGCGGAAGTCCGATATTTGGCGTACGTCGGATAGAAGACCCCTCTGCTTCCATTGCGGTGAAGCCGGTCACATCTACCGGGAATGTCCATACCGACAACTTGGACTGCGCGGTTTCTCTATTCATTCGCCTCGTCCCCTAGTTGGTCAGAGGCCAAGAGAAATTGAGGACTACCTCGCGCAGCAACGCCTGCCTTTCTCACGGCGTCAATCGCGGTCTCCATTTCCACGACGACCCGCAGCTATTGGACCACGTCTCAGTACGATGGCACGGGGACGTTCCCCAAGCCCTCGTCGGGAAAACTGAAGGCAGCGACCTTCGGGGGCGAGGTCGCTGGGACTAAAAGTGCGGAAGACCTCCTATCGACGCTTCCACAAAACGCTGCAGACATTGAATTGACGTCTGAGTGCAGTGCGAGAGAAATGCCGGATTGTGCGTCTGAACCCAGTGGCCGAGTCTCACTCGACATTCCCGTGCTGATAGACGGTCTTCAGGTTAGCGCATTGGTGGACACAGGTGCAGATTATTCTATTATGAGCGGAAAATTGGCAACCAGTCTTAAGAAAGTGATGACACCTTGGAATGGGACGCGTATTCGCACTGCTGGAGGCCACGTTATTACTCCATTGGGTCGCTGTACCGCAAGAGTGGAAATACGCGAGTCAACGTTTGTGGTAACCTGCCTCGTACTACGCGACTGTTCTCGTCAGCTCATCCTTGGAATGGACTTCCTTCGAGAGAATGGCGCGATCATAAATCTCCGCGAGCGAATGGTGACTTTCTCGACGCAACTTGCAACCGATCGAGGCGCTGATAGCTGTCGTAGACCTGCGCTGCGTGTTGCCGACGAAAGCGTGACGTTGCCTCCCCGAGCGACTGCTTTCGTAGAAGTCACCTGTGAAGACCTCCAAGACGGTGACGTGGTCGCCGAGAGCAACGTATCCCTTTTACTGCTTCAAGGTGTGTGTGCAGTGCGAAGCATTCTGCGTGTGCGTGACGGACGGTCGCAGATACTCGTCACAAATTTTAACTTCGAGCACCGACATCTTTTCCGCGGCACCACCGTGGCCTTCGGAGACCGTGTAGCGGATGTCACCGAGTGCTTCGCATCCGAGGAAATGGTTGATGGAGATAAGTTTCTGGACCACATCGACGTCAGTTCGAAGCTTTCGGACGAGAAGAAGGCCGCACTGCATACCCTGCTGAAGGAATTTAAATCTTGCTTCGCCTCTTCATCTAGAGTCGGTCAAACACCCCTCATAAAGCACCGAATTATTACCGACGATGATGTTCGCCCAATCCGCCAGCAACCTTACCGTGTTTCGGCTAAAGAACGCGAGACTATACAGACGCAGGTAAAGGAGATGCTTGACGACGGGGTGATACAACCGTCGAGCAGCCCGTGGTCCTCGCCAGTCGTTCTAGTAAAGAAGAAAGACGGAACGCTGCGATTCTGTGTTGACTACAGGAAACTCAATAGCGTCACAAAAAAAGACGTCTACCCGCTCCCACGGGTTGATGATTCTCTCGACAGGCTACGACACGCGAAGTATTTTTCATCGATAGATTTGAAGAGCGGCTATTGGCAGATAGAGGTCGATGAGCGAGACAGAGAGAAGACAGCGTTTGTAACTCCCGATGGGCTTTATGAATTCAGAGTTCTTCCTTTCGGCCTCTGTTCGGCTCCCGCAACATTCCAGCGAATGATGGATACCGTTCTCGCTGGCTTGAAGTGGCAAAGCTGCCTTGTATACCTTGATGATGTGGTCATCTTTGCCGAGAGTTTCGAAGAACATCTGAAGCGTCTAAGAATGGTTCTGGAAGCTATTCGTTCGGCCGAACTCACGCTAAAACCCCAGAAGTGCCATTTCGGCTACGATGAGCTGAAATTTTTGGGACATGTTGTGAGTGCGGATGGAGTGCGGCCTGACCCAGAAAAAACTGCAGCAGTCGCCACCTTTCCTGTGCCGTCAGACAAAAAAGCGGTGCGGCGTTTTCTCGGCTTGTGTGCTTATTATCGCCGATTCATTACCAACTTCTCGACGATAGCCGAACCGCTCACGCGACTCACCCGAGATGATGTACCGTTTGCCTGGACTACGGAGCAAGAAGCAGCTTTCACAGAGTTACGGCAGCGAATGCAAGAGGCACCTGTTCTTGCGCATTTTGATGAGGACGCTGATACCGAAGTTCACACGGATGCAAGCAACGTCGGACTTGGCGCTGTCCTTGTACAACGGCACAACGGCGTAGAACATGTCATAGCTTACGCCAGTCGTACTCTCTCTCGAGCCGAGGCCAACTACTCCACTTCAGAGAAGGAATGCCTCGCAGTCGTGTGGGCAACGGCAAAGTTTCGACCTTACCTCTACGGCCGTTCCTTCAAGGTGGTGACCGATCACCATTCGCTGTGTTGGCTGGCCAATCTCCGTGATCCGTCTGGTCGTCTCGCTCGGTGGAGTTTACGCTTACAAGAGTTCGACATCATGATTGTGTATAGGTCTGGGCGCAACCACGAAGATGCCGACGCACTTTCTCGAGCACCCGTGGGACATCCTGATATGGACTCGGAATATGCTGATGGTTTTCTCGGAGCCCTCAGTGATTCTGACTTTATGTCTAGACAGAGAGCCGATCAGGAATTGCGCCCTATTATTGATTCCTTAGAAGGCCGAAATTCTCACACTCCTCGGCGCATCGCTCGCGAATTGTCATCTTTTTGTCTAAGGAGGGGCATTCTTTACAAGAAAAATGCTCGAGGTAGCAACAAAGCCTTCCTCCTCGTTGTACCAGCCGACATGCGGGATGACATCCTACTCGCGTGCCACGACGAGCCCACGTCGGGACACTTGGGCTACTCGCGGACTCTCGCCAGAGTGCGCCAGCAGTACTATTGGCCACGACTTTCGACCAGTGTACACCGCTACGTGCAAGGCTGCCGCGAGTGCCAGCGTCGCAAGACGCCACCCGTGAAACCTGCGGGCCTTCTCCACCCTATTACACCACCACGGACACCTTTCGACCTCGTGGGAATGGACCTTCTAGGACCCTTCCCTTTGTCGGCCACTGGTAACAAATGGATTATAGTGGCAACCGATTACTTGACCCGGTATGCTGAGACAAAGGCATTACCCCGCGGCACGGCGTCTGAAGTGGCGAAGTTCTTCGTGCAGCACATCGTCCTCCGGCACGGCGCGCCGTCATGTGTGATTACGGATAGAGGAACATCATTTACGGCACAAATGCTAGAGGACATTTTCAGACTGAGCTGCACGAGTCACCGAAAAACAACGGCTTACCACCCACAAAGTAATGGACTGACGGAAAGGCTCAACAAGACCATAGCGGACATGCTGTCAATGTACGTGGACGTGCAGCACAAAACCTGGGACGATATCCTCCCATACGTCACGTTCGCATACAATACGGCAATGCAGGAAACAACCCGATTTTCACCTTTCCACCTTGTTTATGGACGCAACGTACAAACGATGCTTGACGCTATGCTGCCGTACGATAATAGCGATGCTCTTTCTCCAGAAGCCGAGCAATACACGCAGTACGCCGAAGAGGCTCGTCAACTGGCTCGCGTGAACATCGGTCACCAACAAGACGCAGATGCACGACGTTACAACCTTCGCCGTCGAAACGTCGCATACCACCCGGGTGAACGAGTGTGGGTGTGGACTCCTGTCCGACGACCAGGCTTGTCTGAAAAGCTTCTGAGCCGTTATTTCGGACCATACAAGGTTATCCGACGTGTGAGTGACCTTACATACGAAGTACTTCCGGACGGCACAGTGTCGTCACGTCGACAACATCGGCCCGAAACTGTGCATGTCGTACGACTCAAGCCGTACTACACACAATAGTCTCTGTGCTTGCGAGTTACTTCGCAAACGTGACAGTGATCTCATGTGGTGTTTTTTTTTTCTTCTTCTTTTATTTAGAAGCATCGAGTCAATGCTTTTTAAAAGGGGGGACTAATGCCGCATGAATTCGCGTGGTTTTCGTGTGGAAGAGGACGAAGAAGTTGGGACTGGGCCGCTTTTGTTTTTCCTAGCTTGACGAGCAGTTCTGCGGAAGGTTTCCTTGAGTAAGACAAGATTGGTGACAAGATTGGTGACAATATTCATCCGTGTGTCCAGCGCAAATTCTGTGTCTTTAGTGAAAACGTCATTAGCTTTCACCATGTTAAATCATTGAAAGTCGCCCCTTAACTCTGCTGTACAGCAATATCTACGCCGTCAAGTTAGTCAAAGCCTCACAAAACTTCCCCGGTGAACAGCTAGTGAAGACAATACATGAGTTCTCACCAACTGAAGTCGACGATGATGTCGATCCTGAAGGCCCGTCGACTACCCCACTAGATGTGATTCCGCCGTTTACTGCTTTACCTATATTGCCAAAATGGAACAAAAATCTTAACAACGTCGTTGAAGTATATGAACACTTTAAATCTTTCCCGTAACATCTGTCATACGACTATTTATCATCATCATCATCATTTATTTTACCCTTAAGGGCCTCTCTCGGGGCATTACATAAGGGGGGGGGGAACAATCCAAGTACAAATTTCAATGAAAATGCAGTTCATGGTTACAGTTTTTGAATTACTAAAACATACAGGTAGCAACAAAAAACAAAAAGAGAACAGAGCATGTCAAACGAAATATTCAACAGTCCATTCGCGGTCCAGAATATACAGGCGGCAGAGAACAAACAACAAAGAAAGACAAACTGCGAATAAGAGTCAAGGGTAGCTAGTAATAAATCTCTAAATTTAACAGCAACTTGTTCGCTGACAATAGCATCCGTCAAACCGTTCCACTCATCGATAGCCGTAGGAAGAATTGATTTATTAAAAGCGTTAGTAGAACCGAACAGACGTGTACCACAATGTTCCTGAAATATATAATAATTTTTATGTAAAAAGTGAACTCAAATTTTTAACAGCTGCACAAGTGCATCTTCCTAAATGGTGCTTCCTCAATATGTAAAATATTACAATTATGAACGCTCAGCGCATTTTCGCTAGCTGACAGAATCGGTGCCTACTTGTAACATTACGACGCCCAGTATTTAAATTATGCAGTTAACTATGAATGAAGTGATTTCAAGATCTTTATTTCGTGTTGTTCATTTTTCTTAAACTAAATAAAACAAACATATCTGCATTAGTAGACTCCATGCCCTTTCCAATTGTACATGTGAGTCTGCCGATATCATCCTTATCTGAATATGTTTTCGCACTCTTAATCCCTTTTGCCCGTAGACGTAAAATACAAAACCTGGCGTGCGCCTAGTTTACCTTCATGACTTTTGTTACTTGTTTTTTTTTCTCGCTCTGTTTCATGGCTTTTTCATTTTGAAAATAGAATAATTTATTTATTTCAGCCGGTTTGTGTGTAGGTTAACTTGAAACGTAGGGTCACTGGTCGACAAAAAGAGGGATACCATTAAGTGAGTGTTAGGCTATTGTGATAAATAAAACACCTCAGTACTTTTAATAGAGTTCGACACCATTTTCATTCTATGCCATTGTGCATATGCATTGCAATTAATCAATGGCTTTCTATTATGATTTGCAAGAATGTATATTTAGCCATTTAAAAAATGAAAAAAACTGTTGTTACCAGGCTCAGCATATGGTAGATTTTGGTGGCTGGTTCTTATCATATTTCACATGTATGTTTCCGGCAAAACAGACTTTTCGGAAGTAATTGTTCCAAACTCTACACTTCTATATTTTTAAAGATATATAAATCTTTAGTAATCCAAATATCCACAGGTTTGCCGCCAGAATCACTTCGATGGCTATGCACGCCAGGATAAGTTCCAAAGCGAGTGCAGTTGCAATGCGCAAGACCCAAGGACTTTCGCGCCACCCAGCGGAATTCAGGAGCATATTGTCGAGGAGTATGTGTAGGCGGCCCAATTACAGCACTACGCACTCGCTCGCTTGTTCGGCTGTGATATAAGCCTCAGTGTTCCGCGTTAGCAAAAATGAAGAGTACGAGTTCACAGGTTCTTGCATCAGTGTACAACGAACTGGGAGCGCAGAGAAAAACACAAAGGACGAAGCGAGGAACCACACAACACGAGCGCTCGTGTTGTGTGGTTCCTCGCTTCGTCCTTTGTGTTTTTCTCTGCGCTCCCAGTTCGCTGAACGAAGAAAATGAATTACCAACTGGCCCACATTTTGATCAGTGTACAAACCGGCCTTCTGTTTCACGATAAATCTGATTCGTTCTTGCGAGACGTAAAGTTTTGAAGACGAGAGTCTTTCTTGGAAACTTTCGACGCAACCATTTTGGTATGTCTGTCGCTGTGTACACTTGTCTGTTTGTCCATTCTTAGCCATACTCTAAACGACACCAGAAGATACTCTAAATGGCCGACCCCATCCGCAGCGCCCAGCAATGTTGCTAAAAAATTAGCGTTCATATTTGTGCGATTGTCAATTAAAAAGCACCTTTCGCGCATATCTAAGGCACCATAAGAACACGTCAATATTCTGTATATGTGTCTTTTTACTAGAAAAGGCATACATAAGTAATTCTAAGTACCGTAGCACTTAACGCGCTGCACTAACAATGCAACGCTTGCACAAAAAGGCAAGTGTTTCTAACGCTTTGCAAAGAGGGCACGGTGGTGGCACCAACCAATCGCCTTGCGTTCTACACCTTATCGCCTCCGAGAAGGGCACGCACGCCGCGCGCTTTGTTTTCCAAGATAACTGCCAGATAGCGCTCATGTCTCACGTGTGACGTGACTTGAAGCACTCGTTCGGCCCCGCTGCATGCTTGAGGAACTCCAACGCAGCGCCTCCAGAATACCATTCACCGACTTTCGTGCGCGGAACATCAAATAACCATTTTGTTCACTCTCTTCAGACGCAAGACTATGGTCTTTCGACGAAATTTGTAGTGTAACATGCAGATACTACACCATTTTTTAAAAAGAAACATACGTGGCAACTCGCGCATTCATTCATACTGCACGGCGAACACATATCAGGTTCGCTAGGTTTTCTGTAGTGATGCAGGTTGGCCTAATGTTATCGTCAAACCTTTTTGAGTTGAAACTCTCCTTGTTCAACAACATAGAGCAATGATCTGTGCTTTTTGTTGTGCATGAATCTTCTAACAATGTATGAGGTAAGTCAACCGGGCTTGTGATTTTCTTTTCTGCAACTGAGCAACCTTGCTCACGTCAGCGCTCCACGACTTATTTTGTACTTTGCTTAATAGGTGGCAGCATGCTTTGAGCCATTTATTTGTGGGCCACAGTTGGAGAAAAATGTCCTAATCGGCAAGAAAATGCAATGGAGTAGATTGGTCAAACTCGTTCAGTGGAAGAAATTCTTCAGAATGCTTCCAGCTGTGATACTGAAAGAAACCATCTTGACGACGAGGGTTTTTGCTGAAGGTGAAACACTGCGATACTACAGAGTTACAGCGACGATGAATGATCAGCTGCTAACTCACAAGAAGCAAGTTATACTTCACGTCTCCTCGCCCAATAATGTGTGTGTTTTACTAGATCGCAAGTTACCTTAGCCCTACTGAATATTATCCTTGAGCGAGATAAAAAAAACAGTGTTTCTTGTGCATGACATGTATCGCAGTTATTTCGAAGCTCAAGCAGCTCAAGCTTGAACAGCGAACTGAAATGATTACCTAACGTTGCAACCCTTTCTTGTCAGATAGTGCTGAATGTACATGCCAATGGCTGCTAACGGGGAAGGAGAGACAGGCGAATTCGGCTTTTAGTTAACGCGCATGCTGCGAATTTTTTATTCTCCATTAACGCACAGGAGAAATCTCCCGCCGGCACCACCTTGCAGGTCAAAGCGTAAGACATGTTACGAACTACTATGAGGGACAACGACCTACTAGGGAAAGGAAAAGACAACCATGGCTACGAGAAAACTCCGAAGCAATAGAAGATATACGCGAACGTGAACGTGTCCATCAAATAATGTGAAGTGAAACATCAGTGTCGTTTCTCTGACTGTCAATCACTCGAGCCTGTGTGCGCTGAAACGCCCTATGTCGGTTTTGCGGAGTGGGGGTCGCATCGTCGTCGAAGTTTCCCTGTAGTACCAAGGCACTGTCGGCGGATGTTGCTGGTGGTACTGTTGAGGTGGCGGCACGTTAGGTTTAGGTGGTCGACGGAGAATATCTGCATATGTTTGCCTAACTATTTCAGTGTTAGGCTCGGGAAGTGAAAGCGCTTGCCTTATTTCTTGGCGAACAACTTCTGTGACCGACGCAATCGCGCAGTCATTCGGTGTGGCGGCGAGCTTCTTCACCTCTTCTTGCACAATTTCTCGTATCAGGTCATGCAAAGAACGCTCGTCAGGAGTCACAGTGGTCACGGCGGTTGCGCTGATTTGTCCGCTGTTGTTTGGACGGTCGTACTGGCGGTACCGTAGCTGTAGTGCGGGTTCTATGGCGGTCGCCTCCTTCGAAAATTCATCGACGCTTGAAGGTGGGTTCCGTACGAGACCGGCAAACAGCTGCTCTTTAACACCACGCATGAGGTGACTGATCTTTCTGTTCTCGCACATATCGGGATCGGCTCGATGAAGGAGACGAGCCATGTCCTCAACAAACATAGCAACAGACTCGTTGGGCTTTTGAATCCGTGATTCAAGGATTTGTTGTGCATGCTCCCGCCTTTCGGTGTTTGCGAAGGTGTCTAAGAACTTCAGTCAGAACTCGTCCCACGTTGACCACACGCGATTCGTGAACCACGTGCGAGCCCCGTCTTGAAGAGCGAAATACACGTACCCGAACTTCTGTGCGGCGTTCCACCCGTTAACGTTGGCTGTGCGCTCGAACTCCTCAAGCCAGTCATCTGCGTCCTCATATGTGTTTCCATGGAAGTCCACAGGAGTTTTTGGGGTGAAAACAGTCACCTGGGTCGTGCTTGGGCTCGTCATGGTGGAGCAACTGCTTCCCGGCGCGGTCATGTTTTCCGTCCAAGGACCGAACTCTGGGCTCAGGCCTAACAGGTGGCGGCTGGCGCGGTGAACGGGTGTTTCGACGAGCGGAAGTCTTTGTGGACTAGATCCCGGGCTGTTGCAAGGTGTCCTGGACATGTACCCAGCTCCTCCACCACTGTCACGACGCAGACACAGCAGGATTTTGATATACAAGAGCTCACTTTAATTAAAAATGAAAGGCGCTCGTAAAGAGGACCGGGCAAGAGCTTCGTCTGCCTCTCTGGCTGTGCGAGCTCTTCTATGCAGGTTGAATGCGGCAATATGCACAATAGATAGCAGTCTCTTCTTCAAGTACGCACAATGTGGGCTCCACGAAAGACTTCTGTCGATTATTATGGCCAGGAAACGATGCGTCCGTGCATATTTGACACTCTGCCAATTGATGTAAACAGGGTCTGGCGTGATTGGTTTGCGTGCAAACGCCACCAACGCGCACTTCACAGTTGATATAGTTAGGCCTTGTTTCTGAAGGTAGGCTGTTGTGAGGGTTGCTGCCCGCTGTATTCGTGCACGCACCTGAGGGCGAGTAACTGCAGCACTCTAGGGGCAAATATCATCGGCGTATATGGATAGGCACACCGACATTGGCAGAACCTTCACCAGACCAATGAGGGCAACTTTGAACAATGTGGGGCTTAAAACACCTCCCTGAGGTACTCCGCAGCAAGTATATAGTTCAGCAGTTGTACCCTCTTATGTTTGCACAACGAAACCCCTGCCAGTTATATAATCTTTTATTCATTGAAACATTCGTCCACCAATGCCCATTGCTGCGAGAGAAGTGAGGATGGCATCGTGAGCTACATTGTCATATGCACCCTTCACGTCAAGAGTGCCACTGATATGCGCTTGCGACTTTTTTCTTGTTGAACAAATGTCGATAAGTCAAGGACACAGTCAATGGAGGAGCGGCCCCGACGAAAGCCTGCCATGCAAGAAGGGTATTTGGTGTATTGTTCCAAGTACCACTCGAGACGAAATAGAACCATTCTTTCCATCACTTTTCCGAGGCAGCTTGCGAGGGCTATAGAGCGATACGCTGTCAAGTCCAATGGTAATTTTCCCGATTTCAAAAGTGGTAATAATCGACTTATTTTTCATTCTCGGGGAACACTGCCGCTGAGCCAGGAGTTGTTGAAGCATGTTAAAAGTTCTTTTCTGGCTTTTTGCCCAAGGTGTCCCAACGCACTATAAGTAATACCACCAGGACCTGGCGATGACATGCGCTTAGAAGCGACTAACGCACCTTCCAGTTCTTCCATGGTGAATGGAATGTCAATTTCTGGTAATCGCGTCTCAGGAACGATCACGGCGTCGATGCTCTTGTTCATAATATTCCCGGCAACTCTCGTGCAAAATTCTGATGGAGTGCCAAAGCTTTAAAAGTGTGCCGTTGTTGCGGAGAGGAGCGAAGACCACGAACTGTTCTCCAGATATATGACAGCGGTTTATGAGGGTCTAGAGATTCGCAGAATGCTTTCCAGCGTTCGCTGTCCAGCTTGTAAATGCGTCGTTGAATCTTTTTCTGGAGCCGCCTTCTTCCCTCAGATCGTAAATTGATCTTGTGCGTCTGTATCGTCGTTCAGCACGCCTTTGTATAGCTCGTAATCTTTCCAGTTTGATGTCAAACTGTGTTATTTTAGACGAAAATGGTAATTCGCCTTGCGGCAAACTTGTGGCTTATGCTACTACAAGTGGTGTCTGTGTTATTGGCTTTAGCTACTCACCTGCACCATCAGGTACAGTCGCTGATGACCCGGCTGCCGATCCTCCAGCTGCTCCAGTAGGGCTTGTTACAACACTTGTTTTGCCCTCTATATACCCCCAAACAAGAAAAAAAATAAATGAGTTAATCCTTTATTATCTGAACACTTTCACAACTCTCTTTTTGGGGTTCAGGTTAAAGTGGTGGTTATAATAATGAAACCAAAAATTTTTGTCTGGTTTCATAAATATATGAAGCATTTAAGCCTAATTTGATTAATAGTGTAAAAGCACGGGATGCGCGTGTTATTTTCGTAGCAGTTTGCAATACATTCATTGTATATAGATTTTGCAAATACGGGGGTAATTAAGTGGGTATTGTTAATTCAAGAACGAACCAGCATCATAGCAAGAAAAATGCGCTATTTGGTAATGAGTACTTCAAATCACTGAAAGGGTAGGGGAGTGAAAAAAAAACAACAGCACTATAATGGTACCCAAGGAGGGCGGCATGAAAATTTCAACAACCCTGCTTAGGGCCACCATGTGTCTTTCGCTCTTATAAAAGGTATTTATGTAAATAATTTCAAACAAATCAAGATGCATTTCATTTGAACGATCCCAAAGCAGAATCTTTGAAATTAAAAAGTGGGCTTAACTAGTAAATTTATAGGACACCTAGGTTTAACCCATTTCTAGTAACTCCTCCGTTCTTTCTTCACAGTTTCTCTTAATCGGCGTCCGCACCACTTGATCCCAAATAAGGTGGATAAGAGACGTTACTGAGAAAACAAAGAGTGACAGCAGTTTCGCCGGCTGCCAATTTACTAATATATAGAAAAAATATTAGACGCCAGCATGACGTTCAGGAATTTATATTGACAACGTTTCGTACACAAGACATCAGAGTTATGGAAAAAGGGATCTTTTCCCGGGAGGAGAAAAGTGCAAAGTAGGCCAAAAAAAATGACATAGAACTGAGCTTTTTGTTGGGTAGTCATGTGCAAAATCAAATCACCAAAACATGCAGTGAATCTAGAAGTCTAGATTTCAGAAATGCAGGCTCACAACTGGTAGGTATTCATGTTAAAAAGACATGGCTGGTGAGCACCGGCGAAAAGGGGCAGGGTAGGCGCCACAGGCGCTGACTAACCACTCAGCAGGTATTCACCTTTGAAAAAGATTTGCGCAAACATGGTGATTAGAGAGACGTCAAGACGCCACCAACCGTTAGTAACAAGTAGGCAATAATAAAAAATGGTGCAGCTTCTACGAAGGTAAGCTAGCTCGTGGACATCCAGTTGGTCCTGGCTTGGCTAAGCTTTCATCCTCTCACCTTTTTCTTTTGGCACTGATTTCTATAACATACTGCACATACTTAAGCTCTACTTTTTCCTTTTTCTGCTGTTTTTTTTCTGGTTCTATAAATTCTGCGTATTTTTCTCTCCATTTGTTAACTCATTTCTTTTGTATTCTCCATTGTTTATCTCTGTGTCTTTACATATTGTTTATGTCTTTCTCTGTATCTGTCTCGTTAGTCTTTCTTTCACCTTTTATCTTTCTTTTCTTTTTTCCGTACTTATGATTTTTTCTCTCTCCCTATTTATATTCTTTCTCCTATCCTCCTCACTAACATTTGTCTTCCTCGCCCTCATTTCACTGTCCTGCCCCTTTTCTACGCGTATTTAATAGGACTATCTTCTTCTCTACTTGCTTGCCAGGATAGACGAGTGGTTGTGGTGGTCACCTTCGGATTGCTGGGAAAGAGGCTGCCGGTTCGTGATGACAATTTTCTGCTTACGACACACGACAAGCATTGACCATATTAGCTCCGCTGCAAAGCTCGTGGAGCACATTTGTGCCACGAAGCTTGCGCAAATGGCAGTATTGACCACAGTGGTTCAATGAAAGTTAACAAGTGAACACGTTAGCAGCAAGCATCACTTATTTTTTTCCTTAAAGATGTGGCCAATAATGTAGGGATATTTAAACAAGTCGTGCTGATTAAGCCAGTGAAAAACAACGGGGCTGCTCTTTTCAGCTTCTCTTGTTAGTCATCTATACAGAGGGTTTGGCTAGCTACTACTGCTAGTACTACTACTACTGCTACTACTATTTCCATCACCACCACTACTATTGCTACAGCAAGTACTACTACTACTAGTACTACAACTACTGCTAATACTACTAAAACAGCTACCACAACAACTATTACTACTACTACAACTACTATTTCTACTACTGTTTCTTCTACAAAAATACTACTGCTACTACTGCTGTTCCTACTACTACTACTATTTCTATTTCTTCATCTTTCTGCACACTCGTTATCCCCATTCTTCTCTCCTCCTCACTGACACTTGTCTTCCACATCTATCTTCAATGCAACCACTAATACTAGTAGTAGTAGTAGTAGTAGTAGTAGTAGTAGTAGTAGTAGTAGTAGTAGTAGTAGTAGTAGTAGTAGTATACTACGACAATGACGTGTATTGGAGACTCCAAGTGCTTAATCCATTCTATTTTGGCTGTCTCTTTTGTTCTCTCATACAGGTGGTAGCCTAGTAGTTATGGGGGTCTAGCTGCAGAAAATCGCCGGGGTAAATCATTGCTATGACACCGCAATTCGGGAGAGACGAAGTGCTATAGGCACATGTGCTCAGATTAAGGCACACGTCAAGAAAGCCTGTGTTGTCGAAATGTCTGGCGCTCTCCATTAGGGCATCGCATCGTTGCTTGGAGACCTAAAACCTTACAATCATTGTATTGCATTATGGTTGCTTCAAAAACATGACGTTCACCCATGAATCGGACGCTACTGTTTTTCAACATCTATTAACCCCACTACTACCGCCCGCATAGATGGGTGCCGGTGGATTTCCTAATGTAAGTTCCCCCCCCCCCTTCAATTCAACCTTCTCTGTCGTTTTTCACGTTTCTTTAGTTTTAATGGCAGTCCCAATTTCGCATTTTACTCAACTTTAAAGCCCGTCATCTCCTATTTACGGCACTAACCCGTGGAAAAGAAAAACCTTCAACTGCCTTGCCAGAAAAATAGCAATGGTAGTGTTGTTCACAATAAATGGAGGGAAAGTATGTCCCAAGCTATGTTACTGCTGTGGTAGTGACACCATGAGGCATGGTGATAGACTCGGTGCAATTACCTTCATGTCCTGTCACCCCTGTCTCCCCTCCAGAACCTCCACCGGCCACTGTAGAAGGTGTTTCACTGCCTGTTGTGCCACCTAAATTTAAAAAGACACCGAAGCAGGAAAACCATGGTGGGATTATTTAGGCTTTGCAAAAGGGCATGCAATTTAGTAAGAATATAAATATTGCAGGTATCAACGACAACATCTAGTAATACTCACATGTGGAAATAGCGTTCGTCTTATGATACATCGTGATCCCACAAAGAAACCTTAAACGTTATTACAAGAGAGGAAATTACCTTGTAGTCAATCATAGTTACTGGATAAAATCTTTTTTCTGATTTCATTTGCTTGTGCAGTTTTAACCGAAAAATCTGTCAGATACACAGATAACGCAAAAGGCAATCAGAGCACAGAAAAATAACCTGCATGTTTGAACATAAAAAAAGACAAAAATAAATATTCTGCGTCGTGTACTTTTGTACGTTGAATATAACTTGAAGAATGTTTTTTTTTTTGGAAGTAGTGTGTTGGGAAAACATCACCATTCTTTCATATTCTTTTTTTTAACTCTAATTGAAATTACCGCGACCAAGTGCATTTTAGCAGGCCAGAACAACTTAGGATAACATGATCTTCTGACAATAAAACTGCTGAGTTTCACTTTGAATCGCTAATTTATTTGAGTGACTGAAGAAGTAATTTTTCGTAATGTAAGAAGAAAAATATTCACTAAAATATATTTGCTGGGTGGTAGGAGGTGTCTGGGTATGTTTTAGCTTACTCAAGCGGTGCTTGTTTTGAAAGACAGGGCATGAAAACATGGACACAAGAAGGAAATAAGCACACAACAAACACCGTTGAACAACTGAAGATACGTAGAAGGGAGGAAAAAAAAGAAAGTACGGAAACTTATCAGCACAAGCCCACGCAATAAGTGAACCTACTAATCTTCCTACTTCACGCCGGAAAATTGGCGCGATTGTTCTGGGAGCTAAGCAGAAGACAACAGAGATAATGCCGATGAAAACAACGATGAGAGCTCGTGGCTGTTCATGATATTGATAATTTTTGTTCGCAGCCCACACAATAAAAGCCGCATTGAAAGCACCACTGTCAGAAGAAACCAAAACTATTAAAAGCCATGTTCTCTGGCATTTAAGAGAAACGCGGATGATTGGTGAGGAAAGCAGCGCTAGTTAAAGTACAACAGAGTGCTGACTGAAGCACAAAATAGTTTTCTCGCTAGCCAAGCTGCACGTATCGAGTATATCTTTACCTGAGCAATGATTTCAGGTATTACCTTTTATAAATTTGCGTTTCACTAGCAGTTCACAGATAATACAAAAAGGTAGCAGCTCTCTCAGTGCTCTCCCTGTTAGCCGAGTCCTGTTTCAGTGTGGACAAATTTATGCGCTAGCTCTGATGGCAAATATGCAAAGTGTGGCAGAGGCATCTGATTATAAGATGTACTGGTGGTTCTTGGGGAAGTTTGCACAGTTGTAGTTTATTGATTGGTAAATATTCTGCGATATAAATATTCGACATTATTTTTATACAGGTACTTGCTTAAACCTGCACAAATTCAAATCGAAACAACCTAATGATTCTCTGGCTACCGTATTACTCAAATGAACAGCGATAACGAGAGCAACTGCATATACAGGTGGCCAACAAGCACGCTTATTAATGCATCAAAAGCAAGTGCACATGAGGTTCATGTGTTGTCCTCACTTGATTTTGCCTTCGCAACAGCAGTGGTTCGCTTTTCTATCTAAATTCACTGCCCATGTCTCACTGAATAAACTAAATTATTTTCTGTTTACGTTTGGCTGAGAAGTTTTTGCAAGCGGTGAAATTTATTTACTGGTCATCGGGATCATTGCCAATAGCCAGAAACACTTACCTGCGTTTACGTTCATTGATGTGGAACTTGAAGAGCCTACGCTTGACGCATTGGAGCTAGACGTCCCGATTGTACCAACACCTGTTACTGGAAGAGTTAGTACGTATTAGTCAGTAATTTTAACCTTTAGGAACTGTACATTCGGCGAGTGACATGAAAATCGTACGAGTATTTCTATTTGTGTGCGTGCCTGTTTCCAGTATCTGAACACTGGCTTGTGAGCTTAGCAATTTACTCGGGGTGCTTATTAAAGCCATACTCTTTTGGCCATACTCAATCGGCCCACCCTTCACACCTCCTGATGCCATATAGCTCTCGCCGAGTGGTGCCCTGGTCTCAGACTCATTCGATTGTGTATCTATCTTTCCTATTTTTTCTCTTTTTCTTCTACCGCTCCAGCGCAGTAAGTGCTCTGTCTTCTTTATCTTTCCATAATATCCTCCTTCGCTAATACCCTACAAACACTGTGTCGTGTCACTAATTAGGCTGAAAAAGATTAGGTGCCTTTTTTCTTCAGGAACCATGCATTCATTCATTTTACGAGCACGATTGTTGCAGTCGCACGCACTGCTTCACTCTCTCGGCAGCCATCAGCGGGCGGCTCGTATACGCTTTTCCGTGCGGCGTGAGAAGTGGAGAGGCTGTATTCACCTAAACCAGTGTTTTGTAGAGTTGCGTGAGATTAGTCAAAAAATATATATATCAGCCAGCCTAACTTCCCATAGCATTGAAATTTGTTGCTATTGTATTCATTGCTTCACAGTGGCGGTGAAACTCTGATTCATATAGCAAAAGCTGTACTACGAGAAACAAAAACCCAATCGGCATCAGTGTCAAGAGTGTTCTTCATTGGCTGTGCTATCAGTTACATTGTCCTCAGCATCGTACGAAAACACGCGCGCTATTGCGTGTGTTTTGAGTGGCGTCATCCATCCCGCCACAGCCGTAGCGCTGAGCACGCGTGCATCAGTTCCTACTGATAGCTTCCACATGAATAAGCCGTGGGAAACTATAGAAGATCGCCGACAGGGGAAACCTGAGAGAGCTCACATTGACCGTGCCGATAGTTCTGCCCGGGCAGAAAAAGAGGCCCGAGAGACCGAGTGCCTGCAGCAACAGCGTACGGATGATCCGGCAGCCTTCCAAGCCACGCTAAATTGCGAATGGCGGGCTGATGCTGCAAACCTCGCCGCTGAGTTAGCTCAACTTGTCGAACACGTGTAACAACGCCGCTTCGAACAAGCCCGGTTTTGGGCGCAACCGCGATAACGTCATGATTATGGGAGTGCAGTTGTTGGGGCGAACGCCAGTTTTCAGTGGGAGTTTCTCCAGCGGCACTTCAGCTTTGGTGGCGACGTCTGTAACCGCCTATGGTTCAAGGACAACCACTGTGAGCAATGCATTTCGAAACGCATATAGTTGATCTTTACACTTATCCATCAACCGTGATCATGAGAGTAGGCACAACGTATGGCATGTGAAATAAACACTGTGATAAACCCTATCGAAAGGTATGCTTCTAACCTCATTAAAAGCACGAACATGTAATTATGAATTGTGGAAAACTTCAGTACCACGATGGGTTGCACCAACTGCTCACAACTAAGGCCACGCGTTTTCACTTTCGCTGGTTAACCCTCTATACGAAGTGATTGGACGTCACTGGTTTATTGTGGCAGCAATTCTATGGGCACTCTCGGCTGGATTTTGCCGCCGGCGACGGTGTGGGCGTCGCCGTCACTCACCATATGTATACGTATTTATATATATAATAATGGAAGAAATAAACAAAATTCAGAAAAATACTCTGGCACGGAATCAATCTCAAATCTTCTGAATCGGGAGTGCGTGGCGCTAGCCACTGTACCACCGAGGAGCACGTCCTTTAACGTTCAAACGGCAAGTAATCTATATTTACCACTTACCTCTGCTCACTGGCATCTAAAACGGAGAGGGCGGGGGGGACTATCGTGTGTTGAGGATTATCAGCAAGATGGCGCATTAAGCGCGTCGCAAAATCCTCACGACGCTGTAGCCGTGCTCTCACCTCCCACGTGCACTTTGCCCCGCAAAAAGCAGGGGGTCGACGCTCACTCACGTGCCCCCATCTCGCGGTAGGGTAAGCATCGTACGTTTTGGCTGGCGTACGGTTTTCACCGGAGCAATTTTTTCTAGTTACTGGGCGCGCAAAAGTCACTGCAATCATTTTGCAGCCAATGTTTCCAAAAACATTGCGCTTTTCAGACACAGCAAGGTAACGACTGGGACGCTTATTCGCGTTGATCTGTACATGAGAGTACGTTTCTTGGGTCATTTGTGCGTGAGAAACACGGGGCACATTTCGATCTGCTGGTCATTCAGCGCGTGATCTTCCAATTGGTTGCTATCACGTTCATTGATTTGCTTTTGGCAAAGCTGTCACTTTTTTATTGGCATCTTTTAAGGTATTCTATTGTTGTTATGTTTCATGATGCGTACATGTGAAAAGTAGTTTGCCAGATAGAGCGTATAGGATGGCAGCAGTGCGCAAGGCTTGCATGAAACACGTTGTTAAGTGAGAACATCTGCTTCTCGAATAAAAGAAACACTCTTGTTGAATTATTGGCTACAGCAATGTTTCTTGTCCGGCTATTTCTCGCTGAAGATATAATTTAAAAAGCTTCCAATTCAGTAAAATCTTTTGAGTGCTGATATATGATTATCAGTGTAACTAGATCACTTACATATGTTTTTAATAGACACACTTACCGCCATTTTCGTTTGTTGAACTAGTAGATCCAGACTCCGTTGTCGTTGCACTGGTAGATGACGCGCCCCCTGCTGCACCTCCTACTGCACCACCTGCATCACCGCGATGAGTATGAAGAATACGCTGTTAGTTTTGATCGTGTGAATGCTATGAATGTCGTAGTTTTACGTTTCGACCACTATTCACCTCATCGCTGTTTCTGGAAATAGTGTTAAGTGTATCTACTGACAACCTACAGTAATATTTGGAATCAATTGAATATGTGGTATTAGAAAGTATCTCATAAGAACAAAGTGTTGATATTTAGGTAATACTCAAATTTCAATATATTTAATTGTTGTTTCTCTTTGAATATTCAAAGGAAATTCAAGAAAATATTGAAATAAACGTCACCTTTAACTTAGCGATCTCCCCCATCATTTCTTTTGCAGTTATCTAAAAATGAGGCTTCCAAAGTAATATAAACAAAGTGTTCAGCCGGGCGTTTTGTCCAACACGTCTGCCCTGAACGAAAGTTTGTTATTGATAATTATGTTGATTTAAGGCGCTGTATCATTCAATGAACGAAGTCATTGGCTGATTTATTACATGAATACTATGCTGTCGATCACTTAGTTTTCTGTTTTAATAGGCACAAACACTTACCCTCAGTTCCAGTCAGCGAAGTGCCTGACTCAGTACTTGTACTTGATCCACTCGTGGATAATACGCTGCTTCCTGCCGCACCTACATCACAACAATGGTAATGAAGGATTTACTCATGTGACTGCCATAATTGTTGCAGTTGCACAGTGTGGTGCAAATATCATTGTCGCAATTTCTGAAAACATAGCTTGTTGCATATATTACCGCGATATGTCAAGTCGACTAACATAGATTATATCTTATTCTTAGTTGATCAAACGACTGCTAGGCAACGTGATTTAAGAATTGGCCTACTTAAAATATACACATGTGTGTATTGCATCGTTGAAACTGAGTTTTATAAAATGTTACGTAACGTTTGACTATCGGAAACCGTTCATTCATTCATGTCTAACATCCCAGACTTCACCAATGGCTAGAAACATCGCCTCTGAAGGAATACATGCTGTGCGTGCGGAAATATGCTAGAGTTTTCTCCGGGACAGTAGACAGCTAAAATAATTCACTTGTACTTCCCGCGATGTAAAGCATCATTAGACACAAACTTGTTCCTATACTACGACGATCACAGGTGGATAAAATAGTTCTGCAGATGCTCCGCTAAGAAAGTAGCAAATTCATGCCCCTCAGAATAAAGTTAGCAACGTAGTGCTCTATGTTTAGATATTACTTTGTCAGTGGCAAAATGGTTATGACGATAATCGCGAAGCAATTACCTTCTTGTCCTGCCACCTCTTTCTTGCCTCCCGAACCTCCACCTGTTATTGATGTCGTAAGGCCCCCTGCACCACCTGAAATATTATGGGTATCAATGAGAACACCGGGTAATTTGCGCACGCGGAAATAGCACTCGTCTAAAGGTACACCGTGATCGCCAACGCAGAGCCTAAATAAGACTTCAGATTAAGACATCGCTTTGCTAGCATAAATGTTTAATGTATAATGTTTTATGTTTATTAATTTTCTGTTAAATTAGAAAACTTGTTTATATTTGCTTAATATGTAAATGGTTCTCAGATGATTTCAAGATTGTCTGCACATTTGATTATGAGAAAAAATGCGAAGCAACTATCTTGTGCGTAAAAATTTTTAGGTACTCAACCTATGTTGAAAAATGCCCGTTTTTCACGAAAATAGTGTGCTGCGTAAACAACGACAATATTTTAGAAGCAATGTTCTTAATTTATGTTAAAACTACAGTAACCACACCAATTTTTGAGTGAAACGTTTCAGCGCCCAGTTCTTTACACCTTGACTGCAGTTTGTTGTGTACCGTCTGCGTCACCAGCGGCTCTATTGTAATGATGTCAGTCGAAGCTCTGGAGGCATTCTTATCTCATATAACGCTTCTTCATTTACCAATGTTATACAAGGGCAAAACCCTCTTAAAAATAATTTTAAACAGACCCAGAGCAACACTCCACAGTAAAAAAAAAAAAACAGAACGGTTCTGAGCCTATTAGACACTATCAAGTAACGTCGCCTCCCCGAATACGTCAAATTACTGAGAAAAAATTTTATTGTGTTCCCTGCCACGAAAACCCATAAATCTGAATTTTTATTCAAAAGGATTGTCACAAAAAAGGGCATATGACAGCACGCTGTATCAGGCTACCCACAAAGTAAATTAGCAATGCTAAGTGTTGATGACCCTTACATTGTATAAAATGCTTTGACCTCGGTATAACGTCTCGCGTAAAAAAAAAAACACCGAGCACCTTTCACGCAACGAGCTTTGTCACAGACTTTTATTATTCACTTCCGCACTATGACATTATGACATGTCTTTGTAAGAGGATCACCGAACATATCGACGAATACAACTTTTTTATGTCTAGAAATGTATCCTCAAAATCATTTTTAAAACTGCTGTCGTCCTGCAGGCAACTACATTCGCCGGTTTCAAGGGAGAGGGCAGAGACGAAGAAGAAGAGAGATGAAATCAGGTGGAAGAGTGGGGGGGGGGGGGAGTACTCATGAGGCGACGGTGGTGATGGCGGGGAGCACGCCTAAAAAGCCGTTCCTAAAAACGATTCCAGTGATACTGAGCGTGCATACCATAGCGCAGGGCATCAACTATGTTACCATGCTATATGATAATGTGTTCTCCACTCCCCGAAAGCTGTCTAATCAATGCTCAAAACTAAGGAAACATCTAAGCTCTCGCGCAAGGTATACAGGATCCGTGGCGAAGCATATGGACAAGCTTGTTGACTGTGATGTGGAAAATGTCTATCAAATGCCCCTTTCCTGCGGCGAAACCTACATAAGACCATAGGCATGTGCAAGCTTCTGCTTCAGTGAGCGGGAGAGCGAAGGTATGTGGCAGCACCCACCCTCCTAATTTGTCAATGTATGGGGCCGATTGGACCCCCTTCCACCATGAGTCCCAGTGCTCCCCTCCAGATTATATTACTGTATGGGGCTGACTTTGCGCTCCACCCTCAATGTTTGGCGATTGGGACAACGCTAGGCAGCGTTGCAAGTGAAACGGGGTTTATTGGCGTAAGTAGTACTTGTACAGCAGGTCTATTGATACGGAAAGCGTGCGGTAGCAACCGACACAGAAATCGCAGCGCTCGGGGGAACAGCTGGCGCTCGGCTCTTCTCGCTAAAAGCGTGACCCATTGCGCCACAAACCTTTTTCCTCTCTACAAAACCCCGGCGACGAAGACAAGCCACCCTCGCAAGTCAAGGTGACGAGAGTAGGAGTGGATCGTGATAGGCCTTGTCAAAACTCACGTGGACAGTCTCACGACCAAGGCGTCATCTGTCTGTAGATGGCTTGACCGGCTCGAACACGTATGTGACATGAGATCGACGTTCGACGACGCGATAAGGACCGTGAAACTTGGGGGCAAATTTAGAGGACAGACGTGGGGAGTGGAAGGGCAGTCGGAGCCAAAGGAGCAAGCCCATGGCAAATGTCTCGACTTGCTGGTCGTGGTCATGGCGGTCTTTTTCGAGTGCTTGCTTGTCCAAGATGAATGGTCGGACCAACTGACGACACTCTTCAGCGTGGTGCACAATTTAAGAAAGAGCGTTGAACTCTGAGACGTCGGGACGATAAGGAAAAATGGTGTCAAGGAGCATGGCTCACGCCCGTATAGAAAAAAGTAAGGCGAGAAGCCTGTGGTTGACTGTGTCGGGGTATTGTACGCATAAGTCACAAATGGGAGAATGACATTTCAGTTCGATTGGTCGGAATTGACATACATGGCGAGCATGTCTCCCAGCGTTCGGTTGAAGCGCTTAGCCTGCGGGTGGTACAAGTTGCAGAGGTGCGGTGAACCGTGCGGCATGCCCGATGGAGTTGTACAACTTCGGATAAAAAGAAACGCCCTCAATCAATCAGTAGTTCACGTGGTGCCCCGTGACGCAGTACGAAGCGTGGCAAGGCGAAATTGGCTACGGTACGTACACCAGCCGTAGGTAGTGGAGCTGTTTCAGCACACCTCGTCAGATGGTCGACGGCGATAATGATCCATCGATTTCCAGCGGCGGTGTATGGAAGGGGACCATATAGATCGATTCCAACGTGGTAGAAAGGGCACGCCATCACAGTAGAGGCTGTATTAATCCCGGTGAATGGGCCGCTGTCTTTCATCGTTGGCATAATGAACAGGACTGAATGTATTTTGTGTACATACTACGCCCTGGCAGTAGTACCGCTGGTAGATCTGGTGATGTGTTCTTAAAACACCAGCATGAGCATGTTGCGGGTCGGCATGAAAATACGCACAGACATCAGATCGCATGTGGCGTGGTATAACCAAGAGCCATTTACAGCCATACGCATGGTAGTTTCTGCGGTATAGTTGCGCGTCCCGTATCTCGAAATGTGTGGCTTGGCTTGGCGGGGAACAGCGCGTGGGTACGCAGACGTTGAGGAGTCGGAAACAATGGTAAGGAGAGATGTTATCCTGAGTCTTTCTGCTGTTCAGACGACATGCTTGTGACGGAAATGGGAGCCATGGAAAGTTGGCGTCCGAATGCAGCTCTGCGCTGGATCTGACTGGTGATCGTGAGAGGGCATCCGCATCAGAGTGTTTTCGTCCTGAACGGTAGATGACACGAATGTAGAATTCTTGTAGGCGAAGAGTGCAACGTCCCAGGCGACCTGAAGGATCTTTTAGTGAAGCCAACCAACAAAGTACGTGGCGGTCTGTCACAACGTTGAAACTCTGTCCGTACAAGTAAGGATGAAACTTGCTTAACGCCCGAACGATTGCGAGGCATTATTTCTCAGTTACGGAGTAGTTCATTGTCGCTTTCGTGAGTGCGCTACTTGCATATGCGACGACGTACTCTGAAATACGGGGTTTTCGTTGCGCGAGTAGTGCTCCCAGACCAACGCCGCTGGCCCACTGGCGTCTGTGTGCATATCAGTGATAGCACTAGGGTCGTAATGGCGTAGAATGGGCGGTAGCGTAAGCAGGCAGCGCAGTGTAAGGAAGGCTTCGTCACATGCCGGGGTTCAGTTAAAAATATTAGCTGGACCATTCAGTAGTTGTGTAAAAAGGACTATAATTGATGCAAAGTTGTGGATGAAGCAGCGAAAATACGAGCACAAGCCGTATTTTAGGTTTAACGTCCCCAAAACCACCATATGATTATGAGCGACGCCGTATTGAAGGACTTCAGAAATGTCCACCACCTGCGGTTTTTCTGGGGTTCTTTAACGTGCACCCAAATCTGAGCACACGGCCCTACAACATTTCCACCTCCATTGGAAATGCAGCGACCGCAGCCGGGATTTGATCCCACGACACGGGTCAGCAGCCCAGTACCTTAGCCACTATATAGATCATCACAGTAAGGCTCACAGCAAGGATGTTACTGACTAGAATATGAAGCGAGTCAAGCTGATGCATTGTCAAGGAGCCCCACAGATCTTTTAGTGCTATATATTTATTCAAAAACCTAATTAAAATGATGCATATTGAACTGTTCCATGCATAGAACTCCATTTTTGGCGGGTAACAATGTTTTAATGAAAAGTTGGCGAAATTTATTGCAGAAATTGATGTTGCGCAGAAAGGGAAAAGTTGACATATTTAGCTCAGAAGATATGAGGTGGTAACTTAAAATGACCTCCATGGAGTCAGGATCTACTGGTCACTTTCTGTGCAAGTAAAACGCTTGATTTCCACAGTCCTTAGCGTTAGCTACTAAGAGGCAAAAATGAGGAAAATTTGGTTGCCTGGGGTGACCACCATGCTGGAAAGAGTTAACTAATGTTACCGAGATTTGTCAACGTTTACTGCTACCGATAGTTTTCTGTTGCACTTTGATGATAATTTAGACTCTGAGTTCACGAAAGATGGTAGCATGTCGCCGCACTTTTGCCTAGGCCGTCGCGCGTGCTAATAACTTACGTTGTGATAATTCAGAAAGACGTTTGTTGCTTTCTTCTCAATATCAGTGAAATGAAATAAACTGTGCTAAATAGAATATACAATATCTCTTTCAAAGGTACAGTGAGTGGCACTCCTATTATCCGAATGACATATTTATCAAGCCTGTTCATAACGGACGGATTCCTAAAGATTGTAAATGAGCTAATTCATACTACTTCACAAATAAGACACCGAATATAGCGTAGAAAACTACAGGTACGAGTTTTCGATAAATTCGTCCTTTAAAATACTCGAGCAAATGCTTACTAAGCACTCAACAGAATTTCTCTAAGGGCACCAACTAATTGAAAAACAACAACACTGAATCAGAAGAGGTTTATCGACCGTGATCATTCCCACTGAAGCAACACATTTCATGAAACGAATTGCAGATGATGACGCACCAGCTGACAATATTTTTCTTGATTTTTTAAAAGCCTTCGGCAAATTACCGCATCCGAAATGGGTACATAAACTAAACATCATTTAGCCAAGTGATCTCATAAATTGTATGAAAGCGTATTTGATAAAGAGCAACATAGCGCCTTTAATGAGTTGAAATAAATGCGCTATTACTACGAAATAAAAGGTAGGTTAAGGTGTTCCGTGGTGCTGGCATAGGGCCACTACTGTTCTTACTTAATATGAGCGATATGAGCAGTGGTGTCTTTCCTGACCTTTTTATGGGTGATTTTGCAAATGACAGAGTAGTATACCTAAAGGTGAAATTTCGCTACCACCAAGAAGAGTTTATAAACACCTAAAGAAATTATATGTAATAGAAGGCATTATAAGCACTGTAGAAGCGCGGTGACGTGGCGCCTGAAGTAAAACTTCGAGCTAACAAATACCCAGTGCTTTTGTTGATGGTATACGCATTCGGGATATATAAACCACACACGCAAAATATCAGAGCTCAATTGGAGTGAGTTCAAAGCCGCGCCCAAAAGTTTATTTCCAATTCTTATCTAAAAACGCACTCAATAAAAAGTCTCAGATCAAAATGAATGACATCAGCGTTAACTTACTATTTTAATTGTTGCATGGCATTCACAAAATGAAGATAGCAACTATTCTCGGCCTAGACACGTCACATTCGCAGATGAAGCACGTTAGGCACATAAAATATTTATGGTGTAACACATATTTTATTAAAAAATTTTATTTTACCCGCTGTTTACAAGTGGAACAAGTTTAAGAGTGACGTTCTAAAGTATAGGAACGTTAGAACTTTGAGTATGTATAGTTGAACACAATTTTTTTTGTGTTACATAATATCAGTTTCACTGTTGAGCTGGGCAGTGCAAATGCACTCAGTGACTCACCTGCGTTCTGCTGATTTGTACTGTAGTGTGGGCATGTTAGAATGGTGTATGCACTCATTTTTATTTGGTTCTCTTTATTCGTGAGTATTTTTTTCTTTTTATACTATTGTTGAATAATTGGAACTTGTGTCCGATAGAGTAACTCCTCTTTTGTTACGTGTACTAACTAAAAGTGTCGGTAATATAAAAATAATTTCCGTGTGCCTCGTAGCAAAAAAGAAGTAACGATTCTATACGATGTTCCATAAAAGGGAAGCCCGGAAGTTTAATAGACGCGTTTCTGTATTCCTGAGATATATTGCGCTTGAAGTCGAAAGAGTTCACCACTCGTTGCTGCTGCTCCAGTGGCATCTGTCATTCCCCCTGCTGCAGAACTACCTCCCGGTGTTAAAACTACTCTCTTTGGCGCTAAAATATATCGAAAAGAAAAGGTTAAGTTGAGAGAAGGACACCCAGCGGTGTCATTCTAGAGGAATTGTATGCGAATGTTACAAACGGTAACCTAACGTCCTAGTCGTGGTGATCGGTGGAGACATACATGGAGAGCTCACCGTTGAGAGTGCGATTGAGGCGCTACGTTTGACCATTTGTTTGTGGATGGTAAGCAGTCGAAAACTTGTGTTTAGTTGCGCAAGAGTGCAGGAGGTCATCAACCACTTTGGAAAGAAGTAGCTTCTTCGGTCAGTAAGGAGTTGTCGAGGGGCGCCGTGGTGTAAGATGGCGTCCACCAAAAGAAAATCGGCCACATCAGTTGCACAGCTGGTTGAAAGTGCCAGTGTGATCGCGCATCGGGTAGTATAATCAAATTCTACTGCAATCCACCGATTACTCGCAGCTCACGTAGGAAAAGGGCCAAGCAGGTCCACGTCAACACAGTAGAGTGGGTCTCGTGGGAAGTCCAGTGACTGAAGACGTCCGACAGGAGGTGCATTTGGTTTTTTCCGTCATTGACAAGGGTCGCAGGTTGCAACATAACGGCAGACATCGCGGTACATGCCAGGCAAGAAGAAGCACCTGTGAACTCTGTCGTAGGTCCGTGACACGTAGAGGTGACTGGCTATTGGTGCATCATGAAGCAGGGCGAGAACAGTCTCACGGAATTGAAGGGGAACGACAAGTAGGCTTTCTGGGCCATCAGGACGCGTATTTCAACGGTACAATGCACCAACATGTAACTGAAACATCCGAAAGGAAGGTTGGGCCTCATCGATGTTAGCATTCGGATAATACCGTCCAAGAAAGTATCGCGTCGCTGCTCGATTCCAATGTCATGAAATGCGCATAGAGAAAAAACGTCGACCGAAAGGGTGGTTGTAGAGGAGTCGCCGTCTCAAGGGTCGAGAGGATATCGGGACAAGCAGTCGGCATCTTGATGCAAGCGGCCGGTTTTGTACAGGACTGAGCAGTCAAATTCTTGAAGGCATAGGGCCCAACGGCCTAGACGTGCTGAAGGGTCTTTCAGGGACGAAAGCCAGCAGGAGGTGGGGTGATCAGTGTTGACTGTGAATAGCCGACCGTACAAATGGAGACGAAATTCCTGACTGACCAAACAAGTGCCAAACTTTCGCATTCAGTTATTTAATATTTTCTCTCAGCAGGTAAAAAAAAGGCGGCTGGCATAGGCAACAACACAGTCACGTCCTTGTTGTTTGGACGTGTCAGGAAATTTCGACCACCTGGAGTTTTTTTAATGATAACTTGACGAGTATCATTATGGAGCGTGCAGTGGAAGTTGGAGGTACTGTAGTTAGGCAGGGCACTGACAAGCTGTCCCACGAAACGAGGAATCTCATTAAAAAGCGTCTAAACATGAATGCCTCAAGTATAACAGAAAAAATAAAGTTAGTAGAGCCTTCGAAGTTGAATAATAGGCGTAAGGTATCCGATGTAAGATGGTATAACATGAAAAGAATCGAACAGGTTCTGAAGAACGGAGGAAGCGTCAAAGCAGTCAAGAGAAAACTTGGTATAGGCAAAAACCAGATGTATTCATTAAGGGACAAGGAAGGCCAAGTAAATACCAACATAGATAGGATAGTAAAATTAGCGGAGGAGTTTTACAGAGATCTGTACAGTATCCAGCCCAACCAGAATCCCAATGTAGTAATTAGCAGTAAGCCGGATGACACCAGACCAGTAATAATAGAAGAGGTCAAAAAAGCCTTGGTGAGCCCGCAAAGAGGTAAAGCTGCTGGTGAGAATCAGGTAACATCAGAGCTGCTGAAATATAGAGGACAGATTGTGTTAGAAAAACTAGCGACCTTGTTTACGAGGTGTCTTCTGACGGGAACAGTACCAGAATCTTGGAAAAATGCTAAAATCATCCTAATAGGCAGCAAAGGAGATGACAAGGATTTGAAGAATTACAGGACGATCAGCTTGCTCTTTCTGATATACAAGCTATTTACAAAGGCAATTGCTAACAGAATTGAGACATTACAATTCAATGAACCAAAGTAACAAGCAGAATTTCGAACAGCCTATTCAACAAATGACTACGTTCATACTATCAACCTGCTAATAGAGAAATGCTCAGAATATAGCCAACCACTGTACACAGCCTTCATAGATTACGAGAAGGCGTTTGATTTGGTACAAAGATCAGCAGTCATGCAGACACTGCGGAATCAAGGCGTCGACGAAGCATATATAAAAATCCTGAAAGAAATCTACAGAGTATCAACTGCTACCATAGTGCTTCCTAAAGAAAAAAACAGAATACCACTCAAGAAGGGTGTAAGGCACGGGGATACAATCTCCCCATTGCTATTTACCGCGTGCTTACAGGAGGTTTTCAGATACCTAGAATGGGAACAGTTAGGCATAAGAGGTAATGGAGAGTACCTTAGTAACCTGTGCTTCGCTGATGACATTGCATTGCAGAGTAACTCAGGGGGCGAATTGACTCATGATTATGGAGTTAGTCAAGGAGAGCAGAAAAGTAGGTCTTAAATTTAATCTGCAGAAAACGAAAGTAATGTAAACAAGCTCGGAAAAGAGCAGCCCTTCGAGATAGGTAATAGTGCACTTCAAGTTGTGAAAGACTATGCCTACTTAGGACAGGTAATAACCGCGGAGCCGAACCACGAGATTCATGTAACTAGAAGAATAAGAATGGGGTGAAGCACATTTGGCAAGCACTCTCAAATCATGAAAGGTAGATTACCACTATCCCTGAAGAGGAAGATGTATAACAGCTGCATCTTGCCGGTAGTTAGCTACGGAGCAAAAACCTGGAGACTTACAAAAAGTGTTCAGATTAAATTACGGACGACGCAGTGAGCAATGGAAAGGAAAATGGTAGGAGTAACCTTAAGGGACGATAAGAGAGCAGAGTGGATTAGAGAACAAACGGGGGTTAAGTATATCATAGTTGAAATCAAGAAGAGGAATTGGACATGGGCTGTGCATGTAGCGCGTAGAAAGGATAACCGCTGGTAATTGAGGGTAACTAGCTGGATTTCCAGAGAAGGCAAGCGGGTTAGGGGGAAACAGAAGGTTAGGTGGGGAGATGAGATTAAGAAGTTTGCGGGTATAAATTCGCAGCAGCAAGCAGAGGACCGAGTTGACTGGCGGAATGTGGGAGAAATATTTGTCCTGCTGTGGACGTAGTCATGATGATGATGATGATGATGACAATGATGATGACAATGATGATGTTGATGATGGAGTTCTTTACCGTGCACCCAAATTTGAGCACACGGGTCTACGACAGTTTCACCTCCATCGAAAACGCAGCCGACATAGCTGGGATTCAATTTCATGACCTGTGGTTCAACAGCCGAGTACCTTAACTACTAAACCACTGCGGTGCGGAGTTGTGTATTCCGTAATTGATGACGTGCCACATGACTCTTTCTGGAGTAAGAGCCCTACACTCGTCTCCATAGCTGCGAGTTGTGCTCGTGAACACCAGCACCACTAAAAATTCCTATGGAAGTGTTCTTTAAAAAGTGTTCTAAGAATTCTTCTAGAAATAGTCAACACTTCTAAAAACCGATGTGTTGTACTAATAAGTGCGTGAGGGAATGCAGAATTCTCATAATGGTCGAAGGAAACAAAAAAAATTACTGGAAGCTTGAGTTTCGCCTTCAAGATCAAAGTGCGCTATAGTGTAATGGTTTCAATCGTGCCTCGAATATAGAGACGTTCATGCGCGTAACATAAGCCATTTTATTTTTTTCCATGAATGTACGCTGCAAGTGCCCACTACGCCATAAGTCATAACTGTTTAGTTTGCGAGTTACCGAAGTAATCAGCATACGTGCGTAGAGTACCGCGCGCATCAGCGCAGCGGCAGATTTTCTATAGAGGGCGTGCAGCTTTAAACCACACACTGGTTTCTCAAATCACGTGTTTTGACACCTGGTGCAGTTCTAAAATTCTGCCACACAACTTTCTGTACGTTATCTAACGCCCACAATAACTTCTTAGTTTATCTCACCATCAGAATAACTTCTTATAGAACTCTTTTCTTTTTTTGTTTTTCGGGAGGTAATTTCAAGCGAGGTAATTTCAAGCACTTTGGGGCATAACATCCACTCGCCACTCACACCTCCGTTCAAACTTTACTTCAGTTCAAGATTGCTTGTTAATTGATTAATATGTGGGGTTTAACGTCCCAAAACCCCCATATGATTATGAGAGACGTCATAGTGAAGGGCTCCAGAAATTTTGACCACCTGGGGTTCTTTAACGTGCACCCAACACTGAGCACACGGGCCTACAACATTTCCGCCTCCATTGAAAATGCAGCTTCCGCAGCCGAGATTCGATCCTGCATCCTGCGGGTCAGCAGCAGAGTACCTTAGCCACTAGACCACCGCGGCGGGGCGAAGATTGCTTGTTATTTATTTATTTGAATTTAATCTCTCTCGAGTTTTCTCTAATGGCAACGCCGATTTTTTCACTCACAACCAACGACGACGACAGCAGTATATCTGCGAAAAGAGCTCTCTAACGCTGTTGTGGTACACATAAAAAAGGAGAATAGTGCAAATCGCTGGAAAGAAAAATAAAGAGAAGAAGAAAGAAAGAGGGTAAAAAAGAAAATTACTCCATCTACCACTAAAGGGAACCATGTGTGGATTCGAAGCAGCGGGGAACGGCATCCACATAAACTCGTTTTCGTCGTCTTAAGCAGGTGCACCATCATTCGGAACCTATACCTGACTAACGCTGCTGGTGACCATCGTTTGATGCCTTTTACCACTTTAAATGCTGCCGGCGATCGTGACTGTAGTACTGCTAAAAAGGTGGTACCTAAATGCAATGCCAGAGGCATTCCAGAGTTTTAGCAGGCTAGGGAAACAAGTTACTGAAACACGACGCGGTTTCTTTCCGTATGCACGTACAATGGTCTCGCATGCGCACTCGTCAGCCAGTTACATGTGGTCGTCTTTTCGTAACGTGTTTCCGTAGCTTGCTAAAACTTTTTATTGAATGTGAGGCTGTGCTAACGAAAGCAGTATCACGGAAACGTGGTCTTGCAGAAACGTAACACGCCGCAAGACCGACGCTCAATGGCTACGAACGAAGCAGGCGCGCTCTTGCTCATGGAAACGTGAAACGCATAGAAGAAGGAGAACGCATAGAAGAGGGGATGCGCATACGCAGTGGAAGGGTGGACTCTGCACTGCTGAGGAAGCGTATCGTTGTCTTCGACGCGGACTAGGGAGATAGTGAGGCGAGCTTACGACAGGAAAGAGAGGGACAGGGGACGCGCATGCGTAGTAAGGGTGATCACGCAGCACACCGGATTGACCTCCGCCGTAAGCTGCTTCGCATCTAAAAAGGAAAGTAATTGGTCAGGTTCATGCATCGCCATTCCAAATAGGTATTATTGCCTAGCGAGTCGTATGTAAAGCGTCATTAGAGCTATTAGTTTGCGCATACCTGTGCTTGAAACGTTGCGTATATGCTTTCTATATTTCTATTCAGCAGCGATATTTATTTTTTGCTCACTCTTGTTGATTTATGTAACTTGACGTTGCATCTTAATTTGATTACTTCACTTTGTACTTGTTACTACCATTTCCGCTTTGAGCTTGATCCAGCGGCTAGCAATATAGTATAAACAGTAAATAATTAAACAAGAAAGAAATATATGGGTAAATCAATATATTCAGTCCGAGTGAAAGCGCACTAGCCCAGCCCACGGAAGTAGATATGAAAGACGTCGGTCGTCTCCTTCCTGCGAAAGGTGCAAGGAAAGAAGCCGATGGGGTGCCTTGTCTTCACGGCAGCAAATTTGTAGTTTTAGCAGCGAGGCATGTCTCCCGCTTTGACATCTGCATTTACAGGAATCAGGCGAATACCCTTATACCTTACACGTGTTCTGTTCGAATCACAAGCTCTGCATGAGAGTCATGGCCAGCATTAAGTCAGTTTCACTCCAAGCAGCGGCCACGTTTCCGTAAACGAGTGTCATAAAGAATTGCAGCGGGTCACACGCTAAAGGAGTCTGCTGACACCCTCACTTAGTAAAACATTCGAATATGTTGCCACCACGTTCATTGCATTGTCCTTGGAGCGAAAATGTTGCTTTTCTTTGCATAACATAAATATTTGTTCTCATTGCCCCCATCTCTTGCACATGCACTTTGCCCAACAAATCGATATAGCGAACGTTCTTTACACTTCAAACTATTGCACTTATCAGAAAAGTGCAAACCATCTAAAGTATAGACATATTAACAGGTCTAAAGGGCTGTGTGTGATACTGAATTGGTGTTAAATATATTTTGTTTAGTAATTATAGATGGTACCACTTTATATTTCCTACTTTTCAGTTATATATAGGACGGTATGATGGTATTTTTTGCTATTTCAATGCAGCTAACTAGCTGCCCTATTGAAAATCCTGCGTTGGTGGATGCTGGAATCGTTGGTGGATATGGTGGAAAGAATAGTGGATATGGTGGAAATATTAGTGGATATGGTGGAAACTGTAGTTGGCATAATGGCTGATGATGGTGAGAGTGAAAAAAGAATGATGACAGATGGTAGTGGTGGTAGCGAGCCAATGGTGGTGACGATGAAAAATGCCGGCTGATGATGGCTAGAGGGGACAAAATGGTGGCAGATAGTGGTGGTGGTGGCGAGCCAATGATGGTGACGGTGTAAAATGCCGGCTGATGGTGGTGAGGCAAAACGTGTTTCTTAGAAGGCTTGGTGAGCAAGGTGGATGACGGTGGCATGATAGCAGCTTGGTGGGGTATGGTGGCATAATGGAAAAGCATATGACAGTGGGTGAAATCACTTATTTGTAGTGTTTCATTCTTGAATGTGCAGAGATATATGTTTATGGTCAAAAGAAACCAACGGTACTAAATACGCTTACTAGCACGTTTATTTTTTATTTCTGCGGTGTCAACGACGCTTTATTTTTTGTGGAGCGTAGAATATGCGGTCGTTAATATTGTTACCACATATGTAATTTAGGTATGTGCACCTGTTTAGTGGGGAACAGGGTGGTGGCAGAAGAAGAGGACGTTTGGTTGATGGCAAGAGCTCGCTGGTGCGCGTTCACTGTTGTATACTGTCCAGTTGACCGTTACGTCGGCTCTGAATAAACCCCTCTCGTAGACGTAACAGAGGGGTGGAGGTGCTGGGTACGCCACATCGACGTACCGCGGAGCCACAGCTGTTCGGAGTTCGCCGGAGCCGTCGTCTTGCCGGTCTGCCACCGACAGCAAACGTCATGGCCGAAAGCAAAAGTCGGGAATCAACTCCCTCGACTTCGCGCAGGTCTACGCTGGCTACACCTAGGCATCACTACATGGAACCCCGCCCGTTCGCGGGAATAGCAGGAGAAGATGTGGACGCGTGGCTACCGCACTACAAAAGGGTGAGCCGGTACAACCACTGGAACTGTATCGATAAGCTGGATAACGTAGCACTGTTTCTCACGGACACTGCCCTGATGTGGTATGAAAACCACGAAGAGTCCTTAAAAACGTGGGCTCTTTTTTCTCAAGAACTTAAGAAGTGTTTTGGTGACTCCGACTCAAAGAAAAAAGCACGGAGTGGACTCTGGCTGGAAAAGCTTAGACTCCTGGAGAAACGTGAACTGCTTATATAGAGGACGTTCTTAAGCTTTGCAAGATTATAAACCCGCAGATGTCTGAAGAAGACAGGGTCGGACACCTCTTGAAAGGCATAGCGGAACACGTTTACAATTTTCTGATAGGCAGGGATGAACTCACCTCTGTCTCCGACGTCCAACAGCACTGCTGCACGTTTGAAAAACTGAACACTCGTAGGATTGCCCCGAAATTCGGTAGGCTGGCAAATGTGACAATGGTTGCCGGCGTCGACGTGAGCCCGCCCACCGACCTTGCCGCTACTATTCGGGCAATAGTGCGTGAAGAGCTGCAGCGACAAGGTGGTGGGGTTGACGAAACCATTACTCATCTACCTACCAATCCACCCTACTACACGGCGGCGCCATTAGCTCCTTTGCCACCATCGATATGTCTGGCAGACGTCAGCGAAACTGGAACTCCGTGGCCACGTCGTGACTCATTCGCGGCTGACCAGCGCTATAGCCAACGCCTTTGTTATGGCCCCACCACACAGAGGTGGGCAGCCCCCGCTCAGCAAGGTCGTCACCGACCCTTCAAAGCTGAGCGATCTCAGCATTGGTTCGGCGGGCGTCCTCTACCAGTCTGCTACAACTGTGGCTTCGAAGGCCACGTTGCCAGGTATTGCAACTACAGGCAGCCGCCAAGGTACGACTGATCACCGAGGTGTAACCGCTCCGGCGTTACCGGAGCACCGACATTTCCAGGAAGCGCGTCTTACGAAATTTCAGGACCACTACGAAACCAATCTCCGGCCTCTGACCACACTGTGACACTACCACCTGCCCCTCGCGCCAACCGATCACCGTGTCCTCGGTGCCGCCACTCCACGCCTCCTACAGAAAACTATCCGGCGCGGCCGTTGGAGGTGAGGTCACCGGACACTCTTCTATTTCAACAGATATACCTCCGTTAGCTTCCATGTTTAGAAATAAGGTTCGAGTGCTTATCGATGGTGTATCAACAATGGCGGTGGTGGACACAGGTGCAACCGTGTCAGTGATGAGTTTAGTTTTACCCGCTTCTTTGGACGAAAAGTTATGTTTCGTTGGGACCGTCCTGATACGTTTTGTGGAGTGAGCGGAGAGGTGTTACAACCTGTTGGTGCCTGCACTGTGACTGTTAGTCTGGCGTGCCAGAACTTTGTTGCAGAGTTTGCTTTTCTCCCTCACACTACGCAAGACGTTATTCTGGGACTCGATTTTTTGAAGCTATGTGGTTCCACTGTCGATTGTCACACAGGACAAGTTACAGTAGATTCCGATATCCCAGTTGCGTTTATAGAAAACTCGCCCTGTCAGGAAAGTGGTCTTTGCGTGTCCGTAGACACAAGTGTGCCGCCATTGTCTGCGAAATGTGTCCCTCTTGTCTGTTCACCTGCAAGTGAGAAAACATTTGACGCAACTGTGGAGCCCATGCATCTAGGTTGCATAAAGAAGACAGTTTTAATACCCTACTGCACGCTATCGGTTGCGCAATGGCATACTGGTTTATGGGTAATCGATTAACTGCTCTGACGAACCAAGAGTGCTTCCGGAGGGTCTGAAGCTTGCAGAGATTCGTGAACACTTATAGTGTCCCCGCTTGCCATTCTTGAAGAAAGCAGCGATTGTCCGGATAAGACCCATTGCGATAATCTGCACGCCAGGGACACCACTATTATGGCTATGATTGCCAAGTCACTCAGCACCAAGGAACGTAATGAACTGGCGACTATTCTGCGCAAACATGCCGGTATTTTCAATTTCGCTCAGCATGATCCACCGTCATTTCCTGCTTCTCGTATAAAGCACCGAATCGACACGACATCCCACAGACCTCTGCGACAGAAACCATATCCAGTATTGCCTTCGGAACATGCAGTGATCAATGAACTGGTTTGCGAGATGCTCAAGAAAAATGTAATTCAAGAATCGTGTAGTCCGTGGGCCGCTCCAGTAATTCTAGTGAAGAAGAAGGATGGGACATGGCGATTTCGTGTAGACTACCGCCGTCTCAATGCCATCACTAAAAAAGACGTATACCCACTCCCGCGGACTGATGATGCTATCGACTGTCGATCATCGGCCTCTTACTTTTCGTCTGTGGATTTGAGGTCAGGCTACTGGCAGAATCCAATGCACAAGAAAGACAAGGAAAAAACGACATTTGTTACAACAGATGGACTATTTGAATTTATTGTGATGCCGTTTGGACTCTGCGACACACCTGCAACTTTTGAGTGCTTTATGAACAACATTCTGCGTGGATTGAAGTGGGAAGTTTGTATGTATTACTTGGATGGCGTTGTAATTTTTGGGCGCACCTTTTGTGAGCACAACACGCGCCTCGGCCTCGTGCTGGACTGCCTAAGCAAAGCTCGCTTGGTGCTCAACTCAAATAAATGTCGTTTCGGGGAGCGCCAAACACTCGTCCTTGGACACTTGGTAGACAAAGAAGGCATACGACCAGATCCTGCCAAGACGGCCGCAGTGGAAGCATTTCAGCAACCTCACTTGGTGAGGTAAGAACTGCGCAGCTTTTTGGAGCTTTGTTCATACTTTCGCCGATTCATTCCTGGCTTTGCTAATATCGCATACCCGCCCACGTGTCTGCTTCAGAAAGGTGCGCAGTTTGACTGGACCCCTGAATGTGAGTCTGCTTTTTCGGAGTTGAAGTTTCTTTTGAAGTGTCATCTGATTGTTCGGCACTTCAATCCTCTGGCTGCCACTGAGCTTCACACAGATGCCAGCGGTATTGGTGTAGCTGCTGTCCTGGTTCAACGCTTGAATAACCAAGAACACGTCGTAGCGTATGCAAGTCGCTCACTCAGCAAGTCCGAGCGTAACTACACAGTCACAGAGCAAGAATGCCGTGCAGTAGTCTTCGCAGTGCAGCGCTTCCGGTCCTACCTGTACAGACACCCCGTTACCATCGTGACAGACCATCATTCCCTCTGCTGGTTGGTCAATCTGCGTGACCCATCTGGTCGGCTGGCGCGCTGGGCACTTCGTCTACAAGAATATGACTTCACGGTTTCCTATAAAAGCGGCTGACATCACACTGACGCAGATTGTTTTTCGCGACTACCGCTTTTAACGACGGAATGTGACGTGCAAAACTTCGACACCTAAATCGCATCACTGGACCAACCATTTCCCGATACCAAGACCTTTAAGGATGAGCAACAAAGGGACAGCACCATACAGCAACTTCTTGCTACCAAACCAAAATCATCGTCTACACGCTTCTGCATTCGAGACGGGCTAGTTTACAAAAAGAACTACACCAGCACCGGCTCACGATATATTCTGGTGGTTCCGAAGAGTCTTCGCGTTTATGTCTTACAGGCTATGCACGAAGACCCAACATCCGGTCATCTAGGCACAGAAAAAACTCTTTGCCGTCTCCAAGAAAGGTTCTACTGGCCCAAAATGCGCCAGACGACGAAACAATACGTGTCTAGCTGTAACGAGTGTCAACGTCATAAGCGCCCAACAAGTGCTCCTCCGGGGCAATTACATCCGGTCCCGCCCCCTAGAACTCCATTCGAGCAAGTCGGTATTGACCTCCATGGGCCCTTTCCCCGGTCTTCTGATGGAAATCGCTGGATAGTCGTCTGCACCGACCATTTAACACGGTACTGCGAGACAGCTGCCATACCATCGGCAACTGCAGCCGATGTGTCTCTCTTCATGCTACGTTTTGTAATTCTTCGACATGGACCTCCCGAAATTGTAATCAGTGACCATGGCCGACAATTCACAGCAGACGTAGTGGAAGAGATGCTTCGTGTCTGTGCCTCAAGGTTCCGGCACTTTACACCATATATTCCCCAAACCAACGGTCTAACTAAACCAACGAACATAACTCTCTCGAACATGCTGTCTATGTATGTCGCATCAGATCACAAGGACTGGGACAGTATTCTGCCTTTTATCACATATGCATTCAACACAGCACATCATGAAACTACCGGCTACAGTCATTTCTTTTTTCTATATGCTCGACCACCTCGTCATACCCTGAATACCATCTTCCCGTGTTTGGACCACCATGATCCTTGCATATCTGAGATCATTTGTCGGGCAGAAGAAGCTAGACACCTTGCTTATTTGCGCACTCATGCTTCGCATGGCTAACCTCCCTGTCCTTCCTGCCTTGCTTATTTGCGCACTCATGCTTCGCATGGCTAACCTCCCTGTCCTTCCTTTGTAACGAAGCCTCCGAACTCTGAAATGGGTCGAACTCTTGAGTACCTTCTAGTGGGGCTACCCAACAAGGACGCCGCTCACGCTGAGAGCCTGTGCTTGGCTGTGACTGTCGCCATTATATATTCTCGCTCGTTGCCGGCTAATAAACGCCTTAACAATTTGGTGGAGAGTGCTGCGATCCCTGTCTATGCCTTTGGAGCTACGATCACGTACTCTGCCATCTACTATGTACCACGACGCTTCTCAGGAAACGCCTCCTCCAATGCCACCCCCTTGTCCCGGTGTCCCCAGAATCCGCGATCCACCCATCTTCACTGGCGCTGATGGCACTGACGTGGAGGACTGGCTCGCCATTTACGAGCGCGTGAGCGTCCCCAACAAATGGGACGAAGACGGCAAGCTGACCAACTTGGTGTTTTACCTTGCCAGTGTCGCCAGTTTGTGGTACAACAACCACGCGTCCGATTTTGCCACCTGGTCCGATTTCAAGACCGCAATCGTCAACGTCTTCGGCCGCCCTGCTGTTCGCAAGCTGCAAGCCGAGCAGCGCTTGCGTGAACGTGCTCAGGAAGCTAGTGAGTCATTCACCAGCTATATTGAAGATGTCCTCGACCTATGTAACAAATCCAATCACACCATGTCCGAGTCTGACAAGATCCGAAACATCATGAAAGGCATTGACGATGATGCCTTCACGATACTGCTCGCCAAAAACCCCGGCACGGTGGCTGAGGTCATCACACTGTGCCAGAGCTACGAGGAGCTCCGCCGGCAGCGTTCGATGACCCGACGCTCCCCACCACGAGCTGCAACGCTTGCTGGCTTGGAGGCCAGTTGTGACCAAGTGGCGTTGATGGCAGACCTGAAGTCCTTCATCCGCAAGGAAATCGAACGTCAGTTCTCGCTCCTGCCCTTTGCCCACCAACCTGCTGTTCAACAATCGGCTACTACCCTTCTCCCTCCCATCCGCCGAGCGATTGAACAGGAAATAGCGGAGGTAATGCCTGCTTACCACCCCCAACAGCCTCCGGCTCCTGCGTCCCTGAGTTACGCGCAAGTGGTCGCCAGGCCGCCCCAAGTCGTTCAAGCACCCGCCCTTCTGACCTACGCTGAAGCTGCTGCACGACCTCCGTCCTTTGCAGCGGGTATGCCCGCTACGTATGTTGACGTAACCCCTCAGCCTCAGCTTCAGTCCACCATGCAGCCACCGTTCCGTCCATCGGCCCTTACGACATGGGTGAGACCTACCCCGGTGAACAGATGGCGCACACCCGACAACCGGCCCATCTGCTTTGCCTGTGGTTACGCCGGTCACGTAGCCCGTTATTGCCATCGCGTACAGCCGGCTCCGATTTCTTCACCTGTTGCTGGCCAACTCAGCTGTCCTTATCACGAAGAACCGCCATCTATGTCACCTCGGTCTCGCCCAGGTCCATCTCGAAGATCGCCGTCTCCACGACGTCGTTCCCTGTCCCCCATGCGGCCAAGTGCGGCTGCTCATGAGCGGGAAAACTAGTCGTCGCAGTCCCCGAGGCAAGGACTGCGATGCTATCGCAATGTGAAAGCCCTCAGAGCAGCCCCTCGAATGTCATTGACGTGCTTGTGGATGTTGTTTGTGCATCGGCTCTTATTGACACTGGAGCTGCCGTATCAGTTATGGACGAAAAACTCTGCCGCTTACTTCGAAAAGTGACGACGCCACTTTCTGGGTTATCCCTCCGTACTGCAAGTTTGCACCGGATTCATCCTACAGCAGGGTGCACAGCTCGCGTTGTCATCCAGGACGTTATGTATGTCACCCAGTTCATCATCATTCAGGCATGCTCTCATGACGTCATCCTGGGATGGGACTTTCTCTCCCACCATGACGCCGTCATCCATTGTGCCGCCGCCGAAATTGAGCTCTCACCCTTCTCGCATTTGACGCCAGAAGACAGTCCCCCGACACTGAGCAAGATTCTAACGAAAGACGATACAACAGTGCCTCCAAACTCGACGACGGCTGTGTCTGTCTACTGCGCTGGTCTCTCCGACACCATTGGACTTGTTTCGCCATCTGACCGCGCTTGCAGCAGGAAAGGGTTGCTAGTACCTTTCGCGACCGTGCAGGTCAACCAGGGCTACACTGGCAGTTTTGTAACCAACCCGTCCCCGTACGCTGTTACCTTGCTTCGAGGGGAATGTCTCAGCAGAGTGGAACCAGTCGACGACGCACAAGTCCTGGACGTACCCGATGACACGTGCGGTCCCAGGTCGTGTACCATCAATGCGGTTTCCACTTCTGATTCGTCATCTGCTGATGTATTTGGCCCCTCCATCGCTGACAACCTTACGGCCGTACAGCGTTCCCAGCTTCTGGACCTGTTGCAAGAATATCGTTCTTCTTTCGACGTCGGGCGAAGTTTTCTCGGTCGCACGTCCGTTGTTACGCATCGCATCGACACTGGTGCCCATCCACCTTTACGGCAACGTCCCTATCGCGTGTCACCTGCTGAACGTCGAGTAAATTATGATCAGGTTGACGATATGCTCCAACGCGACGTTATTCGGCCCTCGGACAGTCCACGGGCGTTTCCTGTTGTTCTTGTTGCGAAGAAAGACGGTTCTGTGCGGTTCTGTGTGGACTACAGACGGCTCAATAAGATCACTCGCAAGGATGTTTATCCACTGCCACGCATCGATGACGCGATTGACAGCCTTCATGGAGCCAATTTTTTTTCTTCTCTCAATCTGCGCTCGGGGTACTGGCAAGTACCCATGACTGACGACGCTCGACCAAAGACCGCCTTCGTCACGCCAGACGGCTTGTACGAGTTCAACGTCATGCCGTTTGGTCTATGTAATGCACCTGCGACCTTTGAGCGCATGATGGACACCGTTCTGCGCAACTTGAAATGGTACACGTGCTTCTGTTACCTCGACGATGTCATTGTCTTAGCTCCGGATTTCTCCACGCATCTCCAACGTCTGAAAGAAGTTTTCGCACGTGTGAGCAATGCCGGCTTGCAACTAAATCTGAAGAAGTGCCGCTTTGCAACACGGCAACTCCCCATCCTAGGGTACGTAGTGTCCAAGGATGGCATTCTTCCTGACCCAGCCAAGCTTCAGGCCGTGGCCGAATTCCCCAAACCTGCGTCCGTCAAAGAACTGCGTAGTTTCGTGGGCCTGTGCTCATACTTCCGACGCTTCATACGAAATTTTGCCACGATCATATCACCGCTGACGAAGCTCCTTGGAAGCAACGGGCCCTTCAATTCGCGGTCATCTGAGTGCGACGACGCGTTCGCGAAGCTCCGCGATTTGTTGACGTCGCCTCCCATTCTACGCCACTAGAACCCTACAGCCCCAACGGAGGTGCACACGGACGCCAGCGGTGTAGGCCTCGGCGCTGTCCTGGCGCAGCGAAAACCCGGATTCCCTGAATATGTCGTAGCATATGCAAGCCGTACGCTTACGAGAGCCGAGAAAAACTACACCGTCACGGAGAAAGAGTGCCTGGCGATCGTCTGGGCTCTTACAAAGTTTCGACCTTATTTGTATGGTCGCCCATTCGATGTCGTCACCGAACATCATGCACTAGGCTGGCTTTCATGATTGAAGGATCCCTCAGGCCGTCTCGCCCGTTGGGCTCTTCGCTTACAAGACTACGACATCCGCGTGCTGTACCGCAACGGACGCCAGCATGCTGACGCCGACGCCCTCTCGCGCTCCCCTCTGCCTGAAGGTGATGTGCTCTGCTCAGTATCCTCGGCTGCTGTTTCTGCCATTGATGTTGACATCATCGCTACCGAACAGCGAAAGGATAATTGGATCGGCCCGCTCATCGACATGCTCTATGATCCATCCGCAACGCCATCCACGCGTGCCTTGCGTCGTCAAGCTCGCCATTTAGCCATCCGTGACGGCCTTCTACACCGACGCAATTACGACGCCGACGGCCGGCAGTGGTTACTCGTGATACCCCGCAGTCTGCGGTCAGAGATATGTGAATCCTTCCATTCTGATCCACAACGCGCACTCTGGGGTATTGAAAACCTACCATCGCATTCGACAACGCTACTTCTGGCGCGGGATGTACCGCTATGTGCAGCAGTTCGTTCGCTCTTGCCTCACTTGCCAACGCCGTAAACCGTCAGCCCACATGTCGCACGCCGGTCTGCAACCGTTACCTTGCCCTGACCGTCCCTTTGGGCGCGTAGTTATCGATTTGTATAGACCACTTCCTCTGACGTCGGCTGGTAGCCGCTGGGCCATCGTTGCCGTTGACCATTTAACGCGATACGCCGAAACCGCCGCTCTCCCTGCGGCTACTGCGCGCGATGTTGCGTCCTTCCTGCTGCATCGATTTATACTGCGCCACGGACCACCCCAAGAGCTTCTCAGCGATCGAGGCCGTGTCTTCTTGTCGGAAGTCGTCGAAGCCATTCTGACGGAGTGCCATTCTGTCCACCGCAAAACTACTGCTTACCACCCACAGACGAATGGCCTCACCGAACGCTTTAACCGCACCCTCGGCGACATGCTTTCTATGTACGTCGCTGCCAACCACACTAATTGGGATAATATACTGCTCTTCGTCACCTACGCCTACAACACCGCTCCTCAGAGCACGACTGGTTTTTCACCTTTTTACTTGCTGTACGGAAGGCACCCGTCGCACACCATGGACACGATACTCCCGTACACACCGGATCCATCTGAGTGTACACCTATTTCCGAGACAGCCAGGCTTGCTGAAGAGTGTCGCGAGCTTGCCAAGACTTTTACGACGCAAGAGCAAGAGCGGCAGAAGAGTATTCGTGATGGCTCCACCACTTCTGAGCCCACGTTTCTTCCTGGTGCGCTTGTATGGCTCTCGATCCCGACCTCTGCAGCTGGCCTCTCTTCCAAACTACGTCCCAAATACGAAGGCCCCTACCGTGTCATCGAGCGCACCTCACCCGTCAACTATCTGATCGCACCCGTTGAACCATCTTCGGACATGCGCCGCCGTGGGCGAGACATCGTCAACGTGGAGCGCCTGAAGGCTTATTATGACCCACTCATAATAACAAGCTGTTAGGTCGCCAGGCGGCTCCTTCTTCGACCCCGGGGTAATTGTAGCGAAGCCTCCGAACTCTGAAATGGGTGGAAGTCTTGAGTACCTTCTAGTGGGGCTACCCAACAAGGACGCCGCTCGCGCTGAGAGCCCATGCTTGGCTGTGACTGTCGCCATTATATATTCTCGCTCGTTGCCGGCTAATAAACTCCTTAACACCTTATTTATTCCTTCCCCTCCTCCTCCTCCTTGCTTCGCAAGACCGCTCGAAGGCACGTTTGGCCACTGACGCCGACACGTGACGTACAATTGCCGTGACCTAGTGTTGCTGTGGACACCAACTAGAAAACGCGGTTTGAGCGAGAAAGTGCTAGCGCACTATGCGGGGCCTTATCTTGTTCTAGACCACATCAGTGATTTTGTTTACCGCATAGCGCATCTTCATTCGTACGACCAATGGTCTGCAAAAACTGAACTTGCTCATGTTGCACGTTTGAAGCGCTTTATTCATCGAGAGACTGTTTGACTCGCCCAGTGGGCTTCGTCTGCGCGGACGGAAATGTTACCACATATGTAATTTAGGTATTGCACCTGTGTGCAGGGAACAAGGTGGTGGCAGAAGAAGAGGACGTTCGGTTGATGGCAAGAGCTCGCTGGTGCGTGTTCACTGCTGTATACCGTCCTGTCGACCGTTACGTCGGCTCTGAATGAACCCCTCTCGTAGACGTAACAATATGTTTACATTTTGCGCACGTACTTACATCACTTTGACATCTGCAATGTCTTTGTTTGTTGTGATGCTTAGAAGACTAAAGGTGTAACGGAACAGTGACAATGAATGCTTTACATCGGCGTGCAGTTGTCGAGAAATAAATGAGCTTCAGTTAGCAATTGCCCCTTTTATTGTTAGAGCAGGAAACAGCGGTCTCTTGATGTCGCCACGCTAGAAACGCAGCTCTGGCAATTTTTGCACATTATATTCCTTGAGCCGTACTTTTAAGTTGACAAAGTGCGTGCGAATATGCATAAACTTTCACTTTCGAAATGCGTACAGACGAGCCCCAGCGAATTTTACCCTCCCCCTTGGGTTCTACCACCATGATTTCCACCAAATGTTAGTACTACCGACGGAGCCCCTACAAGTGTTATTTGCGCTTCTGGGTTTCAGAATACACATTTTTGACGAGTAAAAAGGACAATACAGCACAGCTGTGGCATCATTTAACTTAAATGAAGCCTTTTTTGTTGTGTATGGTATCCGCGCAAGAAGCGACAAACATCGATTCGACGCGCTTGCAGCACTTCCACCAAATGTACGCCTCCCCTCACCGACAGCCACCCGTCACACTCACTGGCACTTCACTGGCTCTTATGCGAAAAGAAAGGCTCGTCAATTCGTATGCTTACTGAAACAACATGACAGCATAATATTTCTTGCGCACTGCATTCGTTTTGGCCAAGCCATTATGTAGTTGCTCTTAACGACAAAGCAACAGCGGTGCGCTAGCAAGACTGTGCTCTGCGTTGCGCGCAACACATGACAATCAGTTGTGCGGGCGTATCAATCGAATGAGCATAGAAGCGTCATAAAGCATAAACAGATATCGCCCTTTGGAAGCAGCAAAAAAACGGATATCAAACTTGGCAGTAACCATCGATAAACTTTACCTGGTCCTCAGTACACTGAGTTTTTTTTTCTTGAGGTTGTAAATTGTTACAAAAGCATAGTGTTGTTGCCATTATTGCAGTGGCAATCGTTACAGGCAGCCGTTGTTCGTGTTTATCAATTGTGCAAATTTTAGTAAAAGGTGCAGATCCCGCCCATCTCGAGTAAGCGACAAACAGAACTGAAGTTACACAGTGAGTTTATGAGTTGACTACTTAACACCGTCGCTGCCATCTGTCGGAGTGGCACGGTGATTCCGCTTCTGGCGCTCGACTAGACCAGACGTTGGATGTATCGCTCCTTGTGAGGTGAACAAACAGCCGACGCTGGCCGGGAGGAGGGTGTTTCGTGCCCGCCACCGGGCTACCGCTTTTTACTGCCGACTTTCCGACTGGTGAAGGAATAGAACTTTGTGTTTTTCTCCACTGAGACCTTTCAAAGAGGCCCTATCGAATCGAAGATTTTCGAGAACCCCTTGAAGAAGCCGGCAAGGTCAAGGCTGTCAGTGGTATAGGTGCATTCCAGATGAGCCATGTCTGGCTTGTCAAGTTTCGCATGTGACAGGCAAAGGACACTGTGGTTGGCAAAGGCGGCTTACGTGTGAATAAATGGATATTGTGCAATCATTGATTCTTGTAGGAAAGAAATTACGCTGAAGATTCACTGGGGGCCTCTCCACATCCCGAGAGAGGCTCTTCGAAAGACTCTGAGTGAGTTTGGGTAAGTGGAGGCGTCTTGACAAGCGGCGTGTTCCTGGATTTCAGTTCGCAGAATCCATAACGCGAGCTTTACGGATGGTCCTCAATAAAAGCGTGTCAGTCGAGGAACTACCACATCTGTTGAAGTTTCACAACGGTTCTGTACTTGTCGTTGTGCCTGGACGAGCGCCAGTTTGCCTGAGGTGCCGAAGGTGGAGGCATATCAGACGTGATTGCCAGACGCCACGCTCCACGGGGTGTCGTGCGTTTGGGCACATCAGGGAGGACTGTGCTAGAACTTATGCCAGCGTAATCGGCGCGTCTCCTGCTGTAGACGACAGCCACGAGAACATTATGGACGCCGATGAGGCGTCCATAATGCTCCGATAACGGAAGACAGTTCTCCGCAACCTGGACCAGGCAGACAATCTGAGTGTTCTGGGAGTTTGCTGACAGAGCCAGAGATCACCGTCGAAGAGACGACTGAAGACCAAAACGTAGCGGAGCAAGCGGAATGCGGAGACCACCGTGACTGTGACGTGTCGGAGGATAGCGCAGTGCCGACAAAGCGTCCGAGGACGGACGCTACTTCGCCAAGCTAGAAGTCATCCGACTGCAAGCAGCAACGCCACGAGTGTCCGTCACCCAAGGCCGGTGGTCAAAACGGCAATATATCTGCAAATCTCGATGGGCGTCCTCGTCGCCTGAGCGTGCCGAACGGCGCAGAAAGTGGCCTTGAGCCTGGATGCGCACTGGTGGTGTTGAGCTAACCGTGTAAGTCTGTTCACACCTGTTGTTAATGATGCGTCTGACTGGACTAATTCACGTAGGCACGCTTAACGTGCGTGGATTGTCTGCAAGATGTAAACAGTATCCGTTTAGGCATCTTATTGAAGAAAAAGACTTGGACATACTTGCTGTTCAAGAGACAAAGGTCGAAAGCGAGAGTGGAACCGAACATATGGTGGCTCCTTTCAGCACGCGTTATAATGTGTGTGTTAGCCATGCACTAGGTACTTCTGCACGCTGCGCAATATTTATTAAGAAATGTTTAGGCATTGTTGAAGAGACAGTGGTTACATTTATGTATAGAAGATTTGTTTTGTCAGATTTTACTTATGAAGAGGCAAAATTCAGAATAATTTGCGTGTACGCACCAACAAATTCTCGAGATCGCTTATATATTTCTTTCAAAAAACTGTGTCCTTATTTTGAAACGAATTGGTAACTTGTTGTGCTTGGCTTTTTTAATTGTGTGTCCAGTACAGATGATCGATCTAGTTGCTTAGATAGAAAAGATGGCAGTGCTAATTACGTAAAAGAAAGTATTCACATGTATTCCCTTCAGGATGTTGCTTTCTTTGCTAAAGGCGGATTGCAGCGTCATTATACCCACTTTCAGGGATCTAGCCACGCAAGATTGGAAATGTTTACGTGGTATTGAAGCTAGCAAACGTTTGTGATGGTTATGGTGTTGAACAAGTCTCATTCAACGATCACTCACATGTTATGTTTTTCTTACGCCAAAAAGAAGCTTCTAAACGTACATTTATGTGGGACCTCTAGAAGTTAAATGCCAAACTTCTTAGTGATAAGTTTTTAAGTTGTATCGAAAAAGAATTAAACAAACTTAACACCCTTGCATTTAGTAACTGGCGGGAAAATTGGGAATCCTTTAAATCTACTGTGAAAATGTGCGCCATGGAAAGGGCTGCAGAAATACGGTACAAGCAATGAGTGGAGGAGAATGGTTTAAAGAAGTTACTTGTGGAATACAACAAGGCAGAAACAGAAAATCTTGGATTTCACGACGAAGTTATTAGAGGTATTAAAAAGAAACTCGAGGCTATCGACGTCACTAAATTCCAAGGTGCGATTGTCAGGGCTCGAGCAGACAGGTTACTTGCAGATGAAATGCTTAATCAGCGATTTCTCACCACGCAAAAAAGTATGCGTGTGCTAAAGCATCACAAAAATTGAATATAATGGTCAGTTTACGACTAAACCCGAAGATTTAAAGAATAGATTTGCAGAATATAATCGCGAATCATTTTCCAATCGTACACCTAGCTAAAGAAGCCACTTTTAAAAATTTTTTCTAAGCTTTTTGTCAACGCTAGATTGCCAAGATACTGAAGGTTTATCGGTTGATATAACTGCGAGAGAGATAGAAATGCTTATAGGCCAATTGCATAACCGGAAATCTCTTGGCCTAGACGGGATAACGGTAGTATTCTACAAGACTTTCAAGGCAGAGTTAACCACTGTTTTACAAGAGGTTTTCACTGAATCTTTTAACAAGAATAGCCTACCACCTTCGTTCAAGAAAGCACACAATGTTCTGATCCCGAAAAGTAAAGACCCTGTAAAACATAGATATGTGTCTGACTCTAGGCCGATAACATTGACGAATGCTGACTACAAAATACTAATGAAAGTTCTGTTGATGCGGTTACAAACAGTAATATGTACACTGGTTGGCCAACACCAAACCTGTGGAATAAGAGGAAGATCAATTTTTACGAACATTTATGTAACACGAAGCATATTGGAGTGCTGTGACGCTGACTTCAGAAGAGTTGCAATGTTGCGAATCAATCTAGCGAAGGCTTTTGATCTAGTTTGTCATAGCATTTTGTTAAAATTGTTAGAACAAGTTGGCATTGTCTCTGTGATACTGCAGGGTGTTCAGATGGCTTATGACAATTGTTCAACCAAGTTGATTGTGAACCGCTAGTTAACTAGAAGAATTAATGTATGTTCATCTGTGGGGCAAGGATGCTCACTTTCGCCTTTATTATTTGCTTTGTACCGGAAACCTCTGTAGGTGGCCATTACAAAAAAATCAAACATACGAGGTTTTCATTTAGGCGCGTGTGAGGTGAAGATATTGGCATATGCTGATGATGGTCCAATATTTTGTACCTATCAGGAGAGCATACCCACCTCCATGAGCATTGCACGAAGGTTTTGCGTTGCTACTAGTAGCATTGTAAACATAGACAAGTGTGTTGGGCTGTGGCCTGAAAATCGGGAAGCGTTCCCAGCGGTGTATGAACGGATCAAATTGTTAAGCAAGCCTAACACATATATCGGTGTTCCGCTTTTAAGAACAACGATGATCTGTGGGCCGAGACAACCCAAAGGCTATCTGTCCTGACAGAGAACTGGGGAGGCCATGATCAGTCCGTCTTCGCTTGCGCGACCATATGCAACGTTTTCTTAGTATCGCGGTTTGTTTACTTGCTGCAAGTGCCGTCGTGTTCCAGGATCAATATTCAGATGATTCATAGGCTTCTTGCTGTTTTCGTGTGGCAATCCCAGTACGAACGGGCAAGCCGCAACAACCTCTTCTTAAGGCTAAAAAGAGGTGCTTTAGCCTTGCCACACTTTTTTTGAGGCAGGTTGTATCAAGATTACTCTTTCTACGAGATCAACAAGATCCGTTTTTACGTACCTTCCTTCAAATCCGGCTAGCATCGTCATTGCCGAACTTTATCGTTACCTTGAATGATGAATTCTGTTATGGTGTCAATAGCTTTCTTCGAGAATTGTTGCGGCTTTTCTATTTCTTAGTGCAAGATTTAGTTTGGAGTACTTATCTAATGTCACTTGGAAGCGTTTGTCGAGAGATTTGATTGAACTGTTTTTCCTGTTCTTTTGTATCGTTCTATGTATAGTGGAAGCCAAATAGAGGACGTTTTGAAAAGAGTTAAAAAGATGATCGTAACAGCTGGAGTTAAAACGTTCTTTTATTAGCTGCACACAAATGCGCTGCCGGTTAAAACGTGGCTAGACAAAGAGTCAATTTTTTACCGTGGGGATCCGATTGCTTATTGTGCCGAAAGCCTGAGTCGGTAGAGCATGTTTTTATCGATTGCTGGGACACATTTTAGGGGCGAAGCTCCCTATAGCGACACCTGTTCGTCCCTCCTAGCTGTTGTAGTGTGTAACAAGTATAACAATTTGACCTCCAAGGTGGTGCCGGTGAGAGATTTCTTCCGTACATTGTTGGACGATAAAAATAGTGCTCAAATTACATGCCAATGGCTGCTAATGGGGAATGAGAGACAGGAGCATTCGGCTTTTAGTTAACGCGCACGCTGTGATCCCCATTAGCAGCCATTGGCATGTACATTGAGCACTATCTGACAAGAAAGGGTTGCTACGTTATACTCGCTGGGTGTAACCTCCTTAGTTTTAAAAAGGTTTCGCGAAAGTTGAGCCGCAGTGCCATGAATACAATGAACTAGTATATACTATGAACTCGAGGTGGTTAAAGGTAGGAAGTAGATACGAAGCGCAAGCCGTAAGAGAGTAAAAGCCCAATTCTTCTGTCTCTCATTTTCTATTAGCAGCCATTGGCATGTACATTGAGCACTATCTGACAGGAAAAGATTGCTGCGTTATACTCGCTGGGCATAACCTCCTTGGTTTTAGAAAGGTTTAGCAAGCGTTGAGCTGCACTGCCATGAATACAGTGAACAAGTATATACCATGCACTCGAGGTGGTTAAAGGTGGGAAGTAGACCAGAAAAGCAAGCCGTAGAAAGTGTGCTTGTGCCATCTCTCGTTTAGTCCTCGGAATGTCCGCTGGTTGGCGGTGCTTTTATATGGGGAATATATGATGAAAAGATGCGAGATGGTGGTACTTGGAGTGTTGATTAGGTGGACGAATGGGCCCACAGACAGATGCATGGATGGATGCATGAACGGACGCAGGGGCGGATGCATGGACGAACGCAGGGACGGACGCACGAACATACGCATGCACGGACGGGCGGATGGACGCATGGACGGTCACACAGATGAATGGCAGGGATGGACGGAAGCAAGAAGGAATGGACGGACGAATGCTTCGGCCCACTCTCCATCATTCACTCTGTGGATAAGCTGCCAATTTTTTTCGGGATGTTCTACAGAGAACAGTTAAGAAAGATATACCTCTAGCTTCACATGGGATTCGATATTTAGCAATAGAACCTGGCCTACTAAAATATGATATGCTCTTTCTTCTTGGCTTATACAGCATATGGCTAAGCCGCATGGCAGTCAGACATTGTGATTTAGATGCACGGCCAGTACGTATTTATTTTATTGAACATATGTGCAAGTTGCGAGATGTTTATGCAAAACATTGTTACAATGATGAACTGCCAAAAGAATTTCGTCATTCGACACCATTTTAGGTAAGTTTGGCAAATGGCTCATCTGCCTTGAAGCCGTGACATTGAGCTAGAAGCTTAGTCCAAGTGTGTTTGCTGTTGTTTGAATGTTACATGCTGAAATAAAGAAAAAAATGTCGGCGTGGCGCAGTGGTCAGTGTGCTCAGTGGGGAACCCGAAGGTGGCAGGTTCGATACCGCGCTGTCGCATCTTTTTTTTTTTTGTTTACTGGTGGTTTCTACATTGTTTTTATACAACTATTTTTATTATTTATTATTGGCAGCTTGTCACAGCGGTTCTGACGCTGCTTCGCTTTCTAGCATTGCCGGCCGGCTGGAGCGTGCCATCCATCATCCGCTCCACCATATGCCACCATGCATCTTGTACCACCAACATTTACAGCACCATGATCCACCAACATAGTGGATGGTGGAATCCACCATACCTATGGTGGACGTTTTTTCAATAAGGTGTTTAGTGTTATCCCCTTGTTGCATTAGCCTTTTTCGTCTTCTGGTAATTTTGCTTTAATCAACTTTCTGATACATATTATTCGCAAGGGAGTGATACATTTGCCAAGCTTATGGTATGCTGCACTAAACATTCTGCTTCAGCACGTACATTTAGGAAAACAGGCTTACCACTGCTGGCTGAAGCCAGGAAGATTACAAGACAAGCCGTGAGGGTGAACAAGAGGACCTTCATTGTAGGTCACCCAAAAGACACTGGGACACTGAAAGGAAACGTGTCTATTGGCTTCGTCTTTAATTATATTCATTGCCAAAGATGCAGCTATCGAAGGGCATTACGTCATTACCCGTCCTTTAGGCGGCACAGGACATCTGCCTTAAAATTTTAAATTTGGTACGTTTATGCATTCTTTCAGAACAGCTGCTGATCCTTTTTCAGCGTCCATGGAAGAACTTTGCATACAACGGTACACGTGGCTTCCGCATACAAGAGTTACTTTCGTTTGCATTCCACTTGCTGCGTTGTGCAAAGATCCATAAGAGAACAATGACGGTCACCCTTAAAAAAACGACGCTTTGTCCTGTGCGGTCAGCTGCTTCTTCTACGAATGAAAGCATGCGGCTTCATGTAATAAAGTACATCCAAATGGAATAATTTTACTCCAACTGACGTACGCTGCCTCAGTTCTCACGGAGTTGAGAAAACGTTCGACACTAATTGCCACTTCCAAGCTTATGGTGGTTTCAAAACCAATATATGAATTGAAACATTCAGTTGTCCTAAATAGTAACTTGTAATTTTAAATGCACGCCCTTGCTCACATAGTCTCTTCATTTCAATTATTCTTAATGTATGGTCTATTAGGTGGCCTTTGCGATGAAACACAGTGCTCTTTGAACACTGTCGTTTCACCCTTACTATACAATCGATTCTTATTGTCCAAAAAGGCTAACGTGCAGGGTCTTATAATAGCATGTCATGTTTACGGCGTGCACAGAATATCACGATATATAACACGACAGGAAAGAGAGGTGGGCTGGTTGGTAGTTTGCAATCGCTAAAGAACTGGGATCGCAAAAGGAAAAAGAAACACAAGAAGCAAAGAGGCGCACAACACCTGTGCTCACTAATAAACTATTTAGAGAGTTCTAGTGCTACTCCTGTGTCTTCCTCTGAGCTCCCAGTTCGCTGAACGAGGATAGCGCGATGCCCCTTAGGCTCAATACTACTGCATATCTTGGAGTATATCGTTACGTTTAGAAATGTGTTTATTCCGCGGCAACGTACCGGTAGACTTGAAGGTATCGTGTACCGGAGGCCTATCTCGCTAGCCGAACGTCCTCTTCTCTAATCTTCATGTTCCCCGCTACCCAGAGGCTCCTACCAAAATCACATATGCAGTAACATTTTCCTCCATGCAGAAGAAGCCCACCGGGCGAGTTAAAGAGTCTCTCTGGGAATATGGTGCTTCAAACGTGCTATATGGACAAGTTCAGTTTTTGCAGACCGTCATCCATTTGAACGAAGACGTACTACGTGGTAAGTTAAATCGCTTATACGGTCTAGAACAACATGAGTTCCCGCATTGTGCACCAGCAATTTTTCACACTACCCACGCTTCCTATTTAGCGCCCACAACAACACAAGATCTCCGCGATTTACGTCACGTGTCGACGTTGGTGGTCAAAACGAGTCTTCGAGCGGTCTTGCGAAGCGAGGGTGCTCAAGAACACATTTTTAAACGTAACAGAGTGGTGGAGGTCTGCGGTACAGCACGTCGACAAACCACGGAGCCATAGCTGTTTGAACTTCGCCGCAGCCGTCGTCTTGCCGGTCTGCCACCGACAACAACCGTCATGACTGACAGCGAAGGTCATGGCTTCTCAACCATGCAAAGGTCAGTGCCTGCTGCACCTCCACCACTCTGTTACGTTTAGAAATGTGTTTATTCCGCGGTGGCGTACCGGCAGACTTGAAGATGTCGTGCACCGGAGGCCTATCTCGCTAGCAGAACGTCCTCTTCTCTAATCTGTCTGTTGCCCGCTACCCAGAGGCTTACACCCAAATCACATATGCAGTAACAATATTATTCTTAAATCATTATTGACACGACGGAATATCACTGTGCAGTGACACTGGGAAATAATTTTTGGCACGTTCTAGCCCGCTTATTGTGAGAAAATTCTAGAGGTTATTGAGTTGAACAAACATGTCACTGCATTATCTTTCACGTAGAAGCGTGTTATTTTTTGAAATAATCATTGTTTCTAGCAAAAGGCTGCGAATACGTGGCTTCACCTATATCACAGTAGAGCTGCTTTAATGTTTCATGGAACCTTAGCCGTTCCGCCACAGCTGGAAGAAATCTCACAAAAATTGTGAAATTGTGAGGCGCTAATGTGAGCGTTGCTATACCTTCGAGAGCTCTATTCGAAATCTCAGTGGACGTGCATTAACAAGGTTGAAGGGATACAAAAATACGTGTATACTTAGATTGAAATTCAAATTTAAATTCTCCTGGTGATAATCATTCATTGTTCAGAAGGTGCGGACTGTGGCGTGCATCTGACGCTTATATTTATTTTCTAATCGGAGCTACGAACTTTCTCATCTATTGTATTACCTTGGTGCGCATAACGCTCTGCATTGTTTTAAGGAGCATTTTACATGCTTTTACACTACAGCTGCATACCACTATGTGAAATCAATGTTTTTCTTCATAGTATTTACGCAAAAAACTCTTTGCTCAAGTCTGTGCGAGGGCAAGTGTGTCATCCACGTCACGCACACATGGTTCCTTAAACACGAGGCATACTCACCCATTGCACAAAAATATGTGTCACAGAAGTTGGGCATATCCTACTACTCACAGTGGCTCCACTATTAATGAAGGAAGACTTCGGTGGGAAATAAAAATTAAGGTTTTGGGAAAGGCGTAACCAAGAAGTGAGAAAGTTTACAATACACCATCGTGATTAACCTCGTGGTAATGTCCTGTGCCGCACGTTTTAGATTCAAGAGCTCGCTGCCCTCAGAGAAAGCTTGAGCAGTGACCCTAATAAATTACATGCAAAGTCATTTACTCACGTATTGCAATTCCAAATGGTATCTGCTAAATTTAGCTTGCTTTCCCTCTGGCAATAGGGTCTTTCAAAATAATACACTCGGTTACAGCCTACGATAAAAAAACAATGCCATATCAGCCTGAACAGCACCGCAGAAAATTTTTATTTGCGAAAGAGAACCTTGCTGATGTACGATGAAGTATTAAATACTCATTGTCGGTTAATGTAAACAGAGCGGGTACCGAAAGTTCACTTGCATCGTTAAAACCTAAAACATTAGGTTTGGCTGATGGCAATGCCAGAATTTCCGACATTCGTTGCCGCGGCTTTCAAGTTACCGAACGTGCGTTATGCGAAGGTTGCAGGTTCGGTTCTTTCCCGTGAAAAGTTACCTCTTCATCCCCGTTTGTTTCTTCATATTAACATTACAATTACTTCTTATAACATGCCCTATACTTCCCTTTGCATCATTCTCTGTTAGTCGTGTGATCACTTGTCAGAGGAGAGCTTCAGGGAGCAGGCTATTATGTCTTCCCGAGTCTGTTTGGCACAAAATTCGTAGGTGCCTTATTAAGGATATAAAAGGCTGCCAAAATCAACAGCAGGAGCATGAACGCGGCAGAGTAGCGGCGATACCGTATGCACATGCACTGTCCCACCGAATAAAAAGACCACTCATAGGTATGGGCTAAATGTTATTTTCACGGCCAAGAATAAACTAGCGAAGCTGTGCCGCATGGTTAGGATGGGATGAAGCTGGATGATGTTGTACTAGGAGGCGCACAAACTTGCAAGATTAAGCACAATGTCTACGTGTTTTGTTCCATGTGCGCTTAACCTTGTTTACTGCATTCTTCTCACATGTGGACGAGTGTATGTGGGGAAGACTGATCGCTGCATAAATATTCGCCTAAGGAAGCACCAGTCATGTTTAAAGGGCAGGTCACTTACGCATTTGGCCTTACACTGTGCAAAGTGTGGATGTGAGGGACGCTTTTCAAATGCAGTCATCTTTTTTAAGCACTGTGATCACACCACAGGAGAGATCGTGGAGGCATTTCACAAATACATTAGGCAATCATCCTGTATCAGCCGCCCGTCAGTGACAATTTTTGAAAAAGAAGTGTTACTGCTAAAGCAGATAAAGAACTCTTGAGATATGGTACAATAGACACAGATTTGAAATTACGAAGATGCGCACGGGCAGAGGGTGACTACATTGGTCTATAAATGTTCCTTTTTTGAATAAAACCTTGAGTTGATAGTAGCGCTGGTGTTGTACCCTTCTTTTCTTTGTCCGTGTGTCAGTGTGCGCTAAAAATAAGTTACGATGCACACATACCAACTAGCCCGTCTTTCAATATTACTTCAGTATTCTGAAACATTGTTTGAATTACTTGCAAGAGACCAGCCACTTAGTTTGTAGCATGTACTACTTATTTTCACTCCTTGGCAATTAAAATTACACGCAATAACAGTTACTGCATTTATTGGCAAAATTTAGATATTCTCGACAAATATTCATTGTCGCCGTGGTGTTGTGGATAATGTTCAAGTCACATAAGATGCTACAACACCGCATTAGGTGTACGAAGTACAGTATGACCTAGTGCATGCTGTTTCTTCTAGGCGCGAAGATGGGAGAATAGGGTGGCGGACAACGCCGCGCGAGAGAGAGGAAGCTAAGTTTATGGCGAAAATATCCCTGCATATCCTTGAAGTGAATGATGATGGATGGGTGAAGTACTGGTATTGTTCGGTGTTAGCGTGACTTTGACCCCTCACGCATTTAATATGAGTCACAAAGTGACGTACAGTTATATAGACTGTTTATTGGTCATAAATGGTATGTTCTGTTGAGTTGTCAATTTTGTTTTACCTTCATTATTACAGCTTTGTTGTATCAGATCTAGCGTGAAATTTGCAAAGACGAGGTCTGTGCAGGCATCCTTGGTAGTTATTGGTTGGTGCCAGTCATGCGAAATGCAGCGTAGAGCAGATCGACACACCATAAACTACACAAGTGGCGATCATATTTGCCATCATCTGCATCGTTATCGTCATGGTGTATAGCGGGTACCTAGAATGTGCAGTGCCGTGACAGCATAAAGAGAATGTGTGGCCTAGCACGTTCTTTTTTTCATCGTTATCAGCGTCATCGGCTGCGTCATCAGCGGCTGGCTAGGTGATAGGGGGGCAAGCCATCAAAAAAAGAGCTTTACTACTAAAAAACATTATCGAATGAGGGTTGTAGAAAGCAGCGTTTGATTTTTTTTCAGATTTTTAGATATTGCAAAAGGGTTTACTGGGAAGCTGTCTTGAAAAATGAACCATTCAATACTCATCAAATTAAGGCGGCAGTTTTACTAACGTGGCTGTTGGGGGAAATTCAATAAATGATACTCTGACGTCAAAGTGAAATCAATGCACGAAATGAGGTTGAGGGTAATTCCACAATGACAATATTTGAAGCAATGGTAAGGTGCATTTGTGTTTCATAAAGGCCCTGGCAGGCAGTAAATCCCCTAACTGAGAAAAAAATCAAATGATGCGTTATAAATCATAGGACGACATCTGATACGAAACTAGCACTGTTGTCTTTTATTGCAGTGGCGTGAGACTCCGGCGGCGCTGCCCCTATGACTAGGCATGATGATGATTTTAATGGTTTGTATATACAGATGTGGACGATGATGTGCATAGTCAGCGCTCACACTATTCTGCTCTCCCCAAATTCATGAAAGCGGGTCAGCAAGTTAGCAAACAATATATGTATTTTCTTAATGTTCGCGGGCGTTTTCTTACAATATATGCATTTATAGGTGTTTGTACAAAAAGCATAGCCACTACAATGTACCATAGATCAAGTCGTACATTATTGCACTGCAGGATGTCGAGAAAGCGAAGACAGCGTTCGCTTTTTCTTTATTCCGCGAAACCAATTTTCCAATAATATTAGTGCCTATAAAAAGAAGGAAGCCAAGTAGCCTTATTGTATACAGACGCAGTATTGCACAACGAGGGTATACAGAAATGCATTCGTAACGTGCGACGATTCGAAGGCTATAAGAAACATTTTATTCTATTTAAAAATAGACGTTTTATTCTTAAAGGCTCATATTGACCACGGTATTGTCTAAAAAATTTCTGCGATGAGGTTTTATGCAGCCTGGATGCTGCGAAAAAATATTGCACCAACCTGTTTCAAATAAAAAACAATTGAACATTTCATTGTATTCTGATATTTTTGCGAGATGCCCCACCATCATTACATGAACGAAGTAATCGCATCTAAGATAAGCGAAAAAAGCAGCGCAATTTTCATGGCTGCTTCTATGATGCGATAGGAAACGTTAAGGCGCATATTCATTTGTATTTCGAACAAAAATGCAGCACTTTCTGGTAGATGCTACTCAAGTACCAAAATATGTATTACTCTATCGGATTCATTTATTGCATCCAACTTCAGCGCATCGCAACACTTTGATAAAAGTAATGACGCGAATTCTGGGTGCTGGAAGGGCTAAAAATAGTGACTGTGAATCTGACCGAGAGCTTGGCGTAATCTAAAAAAAAAGTCAGGCTTCTTTTGTTTTGTCAGCTTCGCCATTTGGTACGTGGCTATATTTTAAAGAAAAACTAATCGGTTTTGCGTCATTCATATGGTTTAGTGAACTATCTATGAATAAAATAAAGTTAGCACTAGTAGTGTATGTTATTTTTTTCAGTAAATTATTGATGGTACGCATACAACTTCAATGAAAATGTTCGTATATGGAAACACGACTGAGTCTTCTCAGCCTAAAGAGGGCATATACGTACTCTGCGCCAACAGTGAAGAAGTGAACATTATTCCAAAATGACCACTCGTATGTCAAGATATCTGTACTAATAATAGCGGCAGGCTAACAAACCTCTCAGCTTCCGAGGTAAACAGAAAAGCCTCTACAAACGAGTCTTATATCTCTCACACATTCTATTTCGCACAATGCTCTTTGATGGCGAGGCAGCGTGGTGCCACCGTCTGTGGGCGGTGGTGAGGGGTAAAGCCCCATGAAACTTAGTAGCGCCTATAAAGAACAATTCGTCGATGACGCATTTAAAACAGGGTGTACAAGATAGCGCATCGGCGTTCGATTTTGGACGTCATATTTGATAGCCAATTGCTTCTATGCCGGAGGGATCAGTCATTTTAAACATGGCTGTCAGTCGCACGGACGGGCAGAAGAACGCACACACAGGCGGACGGACGAAGCGCGGACAGATAATCCTTGATCTCCCTGCGCTTTACCCCCTCATTATGATTCACTTCGTAAATGTGCTGTGTTTCGACAGCCGTCCGTCAGTGCGCTACGATGCTACTACTACTACAACTACTAGTACTACTACTACTAGTACTACTACTACTAGTACTACTGCTACTACAACGTGTCTACATACTACTACACTACTACTACTGCTACACTACTACTACTACTACTACTACTACTACTACTACTACTACTACTACTACTACTACTACTACTACTACTATGATCAACAAAGATAACGCAGTGGCGGACCGGAGGGCTCGCAAAGTGGCATCAGTGCGGGCTTACCTGCAGGACCCGGAAGTGAAAGCACAGAAAGCCGAACCGAGACGCCAGCGCTGGCAGTAAGCACAAGCCATAGATGCAGAGACAGCGAGGGCTTGCGCAGTGGAAGCGGCGCAGCCTTGTCACAATTAAGTGAACCCGGAGCTGAGGGCCCGCGAAGCCGAACGAAACAGCCACAACAAGAAGCAGTGACTTTAACGAGGACATAACGAAGACGGACTAGTTCAACAGACGGTGTCCCGTTATGATCTTCGGTGCAAATTATATGAACACAAGTGTCCCACTACATTCAGGGGAACGTTTATGGACATCATGGTCTCGAAATTTTCGCTGCACGCAAAAATGAATGGTCCCTTGGCTTCGTACTTCACAGAACACAAGAACGTTACACACAAAGGTAAACGTTCCCTTGAGCATCAGGTCATATATGACTGAACCAAAATGGGGGAGCCCACTTCAGTTTGTGTTCCCTAAAACAGAAGAGCTCTTGAACAAACCGCATCACAACCCCCAATGTAACTGATATCACGGTCATTGAAATATCTAGTGTAGCTTTTCAGAACAATGTGGTCTCAGTTTCTTTATTACTCAGCGATAACCAAGGCACATCTGGGCTTGCCTTTCGATTTCAGATCCGGGAGGAACACCTGCACATTTAAAGGAAATTCATTACTACTGGTATAGAATTTAAATTAAAATAACTTGCAACTACATTCTTTAGAATATTTCCCTAATGGTTAATGCACTTTGCCATTTCTACATGGGTATACCATACTGAAGTTTATGCCACTCAACAAGTTCAAATATCCGAGTGTTTCATAAAGCATTCAAAAATCCAGAATATGATAAAAACTTCAGTATACTCAAAAGCGTCGACAATGTGTATTTTGCGAATTGTCAAGCTTTCTTTTGGTTTAGTTTTGTCTTCCTCTAACAATCAGAGATTTTCACGAAGAGAGTACTCCTCTGGCTGAAGTGCGTGGATTATTTGGTATCAAATAAATATTGCGTCCGCAATTGAGCAGCTTTTTTTTAAATATTGCATTTAACCGGTTAATTTTTTGACGTATCTATACTTTCCGTGTGCTATTTTGTTTTCTTCAAATTCAGCTCTTATGCCTAATCGTAATAGAGCGCTCATGTTTTCTGAAAACATAAGGTTTTGTATGTTAGTTCAACTGCGAATTTTTTATGATGGATTACAATTGTGGTGGTTGCCTTGGGAACAGTAATCACTGTTTATTTATTATCAAGGTACTATCTTAAGCGAGACTTTTTCTTAAACAAACACAGGTTGACTGTAGCTACTGCACATTAAATGAAGGAAAATGATATAGCGCGACAAATGAACGATTGCGGTCAGAGCAGAAAATAGTACATACTCTTGAACAATAATTTCAGCTCACACAGCCACAAACCTTATGAAACCTTCTAAAGCAGAACTTTAACAATGATATAGTCGCATCCCTAGCAGCTGTCGTTATAGGCAGTATTATAAGAATGGTGCAAATTTCGCCGCCTTCTGGGCTTGAAACTCTTCACGAGCTTAGGTTTTTGTAGGTGCCTGTAGGATCCACAACCTCGACGGGCGCTGATATCTTACCCTAGTAGTACAAAAAAACCGCTGATTCCAAAACACTATGCTGCAGTCTACGGAAAATATGAACGTCTAAAAGCCATCAGACGATGGTGCCAAAGGGCATATCGACGCAGCGGAAGTTTAGAAGCATACAGAAATGCACAAAAAATTCACTGTGCAACGCGCAGGCAACTAGAAAATTCAGGTAAACGACGCTGCTGTGTTTTTCGTCGCACGCTCTCTCCAGACACCTGCTCGAAGAATTTGGCTTGAAGTTCGAGCATTTGGTAGCTTTGTATCACGAAGTTTCCCATTTCGTGCTCTTGCTGTAGCCTTGGACCAGCGGAAAGATGTGGTAGCAGATGAATTTGTAAACTTATCAGTAGGAACCCCGAATCACATTGTGCCTTATTTGATAATTCTGTCACGTTAGCCAGCGAAAAAATTAATGCTTGCTATTGAGCCCTGTATCCTCAACTAGACCCTGTATTTACGTTAAGTGAGCTGCAATGAGCTATAGCATCATGTCACCAAAATCAGCCTCTGGATCGGACGGCATTACGTACAATATGCTAAAGAATCTTGGGCCAACATACACAATCATTCTTTTACATATTTACAATAATCTATGAATGAAAGAAAATATACCCGAGTCTTGGAAGCTTGCTCGCGTCATTGCGATGTTAAAACCGGCTAAGATGCCCTTGAGCCTCGAATCCTTCTACCCAATTATTTTGACAAGTAGTTTATGTAAAGTAATAGAAAAAACTGATTGATGGATGACTTCAGGGGTGGTGCTATAGAACCAGTGTATTCTCCAACTACCTAACATGTTTTAGGAAACAGAGATGCACAATGGATGCAATACTGAACATAGTGACGTATGTGGAGCATGAACGCGCCTGAGGTAGTTTGATGGTCGCAGTGTTCTTAGACATCAAAAGGGCATTTGACAGAGTCAGTCACACTCATGTTCTGCTGAGTTTATTGGAACTTGAACTGTCTGGCAGGTCTTTGCGGTGGTTCTCTAAATTTTTATGCAGGTCGCAAAATGTTCATTCAGATGAGCGAAGGGAGAGTGCGGAACATGACGTCAGGCTGGGAGCACCACAAGGAAGCGTACTCAGCCCTTTTTTTTTCAACTGTGTTATGGCTGATTTAGCAAAAAGACTACCTTCTAGGTTGAAATACTCTTTATATGCAGATGATGTGTGCATTCAGGCATCTGGCACGGACATACGGTTAATTAAGATTGCATTGGAAGGCGGCATAAATATATTACCAACTTTTTAAAAGAAACAGGAATAGTTCTGTCGCACGCAATGCTAGCTGTATTGCCCTAAACCCTTAAAAAGTTAAAAAGCATCAATCTCAATTTAGAACGAAAACAACTAATGACAATGACATAGCATCGCTTTTTCGGAGTAATACTTGATAGGCAGCTATCGTGGGCGCCTCACATAAGGAAATTCGTAAACGAGGTGAACATGCTAGTGAATATACTCCGCAGAATTGCTTAGACACATCATGGGGCGGATTTATATCATCCATGCTCGCTGTTCACAATGCTTTATTACGACAAAAAGTGGCATATTCTGCAGAAGTCTCACACAGGCTTTCCCGCACATCAGAGGAGCGACTTGAAAGACTATTAGCTAGAGGACTGCGCGTCTGCCTAGGTGTCCCACGCGCAACTTCCAGCAGCCTTGTCATAGCAGAGACTCGACAACCACCCTTTCCAGTCATGAGAACAATCAAAACATGCCGTAATTTTTTTCTCTTACAGACGCACCACAAGGACCACCTATTGGCACTATATATTTTACGAATGCATAAAAGCAATGTTTATGAATAAATTCAGAGTAATGTACATGTATTACCAAGAAATGAATTTCGGAGCTCTGAAACGGACTGTCCTTCATGGCTGCTTGTAATACCACGTAACAAATTATCAGTAAATGGCATTATCAGAAAAAGAGACATGGTCACCCAAGCTACTCAACAACTAGCTCTTTGTCGAACACATGTGGTACTCCAGATACATACACGTTTAAACAGATGGCTCAAGTATTACGTCTTCAACATCAGCATTTATTATACCACAACAATAGTTATAGCTCAAGAACAGAACGACGACAAAGCGAAAAGAAGGACACGAGCGCTAACTTCCAACTTTGTGTATGGCGCAGAGCACGAAAGCAGATACAGGAGAGAGTAAACCATGTGACAAAAACCGTGTGGCACAAAGAGCAATGCATGAGTGAGGGAAAAAACAAAATCACAGAAAAAAGCAAAGTTTATAAGGAACCGAAGCAGACAAGAATAAGTATTATAACTACTTGTACGCATCGAAACCTTTGAGGAACCTTAGTTCCTTCTTGGGCAGAGATACGGAGGGCTTGCCAATGCATGTCACCTGTCCGCGTGCCATCTGCGCGGCCTCGACGATAGCTCGGGTGCGCTCATCCCTGTTCTTGTACAGCGTCACTGTGTCCTTGAAAAGGGGCACACAGTTGCACTAATTACCGCGCTGAGCAACAAAACCATCTGCCCCCTTTCTTAAGTTGTTTGCGTGTTCTCTCAGTCGATCGTTCAGACACATTTCTGTCGTTCCGACAAAACAAGCACCGCATGAAAGGGGGGTCCTATAGACAACTTGCCGGGTGCATGCCGCATACCTGCTTCTATGCTGAACTCTATATTTCTTTGATGACTTCATTTTGAGGGGGTTTGTAGATTTGGTGAAGCTGTGTATTTGAACGGTGCAGAGAACAGGACACGAACTTCCACTTGTTTTCCAATTTTCTTGAGCCTGTGTGATATCTGGTGTTTGTTTGAAACCATGGCTATATTTTCAAGCTCTGTATGCGTGTTGCTTAGATCCTGTCGCTGCTTCTGCTCTGTCTTATTAGTCCGCAGGATAGTCTCAGCAACGAAAACAATAAACGCCTCAGGAAAACCCAAAGTTTTAAGCCGGGAAACTTGAGCTTTGAAGCTCGCAGAGTTGTTGTGAACGCATGACCTTTTAAGGCATCCTCAAGACAAGTTCGTGCTATGCCTCGCTTAACTAACTTCCTGTGATCGGAAGAAAAAGGAAATAAAGGTTTCTTCGCACGCGGTTCATAACACCAACAAATTTGCTGTGGGCTAGAAAACAGTCCTAAATCATGAAGCGTACCTTGTCATTCTCGGGCATTTCTTGTGTCAAAACAAGAGGCTTTAAACAATCTTCAAACACACCTATCGTTTGAGCCGAAATCGAGTGGAACATAGAAAAGTGAAAATTTATAAAAACCAAGAAATCATCCACGTATCTGAATACTTGGTCGACATGCGTGTCCGCTAACGTTTTCTGCAGTTTATTGCCTATTTTCGCCAATAGTAGATCACTGAGTAGAGGTGCTATGCCTGATCCAAATTAAACACCTTTTTTTCTGCAGATCGTAACCCTCCTATGTTTCACTTCATTGTGGCTCAAACGATAGGTGTGTTTGACGATTGTTTAAAGTCTCTTGGGTTGACACATGAAATGCCCGAAAATGACAAGTTACGCTTTTTGAATTTAAGAGTGTTTTTTAGCCCACAGCACATTTGTTGGTGTTATGAACCACGTGCGCAGAAACGTTTACTTCCTTTTTCTTTCGCTCACAGCAAGTTAGTTAAGCGAGGTATAGCACGAACCTGTGTTGAGAATGCCTTAAAAGGTCGTGCATTCACAACGTCTCTGCGAACTTCGAAGCTCAAGTTTCCCGGCTTGAGGCTTCGGGTTTTCCGGAGGTGTTTATCGCTTCTGTTGCTGAGACTATCCTGTGGACTAATAGGGCAGAGCAGAGGATGTGACAGGATCTGAGCAACACGCATACAGAGCGTGAAAGGATAGCCGTGGTTCCATACAAACACCATATATCTTACAGGCTTAAGAAAATTGGAAAATAAGTGTGAGTTCGTGTCCTGTTCTCTGCACCGTTCAAATTAATCAGCGTTACCAAATCCACAAACCACCTGAAAACGAAGTCATCAACAGAATGTAGAGTTAGCACAGAAACTGGTATGTGGCATGCACCAGAGAAGTTGTCTATGAGACCTTCGTGTCATTCTTGTCTCTTTGTCATCGTTCCGTTCACGTGCCATAACTATTGTCTTGTCGTACCAACTAGCCCAAACTGCCACACTTTGAAGTTATTAAACCACAGCTCAATAATCAGGAATCATTTAAATTATGTCGCACGACATCATCCTCTACTGCTGAACTTTTCACTATTCGTTATGCTATAAACTTCATAAACTCGGCATCAGACGCGAAAAAAATGTGTACTTTTCATCGACTCACAGGCAGCCTTAAGATTATTTTTGTGTAAAAACACGAAAGTATATAATAATAGTATGACATACAAAACGCTGAAAGAGCTCACCAAGGCAAGCAAGACGCAACATGAGATCAAAGTTCACTGGATACCTGGCTATTGCAACATTCCAGAAAACAAAGCTACAGATGAATCGGCATGACAACCACATCGTAAAGATTTTACCGTTTTTTTACCAATTTCGAAAAATGAATTGCGTAGTATTATGAACGCTACAATTTTCAGTATGAGCAAAACATCTTGGTCTGACCAACGTACAAAGAGCTGTTATTATAATCACATCGATTCATTCATTAAACTGTAAATCACGCTAGCATTCGATAAAAGTATGGATATTCTTATTCACCAATTGTGGCTAAGAACCGTATACACAAAACGTTTTTGTACAGGATAGGCAGAGCTGAAGCTCCCGAATGCGAACGTGGATTTATAGATGAAGACGTATGTCACCTTCTCATAGACTATCCACATCATGACACGCCGAGACGCCGTCTTAGATCGGAACTGTTGGAATTAGACCTCTGACCGTTTCGCATGAAGAAATTCTGGGCACGTGGGTAACTAGAGTTTTACAGACGCACGCTTTACAAGCTTCAACACGCTTCTTACAAGAGAGCGGAGATGCTGATAAGTACTAAGAAATAACGAATTTTCATTTGTATAACACATGCCATACTTATTTTTCGCTTTATTATATGATACCTTTCTTATGCGTGTGCAGAAGTGAATGATGAGTCGACTGTTATGTACACACGAGCGAATACATCTTCATAAGGCTCAGCTGTACTTGTGCTGGCTAGATCGAGTATTAACGAGGGACATTACCAGAGACTTCATTGGTTGGCTTTCAAACGTTTCCTTATCCTTGTGTTGTAATATATGCCTATAAGTGTGTTTTTCCTTATGTGTACAAAATGTTATATTTTCCATGCAGTGCTTTGTATGTTTTACTTTAGATACGTGTTCAAATTTAACTCCAGGGCTTCGTAGTAGCCTGCGCCATAACTGTGCTCCAACATGTCCTTATAGATTATATCAATAAAAAACGATTCTGATATTAGGGCCATGGCAGACTAGAATCTTCCGGTGTCTTCCGAGTACTCACAATAGCATATGCTGAAGTCGAAACAGTGTTTACTTTGATAGCACATTTTTTGGACCCTGACTCACTGCTGAGTCTACCTTGCCCTCCCAGCTACAAATAAAAAAAAACAATACTAAAAAATAACCCACGCTTAGCTCTGTGGTTCCTTGCCATGAAACGAATTGCGAAGATTTTATACGACAATGTACCAGAATAACAGAGTTACTTGTTTCATACATCAAATTCTTTCCCATTTTCTGGGAGTTCAGTAAAGCGGTCTTGATTATACTCTGGTTTGATGAAGCAGAAAAATGTGTGATCTACTCTTGGCCAATTTCACTGAGTGGGTAGGTGTCAAACATCTTAGAAGAATCAGCCCTATGATCATCATCATTATGAAAATCAGTCTCACCCCACACAGTAACTTTCCGTCTCACCAAATGCCATCCTTTCTTAAAAAAACGCAGTTCGAAACTAACACAACAAAAGTGTATTAGAAATCGACATAAATAGACGCTCCGCGAAAAAACAGTATGCCACAGATTCAGAGGAAAAATGATAAAAACTTTGAGAAAATCAACAAACAAAACGAGAAAACGTAATCTAACTTGCCGACGCAGAATCGGAAGCAGCTGTTGCAAGTTCGAAAGCACGATTTAACTGCATGCGAACCGCGTGAATTAAGAGGGTTCGACGGTTGGCAAGTGCGATTGCTCCAGCAGCACCAGTGAAATTGTGGACGTTTACATTTGCTGTTTTTACAGGGCCATTGTCGTCGATTGCCGAAACCTGCAGCATTAAAAACAATATGTTATTTTGATTGACAGTATATCACACAGTTTATTTTCGGTCCTGATTTCAAATACAATTATCAATTTCTGCCATGAAAGTAACATTATTACTGCAATTGCGTGATCGCATGTTGGTATGAAAAAAAAAGAAATTCAAAGCAAATCCTTGGAGTGAATGATGATAAGTGGGGCGAAGCGTCCGTGGTGACGTTTCAACGACTGCTATGCACCGCATGGGTCCGTCGGCGACGCACAATCGCCCATTTTGTGTGTTTTGGTGATGCACAAGCGGCCATCTTGGAAGCTTTGTTCTAGGACTTCATCATAACTTATCAGACTGCAGCGTTAGCATTTGACATCAAGCCGGGTCAATGTCAAAATTTTATTCAATTTAATGGAAAGTCAATGGTCAATGGAAATTCAATGGGAATTCAATGTTCAATGGAAAATTTTATTTTAACATTGAAACAAAATATCGTAGCAGTGTTTGCAGCGCTTCAAACATGCTCAAAGCTGTCTTTCTGTATACAGTAAATTTGTGTGACAGAATGAGCTCACCTTTGAAAAAAATGTGCCAGTAACCCTTTACTTGCCTTGTTCGGCCTTCATAGATTAATTTCTCATGCAGGAATTGTACTTCTGCTGGTTGTGCTTTCGCTTCATTATAGTGGCAGGATGAATGCATATGCCCTGCAGCTTGGAAAACCTTAATGAAGGTTCAAAGAAATTCAGTCTGCCGAATGAATCCTAAGTCCTTATTGATTCTTTTTCCGATCGCCCTACCATTAAAGGGGATATTTTTCTTATTTTCTGTGCACGTATTTTATGCATTTCTTTTCCTAATATTAAAATTTATGTTCATTTTTCATATATTTCATACTTCGTATCAACATATACTAACTTACAATTTTCGATTTTTCTCGAAGACTGCCCGCTTCATGGCCATTATACCAGCGTGGCTGCCTATCACGGATTCCAGGCCCTACTAACTCATCCTAGGATGCCTGTTGCATGTTGGTATGCCTGGGAGCCCAGATGAAACGCCTTCGCTTCTGCCCAAGCAACCAGTGCCAAAGCCAGCGAGGTAGCTCGCCTGACGCAATCACCTCAACGACGTCATCTAGCCCGGCGGCGCCGGTGCGTCTTACGCAACGCACGGCGAGCTTCTTCAGCGTATGGGTCCGATAGCAGCCCGATGATGCAGTTGACGCCATAAAGTCTGGCGAGTCTTACGCAACGCCTGGTCATACCACTCGCTCAAGACGCAACCAAGCGGCAAGTCCCGATTGGAGGATTCTGACGGCGGTCTGATTGGCGGTTGCTGACGTAAGATATCACCCGGGGCCTATAATGAACCAAGCGGTGCGATGCCAAGCAGCCGACCTATGCATCAGAGAGAAGATGAGAGCCTTAAAGCACCTGAAGACACCTCGAATCTGCGAGTTCATAGGCTGTCGGCCCCATGGCCGAATATGCAACGCCTTTATTCCATGTTTTACATAAAGCCTGCCTTAACTCGCCGTCGTCTTCTCCGCATGCCTATCAGCTCTGCGCAGAAGCAGCCGCGTGCTGCGAAACGCGCTGCCGACCAACCTTGGCTGCCCGTGACCACGGTGCCCTACACAACAGTGTCCGAAGTGGTGCGAGTCATAACAATGTCTAACTAGGATGTACTCGCTACATCATAATTAATCATTAGGCGCAATATTCGCTATGCCTCCGTAATGAAATACGTACTCCAACGGTGTTGTACGATTTGTTGATAATCTGCTGGTGATAATTATTAGTTACGAGTGAGCACTTTGAATGGGCTGGGCCTATAAGCAACCCACTCTATGTCACCCATGTTGGTATAGAGGAACACCGGATGCATTAATATTCTGCTGTAACGCGGTATCACATTGTTGAACACGACTTCTCCTTTATTTAACGCCTGAATGAGGTGGTTTTGTTTTGTTCTGAAAGTATGAAGTGTTTACTCATGAATTTTAGTCGAATAACAAAGAGAATTGTATGGTGAAATTTCCATACATTCAAGAAACAAAACCACTGGCCTGTCTCTCTGGTGGAACATCAGGTAGCCGCGCTGAACGCCCCGTTCTGTTTTTGGCTTTGACGCATGACATTTGTGACTTCCACCTGTTCCGGCTTTTTGCTCAACACCAACGGCGCTGATGCAAACGCAAAAAAAGTTTTGGTGGGACGAGGTGTTCAATATTAGTGAAGCGAACCTTTGTCCTAGTTTTTTCTGCATTAAGAAGTAGAAACGAGGCTATGTTCGGCACTGAGACACACAAAAGAAGTGACCCAGGCAAGCGCTCTGTAATGCGGTCACGTTAACAAGAATCTATTTAGGAGTTGGCAAGGTGTTCACCAGTGGTATCTGAGGACAAACAGTAAAATAGAGGGAAATAAAGCAGCCACTTGGCGTAAAACGAGAAACGCGTCCACTTTGCTCAGATTGAGATGAAGCTCTACTCTGGGGGAAAAGGGATTGAAATATGGGTTTGCGAATACTCGAACTTTTAAACATTTTTTGTATAGTGTTTGCTATTCAATCGCATTCGCACCCAAATTTTACTATTCGAAATATTTGAAGTTCGCGAAGAGAAAAACGTTAAATAATCGATTAATGGTGAACCCCCAAATAGTTTTGTGCTTTGCCCCATAACAGTATCGCAATGCGGAAAACCTGCCCTTCACCTTGACCTACAGTCACAAATGCATTGTCCCAAGAAAATGATTTTCCAACCATAAAGATGACAGATGCGACAAAACAGGGCGTGTATTATTACACTTAGTGACTGGAAATTATAGGAGAAAGTCCGAAACATCGGACGCCAAATATTTAAAACACCAAAATCACCGAATATTTTATATTTTGATGTTCATGAGGCAGATTAGCAACTTCGAAATCAAAGGGAGTGCAGCTTTGTCTGCCAAATTGATTGGCCTTCACGAAAGTGGATGGTTGAAAGAGGCAGAATGAATAGCGTCTTTTGGTTTCGTGTGTAAAGTGTTATGATAACCGTGTTAGATGCACCAAATGATGTAAATTGGTGTAATATGGCCTCTGCGTTGCCTATTCCTTGATAAGAAGATAAGAGAATACCGGCCTACCAACACTGCGCCAACCTTGTCAAAACAAACCATTTCGTCTTTCTATCTTATAGGAGTGTACGTAGAGATCCTCCCCAGCATTTTTTCAAGATTGTGCTTCGAACTATTTGAAGAATGTTAAACTAGTCATCGACAACTGTTCCAGAAATATTTGATTGAGTTTGCACTCAAACTTGAAATTTAAATTTGCTTCGCACCCAAAATTTTGCTATTTGCACAGTTCTAGTTAGGCTGGAAACTTACAAGACTGTCATCTGAGGGAATCTTACACAGCAGGAAAATATAGAGCTGCAATGAATATGACAGAAAACGGTACTTGAAGATATTAGAATGAGCTACGCGAAGTGTTCTGTTTAGGTCGTGAAAACACAATATTCGGTAGTCAATGAGATGTGAATGCCTTCAGCCGGATGTTGAGGCGATAACTGTGTCAGAAAACTTTATATCGTTCATTACTTTAAAACGAACGCAGTGGTCTATCATTCATTTTTCTAGAGCCTGTACCGGTGGAAAGGGGCACCTTTGCGTTTCAAAAAAAAAAAAACGTTTGGTTGTTCTCCGAGCATTGTCAAGTGCTTTTGTTTCAAAGTGCTTTTATGGAAATCAACAAACGGGAGAGAGGGAATTTAAGGCACAACTGTGAGACTGGACATTTTATGTAAAATCAGTATGTTTTTAGACGTGATAATAAAGTTCATCGCAAGAACGTAGTTTTTTATGGATTTCTCGTTTGAATGTTTGATATGGTTAGTCTTGGCGAGATAAATGGACGAACTTTATTTGGTCCTTCAGAACGTGATTTAATTTGTTGCAGGCTGCTCCCACGTAGGAACAGAAAGTCCAAGTCTCTGCTGCGTCGTGACTCCGATGGACTGCCCATAGCTGTTGTTTAAGTCCGGAGCTTTCAAAAGCACCCTCCCAATTTGACGGCGTGATGACTTCCCCACAGCGTAACGCGGGGCACCGCCAGAGCAAATGTTCTTAGGTAGCTATGTTGGGGCAGTACGAAGATGTATTTGTTGGCTGTATTTTGGGATAAAATTTGTTCAAAGACGCGAAATTAGGGTGAGCCGTCACCTGAAGAAGCCTGAGTGTCAGAGCTTGAGGTCTGCTTAGTTTTCTGTGCGGTGGAGGGTATTGTCTCCGCGCCATGTTAAAATGTTTTGTCAATTCATTATACGAGATGGAAAGGTCATGGTTCTCAAAGACATGAGTGCCACGTAGCTACGCGGTTTACTAGTCCTCGTACAGCTATGTGGGCTGACTCGCTGAGTTTGGGCGGAGCTCCCTCAATGCGTCGAATACGAGCTGGAAACCAAACAAGTTTTTGTGGCTCGATTTCTTTCTCGCGAAGAATTCCCAAGGTTAGTTCTGATATTGCTCCCTTGGCGAATGCTTGGACCGCTGATCTCGAGTCGCTGTAAATTGGGGACCTCCTGTTATCCAGCAAGGCCAATGCAATTGCCACTTGCTCTGCTATTTCAGCCACCGCCGTCCGGACCGTTGTCGAGTTGCTGATACCACCTTTGTGTTTGATGCTAACTGCCGCATACGCGTTCTCCTCGGGATATCGGGCGGTGTCGATGCAGGAGCAGTCCCCGGCATGTTCTTGAGTCCTTTGTAGTAGAGCCTTTGCTCTGGCTCGACTTCTACCTTCGTTATGCTTTGAGTGGACATTCTGTGTGATGGGGACAACGGTAGTTTCTTCTCGTTGTTGACGAGAAATGCTACAGAAGTAAGACTTTATTTCTATCGTTGGAATCCCCAGATCCCGCAGGATGTTTCTACCAGAAAGTGTGGTGAACAGCATGGCAAATTGCGCCCTTTCCTGTGCCTCCGCAATTACTTCCAGCGTGTTATGCATGCTGAGAAGGAACAGTCTATTCATGCTTAAGTACATAGGAAGTACGAGAACTCTTTTGATTGCTTTTGTGATTAACGTGTTGAGCTTGTCACGTTCCGACCTCTGCCAGTTGTGCATGGCTGCAACGTAGGTGAAATGACACATCACAAAGCCGTGCACCAACATTACGAGGTTATCTTCTCCAAGTTCTTGTTTCCAATTGGCAACCCTTCTTATTAGTCTGATGGCATTGTCAGTTTTTCTGGCGAAGCTCGTGACCGTTCTAGCGAGATGTTACTTCAAAATTAGAACTACATAGTTTTGACGGGAAACTTGCAAACGTTAACTTGATTGCAGGAAATTATAAAATATAAGATGTCACCTAGAATGCTAAACTGTACTAAAAGCTGTTCTACTAGAGTTTTTTTTTATTTGCAATTCTCTACAGGAAGCGTAATGCGATATGAAGACTTGCACAAGGTGGTAACGGGCATCTCTGGTGTTTATACATTTTGAACACAATCACCTCCACAAACACGGATTTCATAAAATATTCTGTAAGTGTAACCACAAACATATGATCAAATCAGTGAGGAACCCATGGCAGGTTCCAGGATAACTACAGTTTCGACGTCAACAGGAGATGAATGTACTAAACCGAAGGAAAGAATATGTGAACTAAAATTTAATACTTATTCAGGAATACCCTTATGAACCACATATTTTTTTCATAGTTGCTTTAGGAAAGGCTGTGGCTTAGTTTTCAAAAATATAATGGGTATATATGCGTGGAACATAATTCTTTTGTTTTTGCTTATTGTGCAGATAGTGCTCAAGCGATCGGTGCTTTAGACTTGCCAGGTGTGGACCTTTTCAAAGTACATAACCTCGAAGATACGGTGGCGGAATAATAAAAAAAATGAGTCCTAACATATTCTGAGAAAGAGACATTTTCGTGTTAACTCAACCTTATTTGGCGTAGATATAGGAAGTCGTTCAACGTGAGGTGAATTAAAAGTGCATTCGGCTGCAAGCAGTTGGTATTACACTTTTTAATTTTATTTGCTTTATACAAACCCAACTGAGGGGACCACAGCTTCAATCCATGCAGATTATAATGTGTTAAAGAATGGTGCCCACTACTACACTTACCAAGCATTTAGGTTCAAATTACCGGCAATATACCAACGAAATCCGGATGTGAACCGAAACATACCTTCGAAATTCTCGCCTACATTGCATCATCGAAGACAACGTACAAAATCATACTGAGCGAAATGACATGACCCGTCATCCCTTGCGGCGAAAACGAGTTTTCTTATGTTCTCACGGAGTGGTGACGTGGACTAAGGGAGCAGACTGTAGGTCTAAGATGAAGCTGTTTATTTGGCTGTACTTGTGGCCAGTGAACGGAAAGTCACATTACAGCGGTACGCACAGGCAGTGGTAGCAGCCAACAGAGCGTCAACCATCGATCCACTGACAAACAGTGACGCACGTCAGCCTTCATACATGTGCCTTCGAATTATCCAGCGTTATCGCTGATTGATATGTGGAATTTTACGTCCCGAAACCACCATATGATTACTAGAGACAGCGTAGTGGAGGGCTCCGGAAATTTGGACCACCTGGGGTTCTTTAACGTGCACCCAAATCTGACCACACGGGCCTACAACATTTCCGCATCCATCGGAAATGCAGCCGCCGCTGTCGGGATTTGATCTCGTGAACTGTGTGTCAGCAATCAAGTACCTTAGCCACTAGACCACCGCAGCGGGGCTCCAGCGTTATCGCTAGGGAACACGTAATTTTCAGAAAAATTTGTAATTATCGCACTGAGTATGTAACCACAATGGAAGGTTATTCGATTATCTTTATGGTGCTCAGTTGAGTGGCGCGGTTGCGCAAGGCAGCACTTACACGTGCCTTGAGGTGAAAACAACACTTGAAAAAGGGATGTGACTATATCATTCAGATTGGTGGATCCACTATCAGTAGATCGAAGAGCCAATCGCTGGTCGACATACCCCACCAACCATTGAACACCTTGATCATCGTGTTGGTAGCATCATTAGTAGAAAAACAAATCCGCTCATAAAAAGGTCAGGCTTACCTTCAACAGTTATCGACATGATGATGCACAGCAGAAAAACGGTGATTACGAACTTCATTTTAAGGCTCTATATATCAGCCGATACTTTTCACTGAAGTGCCGGATCTCATGCGACAAAATTTACACACGTGTTCTTTCAAGCGTTTCCGGTTGCCACCGAACAATTTCAATTTTCGCTATATACCTGATTGTGTCTGTTCAACAATGTTATGTCTAAGTGAACTGTTTTTACAGAAAGCACATGTTCCTTACAATCCATCTTCAGAATAATGGAGCAGCGGAACACCAGTGCAGCACACAGGTGCTGCAAGCTTGGAAGCACATTGTATTGGAAACGAAAGGGCGCATTCATTGATGTAAGACGTTTTTTACAGTTATAAGCATTAAAGGCCAACTCTGGTAATTTTTCGAGGTCTGTGAATCTTAATGAAATTCACTGGGTACGTTCATTTGCACGTTTGCACCATTCATGCCAAATTGCAGACTTGAGAATTTCGCAGATTCTTTTAAACAAATTTTATAGCTTGCCTTGAAACGCTCACTTCGCTTGCCAGAATTAATGGCAACATTGTGTGTGTGACGTTGAGTTTTGCCTGGCGGAAGTGACGATACTGAAGTGCCACTGCATCGTCTGCTTGTCTGCTATGGATTGTGTGGCTTTGGTTAGCGCTTCCTTGGTTGAGTGTGCGATTTTATTTTACGAGTTGGTGGGCGTGTGATAGGTGGCAATTGGTGTTCGTTGTGAACCACACACGATTCGCCATATATTAATCATATAAGCGTAAGCGTTTTAGCCAATAACACAGGATGGCGTAGACACGTAGTGCCTTCTGGCGGGCATTATGTGCAGATATGTGGAATTTAACGTTTCAAAACCACCATATGATTACTAGAGACGCCGTAGTGGAGGGCTCCGGAAATTTGGACCACCTGGGGTTCTTTAACGTGCACCCAAATCTGAGCACACGGGCCTACAACATTTGCGCCTCCAACGTAAATGCAGCCGCTGCAGCCGGGATTTGATCCTGCAACCTGTGGGTCAGCAGCCGAGTACTTTAGCCACTAGTCCACCGCGGCGGGGCAGGCATTATGTGCAATCAAACAGGTTCCGGCAGCGTCAAGCAAATCTTTACGTCACACATAAAAGCACCCTCAGTTGAGTTTCGGTGTCGGTTTCGGTTGCGGTTTTTCGGTAATTAAAAAGTATTTTGTGAAATTTTGAGCATTTCAGTTATCGGGCGCGTGAGCAGGTTGACTAAGGAACATAAAAGAACCATTATCCTGACATGGTGTAAAAATCGCCGTAGTTGGATTTCAAGGAATCCAGACATAAACGGCTCACGTGCTTCTAATGACGCAACCCTTTGTGGCGTCTGAGCGCATAAAATTCTTATCGTAAAATTATGGTGGTGGTTACAATTTTATTAATCAGTCTGGCAGATCTGTGGCCAGGAGAACTGGAGACTCTGTCCACTCGCCACCTCGCTGGCTTGCTGGATGGCCCACAGTTGATCCTGCAGGTTGGAGCTGCGCAGCGCAGCTGTGCACCGCGCCACAGCATCTTCTGTGGAGACTCCATTTTCTTCTGCTAGAACTGCTCATTCCCGGAGAACGTGCCTAAGTGGTGCGTGAGTCCAGTCAAACAAGTTGCAGTTATCATCTGGATAGAAATATAGGTATATCCTCTTAAAATGAATGGGGTTAAGGAAGGTGTGAGTTTGCGATTGCCTCCAGTCCATCACTTCGGATCTGTCGAGTTTGGGGCTTGGTGGTGGATAAATGCACCAAGATTTTTTTCATAAATGTGTCATATTACTTTATGCACGCACCTAGGACACTTTAACTTCACATTCAGATTAGATTCAGATTTAGTTCGGGTGATGAACCAATGATCTGTCGTATTGTTCCGGTCTTTAAAAAGTCGAATTTTTCTGCAATGAATTATCGCTGGCTGCCTTTGCGGCATAAAAATGCGGAAGCTACCCACTTCCATCGTTGCAGAGAGAAATAGGCTTTCTTCATTGACATAAAGGACCTGGATGGCATTTTCTATAAGAAAAAAAATTGTGTGAAAGTAAATATTCTTCTGTAGCTGTTCTTGCGTTCGTATCTTTGCCCATATCTGCGCCTAATTACTTTGTGCAATCAAAACACGCTTAGAGCAGCGCTCACATTGAGCACAAAGTGTACCGTAACGCAAAATTTTTAAAGAATACACAAGATTCTTCTGCTGCATCTTTAGAAGATTTGGGAAAGGCCAGGACACTAGTTGAACATATGCATTACATGCTTCGAATGTGAATGCTTTTCACGCAACATTGTGCAACACCGAATGTGGCCGCAGTACAGGCTATCAAGTTTGATATACGTTACTTATAACTACAGCTCTGATACAAGCGTCACGTCGGGTTAACGTAAAAATTAGGCACCTTGCACTGAAGTTGATTTGTGTAACAGTGTTAAGGGCTACCATCTTCGCATGCACGAATGCTGAAATCATCTCTTCAATCAGCTTACGCTTCTGGTGTTGCTAATATTCATGTAGCTACTGGCATCCTTACGCAACTATTTATAACTACTAATATGAAGCACGTACGGATGTTTGATGCACGTGTGTGCGGTAATTTTTATAAATACTGTTATGTCCAACTCATCTAGAAGATGAAGAAGAAGATGACTAGCTAGGTGGTGCCTGCTTGCCCGTGCACACGTGCAAAAAAGCAAAGCGCCATTTTTCGCTGCATGGTACTCCGTTCCGATGGTTTTGATTGTTAAGGATCGGGTAGCTTGATATCGTTTAAGTATATTTTTATCTGTCATTTTATGTTAGTTTACTTTCAGGAATTGTCAAGGGATCGTAGCAATGGCCAGGAATTTTCCTGGGCAAAGCAGTTCGGCATGGACAGCCTCTCTTTGATCAGATGCGATTCCAATCGATCTCTTTCTACACAATTGTGTTAGCAGCATTCCCGTTGCACTAGTGCCTTTCGGTAATGGATCAATCTGGTTTAACAGCCCTTAGGCGATTCAGGAGCCGCCTCGGGCGATAACCTTTGAGTACTAAAGCATCACCGAGGTACGACAGTTTCGCCGTGGAGGTATCGTGTGCCAGTCACGAGTCAAAAATTGTGTAGCGAATCTCTTGAAATGCGCTTCATTTGCCTATATACCGGTTTGGGCATATATCCAACCCCATTTTGCATGCACCAAAGGCGTTGTGCGTGGAGTTGACTTACAACTAAGCCCATCTAATTCCCCAAGCAGTAAATCCTGAATCTATAAGTTTATCGCCTCAGGAATTGAAGCAGTCATTGCAAAGTATAGCTCAAGGCTTGGAAAGAAGATTCTCGACTAATGTTTATCCCCCTCCTGTAATCTCACGATCAAGTGACAGTTTCGCTGAAATATTGATAGAGGAAGGGGCCGATGTTATGAGAAAAAATCTTATGGTGGCTCCAGACCCGCATGAAGTCACTTCAGCAATTCTGCAAATTTTATTCGATAAGTCACGGGAGGACGTACTTAGTGTAATAAATTATTCGATAAGAAAGCTTGCATTCCCTCTGAATGGAAAATCGCGAAAATATACCTATTATAAAAAACCAGGTGAAGGTTACGTTTTAGACAATATCAGGCCAATTGCACTAACATCCAATTTTGTAAAGTAATAAAGAGAGTAGTGCATGTTCGAATACAAAATTTTGTCGATAGTGACAGGGTTCTTCGCCCATGTCGAATTGGATTCAGGCAGGGATGCTCCATTTGGCAAGCGCATATCGACCTTGAGAGTCGCATACATCTGGCGCGGCGTCAAGGGCAGTACGCGGCTCTAGTTACCCTGGACATAACAAAAGTGTATGATAGTGTCGAGCATCGTGGACTAGTCAGTGGTCTGAGAGAAATCAATTTTGCCGGATTATTTAGAAGCGTGGATAACAGAATATTTAGGAAATAGAACATTTTACTGTTCGCAAGATGGTGTTTCGTGAAGTACTTATAGAGAGAAAAAAAGGAGTACCGCAGGGCGCTGTTCTGTCTCCGTTAGTATTCAATATTTAAATGAGCTTGATCTCATGCAATGAGAATCTTCAGACGTATGTATATGCGGACGATATCGCGTTCTTTTTGTACGCTCATGACATTCACGCTCTCTATCAAAACCTCCAAATATACTTATCTCCAATAGAGCACTGGCTCGACGTTATTCATCTATCTCTAAACGTGAACAAGTCTGCATTATTAGCATTTCCGATTAAAGACCCAATATACATATTTCTCTCATACAAAACTTATACCATTCCACAAGTTCAAATCATCAAATATCTAGCAGTAATATAAGACAGCTCTATAGTCCGGGGAAACCACATCGAATATATTGCGGCAAAGGGTGTTCGGGCAGTCGGCCTATTACGGAGGATAAGCAACAGGCGATTAGGAATGCGCAGAGCCACGTTATTATTAATATACCGCATGTATGTGAGGCCGATTCTAGAATTTGGGTGGGTCTCATACTCCGGGGCACCTGCCTATAAGCTACGTCCCCTTCTTCAGAAGAAGAAACAGGCACTGCGCCTGCGGTTAGGGCTACCTAACTTTGTATCGAATAACGTTTTATATAAAGAAGCTAGAATTCCCTCACTCCTCACGAGATTCAAATAATTGTTTGTGAAAATGTACTTAAGGGCATTTGAATCTCATTGGAGGCGTAAAGAAACAGTTTTCATTGCGCGAACTGGTTTATTTTTTAATTGTCATTGGCCTAGATTTCACACACCTCAAGTAAAGTTTGTACAATCTCTTCGCGACCCACTATCCGCGCAAATTACCGAGGTCCTGTCATTTCGTAGCTCCACAAGTTCTCTCCAAATAAACTTTGATGACGCTTTCGTTAATAGTGCCCAACACCTGCCTAGTAATTTGTTAAGAGCTACTTTGCAGGATTACCTGCTAGGTATGCAAGCACATGTCGTCATTGTGACGGGCGCTTCACAGCGAGATGAAAAGAGTGGCATCAGTATATTCTGCCCCGTTCTAGACTTGTCCTTTTCCTTCCAAATTTTAGATTTCACACCTACATTTATTGCAGAATTTCTAGCCGAAGTATTGGCTCTTCGAAAACTGCCAACATCAATGAATTCCACCGTAATATTTACAGACTCCTTAGGTCTGCAGTGCGCTCACGGCATCCGGTGATCCGACAGCATTAGGCAAATTCAACTCCCTAGTAGCGAATCACTTAACCCAGGTGCGATTAGTATGGGTGCCGAAACATAAAGGCATAACTCTAAATGAAACAGCTGATGCACTAGCGAAAGCGGCGTCAGACGGACCAGCTATAAATATTACCTCCACAACAGCCTCTATAGTAGCTTCTAGATTTCGGAGGCAAATGATGATGCGAAAACTATCTACACCATCTTTCAAAAATTCTCTAGATTTCAACCATCTAATGACACGCTGGAAAACTTCCTAATGTCATAAACAATGCCTGGATGCTTTAAACACTCGATGACGCTGTCGTATTCCTCCGTTGAATTTTTATTTCTTTAGAGCAGGCTTGACTCCCACCTCACTTTATTCTTCTTGTGGAGAAGAGGAAACAGTGGAGCGCTTATTCATCTCTTGTAGAAAGGTTCTGACATTAAGAAAGGTAATACTAGAAATACCATTACGAATCCTTGGCTTAGCTTTGACAACGTAAAATTTACTGTCCCTAGGTGCACATACCCTTAGGGTAGAGCAACGGGAAAGTGTGTGCGGCCGTGCAAGATTTTATTGTAAAGTGTAAGAGATTTACTTAATAACCTCAATACCAAATGGTTCTCAGTTAACCTATCCAGGCTATATAAAAATTTTCATTGATATCAGTCATTTATTGCTCAGTCGGTAGGAAATAATTCATCAAAATATTTTTTTAAACTAATTCACAAAAAACAACTTTTTGGTAATTACCTTTTCGCCAGTATTTACTTATATACATTCGTTTTTTTGGTAAGCTATTCAATTTTCGGCCGATGCCCCAGGGTGGATGTGAGCTGCGAGTTTAAGATCTACAACTACATCTACATCTACAGCTCTTGGGCTCCATCTTGGCTTGCGCATTGGTGCTGTGTAAATATATCTTCAAACGCCTAGTTTCCCGTGTGCCTTCACATAACATTTTGGTGGAAGATACTGGGTTACAACGCATGAAGGAGTCACGCAGCGGACGCCTAGTCTCTGCTCCCAACATGTCCACCGGCAGCGACGCTTCGTCAACTGCCGCGCCCAATGCATCAACGGCGCTGACCTCCCCTGTCTTTCTCGTGGCCGCTCCACCCAGCGATCCCGGCAACTTTTCGGGAATGGACGGTGAGGACGTGCATGAGTGGCTTGACTTCTAAGAGCTCGTCAGTGAAAAATCACAGGTGGACCCAATCTTCACGCTAGCAAACATCATCTTTTATTTGCAAGGAATGGCCAAGGCGTGGTTTCTAACAGTGGGGATGCGGATCACGAGCTCGGACGTATGCAAGACCAAGTTAAACCGGTTGTTTGGTCAGTCTGCCGGCTGCAAGCAGGCCTTGCAGGAAGGAACTTTGCACACGCGTTCAGACGTCCACGGAGTCTCACCTGGCGTGTGTACAAGATGTGCTGACCCTTTGTCGTAATGTTGACCGAATCATGGCTGAAGCCGCCGACAAGGTAGCGCACGTGCTCAAGGGAGTTGCAGACGATGCATTTAACCTCCTTGTTTGCGAAGGCTGTTCCACCGTGCAAGATGTTATCTTGGAGTGCCAACGCTTTCAAGAGGCTAAACGTCGTCGCATTACCCGCCACTTTACGCACCTTCCCAACACTGCTGCGACGTCAACTTGCGAAGATCTCCCTGTAGCGACCCAGCGCCATTCACACTCCGGTGACATTACGAGAATCGTACGCCGTGAAATTGAGGCCATGCCACCGGTACCCTTGAGAGCACTAGCACCAAGTTATCCTCGGCCAACCATTTCGTCAATACAGACCGTTGTTCGCCAAGAACTAGCCAACACAGGTATTCACACGGTATGTTCTGTGCACCGCCCCGACACTGTCAGTTCATCTACCTCCAGCCACCACCAGAATTATCGCCGCCGTGCTCCACGTACCCGTGACCCAAATGCGTGGAGGACGCTAGACGACGGACCAATTTGCTTTCGATGTGAACTAGTTGGACGCATTTCCCGCCATTGCTAAAGCACGTGGGCCTCACCGTATATGGGCAAACTCAAGCTTCCCCAACCTCCACTTACCAGCCCATCTGTATGGCCAACAACCACCACGGCGTGATGGCTCAGCTAATTACGACCCGACCACTACAACCACTGCCCAGTACAGTCACTCGTCTTCACCTCGACGTAGATTTTCCCGGTATCCGCCGCCACCTCGTTCCCCATCCCCATCTTCTGCACGGCGATTTTCTTCGGAAAACTAACGGCTGCAGCTCCTGGAGGTGACGCTGCTGATACGACTTGCTCTCCGATTCCTCTGTTGACGCTCCCGACCAGTCAGAACCTGATCGACGTTGAAGTGGATGGTTTACCTGTTAAAGCCTTGGTGGACACTAACGCCCATATTTCTGTGATGAGCCTGCACATTTATGGCCGCTTAAAGAAAGTCTTTACTCCAGCCCCTTCACGCACTGTTCGTGTTGCTCATAGCGTTACGGCTTCTGTTATTGGTGTCTGTACTGCACGCGTTACTATGGCCGGCCGCCAAACTTCAGTTCTCTTCACTGTTCTCTCTCACTGCACCAATGATGTGATCCTCGGTCTTGACTGTTTGTACACTCATTCTGCCCTCATCGATTGTTAAGCTGGTACTGTGCAAGTTGACCTACCGTATCTGATTGATCCACCCAGTCCACCCCAAGCTCGTATGTCGTATGGGCTCTGCTGAACATGTCTGTTTGTCACCCCAGACTCTGACCTGCACCACCGTAACGCCCTCACCACCTGTATCCGATGGCGACTATGTGCTCACGCCCATCACATCCATTCTCTTGCCTAACAGCGTTACCTTACCACACACTGTTATTGAGTTACGTGAAAACAGCGCCTCCATTCCTGTGCGCAACTTTGCTCTTTGTCCACAAGTGCTGCCGCGTGTAATTGCCCTTGCAATGCTCACTCCCTCTGACGAATGCGTCATCTCAGTGTCTTCGAACGATGTTGGACACTGCAGCTACACGCATGCTCGATCTTCGAAAGCAAGCCTGTCTACTGACGTTTAAAAAATGATCGCGTCAGACCGTTTTCCGCATCAAGCTGACACACTCCTTCACGTCCTTGAGTCATACTGGGACGTATTTGACTTTTGTGATCATCCACTAGGTCAAGCCAGTGCTGTAAAGCACCGTATTGACACCGGCGGTGCGTCCCCTATTCATCGGCGGCCATACCGCGTATCTCCAACCAATTGTCAATCAATTCAAGCAGAAGTCGAGAAAATGCTCGCCGGAGACATAATTGAGCCATCATGTAGTCCATGGGCTTCCCCTGTAGTTCTTGTCAAAAAGAAGGACAGCACTTGGCGATTCTGTGTTGACTACAGACATCAAATCATCAAAAATCTTTATTTGTATATACAGAAGGAGGTCCCTTGGCACAAGGTTGAAAGGGGATCTGACCAAGATCACTAAAAAAGACATCTACCCGCTCCCGCGCATATACGACGCGTTGGATTGTCTTCGCGGCGCCAAGTATTTTCCTTCTATTGATCTATGATCAGAGCACTGGCAAATTGCTGTCGACGACATGGACCACCAAAATACCGCTTTTGTCACGCTTGATGGTCTTTACCAGTTTAAGGTTATGCAATGCTCCGCCACCTTCGAGTGGATGACGGACTCTCTTTTGCGTGGGTTCAAATGGTCAATTTGTCTATGTTACCTTGACGACATTATTGTAATTTCTCTAATCTCTGAAACCCACCTCGACCTCCTATTCTCAATACTGGCTGTTTTTCGCAACGCCGGTCTCCAACTGAACTCGTTCAAGAGCCACTTCAGAAGCCAGCAACTAAACATGTTGGGTCACCTTGTCGACTCCTCTGGTGTACGCCCTGATCCCAATAAAGTGCAAGCCGTGTGTAACTTCCCCGTTCCGACCGGCACTAAGGAAGTCCGCAGCTTCCTCGGTCTGTACTCGTACTTTCGACTTTTTGTGAACAACTTTGCGGAAGTAGTCCGTCCTCTCAAAAACGTACTGAAGAAGGATATCTCATTCACATGGGGGGCTGCGCAGGCTACGGTATTTTCTACACTTAATACATTGCTAACAGAACTGCCTGTTATGAATCATTTTGACGTTGCCGCCCCTACAGGAGCCTGCACCGGTGCCAGGGGCCACGGAATTGGTGCTGTTTTGGCTCAGCATCAAAGCGGCTGTGCCCGTGTTACAACCTACGCCAGCCGTCTCCTCTCGAAGGCGGAAAGAAACTACCCAATCACCGAAACGGAATGCCTTGCTCTCGTTTGGGCGGTAGCGAAATTTCGGCCCTATTTACATGGTCGACATTTCACTATCACAACCGATTACCACGCACTTTGCTAACTCGCATCTCTGAAGGACCCCACTGGGCGCCTTGGTCGATGGGCAATACGATTCCAAGAGTACAACTACTCGGTGTTCTACAAATCTGGCCGTTTACACCATGACGCTGACTCCTTATCTCGGAATCCAGTGGATGCGCCTGAGGCGTTCGTTGAAGCGCCCTGTGTTTTGTCTCTCCGCTTATAAAAACCGCGAGGAATAGTGCCGAGATCCTGTCTTACGTAACATCATAGCCCAAGGATAGCACATTTTACCATTACAACGTCCACCCTGATGGACACGAACTGCTCCTTGTGGTACCTTCCCTCTTACGCACAAGTGTGACCGGCCAGCTCCACGACGCTCCCACGGCTGGTCATCTCGGACTGTCTCGGACGTATGACCACGTACAGCGTTAATTTTACTGGCCTAGTCTTTATCGCTCGGCCTGCAGCTACGTTGCCTCATGCAAGCAGTGTCAACGCCGAAAAAAACTTTTGAGTCCTGCCAGGTTCCTCCAACCACTTAACGTTCCCTTCGATCCCTTCTTTCGACTTGGTCGTGACCTCGTAGGCCCTTTCTCTGCATCCACTTCTGAGAATAAGTGGATAGCTGTCGTGACAGATCACACAACCCGGTACACTATTGCCCGGGGCGTGGGCTCTACCAATCAGCTGTGCCACGGTCTTTGCTAATTTTCTCTGACACTACGTCATACTTTATCATAGCGACCCACACCAACTCCTCACAGATCGTGGGCGCTGTTTCCTATCCTGAGTTATCAACGACCTGCTTCAGGCCTGCGAGACAAAACATAATTTACGACAGCCTACCAACCGGAAACAGACGGATTCACTGAACGATTCAACCGGACTTTAACTGATATGCTCGCTATGTACGTATTATCCGACCACCAGGATTGGGACGTTGAATTGCTCTTCATTAAGTTTGCCTGTAATTCCTCACGCCACGATGTAGCGGGTTTTTTACCTTTCTATCTCATGTTTGGCCGTCATCCAACTTTACCGTTTGACACCATCTTTCCAAATGCTGTCGACTCGACGACCGAATACGCCCACGATGCTATTACCAGAGCTCGCGGTGCATGAGAAGTTGCCCTTCAGTGCCTTTTAGCATCGCAAGATCAGCAGTGGCAGCGTTACAACTTCCATCGTCGCCAAGTTTCCTTTACTCCGTGTTCTTTTGTGCTATTGTGGACTCTGACTAGGCGCGTTGGACTGTCTGAAAAACAGCTTTTGCGCTACTTGCGACTTTACCGTGTATTGCGCCAGGTGACAGATGTGACCTACGAGATAGCTCGAGTCTTCCTCCTCCTTCCCTTCACTGCCTACAGACATTGTTCATGTATCTTGCCTTAAGCTTTACTACTCAGCAACATCATAGAAAACACAGAGACGGTGCTTCAGCACCCGCAGGTTGTGTTATGAGACAGTGTCCCACTAAAGCGTTTAGATAGGCGCCGAGGAAGACGATGTGACTTTGGTGTAGGCTCCTGCTCACGGTTATAAACGAACATTGGCGCTATTCTTCCAAGCATTTTTATGATGTTCCGCGTTGCGTGGTAGCAACGAGCAGCTGTATTTGTGCTTGCTGATAAAACACACTTCACAGACACATTAGGTGCATATTTACCTTCCTTCTAGTAGGGTGTTCCTTGCAGGTTACCTTGCGATAAGGTTATTTATAAGCAAGCTAATGGTTCACGTAGTGGTATCTTCATCTCAAATACTGCGATGAACGTCACTATAGACGGACTATAAAATAGGACTCTCACTCCTTTTCACTATTTTCCAAACGTTTTCCTGTGCTATAGTGATCAATTTTTTATTTAATGAAGCACTCTGCTTTGGGGGACCAATATGAACAATCGAGCGCACTCTATTCATGTCATAGAGGAAATAGAATCTGACCAGAGGCTATCTTGATTTTTTTTATAGTTGAAACGAACAACGGGGTGCTATCTTTCAGCGTATACAGGTAAGGCACGCATAATGGCAGGTACCTAAGCTTCAGGTACATCTACCCTAACACTTATAAAAAGTCGGTAGCTTCCTTGTCGTTAGGTCGTGGGAATCATTTGCGCCAATCTGGAATACCTAACCACAGATGTTCAGATTGTCTCGAGGACCTTTCAACAGGCCGTTAGGCGGGATTGTTCATTTGCGGTGGAACATAGTTTGTTGCCTCCTGCCCGAAAAAAAAAAAAAACGCGCTCCTGCGCCTGTTCTTAAGGTGACCGGGATAAGCGAACCCTTATTATGACTATTGCCGAGCTACGACGTTGAGGTCGTCTAACTTGCCTGCATGATAGTTAAAGCAATGAATTGTAATTGCGTAGGATAAGCTGAAAAGAAATTTAGCAAACTTTGGCGACATTCAGCGTATCTATCTATCTATCTATCTATCTATCTATCTATCTATCTATCTATCTATCTATCTATCTATCTATCTATCTATCTATCTATCTATCTATTTATCTATCTATCTATCTATCTATCTATCTATCTATCTATCTATCTATCTATCTATCTATCTATCTATCTATCTATCTTTCTTTCTTTCTATCTATCTATCTATCTATCTATCTATCTATCTATCTATCTATCTATCTATCTATCTATCTATCTATCTATCTATCTATCTATCTATCTATCTATCTATCTATCTATCTATCTATCTATCTATCTATCTATCTATCTATCTATCTGTCTGTCTGTCTGTCTGTCTGTCTGTCTGTCTGTCTGTCTGTCTGTCTGTCTGTCTATCTATCTATCTATCTATCTATCTATCTATCTATCTATCTATCTATCTATCTATCTATCTATCTATCTATCTATCTATCTATCTATCTATCTATCTATCTATCTATCTGTCTAGCTGCCTACGGCATTTAGCTTTCCTGGCCGTTTTTATAATGGTATCAATACCAAACTTGCTACAGAATAACGTGACTTTATGAAGAACATATTTGACTAGTCATAACCTGAAAATCATGACATTTATGTCACGAATAACACGATTCACATTTCAAGGTCCTGTAGCTCTTGCGGTGTTTTCATTCACATGGCATGTTGCAAAATTGATAAGCTATGACATGATTCCATGGCAAACACAAGCGACAGACCCTAACATGAATTAGTTACATGCGTGTCATGTAACAATATGACTACATGCCACACTCATGGTGCGTTCGCGGCCGTTTTGCTAGCCTCACATGAACCAAACTCGGTATTACGCGATGCGAACGGGCGACGTGGGTAAATGACATATACAAACATGATAATCACGACATGCGTGTCAAGTAACAACATGACTACGTCCCACAGTGATGGTGCGCCCACGCACGTTTCGCAAGCTTCACATATGTCAAATTCGGTATTACGTGACGCCAATGGATGACCAATGTATGTGATTGGTGCTAACATAATAATCATGAGATGTGTGTCATGTGCAAAGATGACTATGCATGCCACAGTCAAGGCGCCAATACATTTTTACGTGAAGTGGTGCGCGTGCTCACCAGCGTTCATTTCATCGCGTCACGCCGGTGTTGCCATGCCAGACGCCGGTGTTGCCATAAACTCGCAGGTGCGCGCCGCGCTGCATTGCTTTGACGCATGCGCGTTTCAGCGCGTCCGGCGTCACTCTGTCACGAAAGAAGGTAGAGGCTGTCTTGTCTGGGTAACTCATCGGCTGGAAATGCATCATGTCGCCTTTCTCACCGGTTGTCGTCAGGCCACACCGACGTACGCTGGTCGAGCTTGGCGTCAGACTATAGAGTGCTCGCGTTTTGCTAACGTTGCGTCACTGTGCCCAGCGTGCGCGCGCGTAAACGCTACATTGGAGTATATTGGGCCCTTCATGATACGCTCGTGTCCGTTGTGCTAGCTTCACATACACCAAAATTGGTGTTACGTGACGTCCATGTATGACGAATTATATGACTGGTGCAAACATGATAATCCTGACAGACGTGTCTTGTAAGAGCATGACAACATACCACGCTCATAGCGTGCTCGCGGTGATTTCGCTAGCTCTACATATACTAAATTTGGCACCACGTGACGTGAATAGATGACGAAGGTAAACGACATATTCAAACATGATAATCATTACGCAGAAGTCACGTACGGCATCATTTACTTCTACCTCGTAACGTTGTGCTGAGTTTAAAGTCAATCTTGCACTAATTCGCCTCGCTGAATCTTGCCAAGTACTATTAAAATCTCAATATACGCAGACTATATCTGTGTCTGGACTTCGGCAGTCACAGGTCCTCAGATACGTTCCCGGCTTCAAAGAGCAGCAACTATGATTTCCAACTACTTGTTAAAACAAGGTCTCATTAGATCACCAGAAAAATGCACTTTGCCGTCGTATCGACGACCCCATGCCAGAAGCTGATCATGTCCGACACCTTCTGAAGGGTATCGAACCTACGACTTTCAGCGCCCTCGCCTTGCACAACACTTCGACGGTTCCCGACGTCGTCTTTGTATGCCAGCGGCTTGATGACGTGCAGTCAATCTGCCTGTGACCCAACTTCTCTGAGAACCGCCTGGCAAACAGTATGGGGCTCCAATCCATCATTCGAGCCTTAATTCGTGAGAAATCGGAAGCCTACAGTGCACCTTTTTCTAACAATGTTCCCGCTCAATTCGTCTCTAGCGATCTGCGTAGCATTATTAGAAAAGAAGTGTCAGCATTTGAAAGCTCCCACCACGCTCCACCTTGCCCCCAACCCGCTTCGTAAGCACAGATTGCTCCAATGCAATCCTCGCTGTCTCAAATACCACTACCTGTGCCTGATCACGACAATGTCACACCTCTTGTCGCCCGTCCGCCGAACCCTACCTACCATTCTTCCTGGCAGACCCCTCGGCCTATTTGCTACTACTGTGGAACTCGAGGACACATTTCCGGGTTCTGTCGACGTCGGCAGGAGGATGAACGTCGTGGTTATGCCACTTTTGGACGTGATGACACATGTGCTTGAGGTTACTACCATTATGCCAACAGGCCTTCCAACCACCCATCCCCGTCTCTTGTGCACATTTTTATACTACCAACAATACACGTGGCTCCAGACCACGCTCCTCTTCACCACTCCGAAGCTCTGTTTATCACTTCAGCTTGTCTCTCAACTTTCTGCCTAGCGATCAGAATACTAAACAGTACAGTTATTTGAGAGAAATCCCCATCGTGGCGAATCGATCCAAGTCCTCTTGAACGACCGTCAAACATGTTATTGGTGACTGTGCAAGGTGTGCGGTTGTTGGCTTTGTTCGACATGGAAGCGACTATGTCATTTATGCGTGCCGACTTATGTTCTTGATTGCGGAAAATGAAGACGCTCTATCTTAGATCAACTTTGATTGGTGCCAATTGAGCACTATTTAGAATATGGGCCCAATGTACAGCACGTGCATCATTGATGGTATTCGTCATCGCATCAGCTTCGCTGTCTTAATTTCGTGTGCTCATAAACTAAATTTAGGTTGGGACTTTCTCTCATCAGCGTCTGTATTATTTCCTGCCATCAACCTGTAGTCCAGATGACTGATACCGATCGCTGAAGCGAACGCGTCGACAAAACACCACTGCGTTTTTTCACAGTTTCCGATTAAATACTGCTCCCGGGTCAGGAGCAACTCGTCACCATCACTTCTACGAGTATTGCCAATCGTAACGTCCTTATCACCCCTTCCATCCGCTGTTTAACTCGCCGCGTTGTACTTCCCTCCAGCGTATTGTGGTTCAAAGACAGTGCTGCTACAATCCTTGGCCTGAACCCTACTATGGAGCCTGTTCTCCTAACTCAAGGTTCTGCAGTGTCGTGTTATGTGGCTACCCAACCGGTATCTTTGGTCTCTCTTGACGCCTTGCCAGCTCAACCACAACAGGGCCAGCCATTTGTTTTCCTCCACCTTTGCTCCAGGGATAAATCCTGACCTTTCTGCTTCTATGGATGATATACGGTTCACTGAATGAGATGGAGGCTGTGGGTGAGATATATTTAAAACCAGTTGTAATAGCGTGACCGGTTTACCAGCGATTGAGTAGAGACAACCCTGCGTCTTCCTCGTAAAGCACACACGTGCATTGTCCAGATTATTAATATACCTAATGCATGCACGTAGCATAATCCCCGGAAGCAGAAGCGCCGTCTCGTCGCATTTAAATGTCAACCTCACTGGGAGAGTTGTAGGTCTTCAAGCGCGCAACATTTACAACATCGGTAGCATGTGGGGCACATGAAGGCGACTGAGCGACAGTACGAATTTCATTTCACAGGAGTAACCACACGAAAGACTCAGTATGGACCTGTGTAGTGAGTAAGCTGTTTTTCTGACGAGCGAACTCGACGTGTCAGAGACCAGAGCAGGAGCAAAGATCCGGGCGAAAAGTGTACGTCGTGGTGTCGTTGATCATAGAAATGCCGCTGGTTCTTTTGAGAGACCAGAAAGCGAGCGCGAGTGATTTAGCGTGCGTGGGCTGCCCAAGTCATAACGTCAAGTGCATAATCGCTGGTCGGTGTCGCGGAAGACGGAATGACTGTATCTGGGGGTAATGTAGGTTCTCGGCCGAACAACAGAAAATTGGGTATTAAGCGTCAGGGTCAGAACGAGAAGAATTGAAGGCAAATGTTACGTACGGCTACGCGAGATCCCAGTCGGTATGCTTGGTAGAAACATACTTACAGAGCATGTCTGTAAGAGTTCAATTCAAATGCACCGTAAATCCATTGGTCTGCGGATGGTACGATGTATTCAGCTTGTGCCTCGTTTCACAGGACTGCAAGATGTCGGCTATGACCTTCGACAAAAAAAGTGCGGTCACAGTCTGTAAGCAGCTGCTGCAAAGCTCCGTGTTGCAAAAACACGTCTTTAAGGAGGAAGTCAGCGACTTCTCTGGCGCAGCTTCTTGGAAGAGCTCGTGTGATGGCAATACGCGAGGCATAGTCGTTGGCCATGGCTATCTACCTGTTGCCTGAGGAAGACAAGGGGAAAGGGCCAAGTAAAAGTGAGCCGACGTTGAAAAACGGTTCTGATGGAATTTCAAGGGGGGTGAGGCGCCTGGCGGGAAGCGTCAATGGGGTTTTGCGGCGCTAAAAGTTTTCTGACTAGCCGAAACGTATCTCCTGACTGAGCGTGCAAGCCCTAGCCAAAAGAAGCGTCAATTCATTTGGTCATAAGCGCGTGACACAACAAGGTGATCGGCAGTGAGAAGGTCATGAAGTTCATGCAGAGCTTTTGAGCGAAGGTGTTTCGGAATTACAAGCAGCAAGGCCAGTTCATCCGGCTCAAACTTTTAGTGGTATAATACACCAGCACGGAGCATGAATGAGCGATGGGACTGATCGGAAAATGGTGATGCAAGGCTCTCGACGATAGCACGTAGGGATGCATCACATCTCTGCTCGTCACCGTTGCATGTCATTTGGGAAGGGGAAAGGCGCAAGGGTCGGTGTCGGTGTCAGGCATAGTGCTCGATTCAGCGACCTAGAAGCGGGACAGGCACTCTGCGTTCTGATGTGGGCGTCCGGACTTGTACGTCACCGTGTAGGTATACTCTTGCATTCGCAGAGCACAGTGCCCGAGCCGGCCAGTAGGATCCTTCAGTGACGTAAGTCAACGTAGCGCAAGATGGTCAGTTATTACAGAGAAAGTTGTGCCATATAAATATGTGTGGAACTTTGAGACTGCCCAAACAAAAGCAAGACTTTCACGCTCTGTAATGAACTAGTTGCGCTCAGCAGCTGTATGGAGGCGGCTAGCGTAGGCGATAACTCTCAGTCGTGTCCCCGTTGGCGTTGGGCTAGGACGGCTTCGATCCCGTAACCACTAGCATCGGTTCGGACTTTTGTCGGAGCGGATGGGTCAAAGTAAGCCCATATAGGTGGAGTCGTCTGTGGCGTGATTAGGTAATAAAAAGCAGCAGCTTGGTCGGTACTCCACGTAAAAGTGACGTCTTTCTCCAGAAGTTCAGTCAGGGGTCGAGCGACGGTTGCGAAAGCTCTCACGAACCTTCTAAAATAGGAACAAAGTCTTACAAAACTCCGGGTATCTTTGACTGACTTGGGTACGGGAAAAATGGTAACTGCACGAATTTTCTCTGGGTTCGTCGACAAGGTGACTTAACACTGTAAATTGCCGGCGTCCGAAGTGGTACATAGACGGGTTTAATTGAAGGCCTGCAGTGCGGAAGGTGTCGAGAATAGCTGACAAGCGCTGAAGGTGGGTCTGAAATGTTGGGGAATATGCAAGGACTTCGTCAAGGTAACAAAGACATGTTGACCATTTCAACCCTTGTAGCAGAGAGTCCATCATGCGCTCGAACGTGGCTGCGGCGTCTCATAGCCCAATGGCTTAATCTTGAACTGGTATAGGCCGTCTGGGGTTACAATGAAATGTCTTCTCTTGGTCTTTTTCATCAACAGTAACCTGCCAATAGCCACAAAGTAGATCTATTGAAGAGAAGCATCGAGCGCCACGGAGACAATCGAGAGCGTCATGGATGTGGGGCAAAAGGTAAACGTCCTTTTCCTGTTTTTATTCAGATGGCGGTAATCAACGCAGAAGCGCCACGTGTCATTCTCTTCTTAACAAGCACAACGGGGGACGCCGAAGGGCTCAGTGAGGGTTCAATAGTCCCTTTGGCTAGCATCTTGGTGACTTCCTGTTGACTAGTGAAGTCTGGCCGATTGAATCATGGTCGATGTCGAATATGTCGTTGTATGAAGCCAGCAGGCGGCATAGCGCGACTGAATTCTCCGGTTGTAGGTCCGGGGCGATCATGGAGCGTAAGGTCGCATCGAGGCATGTGAAATCCTGCGGGTGACTTGGGTGATCAGGACATACGTCTGCTGCAAAACTGGTGTCGTGGTCGTAGATTAAGGGTCTTAGCATGGGGACGGAAATTCCTTGAGGCAGCACTTGCTTTATGAAACTGAAATTGATAACATGTAAATATGTTCGGTTAGAGGCCATGGTTGCGACGGAGTGTGGGATGGTAATGTCACGCGATAGGAGAACATCAGGAATCTGCGTCACGATGTATTCACCATCGAGCACTGGAAATGACGTTGCCAGTTCAACGAATGTGAAAGTTTTGGGTGGTAGCCGGAAGAAGTCAGTGGTGCAGAGCGGTTCACGAGTTCAAGGTTGAAAATCCGGAGGAAGAGGAAGTTCTAGGCAGAGAGTACCGGCGATACAATCGATCCGGCACACTGCGTCGACAAGAAGTCCTTGTCGAAGATTAGGTCGTGAAAGCGATTCTCGAGCACCGTAAATAAAACGAGGACATGGTGGCCGGCAATGCAAATACGAGCGGTACACATTCCAGCGATGGCCACAGTTCAACCATCAGCGACACGGAGGGCTTTAGTCGCTGCTGGCGTAATGACTTTTTTTAGTAGGTGACACAGATGAGCACTCATTACAGACACTTGAGCTCCGGTATCGACTAACGCCGTTAAAGAAATGCCGTCCATATACACCTCAATGAAGTTCATATTAGCGGGGAGCGTCAACGGAAGATTTGGAGGAGTCGCAATTGATGCAGCACTACCTCCCGGAGCTGCATGGTCTAGTTTTTTGTCCGAGAGGATTCTTAGCTGACCGGCGATGAATAGCGGCGTTGTGGGGCTATGGGGAACAGCGGCATTGAGGTGACGGTGAACAAGCAGTGGAGCGGCTGCTAGGAACGTCGGAAGTAAGATACACACGACTGGGTGAATACCGACAGGAGTCGTCGTATGGGCGAGAAGATGAAAATGGGCTCCAGTTGAGCGCGTCCAAGTGCTGCGAGAATAGCGGAAAATATGGCCAACTCGATGACCGCGGAAGCAGATCGGTTTGCCGTCTGCAGTTGTCCATTCCGTCGGATGGTGGGATCACGGAAAAAAATGTGAGTCGTGGCGCGGTGCATTTGTCATCGGTCTGGAGGGGGGTCGGGAGACAGAGCAGGCCACAAGAAAAACCGAGCTTTGCAGTTTTTTTTTGCCTCACGATGGCTTGAATAACGGAGACCGCCGGAGGCGTATGTGCAGCGCCATGGTCGAGTGGAGGTGAAGCAAATGACGCTGGACTTGATGCCTCAACCTCCCGTCAAATTATACGTGTCACGCTGTCTTGCGTGGGTGGTGCGGCACCGAGATCGGCGCAGGTTGATGAAACAGCTGTGTTTGGTAGCCGCGTGAATTGAGGCAGAACACGGCGCCTTTTGACCACTTCGGAGCGGCGGCCTTCCTTATTAATCATATCTACAGTCTTGACGTAGGTGTACACGAGCAAGCTGATGGCATCTTCCGCGATGCCCTTGAGTATGTGGCCCACCTTGTCACTCTCTGTCATTTGCTCGTCCACTTTACAGCACAACGCGAGCACATCCTGTATGTATGAGACATACAACTCAGTTGAGGACTACACACGAGTGGCGAGTTCTTTTCGCGCTTCCATTTGGCAACCGGACGGGTCCCCAATGATGTCGCGTAGTCGCTCATACAAGATATCCCAGCTGGTGATCTCGCTCTCATGGACGTCGAACCAAATACGTGGGGTGCGGTCGAAGTACATTACGTTGACGAGCATCATGATATGGTCCCATCGGTGTGTCTGGCTAACACGTACGATCGTACATACGGAGCCAGTAGTCAACGTCAAGCCCAGGTGGTGAGGAAAATGTACCGGGATCACGGGGGTAGGGTATCGTCAGGTATGCAGTGACTAGAGCTACGGATGGAGATGCTGACAGGTTGTTGCCATTGGTAGCCATGGCCGGAGACTGAACGGTGCGGCCACTGCGAAGCTTCGTGGTTAGGACGGGGAATGTTCTACCTCCACCAATTATGTTACGGAAAAAAGAGGCGCCATATCAACGAGGCTGTGGATTAGAGTTGTTTGAAACCAGTGGTAATGGCGTCACCAGTTGACCAATGATCGAGCGGAGACGACCCTTCGTCTTCTTCGCCAGGCACACACGCGTGTCGCACCCTAGAATAGCAATGCGCATGCATGTAGCAATATAAAGGCTTTGATCTTTAAAGGTACCTATGTATGCCTTTTAGAGTAAAAAATACACATACATATTATGGAAGTGTTGTTACAGTGCCTCAGATATGCGGAATATTTGCTTTTTAATTGATAATCCTACAAGTATGAATGCGGAACCTTGACCAATATTGGTGGGCGCTGTGGATGGGGTCGGCCATTTGGATCATCGTTTGGTCACTTTGGTGTCGTTTAGAGTACCAATAAGAGTGGACAAACACAAAAATGTACTGACAGAGACAGACTAAAATTTTTTCGTCGAAAGTCTCCAAAATGACTATCGTCTTCACAAGTAAGGGAAGGATGAAAAAATCGCATTCGATACCCTCCACATACGCGCGTAATAAAACACGCTCGAGACACGCAGCCAACCGAGAAGACCACCGAGAAAGCCGGGGACACAGTGGTGCGCACAGTTTAACTTGGGCAGGAAGAAGAGTGGGATCGCCAAACTCACATGGAAAGTTCGGTTATCCCCACTGCTTGGAGCTAATTGGAGGCATAATCCGCGACAGCAGCAGCAGCAGCAGCAGCGGCAGCGGCAGCGGCGGCGGCGGCGGTGGCGGCGGCGGCGGCGGCGGCGGCGGCGGCGGTGGCGGCGGCGGCGGTGGCGGCGGCGGCGGCTGCGGCGGCTGCGGTTGCGGCGGCGGCGGCGGCAGCAAATTTCTGTTGCTTACAGTCCACAGTCCGGGGAGGAGCGGGAGCACAGAAAGTATTGATTGCACCAACAAGTTAATTGTGGGGGCCAAGAAGGTGCTGCACAACCTCGGCGGCACAACCTCGGCCTCCGAGGTTGTGCCGCCGGTACCGGTGAGGGTATCTCGAAAAGAGAGTCCCTAGATAATGGTAGCGCAGCTGCCGCGGGTCCTAGCGTGTTCCAAGGCTTGGCAGCCAGTCACGGTGCCATCAGTTGAATCCATGATGACTGCAACCCTGTGCTGGAGTTGCCAAGACGGGCAGCGCGGCTCTGTTGCGGGATGCTTCCCACGACAGTTTATGCAGTGAGGGCGTGCTGCATATGATCCTGGAGAGTGCTCGAAGCCGCAACGCAGGCACCATTCGTCTAGTGAGCAGGTGGCGGTTGCGTTCCTCGATGCGGCTGCAACGGGAGCACTGCAGTGGCCAGGGCTGGTGGGGTCGAACAGGGCGCCTTTGCTTGTAAAGGAGTATATCCGGCGGGACGTTAGTCTCAGCGAAGGTGAGGGTGACCCAGTTGCCTCTTCGCACACCGGACACGAAGGGCACTGGTGAAGCAATGTTTTCGGCGAGGCCTTCGAAGTGGATTGTTGAGTCCACTCCAAAAACCATGCCGACGCAGGTGTTGAGGTCGAGTTGTTTGGACCGAACCTTGGTGTCGCAAATTGTCCCGACCTGAAGTAGAGTGTTCAGATCGGCAGTAGGGTGGGTGTCGATCGCAACATGGTTGCGCCGGAAAGTCACCCGCACTCGGTGGATGGCTGGGAACCCCGAGAGAAAGGCGGCAATCGCATCCCTCGACGCAGCCTGGAACTTGGTCTTCTTCCCGGTCGGCTGAAAAAGGATAGTGGCCAGACAGACAGAAAGTTAAGGGTCGCCAATGAATTGGGGACATTCGGGGCGTGATGATGTGCTTGAAGGCATGGACGGCGCATTGGGGGCGGGTGCTCGTTGCTCGGCAACCGTGGTGTTGGAGAGGTGAGAAGGGAGGTTGCTGCTGGGAGAATAAACCCGTGCAAAAGCAACGGCCTTGGCATGAGACGAGGCAGCGTCGTTTTTCACTTTCGCTTCACTCGAAGCCGGGGATAAGGTGGAAGTGTTATGGCTGCTGTCCTCTTGAGGCTGCGTTTCATTTTTGGAGCGTGCAGGCTTCGATTGTGCCTCTTGCTGCTGGATTGGCACCGATGCTGATGCCGGGGAAGCCGTGAGAGCATCCTGCCGCGCGGTTTTTTCTGGTTGCCTCTAAGAGGCGCCACTTGTAGCCCATAAAGGGCTCCGCGCGATAAGCTTGGAGCGAGGAACGGGGTAAGATCGAAAGCGCAGAAAGACGCGTCCTAAATCGGTGGAACCTCGTGCAAAACTCCACTCAGAGAGCTTAAGCGAGACGCCAGCGCTGGCAGTAAGCCCAAGCCAACAATGCAGAGACAGCGAATGCTTGCGCAGTGGAAGCGGCGCAGGCTTGTCACAAGTAAGCCCGGAGCTGAGGGCCCGCGAAGCCGAAGCGAAACAGCCACAACGAGAAGCAGCGACATTAGCGAAGACATCATGAACGACGACAGGCTAGTTCAACAGATGGTGTCCCGTTATGATCTCTGGTGCAAACAAATTATGTGAACACAAGTGTCGTGCTATATTCAGAAGAACTTGTATCGACATCATGGTCTTGAAATTTCCGCTACACCCAAAACTCAAAGATCCGTTGGCTTTTTACTTCATGGAACGCAAGAACGTTACACACAAAGGTAACCGTTCCCCTGAGCGTCAGGTCATATATGACTAAACCAAAGTGGGGGAGTCCACTCTTTGTGTTCTTTAAAACAGAAGAGCTCTTAAACAAATCGCATCATCACCCCCAATGTAACTGCATTAACACGCTCATTGAAATGTCTAGTGTAGCTTTTTATAACAATGTGGTCTCAGTTTCTTTATTATTCAGCGATAACCAAGGCACATCCGCACTTCCCTTTCGACCTCAGGTCCGGGAGGAACACCTGCAATTTAAAGAAAATTTATTACTACTAGTATAGAGTTTAAAATTAAAATAACTGGCAACTACATATATTAGAAAATTTCCCTAATGGTTAATGCATTTTGTCATTTCTCCATTTGCATACCATACTCAAGTTTATGCCACTCAACAATTTCAAATATATGAGTGTTTTATTAGGGTTAGTCCTTCATAAAACATTAAAAAATCCAGAATAAGAGTAAAACTTCAGCTACTCAAAGCGTTCACATTGTGTATTTCCCAAAGTGTCAAGATTTCTTTCTGTTTATTTTTGTCTTCCCCTAACAATCAGAGATTTTTGCGAAGAGTTCACTCCTCTAGCTGAAGTGCGTGGATTATTCGGTATCAAATAATTATTGCTTCCGCTATTGATTTCATTTCCAGGTTAATTTTTGGAGGTATCTAGTTCTTCTTTCCATGTGCTATTTTTTTTCTTCAGGTTTAGCGCTTATAGCCTAAATTTAAAAGGGCGCTCATGTTTCCTCAAAACAAGAGTTTTCGTATGTTAGTTCAATTGCGAAGTTTTATTAATGGCATACAAGTTTGGTCGTTGCCTTAAAAACGTGATCTTTATTTATTGTGAAGGTGCTATTTTAAGCGAGAATTCTTATTATACAAGCACATCTTGACTGTAGCAACTGTAAATTACACGCAGGAAAAGGATATCGCGCGAGAAATGAATAATTACGATCAGAGCTGAAAATAGCGCGTGTTCTTGAACAATAATTTCAGCTCACACAGACACAATGCTTATGAAACCTTCTAAAGCAGAACTTCAACAATGATTTATTCGCACGCCTATTACCTGGCTTTATAGGCCGTATTATAAGAACGGTGTGATTTTCTCCGCCTTCTAGGCTTCAAACTATTTACGTGCTTAGTTTCTTGCAGGTCCAAGTAGGATCCACAACGCCGACGAACGTTGACATCTTGTATTGCGCTAACGCATGCAAGGCTTCGCATTACACTTTTCATTTTCATTTTTTCATTATTTACCCTCAATGCCATGCGGCATTATAGAGGGGAGTGATTACAAGATTACAAGGAACAAATTACAGCAGTAAAAATAAGTTATTCAGAAAACAACATCTACTCATTATACAATATTACCTGCGTAAGAACTACAATATGAATATCATACTTAAAATAAATAACATAATACTTCGTACACTTTTTAACAATACAAAACTTGTATTTCTTGACGGTAAAGATGGTGATTAGTAATAGTTACTATGTCTTCGGGTAGATGGTTCCAATCTGATGTTGTACGATGTATGAATGATGGATAAAACATTGCGAGTTGCATAATGCAATGCCAACCTTATGACGATGGTGGGTGCGATGAGATATGTACTGAAGATTGAGGATTAGTTGGCCATGAAGGGTGGGATGATATATTTTATGAAAAGTGGCCAGGTGGGATATTTTACGACGGGATGCAATTGAAGGGAGGCCTATGTCGAATTTCATTGAATTTATACTGGTAATGCGATTGTAGTTGGACAGTGTGAAACAGACGGAGTTATTCTGTACAAGTTCTAGTGAAGTGATCAAGTTATTGTGGTAAGGATCCCACACAGGAGAGGCATATTCGTGTTTGAATCTTACCAATATTTTATATCAGAGCAAGTTTAATGCTGACGGTGCCTTGGAAACGTTACGACGTATGTAGCCTAATATGCGATTGGAATTGTTAGTAATGTAGTCGATGTGAGTTGCCCAAGATAGATTTGTCGTGATAAGAACACTCAAGTATTCATACATGACTTCTAATACATAAACACCCAAGTATTTAAACATTACCTCTAATGGGCTGATTGTTCTCTGACAGTATGAGTTGTACTACCAAAGCTTGTCGACTCCCTCGCATACATATGCGAGCTAGCTTCAGATACTCCACAAACGCAATATATGGCAGCAGGCGTCACTCAGTTGCGTACGTTCCTGGTAGCTTAGTGGTGTTATCTGTCACAGTTGGGCAGCGTAGTCTACACGCAAACTTGTTCACTCACTCGGCTGACCAGTTCCTACCACTGATATCTATGAACGAGCTCAAATATACGATTTCCTGCCTCAGTCTCATCACCCTACTTTCCACATGTACTAATATTACCCAAATTTCCTAGATCAAGCTTCACACAATGTGAGGGTAGTTTAACGTTAAGTGGGGGGGAGGGCTCGTTTTTTAGGCGCAAAATAGCACCTGTGCTCCTAGAGGGAAAACAGGAACTGTCACATATGAAGGAAAGGAGGGTTGGTTGTTATGCGCTCATTCGGGGAGATAGGAGGGGGGGGGGGGGTGCTGTGACACCCAAAAGAGCTGTGAATTAGTTCTCTTGTGATTGAAAGGAGTTTAGCAGCGAACTTTGCTAATATTTTACTTGTTTATGTTTTACAGTTATTAATTTCCCTCAAAGCATTTTAGTTGACTGTTCGATTGTTCTAAAGACTGCGCTAAATTGTTTCTTTAGAAGTCTAAAATTGAGATGCATTCAGAACAAGTTCTTTAGAAGTTCGAGACTTCACCTGAGGCTCCTCCACCACCATCATCGTCGACAAAAAATTGGACGTGATTTCGTTTCATGTTCTCTTTCCCCTGCCTCACCCGTGAAAAAAAATGGTCAAACGAGTTGTTATTTCAAATTTAATCGTTCATTCTTAGTAACGCTGCAGCCTCAGCTGTCCCACCCGACTCTACTGGACTTGGGTTATTCAGATTCTCGTTTACATGTAAATACTTTAGCCCATGGCGTTGCTTTATCCCTGCTACGTGAGAACAATTATCGCTAAAGAAAACAAAAATAGATGTCACATTTGATATATTTACCATCAGTCAGTGCGAAATGCCTTAAGTTGTAGCCTTACCCTCAATAAAGGCTGACATTTCCTCACCAAAATGAATGTTTCTGCTTGCAATGGAGAGAGCATTATGGGATTAGGAGTGCGCGCCACCTAAAAAATGGAAATTACTGCACGTTATCACGCCTGTGGCCATGCCCCAAGCGTCAACATGTTTCAATACTTTTACTTGTCATGAAGCTCAGAGGTAACTTTATGGGAGAGCTTTGTGCACTGCAAGTGGTGGCCATGGGGTGGCCCTGCGCCCTCGCTGTTGGTACAGGGTAGACGGCGGCTGCATACCATCGCACTTCACTGCACGTTTTTCGTCTAATACATGGGTGGTGTTAGCATGTTGTGGCTGAAGGTAGAAAAAGGATGTCGCGTACGTTCGCGTACCTGGATGTGGATTCAGTTAGAAGGTAAATGACGAAGAACATGTATGTTCTGGCTGCCTGGAAAGTGAACAGAGTGTCTGTGACAAGAAACTGGCATTTCACATTTGATTCCCCGCAAGTTGGTGTGAGAAAATTACTTCAATAAAAGTGAGATCTTTTGCGTGAACAATGCATTGTCTAATCGGAAGAGTTGTGAAGACTGAGCGGGATGTCCCGAAACATTTGGCGAATGCCGTGCCAAAAATTTTTGATGGCCTTCCCTTTCATTAGTCATGTACAAAAAGGTCCAGAGTTCGCCCGCCTACAATATATCACCAGATACCGTCACCTGAGTTAGAGACTGTCGAGGCTGCAACGACAGTGTGCGTGAGCGCCTCTGATACAGATGCCATGGATAATGACGCAGTTAATGCAGGTCGGCATACTGACTGCCTCTTCTTAGTTGCATGCCAGTAATAAAGAAGCTCTATGAGTGAAATAGTCACCGTTTTCTTTTTTACAGACACTGATGTGACCAAACAGAATTTGTGACATTCCAAACAGATGTACTACATTCAGCTGCTCGCAGCTTGAAAAATTGAGAACACACATTCATCTTGAAACAGACTTCAGCGCTGCCGACCGAAGCTTGCTAAGGTGACGGCGCAGAAGAATATGTGGAAGAATATGTGAAGTTGAATATGTGTGAAGAAGAATATGTGGAAATGCGCACGCTATAAAAGCGTGAACAGTTAGTTTTCGATACAAATGAAGGACTCTGCATGCCTATCCTCTTAGCTTCTTTGTGATTACCCACTACACTTCTTCACACGATGGTCCGTGACATGAAAGAACGTGCAATTTTCTCCTAAGTGGGTGACAATTAGCCCACTCAGACGTAGAACAATTAAGCCAACGTCCCAAGAAGCGCGCCAAGTAAAACTAAGCGAGTTACATAGATGTTACAATTTGTTTCCAAGATCTAGTGAATGGTGTGGGATGAACCACAGATGTAGGAACACGTGGAAGTGACCATTTTCTCATCCTACAAGGCACCCCTATTTGCGAAATGACGACATCGCGCTACAGCAAACTGACAAACTGGAAAGCTTTTCAATACCGCCAAACAAATCAAAACAGTGAACTTACGACAGTTGAAGCTTTACTGAACTTTTGCAAGATAATGCGAATAAAAGTACAAATAAGGTCCCGATTCCGAAAAAACTATGCTGCAGTCGACGGAGAGTATGAACATCTAAGAGCCATCAGACGACGTTCCGAAAGGGCATATCAGCGCAGGGGAAGTTTAGAAGCATACAAAAATGCACAGAAAATCCACAGTGTAATGCTCAGACGACTAGAAAATTCAGGTAAACGACGCTGGCGTTTTTTTTTTTTGTAGCACGCTCTCTCCCCACACACATGTTCCATGAATTTGGCTTGTAAATCGAGCAATCAGTGGCCCTGTTTCACAGAGCTACATATTTCGCGCTCTTGCTTGGAAAAACTGCAAGTTGTGGTAGCAGATGAATTTCGTCAACTTATCAGCAGGCCCAGCGCATCACAATGTGCCTTCTTTTCACAATTTTTTTCGCGTTAGCCAGCCAGAAAGTTAATGCTTGCCCCAGCAACCTCAACTAGCAACCCTATATTTACGTTAACTGAGCTGAAATGTGCTACAGAATTATGTCATGAAAAATCGGCTTCTGGACCGGACGTCATTACGTACAATATGCTAAAGAACCCTAGGCCAACAGGCACAAACATTCCCTCATATATTTACAATAATGTGTGGATGAAAGAAATTGTACCCAAGCCTTGGATATTTGCTCGCATCACTCGGATCCTAAAACCGGCTAACACGCCCTTGAGCTTTGAATCCTTCCGCCTAATTAGTCTGACAAGTTTTTATGTAAAATATTAGAAAAAAAAATGATTGATGCGTGACTTCAGTGGTGGTGCAACAGAACCAATGCATTCTCCAATTACTTCGCTCATTTTAGGAAACAGAGATGCGCAATGAATGCAATACTGGACTTAGTAACGTATGTGGAATATGAAGGCGCCTGTGGTAGTTTGACGGTCGCAGTGTTCTTAGACACCAAAAGGGCACTTGACGCAGTCAGTAACACCTATGTTCTCCTAAGTATGTTGGAACTCCAACTGTCCAGCAGGTCTTTGCGGTGAATATCTAAATTTTTATCAGGTCGCAAAATATCATTCAGACGAGCGAAGGAAAGAGTGCGCAACACGACGTCAGACAGGGAGTGCCACAAGGAAGCGTACACAGCCCTTTTTTTTCAACTGTGTTATGGCTGATTTAGGTAAAAGAGTGCCTTCCAGGTTGAAATACTCCTTATATGCAGACGATGTGTGCATTTAGGCATCTGGCACGGACATACGGTCAATTCAGATTGCATCGCAACAAGGCATAAATATTATCAACAAGTTTTTCAAAACAAGAGGAATGATTTTATCGCACGCAAAGACAGATGTATTGCCCTTCACTGTAAGAAGCTAAAGAACTTGATTGATGATTGATTTGTGGGGTTTAACGTCCCAAAAGCACCATATGCTTATGAGAGACGCCGTAGTGGGGGGCTCCGGAAATTTCGACCACCTGGGGCTCTTTAACGTGCACCCAAATCTGAGCACACGGGCCTACAACATTGCCGCCTCCATCGGAAATGCAAAGTTAAAGAACTTAAATATAAATTTAGAAGGAGAACCACTAATGATTGTGACAAAGCATCGGTTTTTTGGAGTAATACTTGATAGGCAGCTATCATGAGCACTTCACAGCCCCGCCGCGGTGGTCTAGTGGCTAAGGTACTCGGCTGCTGACCCGCAGGTCGCGGGTTCGAATCCCGGCTGCGGCGGCTGCATTTCCGGTGGAGGCGGAAATGTTGTAGGCCCGTGTTGTCAGATTTGGGTGCATGTTAAAGAACCCCAGGTGGTCAAAATTTCCGGAGCCCTTCACTACGGCGTCTCTCATAATCATATGGTGGTTTTGGGACGGTAAACCCCACATATCAATCAATGAGCACTTCACATAAAGAAACTCTAAAACAAGGTGAATACGCTAGCAAATATACTCTGCAGAATTGCTGGGAGATCATGGGGCGGATCTGTAACATTCATGCTCGCTGTTCACAATGCTTTATTACGACAAAAGGTTGCATATTCTGCCACAGTCTTACACAGTCCTTCCCACACATCAGAAGAGCGCCTTCAAATACTATTAGCTAGGGGATTGCGCGTCTGCCTAGGTGTCCCACGACCGACTTCCAGCAGCCTTGTCATAGCAGAGACTCGACAACCACCTTTCACAGTCATGAGAACAATCAAAACATGCCGCCATTTTTTTTCGCTTACAGATGCAACACAAGGACCAACCATTGGCACTGAAGATTTTGGCACTGGAGACTACCCATTGGCACTGAAGCATTGCTTATGAAGCAATACACTGTGATGTACATATATTACCAAGAAATGAATTTCGGAGCTCTGAAATGAACTATCCTCTAAGGCTGCTCGCAATACAAAGCATTTAATTCTCAGTAGATGGCGTTATCAAAAAAAGAGACAGGTTCATCCAAGCTGCTCAACAACTAGTGCTTTATCAGATACACATGTGGTATCCAGGATACATATACGTTTACACAGATAGCTCATGTATTACAACGTCTTCAACTTCAGCATTTATTATAAAGCAATCCAATATTCAGGAATCATTTAAATTATGTCGCACGACGTCATCTGCAGCTGAGCTTTTCGCTATTCTGTATGCTATAAAGTTTATAAACTCGGCAGCAGACGCGAAAAAAATGGGTACTTTTTAGCGACTCACAGGGTGCCCTAAGATTACTCTCTAGTACAAACACGAAAGCAATTAGCAATAGTATGACATACGAAATGCTGAAAGAGCTCACCAAAGCAAAAGAGGCGCAACATGAGATCGAATTCCAGAGAATACCTGGGCATTTCAACATTCTTGGAAACACAGATGTCGATGAAGCGGCACAACAAGCACACCGTATAGATGCTACTGTTTCTATACCAATTTCGAAAAGTGGATTGCGTAGTATTATAAAGGCTACAACTTTCAGACTGAGCGAAACTGCTTGGTTTGACCAAAGTACAAAGAGCTGTGGTTTATATCACATTGTTCCATTCATTGAACTCGAAATAACACTAGCATTAGATAGAAGTATGGAAACTCTTATTCACCGATTAAGGCTAGGAACCACATACACAAAACATTTTTTGCACAGAATCGGCAGAGCTGGAACCCCCGAATGCGATTGTGGATTTAAAGGTAAAGACGTATGTTAGCTTTCCATAGATTGTCCACATCGTGACATGCCGAGACGCCGTCTCATATCGGAATTGTTGGTATTGGACCGCAGACCGTTTAGCGTGAAGAAACTTCTAGGCCCGTGGAAAACTGGAGTTTTACAGACGCACGCTTTAGAAGCCCTAACACGCTTCTTAAAAGACAGTGGAATTGCTAACAAGTACTCAAAAATAATACACTTTCATTTGTATAACACATGCCGTACTTATTATGCGCAGTATCATAAGACACCGATCTTATGTGTGTGCTGATGTGAATGACAAGTCGACTGTTATGTACACACGAGCGAATACATCTTCATAAGTACCAGACGTAGGATCAATTGTTTTGTGCTGGTTAGATCGAATATTAACGAGGGATATTATCAGAGGATATTATTCGTTGACGTTCGAACGTTTCCTTATCATTGTGTTGTGATATGTGCCCATATGTGTACTTTTGCATATGTGTGCTGGAATGTTGTATTTTCCATGTACTGCTTTGTATGTTTTACTTTAAGATACATGTTCAAGTTTAAATCAAAGGCTTAGGAGTATCCTGCGCCATAATTGTGCGCCAACGTCTTCTTATATATTATAATAATAAAAAGAACGATTCCAACATCAGGGCCAAGGAAGACTATAGGATCTGCTGGTATATATCTCCCGAGTACTCACAACAGCATATGCTGACGTTGAAACAGCGTTTACTTTGATAGCGCATTTTCTGGCCCATAACTCACTCCTGAGTCTAGCTTGCACTCTCAACTACAAATTGAAAAAAGAAAAAAAAAATAAAATACCCACGCTCATTCCTGTGTTTTTTTTTTGCCAAAAATTAATTTTGCGAACGAAGATTTTATGCGAACACGTGTTAGAATAACATTACTACTTGTTTCATACATCAAATTATTTCCCATTTCTGGGAGTTCGATAAAAGCGGTCTTGACTGTACTCCAGTTTGAGAAAGCTTAAGAATATGTGATCCACTCTTGGCCAATTTTACTGAGTGGGTAGGAGTCCACGATCTCAGGAGAATCAACCCTATGATCTTCATTATTATCAAAATCAGAGTTGCCCCTACAGTAATTTTTGGTCAAAGCAAATACCCCTCCTTCCTTAAGAAAACGCAGTTTGAAACTCACACAATAAAAGTGTGTTAGAAATCGACATGAATAGACGCTTGAAGAAAACATTATGGCATTAAAAACTTTGAGAACTTCAACAAATAAGACCAGAGAACATATTTTAACTTGCCGGTGCAGAATTGGAGGCACCTCTTGCAACGTTGAAAGCATGATCGAAGTGCTTGCAAACAGTGTGCATTACGAGAGTCCAATAGTTGGCAAGTGTGGTTGCCCGTGCAGCACCAGCGGAGTCGTGGATGCGTACTTCCGCTGCTTTTACGGGGACATTGTTTTCGGTTGCCCCAGCCTGCATCATTAAAAACAAAGTGTTGCTTCGACTGAAAGTAGAAAGTGTATATCACTCAGTTTATTTTCGGTCCTGATTTCGAATACAATTCTTAATTTCAGCCATGAGAGTAACATTTATTTACTGCGATTGCATCATTGCTTGTCCGTATGAAAAGAAATTCACAGCCAATTCATGGAGTCAATGATGATAAGTGGGGCGAAACGTCCGTTCATCTATCTGTCAGCTCCTGTCACACAAGAGCACGCGTCTGACGGACAGATGCTTTGCCCTACTCGTCAATTATTCACTCCGCGGATATGCTGTTATATTTTTCTTTTCATATTAAGGCCACTAAAGCTTTCTAGTGATAATATTGTTAAGTACATATACACACAACGCCATCTCCTGAGCGATTCTTGAAACTAGCCAGAAGTGGCTACTACAACTACGACGTCATGACCCACGACCTTATGGGCTCAGTGCCTCTAATGCCACTTTTAAATTATGGAAATCACTCAGAAATGTCAATCAGCATAGCGGAAAAGCTAAGCGTAGGAACATTTAGCGCAGTTAGACAACGGATATTCAGCTGCACAGCATCGTAAAGTCGTCTAAGGCCACGGACGTCGCTTTCCGACTTGATGAAGTGAGGTAGATTGCGAAGCGCTGATAGGTGATGTTGCTCGATCAGTTTTCAATCTCCGAAGCGTTCCTTCAATAATTCTATAGCGTCTGCATACCAGGCTTCGGAAGTAGGAAAACAACATATCGTAGCTGCCGCTTCACCCGCAAGATAATGACGTAGATGTAAGAACTTCGTCGTTGTTCACAAGGCGTTGTTCAAGTGGACAGTTTGCTCAAACTGCTCCCAGAAAGCCGACCATTCCTGTATATCACCTCTAAATGGTGGCATGCCAAGGTTCGGCAGCCTTGGGCCAATTGTGGTCGGCACGTCAGAAGGTGATGGGTTTGTGTTCTAAGGAGCAGCCACTGCTGTACTGTCTCCATGTCGCAAACCGTCTATCTTACAGCGAGTCTGAGCGAGCATACTTATAGCTTCGTCGCTATACTCTGCTGCCGCGATATACTCAGCTTCGAGATCCTCGTCCGCTACGTGCTCCTCGAGCGCATCATTGATCTTCGAGAGCTGGTTGTTGCTCGCTGACAAACGATTATAAATACTTGTGAGCTTGGGCTTCTCCGCGGTAGGGTTACTTAGCAGTGACCTTACCTTGCTTCTTGCATGAGCTTGGTATTCTGGGCTCGTCGAGTGGAGCGCTTGGTCTTGAGGTGATCCATCGGATCCAAAGTTGGAGTCTAGTCCGGTCTACGCCGATCAGAAACGATCCGTTGCGGTCCTCACCACCCGCAAAACGACGTGGTCGAGTAGAAGGTCCCCTCGAGTCATGCGATGAAGGAAACGTGTCCGCACGACGGTTTCGGCACCACGATTTAAAGGAAAACTGCCGATCGGCGAAGCAACCAGACCGGACGCTGTTCTTGTTTCCAAGTTCTTCCGCTTCTCTCTCAGTACTAGCCTGCGCACGTTTATTTCTTTTCTTTTGCAACAAATTGTATGCAATAATGGGAAACCCAATTCTGCATTACGCTACTAACACTTGACCGCTGCGGCTAACTTGGATGCTTGGTGCATGATAGACGACGAATAATAGAGCGCTTAAAACGAGACGATAATAATACGCCGACATGACTGGTTTGTTCACTTTGTCCCACTTAAGTATTTTTTATTCTTCAGCTATGCAAGCACAGATGAAAATTGTGCTAAAACGTAGGGAAGCGATCAACACAAGTGTGACCATTTTGGTTTGGGCGTCTTATTTACGTAGACGTGTATTTGTGTGTCTGTGCAGCACACTCTAAAATAAAACTATGCTCACCCAATCCACCCTTACGTTGGCTTGAGTAGTGTACTGGGCATTGCAACGTTCTCTTCGAGTGAGAAACTTTTCGTTATTAAGTAGTGTCATTCATTTTGTTTGTGAGAAGTGCATTGTTAGGCCATCAAATACAAGTGAATATAAAACTTTAAAAACTTCGGTGTTTAAACAATCGTAAAGTTCCTTATAAAATGTAATGTAGGAACTTCATAGACAAGTGAAACTCAAGTATGTGTTGCAAAAGCGCCTATACACTTAGCCCTAGGAGGTAGAGAAAATAGAGAACATGTCTCAGCAGTACATGCGTTATTGGAAACTAAAAGATAATGGTGCCTAGGAAACTATAGGTGATTTTACTTGTAATAGTTATAAGGGAGAAGAAAGTAAACAAGACGAAAAGATAACCTGCCATCAGTCGTGACGTAAACTTGTTACCTTCGGATTGGTGTCCTCATAGGAAAATTTTTAGTTGCCGGTTTTTTGCATCAAATGAAAAGCCAATCCCTCAAAATCCTAAAAGCTGTAGTGCTGAGTGCGACTGCCTCCTGGAAAAGTAATTACAGTAATATGTTCCAAAAACTAGTTTGGGTTTTTACTGTACCCTGACATCAAAACATAGGTCTCTTCTATTTGGCTGCACTTTCTACGCTATCTCAAAAGGGCTGCGCTTTGGCCCTCTTTATGGCGAATGTAGCTCCCGCCACCTGCACTTCTGCACTCGATATCACGTCGTGCTGCACGAGGTAATCGGCACTTCAGCATTAGCTAAGTCATGAATTCTTGTCGTGTGCAAGTAGCGCAAGGTATGTGGCGTGGCTGCACTTTTTCTCTTGGTTGGACCATTGCGACAAAACTGCTAGTGTCATGCTGCAGTAACACTAGAGGAACCGGCGTGACACTTTTCTCAACTACGTCCAGAAAGTGCACACGAATTCAGGAGACCTCATATGAGCGTCTCGTCACGTGACGTTTCAACGACTGCTATGCACCACATGGCTCTGTTGGCGGCGCACAATCAGCCATGTTGCATGTTTTGGTGATGCACAAGCAGCCATCTTGGAAGTTTTCTCCTTCTAGGTTCAAGGTCGGTAGGAAACCATGGAAAATTTTTTTAATAATGAAATAAAATGTCTTATCAGTATTTGCAGCGCTTTACACTTGCTCAGAGTCGTTTTTCTGTATACACAATATTTGTGTGACAGAATAAGCTCACCTTTAAAAAAAATGTGCCAGTAACCCCATTACCTGCTTTCTTTCGCCTGCATAGATTATTTTTTATTTATTTGATTGATATGTGGGGTTTAACGTCCCAAAACCACCATATGATCATGAGAGACGCCGTAGTGGAGGGCTCCGGAAATTTCGACCACCTGGGGTTCTTTAACGTGCACCCGAATCTGAGCACACGGGCCTACGACATTTCCGCCTCCATCGGAAATGCCGCCGCCGTAGCCGGGATTTGATCCCGCGACCTGCGGGTCAGCAGCCGAGTATCTTTGCCACTAGATCACTGCGGCGGGGCTAATTTATAATGCAGGATCTGTACTTTTGCTGTTTGTGTTTTCGCTTCATTACAGTGGCGGGATGATTGCTGATGCCCTGCATCTTGAAGGAACTTATTGAAGGTTCAAAGAGATTCAGGCTGTCGAAACTAACTCGTTATTGGTTGATTTTTCCAATCGCCTAACCATTATTGGGATTATTTTTGTTACTTCCTATACACGTATTTTATGTATGTCTTTTCCAAATATTCAATACTTAGGTTTATTTTTATATATTTCACTATTCCTATCAACATATACTAACTTACGATTTGCGATTTTTCTTAAAGACTCCCGCTTCATGGTCATTATGCCAGCGTGGCTGCCTGTCTCGGATTCCAGGCCCTACTATACGCTAATCTATCCCAGGATGCCTGTTGCATGTTGTTATGCCTGGGAGTCCAGACCGAACGCCATTGCTTCTGCGAAGGCAACCAGTGCCAAGGCGAGCAAGCGAGCCCGCCTTACGTCATCACCTCAACGACTTCATGTAGCCCGGTGGTGCTGGTGCGTCTTACACAACGCACGACGAGCTCCCTCAACACACGGGTCCGATAGCAGCCCGATGATGCAGTCGACGTCGTCCAGTCTGGCTTGTCTTACGCAACGCCTGGCCATACCACTCGTTCATGACGCAACCCAGTGGCGAGTTCCGATTGGAGGATTCTGACGCCATGACCAGCGGCGGTTCCGATTGGAAGTATGACGTAAGAGATCACTCGGGGCCGGTATAGAACCAAGCGGCGCGATGCAAGCAGCCGACATATGCGTCAGAGAGAAGACGACAGCGTTAGCGCGTCCGAAGACTCCTCGGATCTTCGAGTTCCTAAACTGTCGGCCCCAGTGCCGAATATGTAATGCCTCTATTCTACGCTGTACATAAATCTTGCTTTTACTCACCGTCGTCTTATCCGCTCACCTATCAGCTTTGCGCAGAAGCAGCCGCGAGCTGAGAAAAGCGCTACCGAACAACCTTGGCGGTCCGTGACCTCGCTGTACAACGCAACAGTGTCGGCGGTGGTGCGACTCGTAACAATGTCAATCTAGGATGTACTCGCTACATCATAATCCATTATGCGCAAAATCCGCTACACCTCCGCAATGAAATACGTACTCCAACGCTGTTGTACGCTTTGTTTATAATCTTGCTGTTGATAATGATTTTTTACGGGTTAGCACTTTGAATTGGCTGGGCCTATGCTGCTGTTACGTAGTACCACATTGTTGAACGCGACTCCTCGTCAATATAACACGTGATGAGGTGCCTTCTTTTCTGGAAGTATGAAGATTTTACTCATGAATTTTGTTCAAATAGCAGGAAGGATTGATTGTATGGTGGAATTTTCATACATTAAAAAAACTGGCCTGGCTGTCTAAGTAAACACCAGGTAGCGGCACTGAAGGCCCCGTTCTCTTTTTAGCCTTGGCGCATGACGTATGTGACTTCCATCTGGTCCGAATTTTTGCTCATAACCAATGGCACTGATGCGAACGCAATATTAGTGAAGCGAACCTTTGGCCTAGTTTGCTCTGCATTAAGAAGTAGAAACAAGGCTATGATCGGCACTGGGATGCACAAAAGAAGTCACACAGACAAGCGCTGTGTATAGCGGTCACGTTAACATTAATCTATCTGAGAGTTAGTAAGGTGTTCGGCAGTGGTATCTGAGGAGAAACAGTAAAATAGAGGGAAACAAAAACCACTTGGCGTGAAACCTGAAACGCATCTACTTTGCTCGGTTTGAGACGAAGCTCTACTCTGGAAAAAAAAAGGATTGAAATTATGCGTGTGCGAATACTCCAACTTTTGAACATTTTTCGTATAATGTTTGCTATTCGAAGCGATTTGCACCAAATTTTACTATTCGAAGTATTTGAACTTCGCCAAGAGAAATACGTTAAACAATGATTTATTTATGATCCAAATTATTTTTGTGCTATGCCCCAAAAAACTACCGCATTGCGACAAACCTGCCCTTCACCTTGTCCTACAGTCACAAATGTATGGACCAAGAAAATGCTTTTTCATCCATGAGGATGACAGATGCGACAAAACAGGGCGTGTGTTATTAAAACTAGTGATCAGAAAGTATAGAAGAAAGTCCAAAATATCAGACGTCAAACATTTCCAACACCCGAAATATCCGAACTACTGATATTTTGATACTCATGAGGCAGATTAGCAACTCCGAAGTCAAAGAGAGTGCACCTTTCTCTGCCCTAACGGTTACACTTCACAAAAGTGAAAGGATGAAGGAGGTCGAAGATATCACGTCCTTTGCCTACACGTGTAAAGTGTTAAGACACTGTGTTGGATGCACCGAATAGTGTGAATGATATAATTTGGCCTCTGCAATGCCTATTCCTTGATAAGACAAGAAGGGTATACCGGCCCACCAACACTGCGCCAACCCAGCCAAAACAAAGGGTTCCATCTTTCTATCTCAGATGAGTGTGCCTATGGATTTTCTACAGCTTTTTCCTAAAGTTTTTCATCGAAGTATTCAAAAAATATTAAACAAATCTTCGTCAACTGTTCCGGAAATATTCGATTGAATTCGAACTCAAACTTATATTTTGAATTTGCTTCGCAGTCAAAAGTTTGCCATTTGCACAGTTTTAATTAAAAAGAGAACCCAAAAGACTCTCACCTGAGGAAATCTTACACAGCATGAAAATGTAGAGTTGCAATATATATGAAAGAAAACTGTACTTGAAGTTTTTAGAATGAGCTATGCGAAGTGTTCTGTTTGAGTCATGGAAATACAATATTCGGCAATATTCGGCAGTGAATTAGATATGAATACCTTCAGCTGAATGTGGAGGCAATAACTGCGTCAAAAAATTTATATATTGTTAATTGCTTCAATGTGAAAGCAGTGGTCTATAATTCAACATTTCTAGAGCCTGTATTGGTTGAAAAGTACACCTTTCCTTTTCGAAAATAAAACGTCTGGTAGTTCACTGATCATTATTAAGTGTTTTTACTTCAGAGTGCCTCTACGGAAACCAACCAGCAAGACAGAAGGCATTTTAAACAAAAGCTGCAAGAGTGAGCATTTTGTATAAAATCATTTTGTGTCCAAACGTGATAATAATGTTCATGGCGAGAACGTAGTTTTTTTTTGGGGGGGGGGCATTCTTGTTTGCATGTTTGAACTTGAACTTTATTTCGCATCTATACATTGTACAGATAACAGGGACACAGACAAAAAGCCACATTACAGCTTGACGGGGTCTGTGCCCCTTGTTTTTTCGCAACAAGCAGTTGGCGGGCAAGATCAAAAATGCAATGCAAGAACAGATTCATGTACACACACGCACAGTAAGAAATAGAGATAATTTAAAACACTTGCATCCGAAAATAATGAACAAATTTATATACAAAGTTTGAAACGCGTCGCTATACACCTTCATCACAATGTGGTTAGTCCTAGCGAGATGGATGGATGAACTTTATTTGGTCCTTCAGAACGTGCTTTAGCCCGTTGTAGGCCACTCCCACGTCGGAACAGAAAGACCAAGTCTCTCTGCCGCGTCGCGAGCCCGACGGACTGCCCATAGCTGTTGTTCAAATCCGGAACTTGCAATATTACCTTCCCATTTGGACAGCGTGATGGCTTCCCCACAGCGTAACGCGGGGCACCAGCAGAGCATATTGCCACCTGGTGTTCTGTGCCAGTTAACAGTGGGGCAGTTCTGTGCCGGTGAACGAGTAAGACGAAGACGAACAACGCGTGCCAGCGAAGACGTCCTTCTTTGTCTCTGAGATGTAGACAGTCGCGTCACTTTGTACTTTCCTTCGAGCTCTTAGCGCGTGACAACTGGTGGAGGTGCGGGGTACCCTATGCACCGAACCCCTCCCAGTACAAGAAGCTCCAGCCCCACACCGGTGATTACGCCTGTTCACCGTGCTAGCCGCAGGATCTGTGGACTGGACCCTGAGTTCGGACTTCTCCCAGATGTGATGACGGCCCCAACTATTCCAGGCAGCGCCGTCCCAAGCAGCTCAAACCCGGTATGGAAGGCGCAACGCCATTGCAATATACGCTGTTCAAACAACAAACGCTGAATCCCTTGCATGGGGCTGTCCATGAGGATGTTGAAGATTGGCTAGTCCACTATGACTTCGTTGCCGCTCATAACATGTGGGATGACGCAGACAAGATCCGACATGTCTACTTCAGTTTGAATGACGGGGCACGTCTTTGGTACGTAAGCCAGGCAGGTGTGTTCAGGTAATAGGTGGACTTCAAACGCCGGTTTCTAGAAACGTATGCAAGTCCCGATCACCGAGATCGAGCTGAACGTGAACTCCAGTGCCGTATGCAAATGCCGAATGAAGGCGTAGCAATGTATGTGGAGGACATGACGCGTCTTTTTCGACGAGCCGACCCTCACATGCCGGAAGAGAAGAAGGTAAGATATCTGATGCGTGGAGTGAAGGAGCAGTTGTTCGGTGGTGTTGTACGCAGCCCCCCAAGACTACGTCAGAGTTTCTTGCTGAAGCCGTCCTGATTGAAAGCACCCTTCGGCAACAGACCCACATGTACAAGCGATAAGTGAACTTTGCCTCTGCTACGGACTACATGGGTGGTCTTGGGGGCCACGTCGACTTCTTCCGAGAGCTCATACGCTCTGTAATTCGCGAAGAACTGCAGAAGTTATCTGTACCCTCGGCGCCCACTGTCAGTTCTTTGTCCGGCATCATCCGAGATGAAGTTCAGCAGGCACTACGAGAATCGTCCTGTCAGATAGAGCTGCGGCCCCTAAATGACTTACCTCGCATGTAGTATGCGCAAACTCTGCTCCAGCCAGCACCACCTTTGGCTCCGCTTCCCACCGCGGCCCCTGCCATGCTTCCAGCAGACCAAACTCTGCGCCAACCTGCACCACATTTCACTCCGCCTTATACCACAGCCCCAGCCATGCTTCAGGCAGTCCAAGCGGGCCCGTACCTCAGTGACCGCCGACCGATTCCGCGAAAATCAGACGTGTGGCGGGCCCCCGATCGACGTCCCCTTTGCTATCACTGCGGTGAACCTGGGCACATCTACCGACAGTGCACTTATTGACAGCTGGGACTTCGTGGTTTTTCGGCCAACTCCCCACCTCCTAGGTTCGGCCAGTGGCCTCCGGAGATCGCTGACTACATTGCTCAGCAGCGTGGATCGACATCTCGGCACCACTGACGCTCTTCATCACCACGGCGGTTCTCGCCGAATCATCGCACCTATGCGGGCGTGGCGCAGGGCCGGTCACCTAGCCCGCGTCGGGAAAACTAGCCTAAGCGACCTTCAGGGGCAAGGCGGCTCAGACTGGTCATGCTCAAGGCCCCCTATCGACGTGGACTGAAGATACCGACAATACATCGACAACGACACCACAGGCTGATTGCGGAAGAGTTTCCTTAGATAATCCTGTTCTGCTAGATGGTCGCGAAGTCAGCGCTTTAGTGGACACTGGTGCGGACTATTCCATAATTAGCGAAAAGCTGGCTGCCCTTCTCAAGAAAGTAACGACGCCTTGGAACCGAACGCCGATTCATACAGCTGGCGGGCATATCGTCACGCCACTCGGTATGTGCACGGCAAGACTGCTAGTCCGCGGTTGTACATTTGTTACCAGTTTGAGCGTTCTCCGGCAGTGTTCTCGAGACCTGATCATTGGCATGGATTTTCTCCGGGAGAATGGTGCTATAATTGACATTCGACGACGTCTAGTCTCTTTCGCGATCACAAACGCCACAACAGCTTACGCCGACCCCAGCCACTCCTGAGTGTCTCTTCGTGTCGTCGACGGCGCTGTCATGTTACCACCCCATGCAACCGTTGTGGTTCAGGTGGCATGGGAGGGAATGATGCACGTTGAAGCAGTCGTGGAAAGCAATCACTCACTTCTGCTGTCTCAAGGTGTCTGCGTAGCGAGAAGCCTTGTTGACCTTCGTGATGATCACTGCGACGTTTTTGTCACAAACTTCAGCTAAAAGTACTGGCACCTTTTTCCTGGAACTGTCATCGCCTATGCCGACCCAGTCGCCAATGTCACCGAGTGTTTTGCTTCCGAGGCTATCGGTACTGCTGAAGCGCCTTTCCGCAGCGTCGACATCAATCCAACGCTTTCTGAAGCGAGCAAGCAGCATTTGAGCGAGCTGTAGCTGGTGTTCCACACATGCTTTGCACGTTCTTCGAAGATACGTCAAACACCGATAACTAAACACCGTATTATCACCTACGACGACGCACATCCCATACGGCAGCAGCCTTATCGTGTGTCGCCAACCGAACAGCACGCAATTCGAACGCAGGTTAAAGAAACGCTTCAGGATGGCGTGATACAGCCTTCAAGCAGCCCTTGGTCATCACCAGTCGTTATTGTGAAAAAGAAAGATGGCATGCTTTGCTTTTGTGTCGACTACAAGAAGTTGAATAATGTCACAAAGAAAGACGTGAACCGTTGCTCAAAGTCGATGATTCTCTGGACAAGCTGCGACGCGCGAAGTATTTTTCGTCCGTCGACTTGAAGAGCGGTTATTGGCAAATAGAAGTCGATGAACGTGACCGGGAAAAGACCACTTTTGTAACGCCGAATGGCCTTTATGAATTCAAAGTGCTCCCTTTCGGCCTCTGTTCCGTTCCAGCTACATTCCAGCGAATGATGGACACCGTCCTGGCGGACCTCAAGTGGAAAAGCTGTCTCATCTACCTCGACGATGTCGTTGTGTTTTCAGAAACGTTTGACGAGCCTCTTCGTCACCTTCGGAATGTGCTCGAAGCCATTAGATCGGCCGATCTCACACTCATGTCTGAGAAATGTCATTTCGGATACGAAGAATTAAAGTTTTTTGGTCACGTCGTGAGCGCCGTTGGTGTTCGGCCTGATCCTGACAAAACTGCTGCCGTCACCGCTTTTCCACCTCCAACTGACAAAAAAAGTATTCGACGATTTCTGGGCCTGTGCGCGTATTACCGGCACTTTATTGAAAGTTTCTCTAATATTGCGGAGCCACTATTACGCCTCACGCCTGATGACACACCATTTGTCTGGGCTGGCGAACAGCAGACTGCCTTTGCGGAACTACAGCACCAGCTCTCTTCCCCTCCCGTGCTCGGCCACTTCGATGAAGATGCTGACACTGAAGTACGCACTGATGCCAGCAATATTGATCTTGGAGCTATTTTGGTGCAAAGACAAGATGGCATTGAACGGGTAATGGCCTACCCAAGTCGCACACTGTCTCGCACAGAATCTAACTATTCCACATCGGAGAAAGAATGTCTCGCGGTCATTTGGGCAATGGCTAACTTTAGGCCATATCTCTATGGAAGACCATTTAAAGTGGTGACTGACCATCATGCTTTTTGCTGGTTGACCAATCTACGAGACCCTTCAGGACGATTAGCATGATAGAGTCTGCGCCTACAGGAATTTGGTGTCACCATCGTGTACAAGTCAGGCAAAAAGCACGAAGACGCTATCACGAGCACCTCTTCGCGAGCACACCCCTATCACGAGCCCTATCACGAGCACACGCTATCACGAGCACCTCTTCAATCCGCCAGTACAAGCGCAGACGAGGACGGCGCCTTCGTGGCAACTCTCAGCGGACCGGATCTGATGTCTCATCAACGAAATGACGCTGATATAAGAATGGTTATATATCACTTAGAAGGCGGCACCGCGCCCATTCCTCGTCCGATGTCGCGAACGTTGCCATCATTTTGCCTACAAAATGGCGTCGTATACAAAAGGAACACCGGTGCTGGTGACAGATCTCATCTTCTCGTCGTGCCTGAAGCCCTCCGCGATGACGTCTTATTAGCTTGCCACGACGAGCCCACATCTGGTCATCAGGGCTACTCGAGAACTATGGATCGGGTGCGACAGCTCTACTACTGGCCTAAAATGTCTGCCTGTGTCAAACGCTACGTGAAGGGATGCCGTGGATGCCAGCGTCGCAAGACACCACATTTGAAGCCCGCTGGCCATCTACGACCGATCAATCCACCACGTACACCGTGTGAACAAGTGGGGATTGACCTCCTAGGCCCATTTCCTTTGTCTTTTTCTGGCAACGAATGAATTATTGTCGCAACCGACTACTTGACGCGTTACGCTGAGACGAAGGCGTTGCCACGAGGGACTGCATCTGAAGTTGCCAGTTTTTTATGCATCAAATTGTGCTACGGCATGGCGCCCCGTCATATGTCATCACTGATCGAGGGACATCATTCACAGCACAACTCTTGGATGATATCTTCAGGTTGAGTTACACAACCCATCGAAAGACCACTGCGTATCACCCTCAAAGTAATGGTTTAACAGAAAGGCTAAACAAAACGCAAGCCGACATGATCTCTATGTGCGCGGATGTGCAGCACAAAACGAGAGACGACATCCTGCGGTATGTAACATTTGCGCATAACACTGCAACGCAGGAAACTACACGCTTCGCACCATTCCGGCTCGTTTATGGCCGAGATGTTAGAACTATGCTAGACGCCATGATTCCATATGAGGACATCAACAAGCTTTACCAATTAGCCCCCGACATCAATGAGTATATTCAGCGCGCTGAGGAAGCACGTCAACTGCCCCGTGTACACATCCGAACTCAAGAGAACGCATATGCACGGTGGTACAACATCCACCATCGAGAAGTTAATTATAAACCGGTTGACAAGTTTGGGTTTGGACACTGATTAGGCGGCGAGGTCTCAGTGAGAAAGTCTTGAGGAAGTACTTTGGACCTCACACAGTACTCAGACGTGTGAGCGACGTGAACTACGAAGGGGTTTCAGACGGAGGCTCACCATCATCCCAGCGCAGGTTACCACGCCCAGAGACTGTACACGTAGCCCGCCTAAAAGCATACTTTACGTGGTGATGCGAATTTTCTTCTTGTGTCAGTGAACTCTTCATGTGAACAGTGAATTCCGTTTATTTCCGATTGCCGGGCCCAGGACACATTTTCTCTCGTGCAATAATTTGTTTAATGTTTTTTATGTTGCCTACTTCAACCCACTGCTGTGCACACTTTGTTTGAGCATCGGGTCGATGCTCTCTTGGGAGGAGGAGTAATGCCACCTGGTGTTCTGTGCCAGTGAACAGTGGGTCAGTTCTGTGCCGGTGAACGTGGAAGACGAAGACGAGCAACCCGTGCCAGCGAAGACGTTCGCAAGACATTTGTCCTATCATGGAATTCGGTTGTGTCTTATTTTCGGGCAGTACGACATATAAAATGAGACCGCTAATACTATTAGAAACGGAGGCTTTACGACTGTGCCTTGGACTGCCCAAGTTTGTTGCTAACAATGTGCTATACATGGCAGCGCGTCTACCGTCATTGTTGAATAGATTCAAAATCCTTACTATCCAAACATCTTTAAAACTATACACTGTGCCCCAGAGAGCATCGTTTTATGCTTTTATTAAAGAACCAAGCTTATTTTTTGAAACTTGGTGGTCACGATTCCACTGCCCACAGATCTTGTTTGTTCAAGCGCTGCTAGAACCACTGAACGTCAAAATCAAACATATTTTCTCAACAAGAAACGTTAATTTAGATCTTAAGATAGAATTTGAGAATATTTATCCCTCTAACGCAAAGCAAATGCCATTTCAATATTTAAATGATCGGCTGCAAGATTACTTGGCACATGTGAACATGAACAACATAATTGCAACTGATCGGCTGTGGCGGCTGCATTTCCGATGGAGGCGGAAATGCTGTAGGCCCGTGTACTCAGGTTTGGGTGCACGTTAAAGAACCCCAGGTGGTCAAAATTTCCGGAGCCCTGCACTACGGCGTCTCTCATAACCAAATGGTGGTTTTGGGGCGTTAAACCCCACATATCAATCAATAATTGCAACTGATGCATCCGTATCAAATGAAAAGGCTGGGGCAGGCATCTTCTCACGTTCCCTTGACTGGTCCTTTTCGGTTAGACTCCCAGATTACACACCAACCTTCATAGCAGAATTATTTGCTATTGTACTGGCACTACGGAAACTTCCTTTGGGCGAATCGGAAGCAGTCGTAATTACAGATTCTTTTTCAGTATGTGCTGCTCTGTCTTCAGGAGCCAACTTAACACTTATACACATGTTTCGACAACTCATACCGACAAACTTGAAAAAACTGCAGCTCTTATGGGTAACAGGCCATCGTGGCATATATCTCAATGAGATGGTGGATGCACTAGCCACAGTATCTCTTAGCGGTCCCCTTATCCTGATTTTGCCTGATACGGCTTACGCGACAGCAATAAGGTTTAGAAACCTCTGTTTGCACGAATACGACTGCTACTCATTGGATAATTATCGAGATTTCGCACATCTAAGATGCCGCTGGAATAGACAGTGGTGTGCACCACGGCACTTGGAAGTTACTTTTACAAGATTGCGTTGCATAATTCCGCAACTGAATTATTATTTGCATAAAGTTGGTCTAAAGGCGTCACCTTTATGTCAGACTTGCGAAGAAATGGAAACGATAGATCTCTTCTTTTTGTTCTGTCGCTGATATTCTCATCAGCGGAAAAGATACTTGGTAACTCCACTTGAAAAATTGGGATTATAATTCAATGTGGCAGTAATATTGTCGTTTGGCAGCATTAAATTCGGTTATAGCCACAGGGATGTCTGTTCTGCGGTATTTGAATACATAATTGAAACAAAGCGATTGCCATGTTAATCTGCCATTTTATATATATATATATATATATATATATATATATATATATAAATATATATATATATATATATATATATATATATATATATATATATATATATATCATTTTAGACCCACCATTTTCTCTGTCTCAAATTGCATCTGATAGCCTGCATCGCTCCCTGCTCAGACATACTCCTGTTTCGATTTTCGGCTTTTCTTTCTATATATTTTTTTCAGCCCAAAATTACGTTTTGTTTGAAAAACCATTAGCCTTTAGTTAAGATCCTGCCGCCCGGTTCTGGCCGATCTCCCCTTGTGGGTGTGCGCCAGAGTATCAAGGATCATCATCATCATCATCATCATCATCATCATCAAGATCGTTCTAGTCTCGCCTTCAAGCTCGCCCGTGCTCAACCTGCTGGGGTGTTCTTGGCTGAGGATTGAGTGGTTTTAACTTTCTGTCTTAGAGTCTAATTCTATAGTTTTTGTTTCTGAGTCTAACCATATCTCTAGTGATCATGTCGACTACTTCTCCTGGCCAGGCGCGATCCACCTGGTCAGCGTACCTGCCTTCTAATGAATTACCGCTAGACTCCTTTTTCCGCAGTGGTATCGACAGCATTCGCGTGGCACTGGTACCTCAAAATGGAGGCTTCATCAGACTTACAAACCCTCAGGCGGTTCAAAAGGAACTTAAGACAACTTCAAACCATTTCCAGACCATCACAAATGTGCGCCCATTTGGGCGAGGAGATATCGTGTGTAGGTCGCCGGATCAGACCTGCGTGCAGGATCTTCTCAAACGCACCTCCTTTGCTGCTACCCCGGTGAGTGCGTTTATTCCGCCTCACCTTGCTTGTACCAAAGGCCTTGTACGGGGAGTCGACTCCAAGCTGAGTCCAGCTGAGACCCTAGACAGGCTCTGTGGAGCAGGCGTAATTTGAATTTACCGGTGTAATCGCCTTGTCGACAAAGAGAGGGTACCAACCGAATCTGTCACCGCGACATTTGTGGGCACAAATTGCCCGTCAGAAATAAAATTAAAGCCACTGATCTTCCGAGTAGAACCCCTCGCTTCTCGTCCGATTCAGTGCAAGAACGGCTGGAGATTCGGCTATAGTGCGGGAGGATGTAAATCTAACGTTCGTTGTAGCACCTCCGGAGAGAGCCATTCTTCAAGCAAGTGTACTGCAACAGCGGAAAAGTGTTGTCTCTGTGGGGGCAGTCACTGCGCCGACAACTCTGACTGTTCCGCTCGTTCTCGGGAGGTTCAAATCCTAGAAGTTATTGACCGCCACCGCTGTTCTCGAAGGGAAGCCATTGACATAGTTAGAGACAGGGCTTTTGGATACTCTGGTATTACAGTGCGCTGCACTTTCAGTATGGACTCGCAGGTTATTGCAGGCTATTGAAACTGCTGTGGAAAAGGCAGTGAGTAAAGCAATGGATAAACTCATATCTAACCTTTCCGACTGTTTGGTGCAAATCATTTCAAGTCAGATTGGACAAACAGTACAGACTAGTACAGAACCTGCAGTATTAGACATTACCAGCGATGCCACACAGCTACGCAATGTAGGGTTGGACGAACTTTCTGCATCTGCAGGCAAAGCTAAGCAGTCAGGAACACAGGTGCACTTCGACCGACATTCGCCTCAGCCGAGCACAAGTACTGCTACAGATATGTAACTCGATATACGAACTAATAAACGTACCAGATTCCCTATCTTCACCGATCTCAAGGCCAAATCTAAGCGGAATGAATCAGCTATTTCGCGTGAAGATGCTAACAAGGGCGCGACATGCACCTCTGCGGTGCGCTCAACACCATAGGTCAGTTGAGGGTACTACAGTGGAATTCGCGTTCTATATTCTCAGCTTCAGCCGACTTACATTACTTTTGCAATAATTTTAATCTTCATATTATAATTCTCCAAGAAACTTGGCTCACACCAGATGAAAGTTTCCATCTTGCAGGTTTTCGTTCTTTTCGATAGGTCGCCCATCACGTGGTGGTGGTTTAATGATCCTTGTATCAAGTAAATTATGCCATAGGGCGAAAATTTCTTTCATATAGTTAGACTTGGATTGTGAAATATTAGCATTAGACTGGTGTCTCCCCGGATACCACCCTTTTTCAATTGTAAATTGTTACTTCCCCTCCGGTGTACAAAGTACGCGTTATCTTGACAGCGTTTTGGTAGCATGTAGAAAGGAAGTTGTACTCACAGGAGACTTTAATTCACATCATTTGTCTTGGGGTATAAGGACAGATTCTTGTGGTAGGCGACTGTGGGAATGGACTATTGATCACAACCTCTCCTGTCTGAATAAAGGCCATGTAACATTTGTCTGAGGTCAAACTAGCTCAGTATTGGATTTAACGTTTTGCTCCAATTCAATCAAGGTTTTGTCATGGGCTGTTCTGGATTCGGCAACTAACAGCGACCCTCTTCCTGTATTTTTTGACATTACTTGTCCAACAATAACTTTAGATCAGCCAAAACGCACATACATCAACCATAGCAAATTTCAAACCTGCCTCCGTTCTGCCATTTCCAAGCTGGGAAATGCCAGTACTAAGGAGATTGCATCTATGATTGGTTCATTGCTGGAGGGATCTAGAAAAAATTCCGAATTTTCTATTCCATCCAATAAATGACCCTCCTCTAGTTGGTGGAATGATGAGTGTACGCGCGATTATAGAAGACGAAAAGCCGCTTGGAAAAAACTTCTTAATCAGAGCCCAACAAACTGGAAGGACTATCAATTCCTTGCTGGCGTATTTAGGCGTACAGTGAACCGCACGAAGGAAGAGTACGACAGTACCCACTTTATGTTTCTAAATCTAAAAATAAGCGTGCTTTGTTCGCTATCTTCGGACAAGAAAAGTACTGCCAGAACCTTTAACGTTGCAGTCGTGTGTCTTGACGCCGGAATAAATGAACACCTCTCTAGAAGACATAGCGCAAGGTTTAGAAAGCCGCTTCACTGCTAATTTCTGGCTATTCAGTCCGTTCTGGTAAACTTGCATGAATTTCCAGAAGTTTCTTTAGCTGAATTCAGTCAGGCAGTATTATGCTTACCGAGGACGGCTCCCGGACTAGATGGGATTAAGAACTCTATGTTGAAATGTTTACTCCTGGAATCGCCTATTCTTTTGCTAGAACTAGTGAATTATTCGTTAGGGAACGCATGGATACCTCCAGAATGGAAACTTGGCAAAATTGTATTGTTGCTAAAAAATTAAAATGATGCATACACGTTGGATAAAAAAAGGCCGATCGCACTGACATCAAACTTAGTGAAATTGGTTGAGAGAATCATCAATATACGAATTAATGAACTTATTACTGTGAGGTCAATTCTAAGTCCCTGTCAAATTGGGTTCAGGGCTGGTTGTTCAATTTGGGGTGCCCACGTTGATCTAGAAAGTCGGCTTCAATTAGCTCGGCTACATAAAAAATATGCAGCTGTAGTTACTTTAGACATCGCTAAAGCATATGATTCCGTGGAGCACTGTATTTTGATAGATCGATTAGAATACCTTGATTTTCCATCCTACATAGTAGCGTGAGTTCACAATTTTCATGCAGAAAGGAAATTTAATTGTTTTAAAGATGGGTTTTCATCTTCTACTAATACCCGAACGAGGGGAGTACCGCAAGGCTCGGTGCTTTCCCCGGTGCTATTTAATTTACTAATGAGCACCATTCCACGTAAACAGGATATAACAAGTCATGTTTATACAGACGATATCGCATTTTTGCAATGCCAGATAACATTCAGACCTTATATGAACGGCTGCACACTTACCTTAATATATTGGAGAGCTGGCTCGATGACAACAGCTTTTTACTTAATCTGAGTAAATGAGCCATCCTTGTTTTCCCGCTGCAATACCCTGTGAACATCTCTCTGTCTTACCTTCATAAGGATATACCACAGGTGGAATCTGTTAAATACCTTGGAGTAATTTATCACACATCGCTTAACTGGCGACCTCATATCGAATGTATCGCCGGAAAAGGTGTGCGGGCCATTGGCATATTACGTAGGCTAAGCAACTACCGCATAGGTATGAGAATAGAAACATGGTAATGATATATCGCATGTATGCTCGTCCCATTTTGGAATTTGGTTGTGTACTTTTCTCTAGAGTTCCAGCTTACAAGTTGCGGCCTCTAACTCATCTCGAAGGAGAAGCTTTGCGCTTATGCCTTGGCCTTCCCAAAGCAGTAGCCAACAATGTGTTGTATCTCGAATCGAGGGTCCCTCCGCTTTCTTGTAGAATTCACCTTCTGACTGTTCAGGCATTCTTAAGAATTTATGAATCACCAATACGACATTCAGAAACAGCCTTTATTTCCACCCCGGAATCATTTTTTGCTGCAAGATGGCCGCGATTTCAAACGCCACAAATTATATTTGTGCAAAATTTACTGGAGCCTCTAAACCTACGTATCATGCTGAGTCGTAATAATTCAGCCCCGGTGGAAATTCAATTCGACGACAGTTTTCCTAATAATGCCAAATTACTTCCCCATAATATTTTGGATGGTTTACTACAAGATCACCTGCGCCGTATTACAACGAACGTTATTATTTCTACAGACGCAACGCAATACGACGAAAAGTCAGGGGTTGGTATTTTCAGCCCGATTTTAAATTGGATTTATTCCCTTCGACTACCCGATTTCATACTCGTTTTTGTGGCTGAGTTTCTGGCAGTAGTGCTCGCCTTACACAAGTTAGATACAGCAATTACATCAGCTGTCATAATAACAGATTCCCTATCTCTCTGTGCGGCACTTTCTGTTGGTGCTGATAATCACGTAACAAAGGCATTTCGTGCACTAGTACCGGCGCATTTGAGAAAAGTACGATATATTTGGGTGCCTGGACATAAAGGTTTGTTTCTAAATAAAATAGCCGATTCCTTAGCTAAGTCGTCAATCAGTGAACCAATTCTCCCGCTCTGTCCATCATCCGCTTATGTGACTGCTGCTTGTTTCCACAGACGTACGCTTATGCAAGTCTTTAAAGGTTCAGCACTAACAAACTCTGCAGAATATCGCCATTTATTATATCCCTGGCGAAGAGACTTTTGCCGCACTCGAAAACAAGGAGTAGCTATCACAAGGCTGTGTTGCCGGGTACCAAATCTAAATTTCTATAAACACAGGTCTGCTCAGGCACCTTCGCCACTGTGTGCATTCTGTGATGAACTGGAAACAATAGACCATTTCTTTTTGACCTGCAGGCGGTTTAACACAATACGAAAAAACCTTTTAGAAATACCTTTACGTTGTATTGGTATGGACTTATCTCTGACTGTCATTTTGTCTTTTGGAGCTTCCATTTCTGGTTTCTCTAATGCGACAGTATGCGCGGCCGTCCGGGACTATATTGATGAAACTAATATGTTGACTAATTAACCAGTTTCATTATCCTAACATGTCCACATAATTATATACTTATAAAATCAGATTATTGCTCTATTCTAAGAATAAATTCGTTTATGTAAATATTTGTATGCATTACATTAAGCCCCACACTTTCCTAGGCTATCGGTAATCTTTCTGTTAAACCTCCATCATCCTAAATCTGAACAGTAAATTTTAAAACCACTCGATTCTTGGCCAATCCCCCACAGTGGGTATGCGCCACTAACAATAGGAGAACAACAACGACAACAACGGCCTTCTTTGTTTCTGAGATTTAGACAGTCGCGTCCCTTTGTACGTTCTTTCGAGCTCTTAGCGCGTGACAATATGTTCCAAGGTAGCTATATCGTGGCATTTAGAACATGTATTAGTTGGCTGTTATTCTGGATAAATTTTGTTCAATAGCGCGCGGAATCAGGGTACGCTGTGACCTGAAGAAGCCTGAGTGTCAGATCCTGAGGTCTGCATAGTTATATTTGCGGTGGAGGGTTCTGTTTCCGCGCCATGTAAAAATGTTTTGTCAATTCATTATACGAGATGAGAGGGTCACGGTTCTCCAATACATGACCGCCGCATAACTACGCGGTTTACTAGTTCTCGCGCAGCTTTGTAGGCTGACTCGTTGAAATTGACCATTTGCGGGAAAACCACTGCGCATGAGCAGTAACCGCACAGGTAGCGTTCCTGTACAGGTGTTTTGGTTTTGGTTGGAAAACATCAGCCTGGCGTTCCATCAATATCACCCGTAGTAACGGCGAACACTGCCGTTTTCACGCAAACACCGTACCTCACAGACGGTGCACAAGCCGTCCTCACTGAACCTATAGTTAATCGACAGACATTTCAAGGTTCAACTTCAAGTGTATAACATAATGTTCTTCTTAAAAGAGCAGGCGTAATGAGCCTGGCGAACCGTCGAGGTAGCGGAGTGCAGGTATCACCTCACTTGGTTATTTCTCAGGCTGAAACGCGAGAAATTCTTGTTTTACACCGTGTATACAAACGTCAACAGAATTTTTTTCTCCTTTACCTTCTTGTTTCAGTAACGGGCATGCGTTTTTGGTCCTAAAGCAACAAAACAAGCGTTTTGTTTTCCAACCAAAAGCGACGCTTATGTGTTTACACGACAGGGGGCGCTCACTTTTCCGCAAATGGTTAATTGGGCGGGGCTCCCTCAATGCGTCCCATATGAGCCGGTAACCAAACGAGTGTGCATGTGCCTTGATGTGTTTGTCCCAAAGAATTCACAAAGCTAGTTCCGATATTGTTCCCTAGGCGAACTTCCGGACCGCTGCTGATATCGAGTCGCAGCAAATTGTGGACCTCCTGTTATCCAGCAAGGCCAACGCAATCGCCACTTGCTCTGTTATTTAAGCCACCGTCGTCCGGACCGTTGTCAAGTTGGTGATACCACCCTCGTGGTACGCTCACTGCCGCATACGCCTTCCCCTAAGGATATCGGGCCGCATCGATGAAGGAGCAGTCCCCGGTATGTGCTTGAGCCCTTTGTGGTAGAGCCTGCGCCCTGGCCCGTCTTCTACCCTTTTTATGCTCGGGGTGGACATTTCGTGGGGTGAGGACAACGATGATTTGTTCTCGTTGTTTACGAGGAATGCTGCTGAAGTGAGACTTGATTTCCATCGGTGGAATCCCCAGCTCCCGCAGGATGTTTCTACCGGAACGCGTGGTAGGCAGCCTGGCGAATTGCGCCCGCTGCTGTGCCTCTGCGATTTCTTCCAGCGTGTTGTGCATGCCCAGACGGAACAGTCTATCCCTGCTTGTGCACGTGGGAGGTCCGAGAGCTTTGTTTATGGTCTTTCTGATTAACGTGTTAAGCTCGCCACGCTCCGACCTCTGCCAGTTGTGCATGGCTTCAGCGTAGGTGAAATGACACATCACAAAGGCGTGCACCAACCTTACGAGGTTATTTTCTTCAAGTCCCTGTTGTCTATTGGCAACCTTTCTTATTAGTCTGATGACATTGTCAGTTTTTCTGGCGAGACTCGTGACCATCCTCGCAAGATGCTGCTTCAGAATTGGAACTACATAGTTCTGACGGGAAACGTGCTTACGTTGACTTTATTCCAGGAAATTATAAAATGCAAGATGTCGCATCAAATGGTAAATTATACTAAGGCTGTTCTACTGGAGTGTTTTTTTTTTTCATTTGCAATTCTATACAGCAAGTGGAATGCGATATCAGAACTTGCACAAGGGGGTAACGGGCATCTGGGGGGGTTTATACATATTGAACACAATCACCTCCATCAACACTGATTTTATATAATATTCTCCGAGTATAACCACAAACTTATGATCAAAGCAGTTAGGAGCCACTGACAGGTTCCGGGATAACTACAGCTTCGCCGTCAACAGGAGATGAATGTACGAAGATGAAGGTGAAAATGTGTGAGCTTTAGTTTAATACTTATTCAGAAATATCCTTATGATCCACATATTTTTTCTTAGTTGCTTTAGGAAAAGATAAGGTTTAGTTTTTGAAAATATAATGAGTAAATATACGTGGAATGTAACTCTTTTAGTTTTGCTTATTCTGCAGATAGTACTGAAAGAATCGGTGCTTAAGACCTAACAGGTGTGGGCCTTTCCACTTTACATGACCTCGAAGATACCATGGCGAATATTCAAAAAGAAATGAGTCCTACCACATCCTCAGGAACAGATATTTTTGTGTTGACTGAGCCTTATTTGGTGTAGATATAGGAACTGGTTCAACATGCGGTGAATTAAAAATATATTCCACTGCAAGCAGCTAGCATTACACTTATTATTTTATTTGCTTCACACAAACACAACAAAGAGGACCACTGCTTCAAATCATGCAAATTAAATTGAGTTAAAAATGGCACCCACTACTACCCTTACAAAGCATCTTAGTTCAATTTACCGGCATCTTACCAACAAAATTTAGATGTGAACCCAAACATACCTTCGAAATTCTCGCCTACATTGCATCCTCGAAGACAACGTACAAAATCTATACTGAGCGAAATGACTTGACGCGTCATCTTTAGCGGAGAAATTGAATTTTCTTATGTTGCCACCGAGTCGTGACGTGGTTCAAGGGAGCAGACTGTAGGTCTAAGATGAATCTGTTTATTTGGTGGTACTTGTGGCCGGTGAACTGAAAGTCACATTACAGCGGTACGCACAGGCAGTGATAGCAGTAAACACAGCGTCAACATTCGATAAACTGACAAACCTTGACGCACGTCGGCCTTCAAACATGTGCCGTCCAATAATCCAGTGTTATCGCTAGCGAACACGTAATTTCCAGAAGAATTTGAAATGATCGCGCTGAGTATGTAATCACAATGGAAGGTTATCCGATTATATTGATGGTTCACAGTCAATTGACGCGGTTGCGCAAAGCAGCACTTACACGCGTAATGAGGTGAAGACAACACTTGAAAAAGGAGTGTGACTATATAATTCGAATTCGTGGATCCACTATCAGCAGATCGAAGGGCAAATCGCTAGTAGACATAACAGACCAACCATTTAACACATTTATCGTCATGTGTGTAGCATCATTAATACCAAAACAAATCCGCTCATAAAAAGGTCAGGCTTACCTTCAACAGTAATCAACACGACGATGCACAGCAGAAAGGCAGTGAATACGAACTTCATTTTAAGGCTATATTTATCAGCCTATAATTTTCACTCAAGCGTTCGCTCTCTTGCGACAAAAATTTACACACGTGTTCTTGCAAGCGTTGTTCCGGTCGCCACCAAACAATTTTCGCTATATATCTGTAAGTGTCTGTTTAGCAATGTTACGTAGAAGTGAACTGTTTTACAAAGTGCACACTTTACTTCCAAGCTATCTTCAGAATAATGGAGCAGCGCAACACCAGTGCAGCACACAGGTGCTGCAAGCTTCGAAAATCATTGTATTTGAAACAAAAGAGCAACTTCATTGACGTAAAACGTTTTTCACAGTTACAGGTATCAATGAATTCAGACGTGAAATACCTAAACGGCTCACGTGCTTCCAATGACGCAACCCTTTGGGGCGTCTGAGCGCATAACATTCTTATCAGAAAATTATGGTGGTGGTAACAACTTAAATAATAAATGCGGATAATTCGTGGCCAGGGCCTAGGCCGCCCCTGAAGAGAACCGGAGGCTTTGTCTTCTCGCCGCCTCGCGGACTTGCTGCATGACCCACAGTTTGTGCTGGAGGTTGGAGCTGCACAGCGCAGCTGTGAACCGCGCCGCAGCCTCTTCTGGGGAGACTGCATTTTCTTTTGCTAAAACTGCACATTTACAGATAATGTGTCTAAGTGATGCGTGTTTTCAGCCGCACAATTTGCAAGTATCATCTGAGTAGACCTCTTAGTATATCCTCCTAAAATGAGTGGGATTGGATAATCTGTGGGTTTGAAATTGCCTCCAATCTATGCCGCTTCGGATCTGCCAAGTTTGGAGCTTGGTGGTGGATAAATACACCAAGATTGTTTTTATAAATGTGTCATTTTACTTTATGCGTGCACCTATGACAACCATAATTAACATTCACATAGGATTCAGATTTAGTTCGGGATATGAACCGATGATCTGCTGTATTGTTGCGGCCTTCAAAAAGTCGCATTTTTTCCGCAATAAACAATTACAGCCTGCCTTTGCGGCATGAAAGAGCAGTAGGTACCCACTGTGATCGTTCCAGAGAGCCATAGGCTTTCTCCGTTGACATAAAGGGCCTGGATGGCATTTTCTCAAACAAAAAATGTGTGAAAATCCAATAGTCTTGTCTAACTGTTCTTTCGTGTGTATCTTTGCGCATATCTGCGCCCTAATAATTTGCGCTATGAAAATACGCTTAAAGCAGCGCTCACAATGAGCACAAAGTGTACTGTAACGCTAATTGTTTTTAAGAATTTACGAGATTCTTCTGCTGGATCTTCAGAAGATTTCAGAAAGGCCAATGCACTAAATTAGGGTACGCTATACATGCTTCGAATGAGAATGCTCTTTTCACAACATCGTGTAAGCCAATTGTGTCTGCAGTACAGGCTGTCTAGTTTTATTGACGTTACTTATATGTGCACCTACGATACAAGCGTCTTGTCGGGTTAACGTAAATTGTAGTTAGGCATCTTGCACTGAAGTTGATTTGTGTTGGAGTGTACAGGGCTACCATCTACGCGTGCACGAGTGCTAAAATCAACTCTTCATATCAGCTTACTGCTTCTGGTGTTGCTAATATTTATGTAGCTGTTGGCATCGTTACGCAACTGTTAACAACTGCTAATATAGAACACATGCGGCTGTTCAACGCACGTGTGTGCGTCTATTTTATAGATACTGTTATGTGCCGCTCACCTAGAGGACGAAGAAGAAGAAGACCAAGTGGTGCCTGCCCTCGCCATCTTTGTTGTTTTTGCCACCACTACTGCGGATTGTGAATATTACGCCCTTTTCTGTCATTCTCCCCGTAATATCATTGATGGAAGGTGTGGAGTACCCACTTCACGCAAGACGGAAAATCGCAGCGGACGTCTTCTTGGACAGACCATCATGTCGACAAACAATGCCATCAATCCAGCCAATGCTATGCCGAAATCATCGAGCCACGTCGTTGTGACCGACCTCCGAGACCCTGGCCTCTTCTGCGGGACTGATATTGTGCATGTGGAGAAGTGGCTGGCCGACTACGAGCGCGCCAGCAAGACCAACAGCTGGGATCCGACTTTGATGCTCGCAAATGTCAGCTACAACCTTAGGGGCACAGCCAGTGTGTGGTTCGACATGCACAAGGAGGAGCTGAGCAGCTGTGACGTATGCAAACGAAAAATGAAAGAACTTTTCGGAAAGCTCATTGCACGTCAACGAGCTTCTCATAAGGAACTTTTGTGCCGAGCCCAAAACTCAACGGAGCCGCACAAGGTGTACATACAAAGTGTATTACCCCTTTGCCGGCAAGTTGATAGCCGAATTCCCGAAGCCGACAGTCAGCCACATTCGAAGGCATCGCTGACAACGGCTTTCACTTGCTTGTGTATACAGACTGCTCCACCATTGAAGACATTATCAGAGAGCGCCAGCGGTTCGAAGAATCAAAGAGCCGATGAGTCACGCAGCAATTTGTTCGGCTCCCTAACACTGTTGCCACGTCGTCGTGCGCAGACGTCTAGATTCAGCTGCCACCACGTACCGAAAAGTTCCTGCGTCTTGTTCGCCGAGAGATCGATGCAGCAACTTCATCTGCTCCTCAGGCTCGTTCTCACGAGGAAGCCCGCCCGACAGTGTCACTAATACAGGCCATCGTGCACGAAGAACAAGAAAATGCAAGCATCCAGTCAGTATGTGCCCTAAGTCGTGTCGCGGTCAGCCCTGCTTCATGCTACTGGCCACAACAGACGTATTCCAAGTACCGTGATTCGAACCAGTGGCGCACGCGTGACGACAGGCTGATATTTTTCAACTGCAATTGTGTCGGCCACACTTCCCGCTAATGTCGCTACCGTTGGCCATCGTCCCCTCATTCATCATACCGTCCAGACGACACCAGATCATCCCCTTTTTACAGCCACGAGGATCCACCAAACCGTATTGCACGAACATCGACCTCATGTTACGACTACTAGCCATCCCTCCAGACCCAGCGACGTTCTCGGTCACCTACACCCCGTTGCTCTCCTTCACCTTTCCCACGCCATCTCTACACGGAAAAATGACCAGTGCAGCTCCTGCAGGTGATGCGGCATTGACCTATCGACCCAGAAATCCTCTGTTAACTCTGGCTACTCGGCAAAACCTTTTGGACGTTGAAGTAGATGGCGTTCTTGTTTCAGCGCTCATCGACACACGTGCCCAAGTATCAGCCATGAGCGCTCACCTTTCTCCCCGTCTTCGTATAGTTGTTACAGCCACCTCATCGCCTATTGTTCGTGTAGCCGATGGCCGTACACCTACCGTCCTTGGAATGTGTTCTGCGCGTGTGAGCTTCGATGATCACAAGACCTCGGCCCTTTTTGCTGTTCCTTACGAGTGCCCTCATGACCTAATCCTCGGCCATGACTTTTTGAGCCGTCATTTAGCCGTGATCGACTGTTCATCTGGTTTGTTACAGTTAGAGCTTCTTGCTATAGCTGACCTCACTATGGCGTCGCCACCACGTTTATGTGTCGTTCAGGTTGTTCGTTTGCGCCCAGGTGCCATGGCTTACGTCTCATTTAACGAATACCGGCCGGTACGTGATGGTGACTACTTGATTACCCCCTCCTTGGACGTTGTTCTGACGCGACGAGTAGCTCTTTCTCACTCTTTTGTGAGTGTGTCTGCAAACAACGCTTGCATACCTGTCCTGAACTTTGGACGTTGCACCCAAATGCTTTTTGAAGATATCGCGCGACGCACGACATCACCTTTAGACGCAAACCACCCTGTTGCTTTGGTGATTGATGTCCCACAGTCACCTCCAGGCAGCCCTGCTGCTACCCCGACACCTAAAGACGCATTGGACAACATAATTGCCCCGGATCTGGACCCTTCTCAAAGCCTAGGCCTACGCCTTTTGTAGGCGCCATACCGCGACGTTTTTCATTTCGCTTCACCAAAACTTGAACAAACATCTCTGGTGACCCATAGAATTGACACCGCGGACGCAAAACTTATTCATCGACGCCCTTACTGTGTCTCGGCTACCGAGTGCAGCGTCATTCAAACGGAAGTTTACAACATGCTCGCTAAGGACATCATCGAGCCATCTTCGAGTGCTTGGGCGTCGCCCGTGGTAATTGTAAAAAGAAAGATAGCACCTGGCGGTTCTTGGTTGACTACCGGCACCTCAACAAAATCGCCGAAAAAGACGTCTACCCTTTGGCGCGAATAGGCGACGCCCTTGATTCCCTTCACGGCGCACGGTACTTTTCTTCTATTGACCTTCGGTCGGGCTATTGGCAAATAGCTGTTGATGAAAATGATCGGACGAAGACCACCTTCATTACACCCGATGGTCTATACCGGTTTAAGATCATGCCCTTTGGGTTGTGCAACGCGCCAGCAACATTTGAGCGCATGGTGGGCTTGTTACTGAGGGGTTTCAAGTGGTCATATGGCTCTGCTACCTGGACAATGTTGTCGTTTTCTTCCGACTTTCACCAGCCACCTGCAACGCTTGTCGGCTATTTTGCAAGTCTTTTGCACCGCGGGTTTTCAACTCAACTCTTCAAAATGCCACTTTGGCCGCCGAGAGATCAGCGTGCTCGGCCATTTAGTTGACGCTGTCAGTATACGACCTGATCCAGCAAAAATGCGCGCTGTCACCAACTTCTCTATTCCACGTTCCTCCAAGGATGTTCGCTCGTTTTTCGGCCTGTGCTCATATTTTGCCGGTTGAGGATTTCGCAGTCCTTGCACATCCCCTCACATGTATTTTGAAATAAAGACGCCCCTTTCTCTTGGAGACGTGACCAACCGTCGGCTTTTTCCCATCTCGTCGACCGACTCACGTCACTGTGTTTGCCCATTTCGATGACTCTGCACTGACTGAAGTACGCACCGATGCCAGTGGTCTTGGTATCAGCGCTGTCCTTAACAAAAAAATTACGGCATATTCACGGGGTGAATGATGATAAATGGGCGCGCGCTGCTGCCGCCCTGCGCTCTCTCCGCTGTGCAGCCTTATCCATCCGGCGACTCCGAGCACGCGCCAACAGCGAACGGATTTTATTACAATGCTCCCCCTAGCGTACGTCGCCGCACTAAATCGAACGATTGCCTTCAACCAATGACACGCGCCATATGTGACATCATTCCTATTTTATAAGATTTCGCGTCTTTCATCAACTACAAGTACCGCTTTCTAGTTTATAACATCTTGCATCTTTCCATCATCAGCTACAAGTACCACCATCTAGTGAACACTGCAAGAACTAAACGAGAGGTGGCTACATACAGGAGACGGTACCGCCATCTAGTGAACACTGCAAGAACTAAACTAGAGGTGGCTACATACAGGGGACGGTACCGCCATCTAGTAAACACTGCAAGAACTAAACCGCCATCTATTGAACACTGCAAGAACTAAACTAGAGGTGGCTACATACAGGGGACGGTACCGCCATCTAGTGAACACTGCAAGAACTAAACTAGAGGTGGCTACATACAGGCTACAGGGGACGCACAGCCCACGCCCTAAGGAGCTTCGGCCCTAAAATCAACGTGGTCACGACTGCGTCATTGGTTACGCCAGGCGCCTCTTCTCCGCAGCTGAGCGGAACTATTCTATAACCGAGAAAGAGTGCCTTGCTCTTGTTAGGGCTGTCGGGAAATTTCGTCCCTATCTTTACAGCACACCTTTCACCGTGGTAAGTGATCACCACACCTTATGCTGGGTGTCTTCACTTAAGGATTCGGCTGGTCGACTTGGTCGTTAGGCACTACAACTTCAAGAGTACACGTTCACTGTTGTCTACAAGTCTGGTCACTCCCACGAAGACGCTGACTGCCTGTCCCGTTATCCCGTCGACCTACCAGACTCTTCGGCGAATGATACCACTCCGTGTGTGCTTGCTATGATGCAACTGTTGAACATTTCTGCTGAGAAACGACGTCACCCGACTCTTTGCAACATTATCGATTACCTCAGCTCTACAGCTCCCGATTCACCCCTTCGTCTCTTCGTGCTACGCGACGGCATCTTGCTACGTCGTAGTCTGATACCGGATGGTGCTGACCTCTTGCTTGTGATTCTAGCACACCTTCGTTCGACTGTTCTGGCCTAGCTTCACGACGTGCCGATAGTGGGGCACCTCGGCGTTTCCCACACCTACGATCATGTACGCCGTTGATTTTACTGGCCAGGAATGTATAGGTCAGTACGTCGTTACGTGACCTCATGTTATCTTTGTCAGCGCTGAGAAAAGTCAACACTTCCACCTGCCAGCTGTCTTCAATCACTCGACGTTCCATATGAACCGTTTCATCGTGTCGGCCTCGACTTGATTGGTCCGTTCTCTACGTCTGTCTCGGGAAATCGATAGGTCGCCATTGCCACGGACTATGCTACTCGGTTAGTATTTACTCGCGCACTTCCCACCAGCTGCGCGACCAACGTAGCGGACTTCTTGTTCCACATCGTCATCCTTCAGCACGGAGCACCGCGGCAGCTTCTGATGGACTGTAGAAAGCAGTTTCTATCTCATGTCGTTCATGATATTTTAATGTCTTGCTCAACCAAACATAGGCTAACCACGGCCTACCATTCACAGACAACCGTCTTGATGGAGCGGATGAACCGAACCATTACCAACATGCTGACAATGTACGTGTCTGACGACCACCAAGATTGGAATGTAGCGTTGCCTTTTGTCACATTCGCCTACAAAACGTCGGGGCACGAGACGGCGGGCTATTCGCCTTACTTTTTTTTGTTTGGCCGAGATCCAGCTTTGCCTGTGAACACGATGATGCCTCCTTCAACGTGCTCACCCACTGAATACGCTCAAGAAGCTATATCTCGCACCGACCATGCGCGTCAACTTGCGCAAGTTCGGCTAACGGACTCACAGGCGTGCCAGAAACCTCGTTACGACAGCCGTCACCGAAACGGCTTCTTTCTCCCGGAATCTTTTGTTTTCCTGAGGTCACCAGCACGCCGTATTGGATTTTCTGAGAAGCTACTGTTACCCTACTCCGAACCATACCATGTGCGTTACCAAGTAATCGACGTCACGTATGAATTCGAACAATTGTCTTCGTCCTCGTCCACAACACCCCGCACGGACATCGTTCACGTTGTCCGTCTGATGCCTTACCTTACACCAGACTCCCCCAACACACATGGTGACCACCTTCACTACCGTCTTTCCCCGGCTGCACCGAGTCGGTGCCTTAGCCGCCGGAGGATAATGTTATGTGCCGCTCACCTAGAGGACGAGGAAGAAAATGACTAGGTGGTGCCTGCTCTCGTTATCTTGGTTATTTTGGCCATCACTACTGTATACTGTATTTATTACGCCCTTTTCTGACATCCCCCCCAGTAAGAATATTTTCTGGAAGTATTATCCGCGAGGGCGAACCTAGCTTTTACCTTTTAACTCTGCACACAGTAATTTTGCAAAGGAATTCATTGTCTTACGATGCCTTGAATCGGCACTGACGAATTCCTGCGTTTACTTGGCTCAGAATAGCTTTAATAGCCAGATTGGATGCTTACAGACAGGTTCCTTTGTGCAACCTTGATTGCGGCACCTCCAATCCTTCTTTAGAAATTGAAGGGCAAAAAGAATCTTGTGTCTGCTTATGCAAAAAGAAAGGCCGGAAGTGGTAGCCTTATGTGCAGAAAGGGCAACACAGTTTAAAGAATGTGACTAATAGTTAAAATGTACTGTACCAATAGTTTCACTTGTTCAGCGATACATAAACTAGCAGGGCTACGCTTGGAATATAGTACTACTTAAAAAATCGCCATGCGGAAAACAGCACGCACGGCCCTACGTCACATGCTCTGTGAGCGTAGTGTATGAAATTTCGCATACTTGCGTAAAGCTGTATATCAGCTTGACCGATCGTTGTGTAAGCGATGGGGTGCGGGATGATGAGTGATCTGTTAAAAATATTTAGACGTTTCATCTGCCTATGCATTGCAAGACTTGTGCATGTGAACAAATGTTGTCTGGCATTCGAATTCTGGATAGAAGTAGAAATGATATGGTGAGAGAACTAATAAAGACTTATGGCATTTAAAAAAAGGTGATTGTATTAGTGACACTTCTCTTGTGCGGCGCGGTACAAAAAAATTGTTTTTAGAAACTTGGCTCTGATATGTAGTTATGTTCCTCTGCCACTCCTGATCAGTGCTGTATTAGATGTGCATTGAACTGAAGGGCGCCACTCGGCTATGTATATATTTCGGGACACTTACAAATTAAGCTGCGTTGCGAGTTAGCACCCTGCCTTATCTTTGTGTGTTCCTTCCTGTCCTCCTCGGTTTTGCGCTTCAAAGCTTTAAGAATCTGAAGCAACTAACCAATCAACGCATACTTTTAAACAACATCTACGGCCCCTACCGGACGTGTACAGGCTAGACAGACGAGGCCAGATGCCGACTGGCTGACTTTCGCTCGTTTCGTGACAGTGTACACTGAGCCTGCTAACCGCATATTTGGCAAAACGTTTGTGAAGTTTTTTGTTACATTTTGTGATTTTAAAGAGGCCCTGCGACACTATTTGAGCATGTATTTTTTATCGCTTTTTCAGGTGCTCTGTAACGCGCCGATATCGTTGCGTGAATGGCAACGCCGAAATCGACGCTGTTATAATTTTAATGCATGGGACAAACTACCTTGGTTTCAGACTGTGGTGACACACATCGGCTATTTCTGTTATGGGAAGGGACGTAATGTCATGTGACGTGACGGCAAACACCGTTCGCTTTTGATTGGCTGGACGCGAGAAATAGCCTGCAATATTCATATGCATGGTGGTGGCTGGGCCATACGAAAGAATGAGAAAAACACCAAAAACTTTTTTCTATACTTTCTCAGAAAGAAATCATTCCTGTTTCGAAATGATGTATTTTGAGAAGAATGAGCACAACACGGCCTGCGAACGAAGGTATGGTACGCCAGCAAGAAACTAATTATGGAAAGGCATGCTGCGTTTTTTGCGAGCCAACAATGCGACGGTTGGTGGGCGCTGGCGTTGACGTAGAAGGAGTCCTGAATTCAAGCTGAGAAGTAACCCTGCCCAAAGCCCATGTGTGTATTTTACACAGTGTGACCGTTGGTTCACATGGTTACTATGAACCACATGGTTACTATATACCATGTGGTTCTACTCGACCCACAAGGTTCATAGTAACCATGCTAACGACGCTGTTAAAAAGAGTGGTAGTGAGGTATTTTGTGAAGACCATGAGGTGACATTTCCGAAATGTCTTTATGAGACGCGTGCTGTGACTGGAAGCGGCCTTTGACGTCAGCAGGTGAGTGAAATGCGAAAGAGAATGCTTCTCCTCGTCGTCTGATCAAATTTTGAACGTTGAGGACTCATAACTTCACTGTCCATACACCAATTTCCATCATTCTTGCTGCATTTGTCGCAGTAATCATCGCTACACGTGTTCCATTGCTTAATAGGACTGTTGGACAAGTGTCGCAGGGCTCCTCTAAGCCAGAGTACGACTTTTATTCATGAACTTACCCGACTTTTTGAACATTTTCGCGGCTTTTATAAAATTCGCATAGACCTAGCCGGCAGATGTTTCTCCAGGAATTATTCTGAGAAATTCTGTGACTAGTGGTGAATCTCCGCCGTTAGCATCCCCAAGACGGAATGACACGTGGCCGAACTGTAAAATGCGGCGCGCTACGGAGAAAAGAGTCACACTGGTGGTGCCCTTGCAAGATTTCTTCGGCTGATTTATTTGTCATTGTTTTTTATTCGTATATATATATATATATATATATATATATCACCATGCTACATAACGGTGGCGGCAATGGCGAAAAATAGCTGGGAGTCTCTGTACAAAGGTTATTGCAGAAACATGATTAAGAAAGAAAAAAAAAAGAAAATGACTTTTATTTATTACGTATTTAGCCACTTCCAACTGGTTTATTTTGGCTTCAAGCAAAATTTTCTTGCACTTATTTTTCCTGTAAATAGAAATGAGGAAAAGTACTTAAAGACACCACTTCAGTAATCTAAGCTGCTACGTATAAACTATGAGTACCTCAACACAAAAACAACTACCAGCGGCAGCACATGTGTCTTTGCTGTCCAGAGAACATTCAAGCATAATATAAAAATGGTCTTGCGCTACCGCAGATACCTCGTTTTCGTAAGGTAATTGCTTCTAGTGCGTACTGAAAATACGTATTTCTAACAAAATACGCTAAAATGGCATTGATAAAAATAATCTAAATCTTATATAGGTCCCAGCAAAAACTTGATAAAAACACAACACTCTCTACATTAGGCGGACGCTTTTGAATAATTTATTAAGAAGGTCAACGGATATAGAATAGTTACAGGCTGCCTTGTATTGACACCGTAGTGGTTTCGATTACTGGGAGTTAGAAATTTTCATTTGAAAAAGCAGTTCATGGCGTTAACTTTACATTTTTGCCCCGAATATTGTGATACTAAGCTGCTTGGTATGTACGCTGTAGATGTGGAACCATCTACATGAGAAAAAGCAAAATTGACTCGGCTGTGCTTTCTCCTTATAGCACAGTATAAATTGTTGTGGCTATAGATCCAAAACGTTCTTTTGTGAGGCTGCTTGAAATATTGTCTGAAGAAATATTGCAAAATCCAATAGCATGCACAAGCCAGAGCAGAAACACACACACACACACACACACACACGCGCACACACACACACACAGAGAGAGAGAGAGAGAGAGAGAGAGAGGTCCCCGCATCCCCGGTTAAATAACTACGTAATAAAACAATTCAACTGGCGAATGCACGTTGGAGCGTTGATTTTGTAGCCATTAGCCGAATACTTGTAACTACCTCCGAGATTAGTATTGCTTCCTGTCTGAACTAAACAGTGCCTCTTTTTCAAGGAACAACTTATGACGCACAACAATTTAAAATAGTATTAGTGCATGACGTTTTGCGTGCAAAAATTATCATATTGACATTTGGTGTTCATAGCCGGTTGCTGTGGCCACTTAAAAAGGCCTAACACTGTTCGTCTTTGTGACCTTCGCCCATTTCAGCTATAGGCGCGGCTTGCCGGAATATAAGAGACACTGTGGTGGAGGATGAAATATCAATCATTCAGTACACTGCGACCTCTACAGATGTCGTACAGTACAAAAACATCTACCATTTCACCTATATCAAAATGCAGCCGTTGTGTCCGGTATCGTAGCCATGACCGTCGGGTCATAAGATGAGCACCGTAAAAAATGATGTACCATGCATGACGGACTAACACTACAATGTCGCATCGAGTACGCATAGCATCAATTGCACTTACTGTTGCAACTTCTCATACATTGGGGGCATAACAGAAACCCTCCTACAAGTTGCGAACATCCTCCCGCATCGTGACGTTCACAAACTTCTGATGTTGAATTGTAAAACCACAAACGAAGACGATGATTGCCCACACAATTCACTTTTGCTGGTGACAAACGGCATCTTCTGGGTAATTTCATCCTACCTGTAACATAAAAAATTGTATTTGATTTGATCAGATCATTCAATGGGTACTATAATTTCATGTCACATCAATATTTGCCTGAGAGTAGTAGAATACTGCAATATTCGTATTGGTATTGTCTTGACGATGCCATCATTGTAGTTAATGTTACAAAGAGCACAATAAAAACAAACTGGTTCTTCTGCATGAGTGCGAACTTCAACTTATTTTTTTAGGCATAGTCGACCGAAATGAAATACAAGAAGCTTGTAAAAACAGGTAATTTATTATTTACGGTCATTGTAACGTCTATTGAAACTGAGAAATGCCATGAGTGTGGCTTCGTAAACTATGCTCGCTTGTCCTCCTTTATGTATATGTATATATATATATATATATATATATATATATATATATATATATATATATATATATATATATATATATATATATATATATATATATATATAGGTGGGTCTTAAAATTACTCTGCAGAAAACGAAAGTAATGTACAACAGCCTCGGAAAGGAGCAGCGCTTCGAGATAGGTAATAGTGCACTTGAAGTTGTAAAAGACTATGTCTACTTAGGGCAGGTAATAACCGCAGAGCCGAACCACGAGATTAAAGTAACTAGAAGAATAAGAATGTGGTGGAGCACATTCGGCTTGCACTCTCAAATTATGACAGGTAGATTGCCACTATCTCTCAAGAGGAAGGTATATAACAGTGGTATCTTGCCGGTACTTAGCTACAGAGCAGAAACCTGGAGACTTACAAAGAAGGTTCAGCTTAAATTGAGGACGACGCAGCGAGCAATGGAAAGAAAAATGGTAGGTGTAACCTTGAGAAACAAGAAGAGAGCAGAGTGGATTAGGGGACAAAGGGGGGTAAATCATAGTTGAAATAAAGAAGAGGAAATGCACATGGGCCAGGCATGTAGTGCGTAGACAGGATAACCGCTGGTCATTAAGGGTAACTAACTGGATTCTCAGAGAAGGGAAGCGGGTTAGGGGGAGACAGAAGGTTAGGTGGGCAGATGAGATTAAGAAGTTTGCGGGTGTAAATTGGCAGCAGCAAGCACAGAACCAGGTTAACTGGCGGAACATGGGAGAGGCCTTTGTCCTGCAGTGGACGCAGTCAGGGTGATGATATACATACATACATACATATATATATATATATATATATATATATATATATATATATATATATATATATATATATATATATATATATATATATTGTTAAGGCGTTTATTAGCCGGTACCGAACGAGAATATACAATGGCGACAGTCACAGCCAAGCACGGGCTCTCAGCGCGAGCGGCGTCCTTTTTGGGTAGCCCCACTAGGAGGTACTCAAGAGTTCGACCAATTTCAGAGTTTGGAGGCTTCGCTACAATTACCCCGGGGTTGAAGAGGGAGCCGCCTGGCGTCCTAACAGCTTGTTACTATAAGCGGGTTATAATAAGCCTTCAGGCGCTCCACGTTGACGATGTCTCGCCCACGGCGGCGCATGTCCGAAGATTGTTCAACGGGTTCGATCAGATAGTTGACGGGTGAGGTGCGCTCGATGACATGGTAGGGGCGTTCGTATTTGGGATGTAGTTTGGAAGAGAGGCCAGATACAGAGGTCGGGATCGAGAGCCATACAAGCGCACCAGGAAGGAACGTGGGCTCAGAAGTGGTGGAGCCATCACGAATACTCTTCGGCCGCTCTTGCTCTTGCGTCGTAAAAGTCTTGGCAAGCCTGGCTGTCTCGGAAATAGGTGTACACTCAGATGGATCCGGCGTGTACGGGAGTATCGTGTCCATGGTGTGTGACGGGTGCCTTCCGTACAGCAAGTAGAAAGGTGAAAAACCAGTCGTGCTCTGAGGGGCGGTGTTGTAGGCGTAGGTGACGAAGGGCAGTATATTCTCCCAATTAGTGTGGTTGGCAGCGACGTACATAGAAAGCATGTCGCCGAGGGTGCGGTTAAAGCGTTCGGAAGGCCATTCGTCTGTGGGTGGTAAGCAGTAGTTTTGCGGTGGGCAGAATGGCACTCCGTCAGAATGGCTTCGACGACTTCCGACAAGAAGACACGGCCTCGATCGCTGAGAAGCTCTTGGGGTGGTCCGTGGCGCAGTATGAATTGATGCAGCAGAAAGGACGCAACATCGCGCGCAGTAGCCGCAGGGAGAGCGGCGGTTTCGGCGTATCGCGTTAAATGGTAAACGGCAACGATGGCCCAGCGGTTACCAGCCGACGTCAGAGGAAGTGGTTCATACAAATCGATACCTACGCGCCCAAAGGAACGGTCAGGGCAAGGTAACAGTTGCAGACCGGCGTGCGACATGTGGGCTGACGGTTTACGGCGTTGGCAAGTGAGGCAAGAGCGAACGAACTGCTGCACATAGCGGTACATCCCGCGCCAGAAGTAGCGTTGTCGAATGCGGTGGTAAGTTTTGAATACCCCAGAGTGCGCACATTGCGGATCAGAATGGAAAGATTCACATATCTCCAGCCGCAGACTGCGGGGTATGATGAGTAACCACTGCCAGCCATCAGAGTCGTAATTGCGTCGGTGTAGGAGGCCGTCACGGATGGCGAAATGGTGAGCTCGACGACGCAAGGCACGCGTCGATGGTGTTGCGGACGGATCAGAGAGCAAGTCGATCAGCGGGGCAATCCAATTATCCTTTCGCTGTTCGGTAGCGAAGATGTCAACATCGATGGCAGATACAGCAATTGAGGTTACTGAGCAGGGCACGCCGTCTTGAGGTAGAGGGGAGTGTGAGAGGGCATCAGCGTCAGCATGCTGGCGTGCGTTGTGGTAGAGCACACGGATGTCGTAGTCTTGTAAGCGAAGAGCCCAACGGGCGAGACGGCCTGAGGGATCCTTCAATGATGAAAGCCAGCATAGTGCTTGATGGTCGGTGACGACATCGAATGGGCGACCTTACAAATAAGGTCGAAACTTTGTAAGAGCCCAGACGATCGCCAGGCACTCTTTCTCCGTGACGGTGTAGTTTGTCTCGGCTTTCGTGAGCGTACGGCTTGCATATGCTACGACATATTCAGGGAATCCGGGTTCTCGCTGTGCCAGGACAGCGCCAAGGCCTACACTGCTGGCGTCTGTGAGCACCTCCGTTGGGGCTGTAGGGTCGTAGTGGCGTAGAATGGGAGGCGACGACAACAAATGGCGGAGCTTCGCGAACGCGTCGTCGCACTCGGATGACCACGAATTGAAGGGCCCGTTACTTCCAAGAAGCTTCGTCAGCGGTGATATTATCCTGGCAAATTTTCGTATAAAGCGTCGGAAGTATGAGCACAGGCCCACGAAACTACGCAGTTCTTTGACAGATGCACGTTTGGGGAATTCGGCCACGGTCTGAAGCTTGGCAGGATCAGGAAGAATGCCGTCTTTGGACACGACGTACCCAAGTATGGTGAGTTGCCGTGCTGCAAAGCGGCACTTTTTCAGATTAAGTTGCAAGCCGGCATTGCTCACACGAGCAAAAACTTCTTTCAGACGTTGGAGATGCGTGGAGAAATCCGTAGCAAAGACAATGACATCGTCGAGGTAACTCAAGCACGTGCACCATTTCAAGTTGCGCAGAATGGTGTCCATCATGCGCTCAAAGGTCGCAGGTGCATTACATAGACAAAACGGCATGACGTTGAACTCGTACAAGCCGCCTGGCGTGACGAAGTCGGTCTTTGGTCGAGCGTCGTCAGCCATGGGTACTTGCCAGTACCCCGAGCGCAGGTCGAGAGAAGAAAAAAAATCGCCTTCATCAAGGCTGTCAATCGCGTCATCGATGCGTGGCAGTGGACAAACATCCTTGCGAGTGATCTTATCGAGCCGTCTGTAGACCACACAGAACCGCACAGAACCGTCTTTCTTCGCAACAAGAACAACAAGAGACGCCCATGGACTGACTGTCCAAGGTTTGAATAACGTCGCGTCGGAGCATATCGTCAACCTGATCATTAATTACTCGACGTTCAGCAGGCGACACGTGATATGGACGTTGCCGTAAAGGTGGATGGGCACCAGTGTCAATGCGATGCATAACAACGGACATGCGACCAAGAGAACTTCGCTCGACATCGAAAGAAGAACGATATTCTTGCAACAGCGCCAGAAGTTGGGAACGCTGTACGGCCGTAAGGTTGTCAGCGATGGAGGGGCCAAATACATCAGCAGATGACGAATCAGAAGTTGAAACAGCATTGATAGTACACGACCTGGGACCGCGCGTGTCATCGGGTGCGTTTAGGACTTGTGCGTCGTCGACTGCTTCCACTCTGCCGAGACATTCCCCTCGAAGCAAGGTAACAGCGTACGGGGACGGGTTGGTTACAAAAATAGCAGCGTTGCTCTGGTTGACCTGCACGGTCGCGAAAGGCACTAGCAGTCCTTTCCTGCTGCAAGCGCGATCAGATGGCGAAACAAGTGCAATGGTGTCAGAGAGACCGGCGCAGTAGACAGACACAGCCGTCGTCGAGTTTAGAGGCACAGTTGTATCGTCTTTCGTTAGAATCTTGCTCAGTGTCGAGGGACTGTCTTCTGGCGTCAAATGCGAGAAGGGTGAGAGCTCAATTTCGGCGGCGGCACAACGGATGACGGCATCATGGCGGGAGAGAAAGTCTCATCCCAGGATGACGTCATGAGAGCATGCCGGAATGATGGCGAACTGGGCGACATACAGAACGTCCTGGATGACAACGCGAGCTGTGCACCTTGCTGTAGGATGGATACGGCGCAAACTTGCAGTACGGAGGGATAACCCAGAAAGTGGCGTCGTCATTTTTCTAAGTAAGCGGCAGAGTTTTTCGTCCATAACTGATACTGCAGCTCCAGTGTCAATAAGAGCCGATGCACAAACACCGTCCACAAGCACGTCAATGACATTCGAGGGGCTGCTCTGAGGGCTTTCACATAGCGATAGCGTCGCAGTCCTTGCCTCGGGGACAGCGACGACTAGGTATAATATTTCTTCTTGAAGATAAGCTTATGGCTCTAACAGAAAAAACCTAGAAGAAACAACCTGAGAATAGTTCAGGCTTTTATTCCGCTCGGTCCTGTACCCAGATTTTACATACTTCCGAAGATTCACATGCAAGGTAACCCGGGCCAAGCGATCATTTCCGGCATTAACACTACAACCGAGTTTTCGTGCTATGATGATTCCGTAAATAAATACTCCAGAGACATTTTCATTATTTTTCAAAGGCACCAATAATTTTCTTCAAGACATATTAGGTCTTAATATTCCCCAAATTGCGATACTTGTAACACTGGACATCTCCTCGCTTCTTACTAACATACCGCATGCCGATGGAACAGCTGCAGTGTTGAAGGCATACGAATATTCTTGCTTTGAATGACCCATCGATAAATAAACCCTGCATTTGCTGTTGAAGATTATTCTTGAACTTAATAACCTTTAATTTGACAATTGCCATTATGTTCAGATCGCGGTACGTCAATGGGAACCCGAATAGGCCCTACTAATGCTAACATTTTCATGGGCATTCTAAAGAATATCGATTTGACCAGCACTGACTAGTGGCCTTCGTTTTATACACGGTTTACAGATGATAAATGCTTAATTTGAACTCATGGGAGGACACGCTCTTAAAATATATAGATGGATTTTATAATTTCCGTCCGTCGATCAAACTTTCGTAGATTGGTGGATACATGGGGTTGAACGTCCCAAAACCACCATATGAGTATGAGAGACATCGTAGTGGAGGGCTCCGGAAATTTCGACCACCTGGGGTTCCTCAACGTGCACCCAAATCTGAGCACACGGGCCTGCAACATTTCCGCCTCCATTGAAAACGTAGCCGCCTCAGCCGGGATTTGAACCCGCGACCTGAGGGTCGGCAGCCCAGTACCTTAGCCACTAGACCACCGTGGCAGGGTAAGCTTTTGCAGAGGTATTCAACAAATTTTCTTAACTTTATGAATGTCACTGGTACGCTTTCCGAAGGAAAATTGCTGACAAAATTATACCACAAACCTACTGATAGGAAGCAACTTCTCCATTTCTAGAGCAGCCATGTGCGACATTGTAACACAGGTATACCTTATAGTCAGGCTCACCGTTTTGAGTGATTGTGTTCCGATCGCGAAGATTTTTTATTTGCCTGCGAGCAATCGATTAGCGCTCTCATCAAACGATGGTATCTGACGGGCTTGGTCAATGACTATATAGACCGAGCAGAGAAATTTAATAGACATATAGAGCCGAAATTTCTAGCGGAAACCATTTGCCTGAACAGCGTGCTGGCACTAATCTCGTACTAACTTACTCGGCATTAGTGCCAAAGGGTCTTCTTAAACTGAAACGCCACCACAACATCCTTGCTTAAAGTGAGCATCTGAAAAAGTATCTTTTCTAACCACCTCGCATAGTTTTCTGGTGCTTGGATAATCTCCGTCATATGTTAACATCCTCAAAATCAAACGAACCCACAACATCTGGTTGTCCACCCTGCAACAAATCACGCTCCAAGGTTTGTGATATATGCAAACAACTCAGGAAGCCGTTAGTACGTCGTCAAACCTCACTCTTTAAAATTTGCGGCTCCTTTATTTGAGATAGCTCTAACGTTATATACATGCTCGAGTGCGCCATCTGCCAAGAACAATATATTGGCCAAACTGAAACATCGTTCCGAATACGCTTAAACAACCACAGATCGCAAACCGATATGCTACCTAACCTCCCACTCTCAAACCATGTTTGCTTGACAGGACACTCTTTCTAAAAAATTTGGGTCACTATACCTAAATCCGACTGTTGATCTCATCACAATCATGGAATCTTGGAATCATAGCTCATCTATAAATTCAACAATATTTGATCGGGCATTGTGGCGTTTGGCAAGCCACCCTTTTGCCACGGCCGCCAGAACCAAAGAAAGAGAGCCGCCTCATTTTGTGGAGATAAGGAGCAGTGCCAAGATGCCCTGCTGTTTCTATGTACTGGGCGCTGTGTGGCTGAAATCACTCTGCGGAGCACCGCTGTCCTTCGGGACCGCGCAGAGATGTGACACGTGACGTCTTGGTGCCCCGTAAAAGCCACAATGCCAAGGTTCCGCCAATTACGGACGTCCAACCACCACGCTGTGCGTCTGTGACTGATGAGCTGCCGACGCTCAAATCAGTACCAGATGCTAGGTATTGCCCCTCGGAGGCTACTAGACCGCAATCGTCCTTCCACCAAGCTTAGGTGGATGGCGCAAGCGGCGAGATGACAAACACAATTTACCCCGCTTCTGGAAGCAAGATTTGCCGGAGAAGGCCACATTGCCGGCACCATACACGTGTTTGGTTCATGTTTGTGTGCTTGTCGGGGTCGGTGCTGGCATAATGACACTCGTGCGTGCTGTGGAACATGGTATTGGACAGTGCTATATCGACCTATTCTTCGTTCTCGGGGCCTACAGAGATGATACTGGATTTATTCAGCCCTCATGGGCTGCTTAGTGTGCTTCCTAAAGCTTGTTCAATACACAATCTTTTTCAATGGAAAGCTTTCAATTTATACGATAGGTATAGCGCGAGAACAGAACGACGACGAAGAGACAAGAAAGACGCGAAGGACACGAGCGATAACTTCCAACAGAGTTTATTGCGCACAGCGCAAAATCATATAGAGGAGGCAGTAAACCACCTGGTCGCGTGCCACCTGAGACCTGTTCGCGTCTTCTTGCTCAGCACTGCACAGAGGGCAACTGTGTGCCACTTTTCAAGGACACAGTGACGCTGTACAGGCACTGGGATGAGCGCACCCGAGTCATAGTAGAGGCCGCCCAGATGGCATGCGAACAGGTGTCATGCATTAGCGAGCCCTCTGTGTGTCTTCTCCGAGAAGGAACTTTAGTTCCTCTGAGGTTTCGGTGTGCGGAAGTAGTTACAATATTTTTACTTTTTCTGTTTCGTTTCCTTATAGACTTTACTTTGCCTTTTTCTGTGCTTTTGTTTTTACCCTTACTCGTGTATTGCTCTTTGTGCCACATGGTTTTTGTCACATGGTTTACTATGTCCTCTATATGTTTTCGCACTCTGCGCAATAAACTCAGTTGGAAGTTAGCGCTCATGTCCTTCTTGTCCTTCTTGTCTTTTCGTCATTCTGTTCTCGCGCTATAACTATCGTCATGTCATACCAACTAGCCCAAGCTGCAACAATTTTAATTTAGAGCTTCGGGCCAGAGAGCCCGTGCCATGTTAATAATGTAAATAAACCATCTCTACGAAGTTCAACCTCCTCCAGCCTCGACATCTTGATCCCGGATTTCCGGTGCCGCCAACCCAGGTCGCAACAACTGGTGACAGCGGTAGGATGAGACTCAGTGACGGAGAGTGACCTGGACTGGAGGTCAGCCGAAAGCCCTAGCCCTGGAATTCGGCGGGATGAAAGTAGTGTACCACGACCCCACGTAATTGAATGAGTGCCTGGCTTTGTGCTTGAGGTGTATCGAGTCTTTTAGGCTGGACCCGTTAAAAACATATATAACCGAGAACTGTCTAGCCTCTGTGGTTGTTAGTAGGGCACAGAGCAGCACTCGATGTTTATCTCAGCAAGTAGGTTAAGAACGAACACTCAGATAATTTAGTAGTAACTTGTGAGTTTTGCGCAATTTGTGAGGTACGTTGCGGGAAACTTTTGAAAGTTTACGGAAGTTTAAAATAGCAGAAGAGTGCAAAATAAATAGAAAAAGTGTAGAGAGCGAGGTTGGCCACGTAGTGCTACTTGTGTGATTATGCTTTCAGTCTCTGCTGTGGGAATAACCAGGCTTCAATTTCTGCAGACCCAGAATTGAAACTCTGGTGGGTTTGGGTTTTTTCACAGCAGAGCCAAAGCAAAGTAGTCGCTATGGACCTGATGAGATTGACGAGAGATAACCTGCTAAACCTGTGTTGGAATCTTGACCTAGAATTCGAGGATGATATGCCTGCATCTAAACTCCGTGAGGTAATTCTCGAAAGTAAAAGCGACACGACCGATATTGAGTACTCCGGGAATATATATTTATTGGAACAGAAATAGATAGAGAAAGAAAGATTAAGGAAGGAAGAACACAGGAAGGTGATGCGAGAAATTTCTGAAGAGAAGAAAAGGGTCAAACACGAGTGTGAAAAACTAGAACGCAGGTTAGATGCAAAGCAAAGGAGTGGTCAATCAGTACAGGTAGCACACGAGAAGTGTAAAAAACAGCTGAGTGTGGTGCAAATCGGAGCCGCAGGAAAAGCCAGCAACTGCGAGGGTAGAAGTAGGTTCATGAATTAACCATGGTTGACAGCTTCAAAAGAAGCAGTGCTTAGAGGAGAAATTTCTGAAGGCGAGAGTAAATGCGGCGAGGTGCTGTGCCAGGGGAAGGAAATTCTAGTAAAACAGCTAAGATAGCTGTAGACGGCCTGGCACAGACTCAAAGTGGGATTGTGCTTATGTCGGATATTGGCTTCGGAGTCCAAGATTTCGACCCGCTACGCAAGAACACCAGCATTAGGCCAGCACAGTGTACGGAAGTAGTGCAGGGTGGAGTAGTTGAGGACATCTCCCAGGCATGTGAGCTGGATTCACGAGAGAGTATCGCCACGGTGGATCCTGCATGCGGTGTCCAAGGTGTTTTCGAAACGCTAACCAGGAACGCCGAGGTGAATTCAGGAGATTGATCGATAGCAGATATCGCTGAGTACGATGCAGTTGTGAGCAGCTCCCTGGAGTGCGAGCTAGCTTTTTTCACAAAAAACAACAACTGCAGTGTTACGAGACGGGTTAAGCTGTCCGCCAGTCTGGAGAGTGAGGGAGAAGATGATTTGTGCGCAAATAATTCAGACTGTGCGGGCAAGACAGCTAACAAAACTAGCCTGAGTGCTGGCGAGCTAGAGAGGCGAGTGGAACGTTTAGAAATGAACCCCGAAAATAGGCGTAGGAGGAAGCGGCATCGTAATGGCGGGAGTGTTACAAAGAGCCCAACACGCTTGAAGGAGAGCAATAAGCGTTCAAACATAGTGAGCCGAATTAGGCATTTGTTGACGGCGCCGGAGTTGCTTCACTAGTGTACCAGCCGCCAGGCAAAAAGGAAAGGAAAAGCGCGTTTGGTGAAAATGCAAACAGAAGAAAGGAGCGTAGTAAACAGATTGAGGTTCATTTCATCCGTTTAACGGGACATACGTTTAATGGGACACGTAAGGGCAAGGTCACTGGATCGCAAGAAGTAGCTGAGCGAGGGAAACAATGCAGGTCGCCAGCGAGGAGCTTAGCGGGGTTAGGCACTGCGCCGTGTCGCCTGTAGCCAGACAGAAATAAGGTGCCTTCTTCCTTTTCCTTATGAACCACTAACAACACCAACAGAAGCGAAGCGTATGGGTTTCGACATTGTTCTGTTTCTGGTTCGCCAAGAAACGCCCACAGGGCTCGACCGCCTCGAGTTCGTCTCAAAATTGAGTGGCAGCGGTAAGCGTGTAAAAAGGCTCGTTGCTTAGTTGTTTTGTGTTTTCTTTTTGAAGTTCTGTTTTGACTGTTTAATTCGGTTTCGATTTTGGGAAGTGTTTTATATGTATTTCAGCTACGAGCTAGTGTTTAGGTAACAAGTTCTAGGTTTTGTTTATTTCTTAAGCAGTGTATGTTTTGCTTTTAAGGGTAAGTACTGTGCGGTTGCATAACGACACGCCTAGGAGCGTTTTTCGAGTAAGAGCGACGTTAGAAACAAATTTTGGGTGAGCGAGGAAACGCAAGGATATTCCTTGTGAGTTTTTTCACGATTCATGCGAAAGTTTTTTGTTGCTATTTTTGTTTTGTTCGCATGTGTTTAGTGTAGACGTAAAGAAAGTGAGTTTGTTGGTTCGAAAGTTATTGTGTAGCTTTTATGAATATGGCAACCACCAGACAGAAATAGTCGTTAATCCACGCAGGATTGTCTTCCGCAAACGCACCATAACGTGCGTTTCCGGAATTTTAATCTATATATAGATTTTCTTGCTATAGGTGCAGCACTAGAATCAATTTTTTGCCTGCTCAAAAGGAACTGACCACTAACTTTGGCGGCACAAAACTTTGGGGACTAAAAGACCACGTGAAGCAAAACGCTTTATTTTAGGAGTATGCGGCCTGGTAGCTTACAGCGGATCACTAACGCTGGCACACAAGTATGTCACGGAGAGCGCATCGATTGGGTATTTATTTTATTGAAAGCAGTTTGGGGAGAGATTATTCTCGTGTTGGAATTGGGAGCTTGAGGAAAAACTCAAAAAACGCTTCGATTGCTGCTATGTGTTTGATCGTAATACTTAAGGAAGGTTGGTTAAAGATTATTTTCAGACTCAATGTGCCTCAAGTGTGGGCAGGGTGCTTTCCCGTGTCTGTGGTTGTGTGTATGTCTGTGTAATCCAATCCCAGAGAGAAAAGGCTTATGGATGATTGAATTTTGCCGTATTGAGTCATCGACAGTGGCCTGGATGACGCCACCAAACAATGACACTTCGGGCAACCTGTACGGCTGGTCACCCTCATGTTGATTTTCCCTCCGGTAGACGAGCGGTTGCGTTTGGCGGGTCACCCTCTTGCCGCGGCCGCCAGAACGGATGAAAGGCAGCCGCCTAATTTTGTGGAGATAGGGAGCAGCGCCAATAAACCCTGCTATTTCCGTGTACTGGGCGCTACGTGGCTTAAATTAATCTACGGAGCACCACTGTCCTTCGGGTCCGCGCAGAGATGTGACGCGTGGCGTTTTCGTGCCCCGGTAAAAGTCGCAACGCCGAGCTTTCGCTGATTGTGAACGTCGAACCACCACGCTGTGCGTCTCTGACTAATGAGCCGCCGACGCTCAAATCAGTACTAAATGTCCAGGTATGGCCCCTCGGAGGCACCTAGACCACAATCGCCATTCGACAAGGCTTGAGTGGTCGGCGTGAGCGGCGAGATGACAAACACGTATCACCCCGCTCGCTGGAAGCAAGATTCGCCGAAGGAGGCAGCATCGCCAGGACTGTACACTGTTTGGTTTACGTATGTGTGTTTATTGGGGTAGGTGCTGGCATAATGACACTCGTGCGGGCTGCGGTACATGTTTGTAGTAAGAAACCGAAACTGAAATTGCGAACAAAAGTGTTGACGCAAATGAATTCACTTCAGTGGCAAGGCACTGGCAGACAAATTTAACCTTCATTTCCTTGAGGCAGGATCCTCAAGTAATATAACACAAGCGACTGACCTTAAACCGGCTGAATGCTATATTGAAAGCTCTTCCACTAATTCTTTGTTTTTATTACCCGTTACCGAGGAGGAAGTAGCCACTGTCATATGCTCACTAAAGAACAGCTCACCAGGAGAAGATGGCATCTCCGCAGCACCTATCAAGGCAGTTGCTGATTTGATTGTCGCCCCATTCACTTACATATGCAACAGACTCTTCCTGACGGGAATTTTTCCATGTGCCATGAAAATAGCTCGCGTAACAATAATTTTTAAAGGAGGTGATAAAAATGAACTTCAAAATTATCGCCCAATCTCTATTCTGCCGCTTTTCTCTAAGGTCGCGGAACGCCTGATATATAAGAGGGTATTTTCTTTTATAGCAAACAGTAATGTCATTTGTGAAGAACAGTGTGGATTCCAACCAGGTAGATCAACTCAGTCTGCTTTACTCCGTATTAAGGACAGCCTACTTCATAACTTTGAAAAAAAATTTTACACTGTGGGAATATTTCTCGATTTCCGTAAGGCTTTTGACTCGATAAAGCACGATATATTAATTAGGAAACTTCAACTGTATGGAATACGCGGGATTGCGCTTGATCTAATGAAAAGCTATCTTTGGGCCAGGAAACAATATGTACAGCTCCACAATTATAAATCTGATTTGGGCGTTATTAAGTATGGGGTTCCCCAAGGATCGATACTTGGTCCTCTACTTTTTATACTTTATATCAATGACATAGTTAACATTCAGTTCACACCTAACATAGTCATGTACGCCGACGATACCAATGCCTTCTTTTCTGGTTTAGATCTTCGCGATATTGAAATAACTGCAAATTCTTGGTTGGATAAACTAAAATCATGGCTTACAGTCAATCAGCTAGAACTAAACATAAAAAAAACTAAATTTATGCTCTTCAAACAAAAAAATAGGCCTGTAGATTATGCTATCTCTCTGATTTTTAATGGAGAAAATATTGCGCAGGTAAATAAAATTCAGTTTCTGGGTGTGTGTTTTCAAAGTGACCTTAGTTGGTCCCACCATGTGGACAACCTGCGAATAAAAATATCAAGATCGATCGGTCTTATTCGACGCTTACAGCATCTCCTTCCAGGGAGAGTTAAACGGCAGCTTTACTTTTCTTTTATCTACTCGCAAATCATTTATTGCATTTTAGTCTGGGGTACGTGTAACAAAACAAATACAGAAAGTATAATTCTTCTTCAAAAACGCGCACTAGGTTTGATAAGTACCTCGGTCCCCACTAATATGTCTCTTTTTTATATGTATAATGTACTCCCGTTCCCAGAGTGCTATAGGATGCAACTAGCCATGTTAATCTTCAAAAAAATTAAAGATAATTTCCAGATTTTTTCTGATGTGTACTTAAGCAGAGATCTTACGTATAATCTGCGTACTGTTGCGTTGGTCGGGCCAATGTGCCGGACTAACTATGGTGTACAGTCAATTAATAACCAAATCATTCTACTGTGCAACAGGATTCCTGAAATAATTGAATACGCTAAGGAGGCTAAAAACATAACACAATTTAAGAAGCGAATTTACAATGTAATAAACAGAACACAAGTCTACAGTGTATGTAAAGGAAATATGTAATGTATGTAATATTTATAGTATTCACTGTTTTTCAACTTGTATTGTATTTCAAAATATGTTATGGTGTTTTGTACTGTCCTGCTCTACCTGCCCGAGGTGCCTCACGAAGAGGGGCCAAGTCAGGAGACACACTCTCCTTTTGCCCCCTTCGTGGGCATTTCTGCGGAAATGTCCGAATAAAATAAAATGAAAATGAAATGAAATGAATACGAGAAAGCAGGGTCAGACGAACGTGAGCGCGTGAGCTTTGGAACAGCGACGGGCAGAGAAAGAGCGCAGCCAGCTAGCAAGAGCACTAGGCGTTGGGCCTCAGGGGACCGAACGGACTAGCCGGTGTCACCAACCCAAATGGAACGAGCACGGCGTGCTCCTGAGGTGAGTGGCGGTGCCCGGCCGGACCGGACATGCTGTTCCTGTGGCGGACGAGCGTGTGGGCCCGGGCAAGTGGCTGAACCTGTCCAGACTCGAGTCCGGAACAACCAGTTACCAAGATCGTCAGCACAGTGCCACGTCGGCGCCGGTCCGGAAACCGCCAATTGAAGGTGCGACCTCGGTGTTGCGTCGGCCGCAGCGTGGAGCCGCCTGGTCCAGCACGAGCACCTGATGGTCTGCTCGTGAGCTCCCGTGCACTTGGCAACTTTCCCGTGGCGAGGTTGCGTCGTCGACGCCATCATTTTCAGCGTGAGCATGAGTGACGCCCGACGGAATTAGACCTCAGAGTAGTGAGGACGCGCGGATAACTCGCGTGCGCGAAGACATAAATACTGTATGACTGAGTTATGGAGCCAGTGTTGTACAAATAGCCACAGTGTTGTGGTTGTTTTATAAGTGTGAAGATGATAAATGTTTGCCTTGCGTTTGTCTTGGGTTTCTGCATCTGAGGGCCCAAGAAACACCACATGTTATTGAGCAGTGCCGTATGGACATATTCCCCGATGTAGGAATCTGGGGAGGTGAGACTGTATTTAATCAGCCCTCGCGGGCTGCTTAGTGGGGTTCATGGAGCTTGTTCAATAGACAGCCTTTTCCAATGAAGAGCTTTTAATGTAGAGCTTCGGGTCAGACAGCCCATGCCATATAAATAATGCAAATAACCCTTCTCTACGAAGTTCAACCTTGATCCTCCAGCTTCGACAGCCCCACCGTGGTGGTCTAGAGGCTAAGGTACTCGGCTGCTGACCCGCAGGGCACGGGTTCGAATCTCGGCTGCGGCGGCTGCAATTTTGATGGAGGCGGTAGTGTTGCAGGCCCGTGTGTTCAGATTTGAGTGTGCGTTAAAGAACCCCAGGTGGTCGAAATTTCCGGAGACCTCCACTACAGCATCTCTCATGATCATATGGTGATTTTGGGACGTTAATATCATGGTGGTTTTGGGACGTTAAATCCTACATTTTAATAAATCAATCCAGCCTTGACACCTTGATCTCAGATCTTTGGTACCGCAAACCCCGATCGCAACAGCATAAACAGAAGTACAGACACGCTTTCTATAGTGTGCGAACCAAGCATTATCAGCCTCAAGTCATGGCCCATGGCGTCATCGATTATGCTTGTTGGATACCGTCTCTAATGCCTCTTTTATGGTATATATTTGTGTATCCAAGTTTTACACCTACTTGCGTTGATTAATCGCCGCTGTTACAATGAATATAAATGCAAGACCGTATTTGAACGCACACGTGTCAATAAAGGCATCAACTACTCATCTATTTATATCACAATGACTGTGCCGTGCATGTGATGGACAATCTGACAATGATGTCACTTGGCATTTTGATAGTTTTATGTTCATGTTTGCCTTATATTTATAATATTATCTACCTCTGGTTCTTTCATAGTTATACTGTGTGCGCGAAAAAGTGGTTTCTCTTCGTTAATGTTCTATATTTGTATATATATATATATATATATATATATATATATATATATATATATATATATATATATATATACATATATATATATATATATATATATATATATATATATATATACCAAAAACAAAAGTGATGCTGGGTCCGGGAAATATTATTCGTATAGGAAAGAAGACGCACGTACGAAGTTATTTTATTTGACGTTTCGGCCGTGGGTCCGGCCTTCATCAGAATACAGTTTATGGCACGAGTGCTGTTTATATACATGTGCATATCAGTAAGATACAAATGTGAAAACCGACATGAAAGGCTATATATGGGCATATATATATATATATATATATATATATATGCCCATATATAGCCTTTCATGTCGGTTTTCACATTTGTATCTTACTGATATGCACATGTATATAAACAGCACTCGTGCCATAAACTGTATTCTGATGAAGGCCGGACCCACGGCCGAAACATCAAATAAAATAACTTCGTACGTGCGTCTTCTTTCCTATACGAATATATATATATATATATATATATATATATATATATATATATATATATTTCACGCTATATCTAACTTTACCGTCATGACCACTTCACGCCATGAATTGTCTAACTGTTCATATATGTCGCCATTCTTGACTATCCCACGTGAATCGTATATATAAGGAAGCGCGTTGATATGCACTTGTTACTTTGACAAAGGCTGGTCCTGCAGCAGACACGTTAGAAAGTACACTATGCAATACCAGTGTGCGTCGTACTCTATTTTAAAAATAAATGCGAAGCATTTCTTTGCGAACTTCGGTGACCTTGAGCGTATCTATCTATCTATCTATCTATCTATCTATCTATCTATCTATCTATCTATCTAGCCGCCTACAACTTTTAGCTCTCCTGGCCGTTTAGATAATGGTAGCGACACCAAACTTCGTATGACATAACATGACTGTATTAAGAACATATTTGACTAGTCATAATATGAAAATCATGACATGGATGTCATGAATATCATGATTGAAATTTCATGGTCCTGCAGCTGTTGCGGTGGTTTCGTTCACATTGCATGTTGGAAAACTAGTACGGTATGACATGATTGCATGGCGAACACAAACGACAGACCCTAACATGAATATCATGATATGCGTGTCATGAAACATAATGACTACATGCCAAGCTCATGATGCATTCGCGGGCGTTTTGCTAGCATCACATATACCAAGTTTGGTATTACGGCACTTGAATGGATGACGAAAGTATGTGATTGGTGCAAACATGATAATCATGAGATGCGTGTCATGTAACAACATGACTACATGACACGCTCATAATGCGCTGGCGGCCGTTTCGCAAGCTTCACTTATACCAAATTCGGTATTACGGGACGTGAATTGATGATGAAGGTGTGATATACTGCCGCAAACATGATAAACATGAGGTGCGTGTCATGTAACAACATGTCTACATGCTTCACTTGTAATGCGCTCGCAGCCGTTTTGCTAGCTTCACATATGCCAAAGTTGGTGTTGCGGGACGTCAATCAATGACGAAGGTATGCGACTGGTGCAAACATGATAATCAAGAGATGCGTATCATGTGAGGACATGACTCCATGCCACAGTCAAGGCGCCAATACATTTCGACGTGACCCGGCGTGCGTGCGCACTGGCGTTCATTTCGTTGCGTCACGCCAGCGTTGCCACGCCAGGCGCTGGTCCTGCCATATACTCGTAGGCGCGCGCTGCGTTGCTATGACGCATGCGCATTTCATTGCGTCTGGCGTCCCTTCATCTCGAAAAGAGGCAGACGCAGTGCTTTCTGGGTTACGTATTGGCGCCTAATACAGCATGTCGATTTTGGCCGGTTGCCGTCGCGCCGCGCCGAAGGACGCTGGTCGCGCCGGTCACGCTTGGCGCCAGGCCATATAGAATGTTCGCGTTTTGCTAACGTATCTTCGCTGTGCGCAGCGTGCGCGTGCGTAAACGTTTCTTTGTCGTATATTGGGCTCTTCATGATGCTCTCGAGACCGTTTCGCTGGGTCCACATATACCAAATTTGGCGTTACGAGACATCAATGAATGACGAAGGTATATGACTAGTGGAAACACGATATTCATGAGACGCGCTTCATTCAAGAACATGACAGCATACCACGCTCAGCATTCTCGTGGCTTATATATTATTCACTTCATAATACAATATAGTCACTCCATAATTACACTTGATGAAATTTCAATTCTAATTTTGGTATATGTCATTCAACCTATGGTGAATTCATGCACTCATTTTATATAATTTTGATAAGGAGCAATGAACTGATAATGCCTATATTTATCTGACATGATGTCATGAGGACAACTTAGATGTGCAACTATTGTGACATTCAACGCATAAACGGAAGGTTTTGCTCTACATGCAGAGGCACCGTCAAGAGTCTGTTTAGAAGCAACTTGGTAGGCGAAGACGTGTCATTTTTCAGAAATATGTGAGTGCATTCGGGGAAACTCCACAGCAGTGTTCTGAAAGCTTTTTTAGAAAAAGCAAACAGTCTCAATTCAAGAACACCCGCTCAAGCATTGGGCTCATGGAACTTTTTTTTTGTTGGTGTGTCGAAACTTTGGGGGCTCGCTCACTCGGCATTTATTACGAAATAACTACCGCTTCAACAAAATCATTTTTACGACACAGTATTTCTACAGTGAGCAACAATTACAACACTAGTTCATTATTATTTACGTCCTTTCTTTCACAAAAAGTAATTTTAAGTGCACTTACCTTTACCTTTGCCTTTCGTCTCACCCTTATCATCTTCACCCCCTGTTAAGACAACATCAAAAACTTTTTATGATCTAGAAAAGGGCATTTGTTTTCTTAATGACCACAAGATAAGCACTCATTTGAGCCTGTGATAGCGGCTGAAACACTCACCTATTATAATAACTGTCTGCCGCGTAGTTGGTTATGTTTATACATGTTGATTTACATGCTTTATTAAGAGAGCATTAGGATAACACATAAAAAAGGCAGAATACAAGAAGGCTGACAGCCAAGAAAAAAAATATTTATTCCACGATAGTAAGGTATATAACCAAATACGGCAGATAATACGTGTTATTGAGAAGCGAAAACTAATATTTACAGCTTAAACGACTTGATGGCATGTTGACCAACAGATCTGTCTTTAGTTTCTCAAGTTAACTGGACGATGCTGACCTGTAGGTAGCGGGTCGCTAATTCTAACCCGGCATGTGTGGTCGCTTTTGGATTCAGGTGAAACTGTATAGGTCCATGTGGTGTGCTATGTCACTGAACTTTGAAAAAACACCAGATGGTCGAAATTTTCACACCACTTCGCTACCGCGTCTCTCTTATTTACACCGCAATTTTGAAATGTCAAGCCACAGACATGATCACAAGTGACTAGATAGACAGTGAATTGTCGCATGAACACTCATGTTTGACAACAAAAAGGTAATACTGACATGGAAATCACGCATCTCCAAAACTCAAAGGCACCTCAAAGTCAGTTAATTTGAGTTTTTTATCATCGCTAAGCTCTGTCTTTTTTAGGTATATGCTTCGCGTTCAAGCAATATAAAATATATTGGAACTGATCACTCATGATGTTAGGTTCTTTTTAGCGCCTGTTTATGGACTTTTTTTGTTTATAGGTACATAAAGCAACAATCGCGCATAACCAAAATTTTGGCGATCCTGTACATTTTTTTGCTTCGTAGTAGACACTGCCGAATGAATGTTTTATGAAACTTATCCAAGCGCTTCATTCTAGAAAACATTTGGCCTAGCTTCAAGCTGTCAATAATTTGATCCCGTTTATTTTGCCACAAGGTTGTAAAAATTACCAGGTGAAAAAGCTGTATTGAGCGGCTTCAGAGGAACCTGGCCACCTCATTCGCTGGGCAGTTGCAGCGGTTAAATAGAAGTACGCTATATACATAATGCATGTACTATCAAAACAGTAAAGACACTAAACGACTGTAGTGAGAATAAATGAACAAGGTTATTGTATAAACGTTTGAAAAGCAAAAAAAAAAAATGTGTAGCAATGACGACAAGAAAAAACGAAAAAAAAACAGATGAACCCTTCACAGCACAAGCAGTCTCTTAAATTGCCGCGTAGGCTTTCAAGCGACCGAGTAGATACATCTAAACCATTTTTTTTTTGCGATTCATAGTCGGTAAACAAAACTGTAGCAATTGGTCACCGTATCTAGTTATGTTATTGTTGACAATTCAAGGTTCAAATTGAAGAAATTTCTTTAAAAATTTGCAGCTGTAAGGATAAAGCTCCAAAAAAATTTAATGTGACGAGTACCACCTGTACTTTTGCTGTTTTTCTAGTCGTTCTACTTCGTCTATAGCTGGGCTTGAGTGGTCTAAACATAGCCTGAACTTGCAATCAGGAACAATATATTTGCAATATGCACGAACAGGAATAAATGCTCAAATATCGTATCACATAAAGATCAGTGCGTTCTCCTCCCAAAATTTATATTACATCTGATCTCTACGACAACCCTTACGGGACTGACTTTGCCTAACCATTCGAAAACTTTCTGCCTTGCTAAGCTAAATATCACAGCTCTTCTGTCACCATCGCGCTCCTCCAAACACACTTGCTGCTGGAACGTCCCCACCTGGTCGAAAAACTTTGGTGAATTCATCACACGTTAACACAGCTATTGCAATGTATTTCACATTGTACGGATCCAGTTATACCATGGAGAAGCACATGGATTGCCAGTACGTCTTCCCTGAAGTCCATTAGAACAGAGAGTTGTGTCTCATTTCTGTAAAAGCGAAATTAGAGTCTGAACGCTCAGTGTTAGTTTCGTTGTCATATTTAAATCGTTTATCTTCTGCATATCATCGGAAGCCCCAGCTTAATTCCGCGTTCCTAGCATAATTGTCTTCCCACCGCAGTGCACCATAATAATGTCGAGGCTTTGGCGCACAATATTGCAAAAATTATGACTACTTCGCTCACACTTTTATACTAACTACTTTAATTCCATGGCTACAAGTTGCAGACGAGTCAAAAATTCACGCCATTTTCAAGGTGAGGTATCTTATAGATTGATCGGTAAACATTCAATTCACGCACTTTCATACAGCATGAAGCAATCTAGTGCTGAAATAGCTGGTCCTCACGTAAGCACTAATCAGGTAAGGAAACACTCGTGTAAAAATGAAAACACTCTTTACATAACGGCGCTTTAAGCGTACTTCGAAACCACTGAAATTTTTTCAGTGGAACCAGACACATGGCAGACTGTCACTAATTTTAATAAATTTTATTTTGTACGTGCTACAGCCTGCGACATGAAAATGTACACCTTACCTTATGAAAATTGATGGTTTATTAGTAGTTTTTTTTCTCTTTGTGCTTCGTCAAGCACGATTTGTTTTAGTGGTTCAATTTCACAAAGCTCATTAGTTTCGCCTCCATTAGAGTGAGCATGTTATCGTGTCGATAGTCTATGTGGCAACAGATAACTTCAAATTTTCTCTTGTGTGGCCTTCTTTCGATTGTAAGCCAATCACAATTTCATTGGTGAAATAAAAATAGATTTGAAATTAGGGACCATGGAATCCCACTTCCTATGCTTGTCTCAGCTTAATGGTGCAGATGGGAGCAGTGGCTGCCCCGGATATATGATATGGATTTTTGTTGGTATTCTTCCAATAAATTGCCTTCAAATAAAAAAAAACTTTAGAAACAATTAGCAAGGCAAACAAAATCGTAGAACGTCAGTGATTATGATTTCACAATCATGCTCGCGTTGTAGATTTTTCCTTAATACGCCTATGCGACAGTTAACTTTCGAGATTTTATTCTTACAACCGCAACAGAACGGCTTCGTAGAATTCTTATGTTGAATAGCTGACTCTGCAACAAAAGTGGCCAGCTTCAATTTTATATGCTAGAACAAAAAATGATATAAAGGCAACCTATGATATTTCATGCTACATTGCTCTTTTTGATTTTTAGGGGAGGGGGGCAGGCCTCGATTTCCTGAATGCAATGACCTTATTGAGGTAACATTTCCATGTGGAAATTATTTTTTGCAATAATAAAAAATTCAAAGCAATTTCACTTTTAGGGTTTTTAACAACTTTTGTCAGATAACCAGACGAGTTTTAAAAAATTTTGTTTGATTTTCCATATGTTTATATATTTATTTATTTTTTCAAGGTGTATTAGAGTTACCATTGAGGGCATTCATTAAAAAGGACTATGAGCAAAAAATATGGGATGAGGATGATATGTGAGGTATAAGGTTGATTGATTGATTGATGATTGATTTGAGGGTTTTAACGTCCCAAAACCACGCAATGATTATGAGAGACGTCGTAGTGGAGGGCTCCAGAAATTTCGACCACCTGGGGTTCTTTAACGTGCACCCAAATCTGAGCACACGGGAGGTATAACTTTCCAAAACCACCATATGATTATGAGAGAAGCCATAGCGGAGGACTCCAGAAATTTTGACCACCTGAGATTCTTTACCATGTGCCGCGGGCACACGGGCCTACAGTATTTTCGCCCTATCGAGAATGCAGCCACCGCTGCCGGCATCCGATCCCGCCACCTGCGGGTCAGCAGCCGAGTACCTTAGCCACTAGATTACCGCGGTGGGACCCAATTCCAAATAATAATCGATACCTGCCTTTTGATGATGCTGAACTTGATGTTGTTGAAGCAGTTGTGGTAGTTGCCGTGGGTGTCGTTAAAGATGTGGATGCTTCACTTTCCTTACTTTTCTCCCCGCTTCCTCCTCCTCCTTCTCCTCCTCCTCCTTCTCCTCCTCCTCCTTCCTGTTCTTCCTCTTCACCTTTTAGGGGAGGGGAAAATATAAGTATGTGAAGAACTGAAAGAAATCTTTTGCTGACGAAGCACTGAAAAAACATTCCTTAAGCTGATAAGTTACGATGAAATATTTTATGCAAAGATTCCAAAACTCCGACTGCCCTGATGCAGTATAATCTGCAGATTAGGTTACTGATGTATTTCGTGAAAAGCAATAGGATTGGTGCCTTCTGAAACCTCCGTACCAAAGAGCCATATATTTTAATGCGTACATATTTTTATGAATCGACTAATATTCTGAGAACTAAATAAAAAACAGAAACAGGAGTGAAGATCGATGAGTATCATACTCCAGTTGCACCCTTTGTAGACGAACATAAAAACAAATACACTATAAAGATGTTTATTGCACTCGAAGCATTGTAATGACCACTGTCATTGTGGATTCTCAAACAAGTGATGTTTCTTCAGAAGAAAAAAAAGCCCGAAGAATGCACTGGAGCGGGCGGCCCATAACAGTATTCCTCCTTAATATTACCAGCTACACTTCTGTAGCAGGACCCTAAACAGCACCTCCTTTTTAAATATGTTACGTGGCTGATAAAATGCGCAAAATTAGCGCCATCACACAAAGCTCTGCACAGTGAAGCTTTGTTTGTCTACTGGTCAACTGGTCACGTTTTTGTGCCATACTTGGCTGTTTGTAGCTCCTGCTTTAAAAACAAAACTAGTGGACCCTCAAGTCAAGAGGCTAACGCTTGCTGCTACTATACGGTACTTGTTTACTTTTACGTAGGTTTTGCTATGTTGTGTGCAAGCATTGCTATGCTGTAAAATATTCTGGTTCAAGATCGACCATCTTCGCTGCACCAATCTTTCCGCAAACGTTAACCGTGACTTACAACTCCATCTTGAAGTTGTAAGTGAGCAGCCGTTATGAAACTACGCTCACCAACGAGTAATGGGTATATCATTGTCCGAATCTTTCGCTAAGTTAAAATACAAGCTGTCGAAGTACAGAACAAAAACACAGCATATCCACGAAGTGAATGATGACGAGTAGGGGTAGCTCCAGGAGATCATTAACCCCACTTCACTCTTTTAAATGCGAAGCATTTCTTAGCGAACTTCGGCAACTTTGAGCGTATCTATCTATCTATCTATCTATCTATCTATCTATCTATCTATCTATCTATCTATCTATCTATCTATCTATCTATCTATCTATCTATCTATTTATCTATCTATATAGCTGCCTACGACTTTTAGCTCTCCTGGCCGTTCGATAATGGTATCAATACCAAACTTGGTATGGCTTAACATGGCTGTATGAAGAACATATTTGACTAGTCAGAACATGAAAATCATGACACGTACGTCATCAATTTCATGATTTACTTGTCATGGTCTTCAAGCTCTTGCGGTGGTTACGTTCACATGACATTTTGCTAAACTGGTATGGTATGACATGATTGCATGGCAAACACAACCGACATACCCTAACACGAAAATAATGACATGCTTTCATGTAACAACATGACTACATGCCACGGCCACGCTCATAATGCGCTGGCGGTCGTTTCGCTAGCGTCACATATACCGAATTTGATATTTCGGTACGTGAATGAATGACCAAAGTACGTGACTGGTGGAAACATGATGCATGAGTTGTGCGTCATGTGACAACTTGTCTACATGCCACGCTCATGATGCGCTGGCGGCTCTTTCGCTAGCTTTACTTTTAACAAATTTTGTATTATAAGACGTGAATGGATGACGAAGTTATGATACTGGTGCAAAGATAAAAAAAAGAGATTCGAGTCATGTAAAAACATGACTACATGCCTCACTGATGATGCGCTCGCGGCCGTTTCGCTCGCTTCACATGTGACAAATTTGGTATTACGTGACGCCAATAGATGACGAAGGTATGTGGCTGGTGCTAGCATGATAATCATGAGATGCATGTCATGTGAGAACATGACTACATGACACACAGTCAGAGCGCCAATACATTTCGACGTGACGTGGTGCGCGTGCATGCCGGCGTTCATTTCGTCGCGGCACGCCAGCGTTGCCCTGCCAGGCGCCGGACCTGCCATATACTCGCAGGCACGCGCCGCGCTGCATTGCTTTGACGCATGCGCGTTTCAGCGCGTCCGGCGTCCATCCGCCGAAAATACGGAGACGCAGTGTTGTCTTGGTAACGCACCGGCGCGAAATGCAGCATGTCGCTTTTCGCGCTGGTTTTCGTCGGGCCGCGCCGACGGACGCTGGTCGCGCCTGCCGTCAGACTATAGAGTTCTCGCGTCTTGCACTGTGCCCAGCGTGCGCGCGCGTCAACGTTACATTGGAGTATATTAAGCCCTTCATGATGCTCTCGCGACCATTTTGCTACCTCCGCATATGCCAAATTTGGTGTTACGTGACGTTAATGGATGACGAAATATATAACTGGTGCAAACATGATAATCCTGGCAAGCGTGTCTTGTATAAAAACATAACATACCACGCTCATAGCGTACTCACGGCCGTTTCGCTAGCTTCTTATATACTAAATTTAATATCACGTGACGTGAATAGATGACGAAGGTATACGACACATCCAAACATGATAATCATGATATGGAAGTCATGGACGGCATCATTTACCTCCACCTCGCAATGTTGGGCTGATCATAAAGTGACATATCAACATTTCTCATTCGTGCTTCGCATATCAACTGTTCCCACTGTGCGTGGGATCTGCCAATTTTTCTTTCTCTCTCTTTCTTTCTTTCTTTCTTTCTTTTTTTCTTTTATAAAAAAGTGCACTATATCATCAAGAAAGAGAGAGCCTGGAGCAAGTGCGTCTTATAGCTCTTAGGGCACCGCAGCGAAAGAAACAGCGTGCCACGAGTGCACCCCCGATCTTCGTTCTCCTAGTGGCCGGTGCTTCCACTGCGTGCAAGCCAAGACAACGGGTGTACTATGTCACGCCAACGAAGAGATAAGGATCGACCTTAAGGAGTTTTGGCCCTAAAAATCTTTCTTCGCTGCAACGGGATCACGCGACTCACATCCGCTCCTTTACATCAACTGACGCGACCCGGACGCCATGGTGCGGTACTTTCGCCGCCGCCAATACCCAGAAACCTTTTTTTTTTTATGTATCGTATCGCGTCCACACCTAACGACCCTTATGCACGCCTAATCCGCATCTAACGAAGGACGCCATCGAAGCATGCGCTCTAAGTCACACGTTACCCGGGAGCGAGAGCACTGCTAGCTAAAGGCACTTGGGAATAGACACGGCATGAAAGCGAAATTTGCGTAAGAATCAGTTCGTAGCATCTTCAGGGTAATCGCCTGTGGTCTCGTAAGCTTTTTGTGTTACGGCTGAAATACTCTTTTTCCCAAATAGAAGTGCTATATGATTTCATTAAATGTATAATATTAATATAATAATAATAATAATATTAATCAGGTTTAAAGTCACAAATTCATTATTTAGGATAATGTGTCCAGTACATTTGTACCACGCATTGCGACAAGGCTTCTCCTCCCACGCAGAGAGTTAGTATACGCGTGCTTAGGAAGGTGCGATGTCACTGAGGTTGGTTAGCGAGTCAAAATTTTGACATAGGCATGCCGAAAACCAAGTCATCGTGTTCATAGTTACGGTCCTATTTTTAAAAAACCGCATGTGCCGCTTTCTTTATGGAGCCCGATGAAAACGCTATGACTGCTGACCTAGACGTTCGAAATTGCTGTCACCTACCTTCCGTTGCGATCCCATAAATTACTAAACAGAACAGAACAGCGTAAATTAACAGCTTCATTGCTGAAGTATGCTTATGCGTACCTGCTTTAAACTGAAGAACTGTTCTTTTGGCCAAGACTTTAAGTAGATTCACTTTCTTCAAGTTGCATTTCTAGTCACACGTCACGGGTGCCTTGTCAGCTTATGAATATTAAAGCCAGGTGCCGGCGTTAAGAACGTTGATGCTTCTGCAACTGCTAGTGGTTTTACAGCCCAACATAACAATGTTTTTCCAAGATTCCTGGTAAGTTCTATTTACATATCGAAATTTTCTCTATTGTATGATAAGTGCATATTAAGCAAGGTGACTTTCACGATTACAAAGAAAAACAATTTCTATTTCTTCAAGTGAGCCCATCAAAGTACGCAGACAATTGTAATTGCCTTAAGGAAGGTATAAAAATACTCTATAGACACTGGATGCTTCCGATACAGTTCAAACGAAAAACATCAGCATCACAGAACCAACTGCCCAGTGTCTGTGTAGTTAAGCAACCGGATATGATTTATTTTTGTCTTCAATGTTGAATCATTGAATTGTTTCTTCCTCATTCGTTAATAAAAAACACGCAGTCAAAGAAAAAATGACCTACAGCTGGAAAACATCTTTTTTGCTTCAACGCTTTGCAATCATTTTCCACGAGCAGCACTCAGTTGAAATTGTTGAGTACAATAAAACCTAAAAGGCCTTGTGTTTCTTTGAAAGTGCTCAGTTACGCCTCACAATGACGAATAGGTTACAACTTCCACCTAATATATTTTTATAAGTAGCTTCTAGTCGGCCATTCTTGTGACAAGCCTCCTCCTTTGCGGGCCTTCATTGTATGCATTCGTACCATGCCTCTCTAGCCACGCGACCCTCTTATTATTCCACCAACGCTGGCTGCATTGCCCTAAATAGTATACCACTGCAACAAAAAAGGTTATGTATCAATAAAGAACAAAAATACAAAAGCTGTTGTCACGATGTAAATAAGAAAGGTTGCTCGTAATAAGCTCTCCTGGCAGGTCGTAGGTAAATATTTATTGGTTTCGAAATATTTAGGTTATTATGGTTGTGTTTGCGAGTGCGACTTAATAAATAAGTGATTCGTAGCGACGTGGTCGCCAGAGCGCACCCCGTGGTCAGGAAAGTCTGAGGAGCATCATTCCAAACAACCTGCTGCTCTCCTCTCTGTTTCTCCTTATAGCCTTTTTAACTCTTACCACTTCCGGTGCACTGCGTGCACCTGCTCTATTTTCAAATCTCTGGTTGTCTGAGTAAAGTAGACGTCACTGAAAAGACGTGTCCGTCTCGTGCAGCATGGCTCTACAGATACAAAGAAGTTTCACGCGAGATCATTTGCAAGTGTTCTTTCATTACCTACTGTTTTCTTACGTTTTTCGGTGGTTTTACTTGTTTCATTAGCAAATGCTTTTCGTATACTTTTTTTATTTTTGTACAAACTCATTGTACTCCCCATTGGCACACGTTATTGCCAAGACGCTTGGGCCATTATTTTTGTTTCGAAGGCAGCCAGTACATTTTCTGTTATTCGCTAAACAGTGAATGTTTGTACTTCATTGTTACCTCTGACGCGGTGGTCTAGCGGCTAAGCTACTCAGCTGCTGATCCGCAGGTCGCGGAATCGAATCCCGGCTGTGGCGGCTGCATTTTTGATGGAGAGGAAAATGCTGTAGGCCCGTGTGCTCAGATTTGGGAGCACGTTACAGAGCCCCAGGTGGTCTAAATTTCCGTAACCCTCCACTACAGCGTCTCTCATAGTCATATGGTGGTTTTGGGACGTTAAACCCCACATATCAATCAAGAATTCATGGCGCAGCAATTTTAGTTTGCTTTTATTTGTTTCGTGTCGTTAGCTTGGGGAGGCATGTAGCCCCTGGCAGGCAGCATTGCTTTAGTTGCATTCGGTCGAAGCGTGCCCGACCGGATTAGCCATGAACGCAAAGACAGTCTGGTGTCAGCATGGTACCACGCGTAGGTTTGCAGCGCCAGAGACGGCCGAGTGTTTCGAGTTTCTGTTAACTTAGGGAAAAGAAACCGACCCCCACGGGGACAGCAGGGATTAGAAACATCACGGGGACGGCCCCCCAATTGCCTCAAGGGACTGGCAGCCTACGCATCAAAAGGCCTCTTGCGCGACTCAGCGCATTGCGGCGACTCCTCGCATAGGTTCGGCTTATGGCACAGCCATGTTCATGCAGTTCGCGAGCCGGTAAAATCGGTGGCGCGCATTGCGAAACGGCCATGATTGCCGCGAACCTTTCGTTCCGGTCCAGTGAGGTAGCTATCGAAAGCGGGCAGGCTCACGACAAGTCGGCGCCTGGGGTACCTATTGTTGAATTTGAATGTCTTCGACTGCCCCCGCGTTCATTCTTGCAAATTAGCTCGTAAGTAGAACCATGGGCGGTCAGCGGGTAGTTTCTCTTACGCGCACAGGGAACAGGCGGATAGTTGCCCCATCGTCAAAAAGTTGACGTGTTAAGGGGATGCCGTTTTATGGCCGCCAAAGCCCAGTACGTGTAGCTTTAAGTGTAGATAATTGTGCGCCGTGGAGCTGGCCCATGCTTCTATGATATTTTGTAGTTTTGTGTTATTTACAATTTGGTTGTAGTGTTATTTGTGAAGAGGGCATGAGCTCTCACATGCAAAAAGGTTGCGCCCTCGTGACGGGTTTTCGATCGACCAAGTGCACTGTCCGAACAGTGGACAAGCAGGCGACGATTCGCCGAGAGTTGTGTAAGGGTGGAGTATTGAGGAGATAAGAAGAGGCCCGGACTTTCCGCCAAGGGTTCTGAACTGGGCTTAGTGTGTTAGGCACCATCGGCTCTGCCAAATCCCGTAGAGTCGGCCTACAAAAGACGGTTCATTTGCAAACTGTTTTTTTTCTTTTTTTTGTAACTATGATGTCCGTACACTCTAAAAAATTTACATCCACAAAGGTGTATTTTTTGTCCCATGGTCAACACCCTTTAGGGTGTCTATAGGAGCACTCTAAACAATAAGGTGTTTATAAACTCCCTGAAACCATAGGGAGTAAAGAAACGTTGCGCCCTACTTTATTAGGTGTTTATGAACACCTCTAAACTATGGGTGTTGGATGAAGCTACACCCATGTGAGTGGGGTGTAACACTAAAAACCCCCTTGAAACGATGGCAGTGATATGGATAAGCATACTTAATCAAATGAAGTGCAAAAAATGGGACAACAAAACCAGAGACACACGAGGTGACGCCTAGTCTTGTATGTTGAGGAGAGCCGTTCATAGCAGTTCATTGCATCAAATATCCATCACCAACTGGCCCAAGCTTCAGTTGTTCTCAAGGAGAAGCATATATGAACCTTCTCTGCCACTGACAGGGAAGAAGATGGATACCGGTGTCACCCACTGCACTTATACCTGCATGCATGCAGTTGATAAAATGATAAAATAAGGTGCCGTGGTCTTGAATGAGATGCATGAGACCAGTGTATATATGTGTAGGTGGACTGGCTGAAAACAACAAAGTAGGATGCGGCAGACACACACACACACACACACACACACACACACACACACACACACAGCAGTAACATGTAGCATAAGGTTCAACCGAACATAATGCCGAAGCAAAAAACAATTAAGCCCATATGTTCACATCTGCTTTTATTATAGAAAAACTGCAAATCTGACAAACAGGACTCTGATGGCATTCTGCGAAATTTTGAAATATCTCGCGTGACCAAGTTCCTTTCTCTCTATACTAGAAATTCATTGTTTTCAATACAATAAATCTCCACAACTTTCCAAAACATTTGCGCTAGTCGGGCAAACGACTGAGAAGTATGGCGTTGATTGACACCTATACAATGGAAAAAACACGTAAAAAAAGTAAGCGAGTTTCTAGAATCACATTTACAACTTATTATATTTCGCAGTATAAATTTCGGGATTAAAAATTGAGAATATTCGACAAGGTCTTGTAATTGGGGTAGTATACGATTGTAATGTCAGTGTTGGTATACTTCTATTTGCAAAACCAAAGCTCGTCACTGCTGCTTGCACAATCATCTTCAGCTGCATATATGACTGGTGCCTTCGAGAGAATTGGGGCGAAGCTGTTCTTTCTGTACAGAAAATTCAATCCCGAAAACCTAAAATAAATACACAAGGAAAAATGACCAAAATTTCCCAAAAAGTGCAACATACAGTATGCACCCTGTATAACTAACTGCTTTCTTATGTGTAAGTATAAATTGAGTGCATAGCAAGCATATTCAGTGGCATGGGGCTACGCTTCAGTGAGAAATGCTAGAAAAGGTATGCTGGGCAATAAACGCCATAAAAAGCGCGCTGTGGCAGAATCATTATACCTTTCATGCCGCAGATGTGAACATTACTTTACCCTTTCAGCTTGCTCACGCAGGTGAATAAGAAGGTGCTGCTCCAAGTTGATAATGTTTCATTAGCTGCATGCATCGACTAATTTAAGTGAATGTGAAGTTTCATGCTTAAGTATGCATCCACACAGCTGCATGTGATCTACCATGGTACTCATTCGATTAGTTTATTACAAGGAATGCAGTACGACGCACAACAACATTTACATGTTTTATCAGTATTGCACAAAAGCACAATGCCCCTGAGCATACATGATGGTACGCACATCGAGAAGGTATTCAGTGCAGGTAACTTCTAAAATTAAGTACTGTGTAGTCACGTATTAAAATGCGAATGATACTATAGTGTTCTTGAACTGGCTCACATTGACATGATTTTATAATGAAAGAATTGGCTACTGGGTCATTCCACGACAGATGTCCGAGTCATTTTGGCGATTGTCTCAAATGTATTTGAAAAAAAAATCGCGCTGATTTTACTGCATTAAAAAGGTAACTGCTAGCATATGTCGCAGACAAATATTTTTTGGTCACGTTGCTACCTCCTGAACTTCCCGGAATCTCGTCTGGGTGTTTGTGAAAAAAATTATTTCATAAGTACCTCTTCTTCTTCCGTGCCAAATTTGGTCTACAAGTTGAGTGAAGGGCTTGCGTAAAGTGTTTGAAGCTCAGTATTATTATTACCATTTTTCGACCACTTACGCCTGAAATAATTTAGCCGAAATGTGTTATATCTGCATTTTTCTATATCAATACTGCCCTTTGAATTTGGGGCACGACATCGCGCCAAGCATGCCAAGCTTACGATGGTTGCTCTTACAGGCTGCCATTTCGTGGAAGGTGCCTTCCGTACATCTCCATCCGAATTGTGACTTGCCCGCTGCCCCTCTTCAGCTGCCGCCTGCTTCGGCAAACCGCACGCCAGTTCCAGTGGGAACAAACTACCCCATCTGGCAACCTGGAATCACGGCACCAGGTGGTGGCACAAACGGCGCGGGATTCATAAGCCAGCCAGGAGCCGTCCACTTCGGGCACGACATCGCGCCAAGCATGCCAAGCTTACGATGGTTGCTCTTACAGGCTGCCATTTCGTGGATGGTGCCTTCCGTACATCTCCATCCGAATTGTGACTTGCCCGCTGCCCCTCTTCAGCTGCCGCCTGCTTCGGCAAACCGCACGCCAGTTCCGGTGGGAACAAACTACCCCATCTGGCAACCTGGAATCGCGGCACCAGGTGGTGGCACAAACGGCGCGGGATTCATAAGCCAGCCAGGAGCCGTCCACTTTGGGCACGACATCGCGCCAAGCATGCCAAGCTTACGATGGTTGCTCTTACAGGCTGCCATTTCGTGGATGGTGCCTTCCGTACATCTCCATCCGAATTGTGACTTGCCCGCTGCCCCTCTTCAGCTGCCGCCTGCTTCGGCAAACTGCACGCCAGTTCCGGTGGGAACAAACTACCCCATCTGGCAACCTGGAATCGCGGCACCAGGTGGTGGCACAGACGGCGCGGGATTCATAAGCCAGGCAGGAGCCGTCCACTTCGGGCACGACATCGCGCCAAGCATGCCAAGCTTACGATGGTTGCTCTTACAGGTTAGTTATCTGAAAGGTGCCATTTGCTACAGAACTAGTAATTATGTCCTAGTTGCGGTGTCGTGCCCACCCGAATTCATAGATAAGATACAGCGTATGAAAGATGTTTCTTTTGTGAAGTGCCGCGCTTTCTGCTCTTTATTGTTACTTCTCGCCGGTGATGTGGAATCTAACCCGGGCCCTATGACGAAAACTGAAGCCGACACATTTTCTCAAGCTCTAGACGCCATACGGAAGCTTGAAGAAAGCCAGGATACCTTACTAGCCGAATTGAAAGCTCTGAAAGAGAAGCATAATGAAGCCACCAAGGAAATTCAGTTGCTTATGGCTAGAGTCGCGGCCCTGGAAAGCACTACCACGTCACCACATAACACAGGTGTAACCGAAGCAAGTGCCAATGCACTGCGTACAGTATCAAGCCAAGTGACAGAAATTTCGTCGTGGTGTAATAGCTCTGAAAATAGATTACGGCGCTATAAACTTCTTTTCTTTGGACTGGACGATGAACCTAAGGAATACTGGGCAAAATCTGAGCAGAAAATAATCGACTTCTGCTCAGAGAAATTAGGCATCACTGTGACGGAACGGCAATTTGAACGCATACACCGAATAGGCAAATATACAGAAGACAATCAGAGACCTATAATAGCGAAATTAGCCTTCTTTAAGGATAAAGAACAAATCCTGTCGTCTGCACACAAACTAAAAGGTTCCGCATTTTCCATACGAGAAGATTTTTCACTGGAAACTCGGCTGTCCCGAAAGAAGCTGATTGAATTCGCGAAAACGCAGAAAAGTGCGTATAAGCTCTCTGTGGACAAGCTACGCATCGCTTCAAAGACATACATTTATGACTCTGCGACGAACACAGTTATCGAATCTGTCAGATAGCTACAGCGTTGCACGCGCGTGCAGAATCAACGACCGAAACATGCTCATACCTCATTGTCGCTGTCAATCGCTAACACACGCAGCATTATGTCGAAGCAGGTTTTGATATCTGCTTTTCTGGATGACAGTAAATCTGATATCATTGCATTTACGGAAACTTGGCTAAATCCTGCTATCAGTGACGACGAAATATTCACCTCAGCCAGCATTTATCAAATCTACAGGTGTGATCGCACTGGTAAAAGAGGAGGCGGTGTTCTGGTCGGCATAAGGAAAACCATTACTTCATTTTTTATCAACACTAGTTCTGACATCGAAATAGTTTGGGTAGCTTGTACAGTCCCTTCCTCCTAAATCCTCGTAGGTTGCTGCTATCGTGCGCCGGACTCGGACTCTTCCTTCATTAATATGCTACGTGACAGTATAAACAACGCTTCTGAAATCTTCCAAGCCGATATCATTTACTTACTAGGCGACTTCAACTTTCCGCTCATTGATTGGGCCACACTGTCATCGCCCTGTCACATGTCAACTGAATTTCTTAACTTAACTCTGGATTTCAACCTCTTTCAAACTGTTCTGAAACCTACACGTGGTACGAACACCCTTAATCTTATCCTCACGACCGCTCCGGAAACAATACGTAATACAGATTACCTGGACAGATTCAGTGACCATAATTTACTCCAAGTAGATATAAACATACCCCTTCTCGTAGCCGGTGTACATACAAAACAAATTCGGGACTATAATAAAGGGGATTATCAGGCAATTAACACAAAGCTAAGGTTATTTTCCGAAAACACTCTCCTGCCGTGTTTCCACAATAGATCCGTAGAAGAGAACTGGCTACTTTTCAAGCAAGTTTTGTGTACGTTAGTTGACAAGCATGTTCCACTGGTTAAAATTATCAATGGTAAATCAAATCCATGGTTCAATAAAAAGCTTCTGAGAATGCGGAATAAGAAAAAACGGCTTTACAATAATGCTAAGTGCTCGGGTAGTTCTTCTTCTTGGCTTAAATATAAAACCGGCATAAAAGCATATTGCACAGCTTTAAGTAAGGCTAAGGAAAAGTATTATTCTAATGATCTACCCACACTACTGAAAAACAACCCAGCTAAATTTTGGAAAGTCATAAACCCCTCCAGCGAAAACCAACACATCTCATTGAATGACTGCAACAACGTCCCTCTCACAGCTAGCCAGTGTCCAACAGCATTTAATTCCTTTTTTCACTTCTGTCTTCACGAAAGAGAACAGTACCAACATACCCAACGTAGCTGAGTTCGATTACCAATTTATGGAACCAATAGATATTCAATTAGAAGGCATAATTACAGCCATAAGTAATCTTAAGTTGTCGTCTTCATGCGGCGTGGATGGAGTCAACTCAAAGGTACTAAAGAATACGGTAACGGTCACAAGCAAAATACTACTTCATATATTCCGGCAGTCTCTCGAAACAGGCATGATACCGTCTGACTGGAAGCTGGCGAAAATAATTCCAATATTCAAAAGTGGAAATAAAATCTCATGCGAAAATTACCGTCCTATTTCCCTTACGTGTATTTGTTGTAAAATTCTAGAACACATCATCGCTTCACATATTTACAGGCATCTGGAATCCAATCATTTCTTTTTCAAAAATCAGCATGGTTTCAGAAAGGGTTTTTCGTGTGAGACTCAGTTGTTTGAATTTACCACAGAGCTTCATGCTAATATGGACAATAATTATCAAACTGATTGCGTGGTCCTCGACTATTCGAAGGCGTTTGACAGGGTTGCACACTGTCGCCTGATATCGAAACTTTCCGCCCTGAAATTAGACTCCCGTACATTATCATGGCTTCGCAATTTCCTGTCGAATCGTCAGCAATACACAACAGTTAACAATTTGTCTTCTTCCCTATCTGACGTTTCTTCAGGTGTACCACAGGGCAGTGTACTCGCGCCATTACTTTTCCTCATACTCATCAATGATCTTCCGCAACATGTCTCTTCTTGCATCAGGGTGTTCGCTGACGACTGCATTATTTACCGTCCAATCAAGAACAGTGAAGGTCACCTGTCACTCCAAAACGACCTCGACGTAATTAATGGTTGGTGTAGTGCATGGCTGATGACACTAAATGTTTCAAAATGCAAAGTAATGTCGTTCACACGTAAACCTAGCATATCCGAACTCTCTTACAGTATTAATCATTCCATTCTATCGACTGCAACACAATATCGGTACTTGGGCGTAATACTGACACCTAATCTATCCTGGTCCGACCACTTTACGGCAATCTCTGCCAGCGCCTCGAAATCACTAGGTTTCTTGAGACGTAACTTGAAAGCTGCACCATCAAGCATTCGCAAATTATCTTACTTGACACTGGTTCGCCCTCAACTAGAATATGCCTGTTCGATTTGGTCTCCCCATCAAAAATACTTAATTGACTCATTGGAAAAAATCCAGAATAGAGCAAGCCGCTTCATTGCCAATAACTACAGTCCGCATTCTAGTATATCACAAATCAAACAGGAACTTTCACTCCCACTCTTGAACATTCGTCGCGACATTGCCCTGCTACCATTCTTTCATAAAATTACCCATTCTTCCCGAATCACCGTTATGGTCTGCAAAAACCATATCTCACTTCACGTAGACTACACAATCATCTTAGCTATTCCCGTGTATACGGCTCAACAAACGCGTTCAATCAGTCCGCACTTCCACGTGCTATCCGTCTGTGGAACAGTTTGCCTGACGACATTGCATCCCAGACAAACTTTGACACATTCCGTCATATCTTATCAAGCCACTTCACAAGCCTCAGCAAGTAGATGCCGTATCATAATTCATTGGTCCGTATTGGTTCATTTTTGTGATTGTCACATTCCTGTGCGCGAGGATTCTGCTTGTGGCCGCTGCATGCGCAGGAAATACATTGTTTCGCCCACGGTTACTATGCGCGTATCTTTTGTACATGTTGAACTTTTGTACATTTTGGTGCTTTCTTTTTGTTTGACTTATTATTTTCCAATTGTTTCTTTTGTATTTTTATTTGTTTTAGTTTGAGATGTATATAAGTATTGCGCCCCTTACTCAATTGCTTATTTTGTACTTTTTTTTTCATTTTGAGGTGTGTATATGTATTCCCCCCTTGCTCAATTGTCTGTCTTGTATATTTTTTTCCAGTTTATTTGTATATATGTATACCCCCTTACTCAATGCCCCCCATGGGGCCTGTAAGGTACTTTGAAATAAATAAAAAAAATATCCGAGAAGTGAATACTTAAACCTCATAAGGGGTATTTGGAGGAAAAAATATTTTAGACATCTCAAGCTGTCAAACTTTACGGAAAAATTCGTGAATTTCACAACATAGTTGTTTTGTCTATATTGAGACGCAACTTTCACCATGTGGTGGTTGAATTAAAATAGACTTTGTACCTAAATTGAAACCAAATACACAGTTCTCTTCATGTGCCAAAATTTGTCATAGCAATTTATGTTTCGAGAAAAAGATCACAGCATATCTACGGAGTGAACGATGAAGAGTGGGGCGTAGCGTACATCCGTCCGGACGCACAAACGGATTGACAGATATCCTGATGCAAGTATCGATGGACAAAGACGGACGGACTCACGGACAGACCGACTCACAGAAGCCTGGACGGACAGATGCACAGACAAACGGACGAAAGCACAAACGTACGGACGAACGATTCGCCCCACGAATCATCATTTTGTCTGTTTATATGCTGTTAAAGCCACTAACACTATGTATTGTGACTCATAAAGTAGCTACATAATAATAGTACGACTACAGAGGACGGAATCACCCACGTCTACAAAAACTTTGCCCCTAAAGGATTTTTGAAGTTCCGAGTTCCCTTTTGCCATTTGGGTCAGCGTAACTCCTTCCCGATGCAGCGTAGGCTGTTCAGTGGCTGTGCGTGTTGTGTTCCCAGATAAATATGCTGCCCAGTCTTAAATTTTGGCTGCAACACATGCTTGAATACCGTGCAGTATATATATCATTAAAGTGTTTTTGTGCTACAAAAAAAACTAACAATAGGCATCACATAACAAAAATACCTTTAACACCTGAAGTATTTAGCGAAGTTAAACGCCAAAGAAAGGCGATAGCAATACAACTATGAATAACAAGTATATTTTGAAAGTTATACATGAGTAAAACAATCTGAATAAATTGTGCTCGAAAGTTAGCAGGTATGTTCAAACAAGCGTTTGCACTGTTCAAGTAGGCAGTTCGACCACACACACAAACGAAAGGTCTGTCCAGCTTCCGTGCTCGATCCGCTACACAAACACGTCTGTCGGCAGCGTCACGCTACGTTACGGGTGAACGAAAATACCGGTGAAGACGAATTTATTGAAATTGAATGTATTAGCAAATAGGCAAACTTCGCGAGGCACACCTAACGCGAAGCAATATGCTGTGTTGTCACATGATGCATCAACCCGAGTTATCCCGATAGTGTTACCGCACAAAACGAAAAAGGAACGAAAAAAATGACATGGACACCACGCCCTTGTTTTCCGTTCTCGGTCTTTTTGTCCAATATGAAAAAAATAGAGTAAATGACCTACCAACTTGCCCAAGCATATGTGTCTTAGATAAGGTTGATGCTTAGAGCTAACAAGCACCGTCCACACACATGTATTATAAAGTAAACTAAAATTGACGTGCCTCACGAGCGAGCCCCGTTAAACACGGCTGCCAACAAAGGGCACCGCAAAAACTTGTTGAATTTCTTCGCTGAACCTCAGCGGTGCACGCTCACTCTGCTTTGTACTCCAAACAATCTAAACAAAAAAACAAAAAAACTTTCCCACAATCACACTTCGCCATCATCCCCGTGAAACAGTTCGGACAAATATTCTCGCTAAGTAAACAAATGCTGATTTGTCATGAACTAGTCGAAAACAAAATTGTTTGAAGGCGTTATTCTCGTGCTCACGCAGTTAACGAAGCGCTGAACGGAACAACAAGAGAGCGGTACTGAATATTTCACTTCGAGTGCTCCACAATATGAATCCGCAGGTATAGTCTTTGGATGGTGCGCCTTCGCAATAACCAGCACTGACAGAGCACACAGGTCGAGCATAGAGCGCAGGCACATTTCAAACTAAACACCGACGAATAAACTCTACCAATCGACAAGCCACGTGCACCACAAGCACACACACGGGAGGGATTTTCACCAGCGCACGCAGTGCCATGTAAGACGATGCCGGCCCCCTTTCGCGCTCTGCGCCCGCGCACTCGGCAATCCCGGGCAACCTATAGGTTGTCTAGGCGATGAGACTTCATGGCGTCGGTGCGCTCTCAGACCGGCTAGATGCAGTTTAACGCTAGCTCCAGCCCTCTACTGATAGCGCGGGCGCTGCTTTTTTTAATTTTTTTTTGCGGCAGTGATCTGTTGCGTTATACTCGTTCTTTAACAGTGCGATTCAATCGCAGCGGACATTGTGACGGTGTAGTGCGGCCAGCACGAGCTACTAGTCAGAACGTGCATTTGTAATATTCAGGAGCAATATTTAGTGCACCTTCACCGACCCAATGTTGTGGATACTGGTAAAAAAGCTAAGCCGATGCTTTTTGCTTAGCTCTATGGGTCTTTAGGGACTGCACATTCAGGGTCACACAGGCGATATTTTATCAGCTCTTTCATTTCGGTAAAGACATTGAAGCATTGCATGCATCGGCCGTCACACTATTCGAAGAGAACATATTGCCACGGGCGTACTGCTAAAAAGACTAAGACGACAGCGCATACGTGCATCTGCAGGCTTTTATGCAGCAAGCAATAACAAGAAAGAAGAGGAACGCTCTGGCACGCAGTGAATAAAAATACTGACCTGCTGCTACTTTCTCAACCTGTTAAATACTACTTTTGCCTTCACGTTGCGGCAATACACTTGAACTTCGCTCGCAGTCCTTAGAACAATACCGTGGCTGAAAATATTTCATCAATGTTGTTTTCTCACTACCTACAAAGTGAAGGCTTTGACCGAAGCAGGTCTGCCGGGGAAGCAAGGCTGCATCAAGGTCACAGAAGTGTTTTTTATTCTGCATTTTTCTTTATGATCAATGTCCTCTTCCTAATTTCCATGATGCACTTTCAAGGACACATGAAGAGGAACACTCACTACTGTAATTAAATGAAACGTGCCTGCTAAAAATACATGACGTCAATGTTCGTTTTTAAGGGGCCTGGTGGCCTGTTGACAATGTGGTTATGGCTAAACAACTGTGCTGTTGTCTTTTTTTTGCAGGTGGTGGACGTTTTATCTCCAGCTATAAAAGCTTCGATCTTATGGGGAACGGGGGGGGGGGGGGGAGTGTTCCATGCATGGCTACACCAATGTGCGCCACAATACTTTGTCCAGGCAAATCAGTGCACATTGTGTGTTCACTAATCACGCAAATGACACAGATGAAGGAAACATATACTGGAGAACTGGCCCTTACTCTATTGGACAAGCGGCGTTCCTATTGTATCTTCCGTCTTATAGGAGTTTGCATGCTTTATTGATGAAAACTGCGTTTGTCGCATTACTTCCTGCTTCGATTCATTACTAGAGCCGCAAGTAGATAGAAGTAGGAGCCTTGCTGGTATCAAGACGGTTAATGTTTACTAACAGTAGAAGCAAAACTGCCCGAAAATGTCGTGCATTTGTAGCCTTGTAGGCGCGTGTGCTCACACTTGGGCGCACGTTAAAGAACCAAAGGTGGTCGAAACTTCCGGAGCCCTCTACTACAGCGTCTCTAATAATCATATGTTGGTTTTGGGATCTTAAACCCCACATATCAATCAAACGTTTGTAGCCTTGTTCCTAACATCCCAAATATAAGGATGTAAATGGGGTGTTTTGAGAGTGCTTCTTTCACGAACACCGCAATTTTTTTTAAATGGAGTGTTATAAGGGTGTTCATATAGGTGATTTTAATGCTAACACCCGTTTCACACCTTTTAGGGTGTAAAAGTTTTTACAGTGTATGTAACTTCCGCACAGTCTGTAAATACAAGTTCTTCTCAGCCTACTAGAACTTCACCAGCATTTATGCTTCATGTTCAAGCGACCAGCAAGTCAATCCCCGCTATTTGGATAGCGGCAGCACATTTCATCTCCCACTTTGATATACCACCTCGAGTGGTGCGTCTCATACGCCGAGTGGTGAGAGTCGGTTTCCACAACAACGAAAAGAAGCTGGATTTTACGTCGTCTTGGAGCTTAGCAACGTCGTTTGTCATTTTCCAACACCCACAAAATAATACAAGGCAAAATAATAAAAATAATTCGGGATTTACTTGTTTGGCAGCAGCGACGAAGCGTAGATATACAAGAAGGTAACAAAATGCTGATGATTGATATGTGAGGTTTGAAGTCCCAAAAACACCATATGATTATGAAAGATGCCCTATTGGACGGCTCCAAAAATCTCGACCACCAAGGTTCCTTTAACGTGCACCGAAATATGAGCATACGAACCTACAGCATTTTTGCCTCCATCGGAAATGCAGCCGCCACAGCCGGGATTCGATTTAATGACCTGTGGGTCTGCAGCCGACTACCTTAGCCACTAGACCGCCGCTGTGGTGTGTCACGAAATGCCTGATATATATAGAACACTAACCGGTGTAAGAGTGCCCGAAAGTATAGCCTGCGCACACAGCTATCGCCGCACTGCTAAGTGAAAGCTGTGACGACGACGTAGCTCCTCTTGTAGTGCGCACAACGTGACGTTGATCCTTGATACATTACACAGCCGATGCCGACAAAGACGCCTTCTGGTATCATACACTCTATTGCTACGGAGAAGCGGTGTACTCTTTGGACGATTCAATACGGCCGCTTCAAATTCTCTGTGATAAGACTGTCAGAGAGTTTAGCACGTGCACGCAGCTCTGCGGCGAGAGTTGCTTTCCCATTCTTGGCTTTAATTAACTAGCATGCATCCCTCTGCGTCTTTGTTTTGGGGAGTACACGAAAACTCACAAATTGTGTTCTCTTAACGAGACAAGGGCCGAGCAGAATGATTGTTGTGATCCCAGGCACACCTCGAAAATCGTTCTTTTTAGCCTGATGCAAATAAAGGTAACCAATTCTAGTGCGTACGAATCCACAAGTACACCGTTATACTTACCGAATGGTTTAACTCCGATTCCGGACGTAAAATATTTGTGTATCCATCAACGCTCAAACAAAGTTTCAACAACATGACGTTGAAGGCTGAGTTCTTTCGCATAATACAGTTTTATCAGTCAAGCATATTGGTTCCCCAACGTTCTAGAAAAGTTCATTCATATCAAATATCGCTCGAATGCGTACGGCACTGCAGCATCGAGGTGTAAACAGATCTGTATTCTAGAAAAATGAGTTGCCTCGGATTTGAAAGCAAGCGCACCTCACTGACAACGGCATAGGCGAGTCACGTGATGTCATTTACTATGTCACCGCGACAACAGCGCCAGTCTCACCAGTCGTCATCCTCACTCCTGATTTGAAGTCAACTAATGTAAAGAAAAAGGAATGCAAGTGGTGCCATTCACAGTCAAATCAACACCTGAGAGTTTTTTTTTTATGCATAAACAAGTTGGTAACAGCCTGCCGCTGCCGCTTTCGCAGAGTGGTGGCCCCCGTGAACAGCCTCAACTAACTCATGTCGCGCAACAGCTGTTTATAACATCCCTAGAAGCGGCAAACTGACAGCTAAAATCTATAAAACTAAATGTATAGGAGTGCACTTGCTTAAAGAATATCACAAATTGGGCTAGTTAGAACATAAACATGATGATCAGCGCAAATAGGAAAGACAAAAAAAACAAGAACGCAGTATAGATGACACAAGTGCTATTTAACAACTGAAAGTTTAATAGAGAAAACGTAGCCTATATTGTTACGGGGGTGAGAGAATGAATAAAATAAATATATTTACAAAATATACAGGGAGCGTCAGAGGCAGCTGCAGCCAAGATGGAAGAACAGCAGCAACAACACGAGCACGGTCGCTTTCATCATCTTCGTCGTCTATGATGCTCTTTCGTTGGCGATGTCGTGTAACATATAACCCCCCGCTGCTGGCAGCGCCGTCTCGGCGCCTAAAGGAGAGTAGGGTCATATGCGGATATATACGGTTTGAGCGGGTCACGTGTACGACGTCAGTAGCGGGTGCGGACAACGACTGACTGTCCAACGGAGCAATCTCGTATGTGACATCGGTAAGCCGGCGTAAAATCTTGTAAGGCCCCGAGTAGCAAGACAGGAGCTTCGAAGAGAGGCCAACGTGGCGGCATGGTGTCCAGAGGAGGACCAATGAACCTCGAGAGTAGGAAACTACTCTGTGATGGCTATCGTCGCGGGCCTTCTGAGAGAGCTGCGAGCCAAGAAGACGTTCCCGTGCGATTTGGCGGGCCACTTGAGCTCGAGCTGTGGCATCCCGGGCGTACTCTGTAACCGTTTGCGTTGTTGATGGGAGAAGAGTCTCGAAGGGTAGCGCTGGATGATGGCCGAACAATAAATAGAAGGGGGAGAAGCCAGCGGTGTCGTGACGTGACGAATTGAACGCGAATGTCACATAAGGCAAAATACTATCCCAATCAAGGTGATCTTTGGAAACGTACATGGAGAGCATCGTTGTCAACGTTTGATTTAGGCGCTCGGTAAGACCATTTGTTTGTGGGTGATAGGCCATAGGGAGCTTGTGACGCGTCGAACACGAGCGAAGGATGTCACTTACTACTTTTGAAAGAAATGAGCGACCACGATCAGTGAGCAGCTGTCGAGGAGCGCCATGGTGAAGAATTACGTCATGAAGCAAGAAGCCCGCGACGTCAGTGGCACAGCTTGTCGGTAGCGCTCGTGTGATAGCGTATCTTGTGGCGTAATCAGTGGCCACGGCTATCCACTTGTTTCCAGTGAGAGAAGTTGGAAATGGTCCAACGAGATCAAGACCGACGCGGTAGAAGGGAACGGTGGGTATGTCTATTGGTTCGAGCGGACCAGCTGGTGGCAAGGTGGAATGTTTGGAGCGCTGGCAGGACTCACATGCAGCAACGTATCGGCGCACAGAACGATAATGGCCTGGCCAGAAGAATCTACGCCGCACGCGATCGTACGTGCACGTAACCCCGAGATGTCCCGTGGTTGGGGCGTCGTGAAGCTGTTCAAGTACAGCAGAACGGAGTGTCGCAGGAACTACGAGTAGTAGCTCTGGTCCTTCGGCGCTGGTGTTGCGTCGGTAAAGAATGTCATCGCGTAGAACGAACAAGTGTAGCGACGGGTCCACGTGGGGCAAGCGTAGACTCTGCATGATAGACCGCAAGTGGACATCGCAGAGCTGTTCCTTGCGCATCTCGGTGAAAGCCAACATGGCGAAGACACAAGGGTCAGAATCATGTGCTGAAAGGTCAGGTGGGTCCACGGGGTGACGGGATAGACAGTCGGCATCCTGGTGCATTAGGCCAGATTTGTATGCCACGTCGAAGCTGTATTCTTGTAGTTTCAAGGCCCAACGGCCAAGTGGTCCCGTTGGATCTTTAAGGGACGACAGTCAGCACCAGGCATGGTGATCTGTAATTACCAAAAAGGTGCGGCCAAACAAGTACTGTCGAAATTTTCCGACTGCCCAGACTAGTGCGAGGCACTCATGCTCTGTAATGGAAAACTTGCTCTCCGAAGGAGAAAGGAGGCGACTGGCATAAGCAATGACGCGATCTTGTCTTCCTTGCCACTGGGCGAGAACAGCACCAATTCCATGTCCGCTGGCATCGGTACGAACTTCACTATGGGCTGACGGGTCGAAATGGATCAAGATGGGTGGGGAAGTAAGTAATGTTGTAAGGGTGCTGAAGGCAATTGCTTGGTCAGTACCCCAATAAAAAGGCATGTCCTTCTTCAGTAGCTCCGTAAGTGGTCGGGCAATGTCAGCAAAATTCTTCACGAAACGTCGAAAGTAAGAACAAAGGCCGATGAAACTCCGTACATCTTTCGCGGAACGTGGTTGGGGAAAATCTTTGACAACTCGAATTTTGTCAGGATCAGGTTGCACGCCTCAAGCAGTGACAAGGTGGCCGAGCACAGCGATTTCCCGACGGTCAAAGCGACATTTGGAAGAGTTGAGCTGAAGTTCTGCTTTCCGGAAAACCTCAAGAACCGCCGTTAGGCGGCTAAGGTGGCTTTCGAATGTAGGTGAAAGTACGATGACGTCATCGAGATAGCACAGGCACGTGGTCCATTTGTATCCACGCAGGAGAGAGTCCACCATTCTTTCAAATGTAGCTGGCGCATTACACAATCCGAATGGCATAACCTTGAACTGGAAAAGTCCATCCGGTGTGATGAATGCGGTTTTCTCACGGTCTCGATGATCGACAGAAATCTGCCAGTATCCTGATCGCAAGTCGATAGATGAAAAATAGGCTGACCCATGTAGGCAGTCGAGAGCATCGTCAATCTGCGGCAGTGGATACACGTCCTTACGTGTTACTTTGTTTAAGTGACGGTAGTCTACGCAGAAGCGCCAGCTGCCATCCTTCTCCTTGACTAGCACGACCGGCGATGCCCATGGACTGCAGGAAGGTTCGATGACGTCTTTTGTGAGCATTTTTTCAACTTCGTGCTGGATAACTTGTCGCTCAGCATTAGACACGCGATAAGGACGTCGTCGGATGGGGCTGGCGTCTCCAGTGTTAATCCTATGAGTTACAAAGGATGTCTGACGCAAAGGGCGGTCATCAAAATCAAAGATGTCGCGGTAGGATTTCAGCAGTTGCCGGATCTCAGCTGTCTGTGCTGGAAGAAGGTCCGGAGCGATCATCTTGTCGATGGTGGCATCCGCTGCGCTCTTCGAGGATGAAAACGGAGCAGAGGATGAAGAAGATTCGGCAACGAACGCCGATATGGCAGCATCTATAGAAAAAAGTTTTGCCAAAGTCATACCATCTGGGATAACTTGAGTGCACCAGCTGAAGTTTAGGATCGGAAGAGATGCTGTATTTCTCGTGACTGTCAAAAGTGTGTGAGGCACGGCAACATTTTTGGCCAGCAGAACGTCGGCAATAGGTGTCTACTTGTAGTCACCATCGGGAACAGGAGGGACAGATCTCAGGTTCACGTAAGTAACGGCTTGAGGTGCTAGGCGAACGTGATCTGCAGAACACAGACAGGGTTGAGCTGGTGTTGGGTTGTCATGGTAACACAGTAAATCAAGTTGAAGCATGCCGGTTCCATAATCAATAAGGGTAGAGTGGGCGGATAAAAAGTCCATGCCGAGGATAAGTTCATGGGAACATTTCTCGGGCTCAGCAAATAGCACTGTCGTGGAGCGATCAGCCACACTTATGCGCGCTGAGCACATTCCAAGCACGGGAAACGTGCCACCATCGGCAACCTGGATGAGTGGCACTGTGGGTGGCATTGAAACTTTTCTAAGGCAGCAACGAAGTTCTGAATTCATCGCTGATATGTGAGCCCCTGTGTCCACCAGTGCAACGACGGGTGTGTCATCTACTTCAACGTCAATAAGGTTTTGTCGAGTCGGCAGCATGGTCAGGGGATTTGGCGGGCAAGTGGTCGATGCAGCCTCACCTCCGGGAGCTGCATAATCTAGTTTTCCCGTGGCAGGTGGTCAGTCGGCGACGTTGGTCGACGAAATTGGGGCGAGCGAGACGATGGGCGATGGGAGAGCAGTGAACGGGACTGGTGAGCATGCGGAGATGGAGAGCGACGACGATATGGCGGCACAGAAGGAACGTCTTCACTGGTGGCCTGAGCTGACTCCCGGTAAGTTTGAAAGCGTCCATGATCCCTCTCTAGCCGATGGGGGTACCCAGAGGATGCCTGATGCCAATACCACCGGGTGGTACAATGGCGGGCCACATGTCCAATACGGTGGCAGTTAAAACAAATCGGGCGATCGTCAGCAGTCCTTTACTCGGCTGGATTGCAAGGGCGCGCCGGAAGGTTTTGGCTTTGGGCATACGAAACATGGGGTCGACGACGGTTGATTGGCTAAGAGGGAGCTGTAGTGCACTCGGAGGCCAGTCCAGCATTAGAAAGCTCTTGTCGCACAATGGCATGTACCAGTGGCACTATCTGAGGGCTAGAGTCACAGGCATGGGAGCACGTGGACGCAGGAGACAGAGCTTCAAGTTCACGTCTGATGATCTTGGTCACGTGCTCTGCAGTTAACGGCGTCTGTAGCGCAGGCCTGTCTTCGCACGACCAGGTGGCTGCTGTGTTTGGTAGTCGGGTGAAATTATGGGCGATACGTCGACTTTTTGCGGCGTCAAAACGCTGGCACTCCTTGATGATGGCATCGACCGTGTTGCAGTCCTTGCATATGAGAAGATTGAATGCATCATCTGCAACGCCTTTCAATATGTGAGCTACTTTTTCGGTTTCTTCCATACCGTTGTCCGCTTTTCGGCAAAGGGCAAGCACGTCCTGTATGTAAGTCACGTAGGACTCTGGTAGCGTTTGCGCACGAGATGCCAACACCTTCTTGGTCGCTGCCTTTCTACCCACAGACTTACCGAAAAGGGCGCGCATCTTTTCTTTGCACGCATCCCAGCTTCCAATTTCATCTTCGTGGTTCTCGAACCACACTTCTGCTGTTCCTTTCAAGTAGAACAGGATATTAGCTAACATAAAAGTTTCATCCCAGCGGTAATTCTTACTTGTACGTTCGTACAACGGCAACCATTCGTCGATGTCGACATCATCCGTGCCACAGAACGTACCAGCATCATTTAGCTGTGGAAGGACAACAGTTGTTGTAGTCGCCTCGGCGGGAGCCGGTCCCTGGTTTGCCATGGTGGAAAAATCCAAGCGTCGGCCACTGCGGAGCTCCGTTATATCGTGTTGTACCCCGCACCTCCACCAAATGTTACGGGAGTGAGAGAATGAATGAAACAAATATATTTACAAAATATACAGGGAGAGTCAAGAGGCAGCTGTAGTCAAGATGGAAGAACAGCAGCAACAACGACACGAGCACGGTCGCTTTCATCATCTTCGTCGTCTATGATGCTCTTTCGTTGCCGATGTCGTGTAACAATATGAACAAAAGGGTAAGCACTAACAAAAGCTCATCTTCCCCCCCCCCAAGTATTTAATCGCGTGTTGATATTAATCATCAGCAACTGTGAACGCAATAGAAGGCGCACTTGCTACGAGGCTGACTCCCTCAGCGAGAAGAGATAGACGCGGGCCTACCCTGCTAATTCTGTCGTCCACTCGTTTTTTAAAGACGATAGTGTTTCTTGGGGACCTTCGACGCAAAAATTTTGGTCTGTCTGTCTGTCTGTCTGTCTGTCTTTCTGTCTGTCTGTCTGTCTGTCTGTCTGTATGTCTGTCTGTCTGTCTGTCTGTCTGTACATTTCTCTGTTTGTCTATTCTTACCAGCACCGGGTACTTGAAACGGCGGACCCCATCCGCAGCGCCCACCAATGTTGCTCAAGGTTCTGTGTTCATGCTTGTGTAATTGTCAATAAAAAAGCAGTTATTGTGCATGCCTGGGCACCACAACAACACGTTTATATTCTGAATGTGCCTCTTTTACTAGAAAAGGCATAAATAAGTAATTTTAAGGACCGTGGTTCTTATAACGTTGCGCAGACCATGCAACGCTTGCACAAAACGGCGAGTGTTTCCAACGCTTTAATAAGATGAGATGGTGGTGGCACCTACCCGTCGCCTCTCGTTCTACTCCTTATCACCTCTGAGATGGGCGCTCCCACACCCGTCTGAAAGCCGCGCGCTTTGTTTTCCAAGAAAACTGCCAGATGGCGCCTATGTCTCACGTGAGACGTGGCTTCATGCGTTCGTTCGCCTCCTCTGCACGCTCGAGGCACTCTAACGCAGCGCCTCGAGTATACCATTTACCAATTTTCTTGCGCAGGACATCAAATATATGTTTTGTTCACTCTCTCCACACGCAAAACTATCGTCTTTCGACGACATTTGCTGATTAACTTGCAGATACGTGGTCATTTTTTGCTACTGAACTTTCTGCGTATCGTTAAGCCACGTCACATAATTTCACTGATGATGAAAGTGCATTTTTGGAGAAAAAAAAATTTGATGACAATCGAGCTTCTCTCTTAGGAGTACAACGTGATAGCGTATTCGGGCCCAGTGCGCATCGCCTTATCGATCACTAGAGCAGCTTCAGTTCTCAGTGCATGCCTCAACCTACGCGTCAGGAAACTGAAGATACGTACTAACATTTAGTCCTCACATTTACGCCTTGGTGAGTAACCGTTAGTCTTACAGTTCACCCCAAAGGACTAACATGAAGTCCTCACATTTGCACCTTATAGAGCAACTGTTAATCCTCACAATTACACCTTACCGGGCAACCGTTAGTCCTCACAGTTGCACCTTGCCGGACGAACGGTTGATCCACTCAAATACTCCAATCGGATGAACGTTTTGCCCCCAGTTCAAGCATTGTTTTTTGTTTATTTTCCGCCAGGCCTAATACCTTTTTTCGCCTGTTTTTCTGCGCAGTGAGCAGCAAATTCCACAGAAAAGAACACGCGAAAAAGTAGTTAGCCACCTATATGTAACTGCTTTCACAGTCATGGCAACAACGAAAGACAAAAGTGAGATATGGAAATCGTTTATTTTTCTACATACACATGAAGTTTCCCCATTCTGTTAAGTAAATTCATAATGAAGTGTACAAGTCCAGTCTCATTGCCAAATCTTGTTCACTCCTTGGGGAGCTCCTCCGACGGAAGCGATAGATGACACGCATTGCAGACGCCAGCGCACGCAACCTTCTGCCTACTGTGTTCCCACGGCTGCACGTAAAATAATATAGTAAAAATAGTTAGGTACACGTCACAGAAGATGAGGATGCACGCATATGACAAGTACGTGCACGTTAATATAAAAACAAGCGTTAAAATATGACACACAAATAAGTTTACCTTCACATCTCGCACAGTCCTTCTGAAGCTGCTCTGACAAAAGAGATAGATGGCGGGCATCGCAGACGCCAGCGCATCGTCTTCAGCATGGTGTGGGCCCACAGCTGCACAATAGGTATGTAAAATAGTGAGTCACACGTGGCAGAGGATGATTACAAATGCATATGAGAAATACGTGCAATGTGAAATGAAAACGTACGTGAAATACGACATGCTAATAATTTCACCATGATGTCACATATCGTCAAAGATTCATTTCGATCCCCGTAGCACAACAGTTTAAGAGCAGCGGCCGCAGTCACAACTCCGCGAGCCACCGTGCCGCTTACAAGTCGGCGAGTCCTAAGCGAGCGACGTCGTTCAGCTCGAGCAAGCGAACGCGAGACCAAACACGGCAATGCACGCGGAGTATCTGCCGCTAGCGAACTTCGAACAGGAGAGCGAGCGTACGCTTGGCCGCAGCCACGAACAGCGCCGAGCTGGTTTGGAGCTAGCGCCGAAGAAATCGACGGTACTGTGGTCATTTTCCACAAACTCGAGCGAGTGCAGCACGCAAACGTGAGTCCGCCGCCGCGGCCATCGGACTGGGCCGAGCTGCTTGCGACCGACTGGCGGGAGAACCAATTGTAATGACGACCAATTTTCAGTGAGTTCCGACTCTAGCGAAAGCCCCGCTAGCCCGTGCTGGTGCACTTACAGCGCGGCATACTACAACCAAGCTCTTTACGAGAACCCACAACGTGTTTTCGACGACACCCAACACAGCGACGAGGTCTCAGCCGAATATCGTCAGCACGGAGCTCATCGCGGCGCCGAAGACAGGCGAGCACTCGATGGGCGAGCGTACTGGAGGCCGACGGCAATGGCGGCCAATTTCCGGGCAGTCGCAAAGCACAGGCAAACTGCAGACTCCGAAGCTGACGTTCACGATGCATTTCGTGCGTGTGATATACAACACGGCCGAGCCCGTTGCCGGCAAGCGCGATCCGTATCGGACACGCGACAAGTAGAGTAGAAAAAAAGAATGATTACCTACTTGCCTTAGAATCCAGCACTGTTTTCTGCCCTGAGTCGGACTGAAGTATATATCCGACAGGCCTGTTCTTCTCGGCCGCCATATTGGCCTTCCCAACTGTAGCTGTCGTGTATTGGTCGTGACTCTCTTGAAGCCAGAGATATACAGCGCGGCGTGGTGACCTGTCGAGGCTTGCTCCAGACTTCATTGGTGCAGCGAAACGCTAAAGCAGCAGCCCACGCTCATCCAGGCGTACACACAAGCACCACGTCGTAATTCTTAGATTGTCGAATCCAGGCGGCCGTGGTCGAGCACCCCGAGCGCGACGTTACGCAACCGCCGCCGGCAAAATATGGGAAAAGACAGCCAGCAGAACAGGAGAAGGACATGTGTTCTGTGGAGAAGGAGGGTGTCACCTTGGCAACGCTTTTCGCGCTGCCTGCAATGCCTGGGCGGTTCATCTCTAGCGGAGAGTAAGTGGTTTCGCGCCACACGCTTCCCTCTGTGGTTACTCTTCAACGGTCTATCCGTTCATCGCGCGGGCCTATTGGGCTCTGTTACTCCTTTTTCGGGTAATTTTGCCTTAGAGTGCTGCGTGGACGCTTTACCCTTTTCGCTCTGCTGCGGCGAGGGCCAACAGAAAAACGTTTCTCCTTGGCCCACGCGGTCTTGTTACGTCGTCATATCGTGCAGCTGAGACACTTTTGGAAAGGTAATGTGGGTGCTCGCCCATCTTGGATAGAATTTACTCACAAAACACGGCATCTTAAGGTATAATTTTAAAAGCAGTCATTCAACTTGGTCAGAAACATCTAAGAACACAAACTTTAGTGCGTGTGTCAGCAATACTGGCAATGAAGCACGATCGCGTGCTCCTATGTTTCAGTTTAACGGAAGCAATCACCATCTCTCAGCCTGCGCGCTTTGTTATCATTTCACTCCGTCGCAAACAAACATAAAAATACGTGGCTCAGGGACAACGCTCGAGATCCAATTTGAGCAGTTCTTTATTTAGAATACTTCGATACAGAATGCTCGATGGAGCACACGATGTTAGTTTAAGTTATGTTTTCTGAGATGTTTATTCATGCTTTTTTCACAGAACCTTTGTACTCTTCTACTCCACTCATGGTCTTTTCTGTTTCCTAAGGAATAAAGCATACTGTTTCAAACAGAAAGAAACACGTTTTACATAACAAGAGAGGGCAATCTCGGAAACTACGCAAAAACAGTATATAAATTAATAGTCACATCATTGTCTTTGCAAACACGTAAAGCCTAAAGCGGAACGATACTTTTCCATGAGTGTGGCTGACATTCAGCTGATTCCAAGATATAAACATCACTTAAAAATTGTAGTAATTAATGTTCAAAAAACTGCTGTAGGAACATGAAACGGCAACGTGAAATCTTTAGCTGATAAGCTCACGTACTTTAATAATAGTGCAAATACCATTCAAAGGCCATATAGGTTATACAGTTTGATGAGTGCGTCACAATAAGGTTAATGAATGGCTAGGTCACCTATTTAGTTGTATAATTCAGTCATCGCATGGTGACTTTTACCTTAATTGCGTATTATTACGGATTGTAGCTGCTGTTCTCAATTAAGTTATTGAAATAAAATCGAAAGCATTTCAAGGTGGTGCTTCTTCATTGTACATTATATGCAGCGCTTACGTGAAGACGCTACGGAAAACAGGAGTTCGTGTCCTTTACCCATTAACATAGTAGTTTTTTGGGAGCACTGCATGAAATAACCTAAATTACTGAAGCCGTTTCATGTAATGCGAGATAAATTTGCGTGTTACGCGCAACTCACATTCAATGCTTTCGTTAAAATCTAAATATTTTGCGAAAAAAACTTTAAAATGTCCACACTGATTAAAATAAAAACCACTTTGTACTGGAGTATAATGCACCAAATGAAACGACGGCCGCGTCAGAGTGAAGTGACCGGACATCCCAATTCAGGAAGAACATGCCCCCGTTTTGCAGTTGGCACATCACTGTCTCGCCAACGTGCTTGTGTCACTATATCGACTGAAAGATGACTAACAGCCACAGTCAGATGTAGCCTGGCCACCACATCCTTTTTTAATGGCTATTATCTGGTATCGCCCTGTTCCTTTCTACCTTCTTACCTTCTTATTTCTTTATTTTTTCTCTGTTATCTTTTTGCCTCTCGATTTTCTTCTATATATAGTAGCGCAGTTTGTTTCTCTTAAATACTCACCTAGCTATACCTGAATGGCCGATTGGATGCAACCGCCGTCTCGTAGCCGTAGATACCTGGGTTCGAATTTCATATCTAAGTTTTATAAAGCGTTTTATTTATTCTCCTGATCTCTTTGTGTTAAATTCCAGCTTCTTCTTTCTCCTCTTTCTCAATCTCTTTATTTTCTCCACCTGGTAGAGCAGAGTTCTCACTTAAGACTCGCCTCCCTGCTTGATCTTTGTCTCAGCTGTCCCCGTTTTACTGGGCTTCACTTTTTCTCATATCAACCCTACGGTTTACGATCACCGCTCATATAGACCGATGAACTGTTGTGGTGCGTGCTTGTGGGCATACTGTGTCATTTGCTATTTTTCTTTTTCTTTAGAGGAACTTGCTTATGAGGTTGCTTATGATCGCGTCCTGTCAGGTGGCGCTGGCGTGTACACCAGTTTTGCTAGTCTACACTTCTGAGGCCGCCACTCAAGGTCGCCGCTCGCTCGCTCACTGGAGTCCGGGCCGACCGGTTGTGCCCTCGCGATCTTCGATGTCAGCGCAGCTCTGGCTGACTGGGCTGACCCTACGTCATCTCCTGACGCCGATTTCCGACGACAGCGTAGCTCTGACCTACTGGACTTGCCCTACGCCACCTCCTGACGTCTACAAGAGCTCTCGCAAGTGGTGCCCCGTCCTCGGACTCCTGTGACCGTGTTTCTATCTTTCCTATCTCTCCTATCTCCTCGATATGTCGTCGCTCTCTGGCCTAGCGCATCTATCTTTCTTTATACTTTTCCTTCTATCCTTTTAATCCTCCTCACCCCCATCCCCTGTGAGCTACTGTTGAGGTGTCGCACCGTGATGCAGACAGTTATTGGGCTCATTATTCTCTTCTTTTCCCTCTCTTAGAATCACTTAGCTGTGGTCGCCTCTTCGATTAGTCTAACAATGCTCACTAGATGGTACGCCACCATCCAAAATTTCGGTTTTCGATGGCTCACGCACACGGCTCCCACGGCTACGTCCACTTCGTACTCGAAGTGGGCGTAGTCGTGAGGAGTGCCCTCTCGAAGTGGACCTACACATCACGTGCCGGCTCGTTAAGAAGCCTTCTTACGGAAATGGTCTCGCCAAGAAGTGCCTGGTTCACCTCCAAGCAAGCCCCTCTAGTGTCGTTCACTTTCTGAATATAGTGGCGATTTTCTCTTTTTTCTCTCTCTCTTTCTGTTTCCCCCATTTCTTTCCCACGTGTATGGTAGAAACCCATTATGCTGGACTGGTGTTCCTCTTTACTTCTTCGTCTGGTAGTAGGGCTTGCTTTTTTTTTTTTTTGCCGCACACAGGGCCGATTTATCGCATATAACACGCGGACTTACTTCATGCCAAAAACAACTCAGCTGTTAGAAGAGAAATTTTCTGTCTCCACTTAGCACATTTTTTTTTTCAGCCGTCATTCCGGATTAATATCTCCCCCGCTCCTGCCCCCCACCCTTCTACATACCGCTTCAAAGCTTGCGGAATGGGGTCACTTTAGCTTAGAAGGAATTGGCGACTCCCCTCTAACCAGGCCGTGGTGTAATTTTTATGGTGATAACAATTATATGGACACTCTCAGTGGGCTCGCACCATTGCCGTCAAGTTCCAATCCTTAACATCCTCACATTGTATGTTTACACGTAAATGAAAGCGCATGACCACCTGGGATGACAGTGGCTAAGCAGAGATGAAAGGACATGGCCATCTTCATTGAACAAAGGTGCATTGGATCTAATCTACCCGTAGGCGAAGCATATTATGCATATCTTTTGGCGGACAAAAAAGTTATCTGCCCGTCTATCGTCGAGCGGAGCTTCATAACGCGGCGCAAAAGGAGCGACCACGGCTGCATTGGCCAAACGGCATTTGTAGACTCTAATCGCAGCGCGTGCACTCGTACTCGTGCTATCTTGAGAAACGTCCGCAGAGTGCTCGCATATTCTTGTACATGCCCTGCCGTCTACGTTTTCTTTACTATGAGACTATGACACTACAATTTATCATTATGACGCTGATTGCTTAGACCTTGCAGCAAAACTTTGATTTTTTATGTTAATGACAGACGACGTCACGAGATGGTGACCTTAGTAAATGTCATGACCAACTAGCAATGCTCTTTCCTCTTTTGATGCCGATTTCTCTATTTCAGCTTTCCCAGTTTAAGCAATATATCAGCTGTAATAGTGAGAAGCATAATCTTTTGTATACTCGCTATCGTGAAATAGCCCGCTTAGAGCAACGCCCGCGTGCCGCATTATTCGTTTTAAGAATTAACTCTGGCTATTCGATGCCTATGTCACAAGGTAGTGGAAGTCGAAATTCTGAAAAAGAAAGAAGAAAGACAGAAATTCTAACTACTGATACAACCTCGACAACCCCATGTACCCTAGGGCCCCTTCAACATAGCGGTATGCCTTCTCACATAATCTTGTAGCATCATGACTAAGTGGAGTCAAAATGCGCTGCGGCGGGGAAGTGGCGGTGGCCTATGTTAATAGAGCGGTATAGTTTTGCATATTTACAGCCCATTCCACCCCTAGTTGACCCGCTAAGTTGCAGTGGAACGACGGATGATTTTCTCGTTTTAGCTGTGCATTTCCCGTCGCGGTGCGGAACTCCCATAGTTGCAGTGCCCTCTGGCTAAGTTCAACCTTGTTAAACAAAGTGACAGACTGCACTGACACTTTTACTAAATAAAACAAATATGCATAACTCACTTGTTGCCCTTCTAAATAGGAATTATCAGTTATAACAACAAAACTTTAGTGGCACTTGAGTATAGTGATTATTGGGTTAGAGTGTATAAATAGGTAGCCGTTAGTACGCTGAAGGGCGCGTGGTTTGTCTGCCTAGCCGTCTTACGCCGCGTGCTGCGGAGGAACACTAAATATTTCCCGCTGCGGAGCGCACGGATATTGTACTTTTATTTGTGGCTTTTATTTATGTGAACAGATATCAATATATAAGGGACTTGGCAGTGACGCCGATGGCAAAAAGCAGCCGAGAGTGTCCATAAAATTGCTATCACAACGAACTCGTGTGCTCTACTAGGCGGTGGTGCTTTCTTTTGTACGGCTACGGCATTTAGGAACGTTGAAAAACTGTGTTTAAGAAACGTGCTCAGCAATTTCAAGGTACTCATCGCGATTATGTCTTCTTAATGTGTGCTTATATGCATTTTCATCCTGCGCGTTAATTGAGCTGTGATTTATGATTTTCGAACACTTTTTTTGTAATCGTAACCACGTCACGTGAGATCCATGAATTAATAATAACCCGGGTTTCTTAAGTGCCAAGTACTTGAAATACACTAAACAGTAGGTTACATTTATGAAATATTGTACAAAACTTCGAAGAAATAAACAATAAACTTTCAAAGCTCTTTAATCTTTCTTGTAGCATACGTAGCTAAAAGTAAGTCTGTAGCCACCTTTTAGAACGCGGCAAACTTGGTACAGCGATATTATCAGTGATATGCGTTAGTGCAGTGCACTCATATTTCTTCTGAGACGTTGGATATTGCCATCGTCTAGGATGAAGACGAAGACATGGAGAAGCAGTTAAGTTAGTTATTGAACTCTTGGGCTATACTTCACGGCAGGCGACTTTCAGCGCTCGTGGTCGTTTTCACAATACGGCCTTGTGATGCGGGTCCTTATCATCAAACAGTGACAAGGGCGGAGGCACACAAATTCAGCCTGATTTTGAGCTTCTATCTGCTAGAGCAGTGAAGCTCAGCATCTACGTTACAATTCCGCAATGAGACTGCCTACTTACCTTTCATACATGTGTTCATGCAGGCTGAGCACGTCAGAAACATTCTGCTTTTGTTCCAACAGAGAGGAAAATGAATGTCTTCGCAAGTGTTGGAATCTTCATTATAGGTCCACCTATGAACAAAACTGGCGCCCACGCAGTTCGTTCGTTCAAGTCGAAAAGTGCATCTATCATACCGCCCTGGAATCAGATTGCAACGGTTCTTAGGTTGTTTTGCATCACTGAAATAATGACTTGTGACTGCAACCATTCAGCGTCCAAAAAGTAAAAACAAATAGCTTGTGGCCCCAAATTTTTTAGTGCTTCGGTTATAACCTGCCAGCTTGTTGTAGTTAAGTTATTAGATGCAACGAGGCTGAGAGCCACGTGCATTCAGATACCAATTAATCACAGAAGGTTCTGTCGCTCCCGGAAATAATTCCTGAAGCTGGTTGGGGAGCGACCCTTTCTAGCTAATGCGTAGTCTGTCCTGCAAAAAAGAACGAGTGGCGTGTGTATCTATTACTTGCTTCCTGGTGAGCTGTGGCGTTTAGGAATACTACTTTAAGACGTTGGCTGAAAATGGGTTATAAATGCATGATAGGGGAAAGGACATGTTGCAGCATGAGACCTAAGAAACAGTGTCTTCCTGTCAAAAAAAAAAAGTTCTTCTCTGGAGACTTTTGACTTCTTTCGTATTTGAGGACCCATTTTACAGTGAACTGTAAAATAAATGTAACTTGTCAGAACAAACAAAAATATTTTGTGTTGCACTGCACTTCTGCAAATTAGTCACATATAATAATAGTATTTATTCTTAAGCAAACGAATGCGTTCGGATGCTTATTTCGCAGTAATTCGGTGACCCCAATAATTTCATCTGACAGACATAAACCACCAGATTCATAAAACACTAAATTTTGGCCGAAGATTTTGGCTTCATGTCACCTGTTTCTACAATCATCATTATTCATCATTAGTCATCACGTATTTAGCATGCATGTAGAGTAATTGTCGTCATTGTATATCTGCATTATTAGTAATGCATTTGAACTTCGACGAGTCAGTCAGCACCGCCAAAAACCAATACAGAGAGTTACAAACATGCCACAAATTCACACTCGTCGCAATGGTTGCTGGTAGCGCTGGCTGACAATCCCGCGTTGAACGCGTTATTCGAAGTTCACCGGTTTGATCGCTGCGCGTTACAAACTACCTTTTTGTCCACTTTTCTTTCTTCACATTTACATTACAATTACTTTAAGTAACACTACTTGTATACTTTCGTAGACATCATTGTCTGTTAATTCTTATTGACATTATGTGTAATAAAGCAACAGATTCCTAAAACTTACACTGATTTCGTTCAATATTAGCGAGCATTAGTTTAAATAAACTTGATGTCTTCAGGTTGTATGCGACAGAATAATATTGGTCAGCTGCCGGTTCGTAATGGGATCACGTGTTAGACACTCACTTTTATCGCTACTGGCAGCGCTTATTGACACTCCAACTTATAAATGCTCACGTATACCTCGTAAAGTGTGCAGGGGGATGAGGATCAGTAGTAAAGTATTGGAGGCGTTATTCGAGTATCACAGGTGGAGCCGTGTTGATGGCAAGTTATCATTTAGTCCACTTTTAATTCTTGAAACTCTCATTACCATTCCTTTCACCAACACCCTCTGGGTAGCCAGCGGGTCTGATACCTGGCTAACCTCTCTGCCCTTCCTTTCCTTTCCTTCTACTAACGTCCCCTGTACTTCGAATCATTTTAGGTTACTTTTCATGATTATTTCTTTTTCAAACAAATTGAACCCCAAAATATGTACTGGTTTAATTGTAAACTTATAAATACTGACCGGAACTTCAAGAAAACGTTGAAAAACAATAGGCTGTTGAAAGGGGACGTAGGTGTCGCTGTTGAGAAGGCTACTACGAAGTTGAAATGGCTGCATTCTTCTCCTTTTATATTCGGCAGGAAACGTACATTGCTTCGGTTCAATGTCACTCAATGACTGATCATCAGAATTCGTTTCCCATGCAATGAGCATAGTTGTATTTGTTCCTGTTTTGATGGTGCATGCAGTGTTGGCGCCTTACGGCATGCACAGAAAAAAAATTTCACACGGCTCGATACCACCGCAGCGGGCGGCTGCATGGTACCAGCATACGCAACCGCTTTTCGTGGCAAGAGAAGTGGTTACTCCTTTTCGAACACAAGAATTGCTAGTCCAACAGTTGCTTCATGGGCACCTGAAGTCATGACGTCGCCAAGACTAGCGCAGTTTGAATTCAAGGTCCACTGTGGTTTCCACTTTGACTTTCACTGGTGATTCCACCAGCACTCACCCTCATGGCCTCCTCGATTCTTTTTCAGAGATGACCTGCTTCCTACAGGTGCCCCTTTTCGGATTTGTTGTGGTTGAGATCTTGGGTACCAAATCGGTTTCTCTTGGTTTTTCTCGACTTCTGCATTAAAAAAAAGAATTGAATTTTGTTCATTGAGCCTTAATACGCAGAAAGGAATATCACCTCATGAGGTGCTCTATACATTGTGTCTGCTATAAAGCTGTTTTACGTGAAATGATTTCTGTGCATATACTCACTGATTCAATGTTAATATCCGAGAGATTTCACTACTAATCTTTTAAAGAGAGAGCTTTTAAATGTGAAACACATTTACAAAATTTAGTTGAGTTAAGCTTATCTATCTATCTATCTATCTATCTATCTATCTATCTATCTATCTATCTATCTATCTATCTATCTATCTATCTATCTATCTGTCTATCTATCTATCTATCTATCTATCTATCTATCTATCTATCTATCTGTGACTTCTCCGATCAATAAATATAAGGCCAACTTGTCAGGAATGGTATGGTGTAAGCGTCATGGCCATGATGTTTCTACGGCCGTTTCCGTTGCTTATTGGTGTGATGAGACATTTCTGCATGACCACGTGAATGACAGATGGAAATATGAAAATCATGACGTGCATGTAATGTACAACATGCTCAGCTGATGGTGAGCTGATGATCATTTTGCTAGCATTATGCGCACCAAAGTTGCTCCGGCGGTACGTGTTCGCGTGACGAACATAAATTACAAGTGGTACTATAGAATCCATGTCATGTCATGAGTAACATAATGACTTGCATATACCACGCTCATAGTACGCTTACAGCTGTTTTGATAGCTTGATGTACACCAAATGTGGAAGTGCGTGACGTGACCGTAAGACGTAGATCAATGACATTTAGGTTGAACCATGTTCATCCTAAGAGTGAACACTGCTGTACATATGTTTAGCGTGATATTGTAGTGTTTAGCTCAACAAAAAAATTACACCTCATTCATCATCCTTCCACCTGCTTCGCAAGACATTGATTTCAATAGTGCATACAATATGCCAATTTGTTTAATAATTAGCTGCCAGGGTGAAGCCATCCCGATGTAGAGGGCAGTATACCGGTGTAAAAGAGCTACGCAAGGGCATCTGGCGAAAGCAGGTGAACGCCTGTGTGATCGCTCTTGTACAGAACATTTGCGTTGCATAATATATAGTTTCTGGCAATATTACTGCCACTCGCGAGTATCATTACAACGCTATACGAAGTTTCTAGGATCACATCGCAGTAGAAAAAAAGTATTTGTACGATCATCCGATTTCGCGATTGGATGTAAGATTGTTAGAACTCATAATCATTATAGAGATACTTGCAGGATGAAGTCAAGCGCTAAACAACAGCTATGTCTCACCATAGCCGGCTATCATGCAGATTAGGAGACAGGCCAAGACTGGGTACAGAAGTAGCCGCATGGCCTCATCGGTCCTGTCCTATCCTCTTCGCTAAGCCATTAGAAGATTGAACAATTCAGTAAACTTCCTGCTCATATCCAACCACGCTTCATCCAAGTACGTTTCCATTGTCTGGTGAGACAATATACAGTGCACCTGCTCAGCCTATAGAGTGCTATCGTTACTGGTGAAGATATGAATTTGTATAAGCTTAGAACAATTCACAAACGAGCTGTCATAATGGTAGCTTTGTTTAGAAAGCAAAATATGTGAATATCTCTAACGATTCCCCATGAACCGATATTTTTTACACGACTTTCCTCTATTTGTCGTACGTGTCATTCACTTTTTAGCACCACTACTAGTGGCAAGGTTAAATCACAGCAGTCTTCAGAGGAAAAGAGGTAGTCTACGAATCTTTTGAAGAAATAGTCGTAGCTTGCTGAAGTAAGTTAATTCTTATCCACTAAATTTTTTCTCAAGTGCGCCAAAATCCATTGGCGTTTATTTTTCAAGCCAATTTTCTTCTGTCAGTATGCTTTCTTTCCGACTCCACTCTGTCATATGAAGATCATGGGTGATTCATGATTATCTTACCAACAGAGGCTTAGAATGAATATGTAAGAACAAGGCCTAAGTTTTATGTTCGTAGAGCTGGTGTTGAGCACATGCTTATTCAAAACCATTGGATGATTACATAATGTATAAGGCAAGACATCGATCATAATGGAGGCCGAGTGCAGGTCTACCTCTGAAAAACATGATATAGGGGTGTTTCGCCTTGCTGGCCCTATAAGGCGTCATTGAAGTTTTTCCTATGAATTGACTGCCTAGCGATAATAAACTCCCTTCATAGTCAGCGCCGTGTAGAAGTACTTCCTTCCATATTTTTGTGCCGTTTTGGCACGCTGTTTCATGCTCAGCATATACCAACTGGCCTGGCCTACCAACTGCCATTCTTCACCTTTCCTTTCAATACTCAAACACAATAGTGTAGCCTACCACCATGCGCATCATCTTCTCAATTGCAAGTGTAATGTAGGTTTTTGGTGCATGCCTGCAACTGATACAACTACACCCCAATTCCTTGTGCGAGTCAGCGATGGGCCCACTACGCGATCTCGACGCAACAATGAACCTACGCAGCTGCTCACTTTGTTCACCTCATTGCTTGTGAATATATTCTTTTAAAATATTTTCGTGCGCTTTGTATTGGAGGAGTCTAAAACACCCATTTTTTAAACAATGGGAATCGTTAGATTGTACGCTTGTGTCGCGCAAAAAACATTGATTGTTTTAAGCACACATCTTATGCGCCTCTTCATGCATTGATCGGTGTCATCATCATCGGCGCCACCAAAACATTGGACGTTGTTGAAAGATAGTGAATCCGAAGCGCAGGGAGTCTCTGTGTCACCATCCTCTATACCTCGTGCCGGCTTGCACTTGTTGTCACCCCGTAAAGCACGCCTCTTGCACCCGAGAACGAGAAAGTAGACGAACCGACAAGAAAAAGAAAATAAATTCTCTTCCTCCCCCCCCCCCCCTTTTTTTTGCAATACCCTAGTCTATCAGAACTTTAGGATAAGAATTCATTCACCACCAAAGATACTAAGTGCATGTTGCGTGGCTCTTAGCAGTGGTTGACCCAGATATCACTCAGAGGAAAGACCGAGTTACAAGAAAACGCATTTTCATTGGTCTGAGCCCTGGCAATGACGCCTTTGTAGCGGTCGCCATGCGCAAGGTGCGAGTACGCTATCGTTCCTCGTTCTTTTCTACGGTCGGAGCACTCGCAGGCCCTGAATGCTCCCACTAGGACGTTGTTCTGCGAAAGTTCACAACACAGACCTCCCGTGTAGATGGGTTAGAGCCGACTGAGCGCACTGATTTGTATTGACTCTGGGATTATGGGTGGGATAGTGTTCATTTAGAACCTCACACTTAGCAATGAAGTGGCCAGGAGGATTTCGGTATTTTTTAGTGTATTGGTATGCCAGATACAGTGCGTTTATGATTGCCTCATGAGCGTGGTTGCTTTTCTGAAAAAGTCATAAGACTGTCTAAGAATATGTCTTCTGTCTGTTCAGAGATATTACAGGTGGGCCTCTCGTTATTGATGATGTCCCGTGCGGTCCACTGCCGACAGATAAACCTGAGGTATGTCAAGGGAAGGATTCGAGTACCATGGTATTGAGTTATCAGTGTGAGTTCGAGGTTAAACCAAGGAAGCCGAGTGACCTGGAGCTCACTTTACGTGGATTCGATGGATGGATGGGTAGATGTGGAGAATATTGCTAGCTTTGAGGTGCATGACTCAACGTGCAGTGGGCCGGTTTCATGTAGGCACAGTTACGATAAGCTCGACCACTGCATTATGGGCCCTCTGGACAACCCACAGTTAAGCCCCAATTATGGGGCTCTTGATAGTGGCTAACAACTTGTCTTTGATGGTTTGCTCCAAGCCTCGTAACGTGGCGAACACCAGAGCATAGTGCTTATAGGCCAGCAGATGCATTGCCTGCAGGAGCGATTGCATTGCCTGCAGGAGCTATTGAAATAATTGGGGAATGATGGTGTACGAATAAGTGAGATCATATGCTGCGTTTGGAGGGAGTTAGCTGAGGAGAAAGTGCCGTAGAATTGCTCGCGAGTCTGTCCTGCCTGTGATTTATTGAGAGGTAGGCTCATACTGTGGGATGGCTTGCATTATAGCCAGAACTAGAACTGCTATTGCCACAATTGGAACGTTATGCTGATGTTTTTCAATTGTTTGACTACGAGAGTTATTAAATATTGTAACTTCTTTGCCTGCCGTAGAGTTGGCACTGACGTGGTATTAGGCTGCAATAACTTTTAGCTGTTCGAGGCAGGGTGTTTGCCGTTTTCCAGTATCTCTTTTAGTGTGCACAATATTTTGATATTAGTGTAACATAGATATGAAGAGGTGTATTCTATGACGAACCCGATGGTATCATTGGGAGTAAAGTGGTGGTTCTATGTCCCACAAGTTCTAGTAAGCCACGATCATAAGTGTTTCCAGGATTTCCCTTCGTAGAGGGGGGGGGGGTGAAAATTCTTCATAGTGTTCCCATCCCCTATATTTTCATTCAATGGGGAACTTGAATCAATCATGAATGGGGAAAAGTTAGGAACTTTTCTTTATTTGTTTATAGAAATCCAAGCAGTGGTTGTTAGACGATATAGATTACTTCTTGCATGATGATACCAAAATTTGAATTCCTACTTCGGCTTACTTTCAGCAAAACTCCTAGAGTTACTGTTACTCGTATATATACTTCATAGCTCATGGCTATGAGACCAAACAGTTTGTGCAAAGTTTATATATGTCTGAAATTAACAACATCCATTCGTTCATTACCTTTACCGTCTCTTAGTAGTCACGGCCATGCTATACATGCTACTGCCTGCCTAACATCATATTTACCTGCCTTACATCAAATAAGTCTTGGTGCAATTCACCACGGGGATCGGCCATGGAACGGACGTTACCTCAACTTATATATCAAATTGTTTTACCAGCCGAAGACGTGGCGGATTGAATATACCACGTGAATATATGTTTGTGCTAAGCTTCTCTTACTCCCTGCCTTCTCTTTATCCCCTCACCCTCACTTATTTTACTACTCTTTGCTATACGGGACTATGATTTACAAGCTCGTGTCTGGCTAATGCCATATACAGCACGCTATAATTTACCCTTTCTTTCCTTCTTTCCCACCTTTCTCGTTCTCACATCACTACTCACTCTCAATTCCCTTCCCTCCCCGTCCTATAGATAACTATGATGTGCGTGGTTTCACCTGTTTAATGTCGTTACATGACTTTGCCATGATTCATCTTCTCCTCTCAACGTTTCCATCTTACTCAGCGTCGTATTCCTCTACCTTACATTTGATTGCCTTTACCATTCCTTGCTGCACACGATTACAACTCAACAATTCGGCTTGCATGACGCCATGCGTGGCTTTTCTATGCTTTGGCGTCAGCCGTCATTTTCAAAGTCATAACGCTCACAACGCCCCCCCCCCCCTCCATCGTTTTTTTATTGTGCACCTTGCTATGCATGATAATGGTATAGTGCGTGATGATAGTTCCTTCTTTTACTCCTTCTCTCCTTTTCTCGTTTTTCTTCTCCTCGCCCTGACATTGCTCCTACTAAGCCTCACATCTATTTCCTGATCCCCTGCTCTAAATGTCTAGGCTACAGATAGCAATGCCATGAGTGCTTTCAGTGCTTGGTAGTTCCTTGCGTACTGCGGGTCCTTCGAGCGTCTATCTATCTATCTATCCATCTATCTATCTATCTATCTATCTATCTATCTATCTATCTATCTATCTATCTATCTATCTATCTATCTATCTATCTATCTATCTATCTATCTATCTATCTATCTATCTATCTATCTATCTATCTATCTATCTATCTATCTATCTATCTATCTATCTAGCCGCCTACGTGTGCGTGCTCTCGTGATGCCCCCTTTACTTGGCGTAAGCCAAAATTAGTAAGCATGGGTGAGATTGTTATCACAAATATGCCTAGTAAGCCTTGACATCAATATTGTCGCAATCGCGTCACCATCTCGTCAATCACTTCCGCCGGACGTGTGGCACATACCACCGGGTGGGTATGAGCCACAGGTATGTGGGCATTTGCCACAGGTGATTGACAGTGTATATTTACACGGGAACGGCAAGAACACACGTGGGTAATTTTGATGTATTAGAGTTAAGAAAAAGCTGACATGGTGGTGTTGACCAGGCGATCGCAAAGATTAAGCGTCAGGGTCTCAGCAGAAATCGAACCCAAACATTCTGCGTGGCAACTATGTACTCTACGACAGAGTAAGGCCCGGTCTCGGAACTGCCTTTCAAATAGACCCTTATGGCTGTGAAGCGTCAATTAAGAGTTCAGTGCTGGCTATGAAATTTTATAAACATTACTTCTGTGTAACTAATTTCCGAGCACGTATTTTTTAGTTATCTTTAGCGCCACTTCGCAACGTTTCGCTCAGTAAAGCATTACGACCCAGTCACCATAAATCTGCATCCTTCGCATAACCGTTGATAGAGATCAGATTATTTATATTCTCACACCCACTTTTCGAGCTAACGTATACAATATTGACATGAGTTGTTACCTGTTGGCGGACGCAGCGTAGGGACTGCAGCTGTCATTACGTTGCAACTGTTGAAAAGGGGAAACTGTCTGAGCGCAAGAGATCAACACTGGCAGAACGATATCCACTCATCTGTTCTACCTCAACCGTAGCCCATCTCTTCCCCCACCCACCCTCCTCTCTACCTAAAGATAGCTACTCCCTGCAAGCCTTGAAACCACTGGCTTTCACTGATTTGTGGTGCACGCATAAACATAAGGCACCGGCATTTGAACATATGCCACACAGGACTGGTGGAAGGTCTTCGTAACGTATGCGACATGAAAGTCACGGTAATTATGTTATGACCTTGAATCGTGTTCGTAATTCACTCATGTCTTTTCATTTTAGGTAAATACCAGCCTAATGAAACGCCTAAGATAGCGCACACAGACAGACAGACAGACAGACAGACAGACAGACAGACAGACAGACAGACAGACAGACAGACAGACAGACAGACAGACAGACAGACAGACAGACAGGCAGGCAGGCAGACATATAGATAGATAGATAGATAGATAGATAGATAGATAGATAGATAGATAGATAGATAGATAGATAGATAGATAGATAGATAAAAATGGACAAATTACCTTGGGTTCATGAAAAATGGCATCACTATAAAAAGCGTTGGTCAAAAAAATTTAGGCATAATTGTGCTGCAACGTAGCATACAATGAAGATGCATCCACATATATTTATTCTGCACATGCGATACTTGAACTACCTCTTCAGTTGTCTTAGTGTGGGTTAGGCTGAACTGAGATTCGCAGTCACACTTCTAGCGATGTTCGGCAATATCTCACTTGCAACTACAATGTATTACGGCGTCTTAGAGTCTTAATCTTACATTGACGTATCTTTCGGCGTGGCCCTATAGGCAGAGCTGCAGGACTACAGAACGTTGTAGACAAAACCGGTGTCACTTTATTTTGCTTGAGTTCTGTACTTCACACTGAAACGATATCGATGAGCCATCTCTTTGCTGAAAGGAATCACAATCCTATAATACGTATACGGCCAAATACTCCTTCCCTCTTTTGTTTTATTATGGCTTCGTTAAGAAAAGCCACATGTGGTTGTGTCTGAATGTTCTGTAGACTTGAAAAATACTTCTCTTGAAAGCCGCCACTCTTGTTTGAATGCTTTAAGACTATAGCCTTGTTTCGTCGTATTGTTTTACAGTAATGAATGGACACCAGCTCAGGCAATTGTTAGTGCTGCTGAGGAAGCATGTAGAGAACCGTTGTTGACGTGAACACAGATATTTCTTTTAGAACATTATTTAGTGAATTTTATATGTCAAGGACTTTTTCCGTTCCTTTCTTATTTAGGAAGCTACGTAGGTTCCGTTATGAAGAAGGCGACCAACCAAACATCTGTGCAATCACCTCTTTTCTTCCGAATAACCATTCTCACTGATGAACACGAGGCCATCCGTTCATACTCATTTCACTGATGTCTCTTCATGGCTATAAAGGCGCGAACTGCCGTGACCTTAGATATCATTAACAGGAAAAGACACCAAGATGCTACAAATAATTTCTTAGGGTCGAATTATGATACGCCTGTCAATGAAATCAATGTTTTCATGCGTGATGCCCCGAATTCTAATTTTTCTTAGGATGTTTATGCAGCATGACAAAAAAAATCAGCATATCCCACGCCTTGGCAATATTGTTTAAGATGCATTTCTTGGCTTTGAACCAAGCGTTACCAACAGGATTCATGTGTTATTGTAAATGTGGTAGTTCTGTGGTTTATTGTGGGTTGACCAGGCACGTCGCCAACACCAGCTTCTAAGGGGACCGACAACCAACCAGAACATGAAATAATATGACTTCACTGGTTAAACTATTGTGCATTGCATCGACTCAAACCAAACTTGATTTTTTCGTGAGAGGTCAGTTTTCATTTTTATGGATTTTAATAAAAGCCGCTAAAATATATTTTCGGAGACATGAATGAATCAATGTACCCGGACAGGTTACCGTTAATGGCTTTATGTGGTTGATGATTTTTCATGCATTAAAATAATACTAGTTTTTTTGCATTGCAAGATATTAGGATCACCTTACTTTTAGGTCTGGCAGTCCGATACATCCCATTTCCCATGGGTTGAGTGCACTCCCAAGAGACTATGAACTTCTTTCTGCTGAGCACCAGGCTAAAAACGCGCTTGCACCTATTTAAAGAGTAGGTGCCTTCAGGTAGCAATTCTCTGCCTTTCACAGCAATGGTGGATGCTTCACTCTTTCACCAAGGCGGTGGTGGGTTAATGTGCACCCAGGGACCTTTGCGAAGCCTTATGGGACCGTCTTTCGAGTCGAGTACCCATGAACAACCGAGCAGCAGATCAGTGTATTCCTCTAACCATTGGGAAACACCGGTGGGTTCCAGGTCGGCACTGGGAATCAAACCCGGCACCTCACACATTCATAAGCAGATGCTGTAACCATGTAGCAACCGCTGTGGTCACGCAGGCCTGCATTTATTATGCATTCAAGTGGCACCTTCGCGTGATTTATTCTATGCATGTCATCGCGTCTGTCTGTCCATCCGTCCGTCAACTATAAAAAAGCCACTAACACTTTCTAGGGACATTTCTTGCAAGGAAATATACCCAAACGTCCTCTAGTGAGCAATTCTAAAACTAACTAGAACTGGCGACATACTAGTAATACTACTACTACCGAGGAGGGAACAACCCACACGCTATGGAGCTTCATCCCTAAAAAAGACCATGGCGCAGTCTGTTGTTGCGAACCGAGATGTCATGGCTTTGACCGCTGACAGAAAGCTTTTTTTATTGTGAAAGCAATTATATGGACACTCTCGACTGAATTTCACCAATGGCGCCGATGTCATGCAACGTATATATATATATATATATATATATATATATATATATATATATATATATATATATATATGTGTGTGTGTGTGTGTGTGTGTGTGTGTGTGTGTGTGTGTGTATAAAAATCAAAAAAGAAAAAAAATCCAGAAAGGAAGCGTTCTGGCTCGCAGAATCGCACGTGGAACCTCTGCGCCGTGAAAGTGAGGCATTACCCACTAAGCCACCCCAGAAAACGTTCTTTACCGTTCAAACGGTAAGCTATTTATATCTACCACTAACCGCTGCTGTGTTTTCGGCATTACCAGAAAGGTGGCCCAATGAGTGCACGTCGTCACACCTCGCAGCGGCACCCGCTCTAATCTCCTACGTGTACTTTGCACGGCTTAGAGAAGGGGAGCTACGCTCCCTCGCGCACCCTTATCTCGCGGTGGCGAGGAGGGAAGGATCGTACGCCTTGGCTGGCCATGGGTTTCGCGTGGAACGATTCTGCTGTGGTTAACGGGCGCACAAAGGTGACTGCAATCATTGCAGTCTCCGTTCACGAAAAGGGCGCGCGTTTCAGACTCAGTGAAGTAACAAAGAAGACACTTATTCACATGCATCCGCACCTGTGAGTACGTCTTATGCGTAATTTGTGCGCGAGAAATGCGGGGCACGCTTCGATCTACTTTCCATTCTGCGCGGGACCTTTCAAATTGTTGCTACCACGTTCATTGCTTCACCTTTGCGGGAAAGATTTTACTTTTTTGTAATCTGATCATGCATATTTTGACGTCACTTCCGGGTGAAAATATGTCCCTGAAGTCTTTGCAGACCCCAGCATAAAACAATTACGCGTTAAAAATGATCAAATGTTGTCACATTTATAGCAGAAGGTTTTCCTTCCCAAAACTCATAGATATCTTTACGTGGCCCCATCTCTGCCACTGGTGATTTTACTCTGTGTGAATTGAATAACAAATAAGAGAAAAGTAAACATGAATCTTAAAAGTTATGTCGCTATCAGCAAAAGCTCCCAAATTTACCTAACAGAGGCCTACTGAAATGTTTTCGTACATTTGAAGTGTTCCACTGCGAAACACGTGGTGTATCACGAAACTTAATTTCTACATTCTCGATACACGTCGGACTACATTGCAACTATCTTGGAAGAGGACACGCTTAGCAGTGCCACCCTTTACCAGAATGTCCGGGTGGATAGCTTCTCTATAGATCATGGAGTTCGTTTTGACAACTATATTATTTCATCAGGCACTATGTCTTGCACACTTTCTATGCAGTTCAGCCTGGGTTTCACTGCCATTGGTAAGAGGAGGTTACATACACATATTCTTAAAACCTGTTCACAAACAAAGCGTGGTAACTAGTTACATTTTTTCAAGGCACAGACATGTCAAAGAACTGCCTGTTCTGCTCATTCGTAGAGTATATTTACAAGCTACAACATCAGAGGTGATGAGAAGCTAATAATAACCTATCACACAAGGCCCCTATGAGTGCAGGAACAAGGTGTTACGCTCACTTAGAGGTGTAAGTGGGAATGGAAGCATGGGGACGTGATCAAAGGTCTCGTAAGCAATTATTTCCTCTTTTATTTTGCGCTTTCCTAGCCTTTCACACTGGTGTAGGCGAAGTTTTCGAAAGCCTGAAAAATAAATACAACGGTAATGGGCAAATGATGCTCCAATTTATAAGTACCATGTCAATTTGAAATATTCGTGTTCCTAAGGAATGTCAGTTCAGAATGTGTTCATCCCAATGACCATTGGAACCTGTACGACAGAATAGTCTTATCCGTCTTCTCCATCCTGCGCTCCTTTTATGTCCTGAAATGGAAAAAGAAGTCTATAAAACCCACCAAAAGCTTGAAATCTCAACATTTATCAATACTTCATCGCCTTAAGACTTCATCGCCTTAAGAGCCTATCTCCTGCCCATAAAGGAATATGGTAAGGTAAAATTCCCATATGGCGCTTCAAGAGCAAAAAGGGGCCGTCGGGCTCAAGAGTGTCAACACAGGTGATGCGAAGAATAGTCATCACGTGGCGACGCTTGTGGGACGATTTATGACATGAAGTTCCACGATCCTGTCATCAAAAAACTTCGTCACTTTGTAAAGAGTACCTGAATCCCAAAGGCACTGCTAAACAAGGTGAGGTGCTGAATATAATGTCCAGTGTGAACAATCCTGTATGCAGTGCGAAGCCACGTTAAGTGCAGAAGTGTTTTGTCATTGGCAGGGGAAGAGGATTTTTACCAAAAAATTGCACAAATTTCCCCTTTACGTCGTCTTGTCAAATTTATGATGCAGTATGGGCATTTTTTTCGGCATATAACCTAATATATGACCCGGATAGATTCTGACCCGGATAGATTCTAACCCGGATAGATTCTGGCGGTACTTGAGCGATGCGCACAAAACACCGACCGAGATATCAGTAAATGGCTGTATTGTTAACGATCCAGTCAAAATAGCAAACCAATTCAATCAGTATTTTCACTCAGTATTCACTCAGGGAGATCATGCTGACACAAACATTATTTCTCTGTCTACTATATCTGCCGATTTCATAACTGTCGAAGGTGTCCTTTCACTGTTACTGAATGTTAAGACTAAATCTTCCGATAGTCCCGACAGCATACCTAATGCATTTTTGCAACGTTACGCCGAACCTATTGCGCATGTCTTCACCCATATTTTTCGTCTTTCGTTTCATTATTCAATTCTTCCCGATGATTGGCAAACGGCATGTGTTATTCCCGTATTTAAAAAAGGTGATCGCCTAAATGTTGAAAACTGCCGGCCAATATCATTAACTTCCGGTCCTTGTAAACCTCTTGAGCATAACATCACGCATTACATAATGTCATTTCTTGAAGAAAACAGTATTTTGACTCCTTTCCAGCATGGTTTTAGGAAGGGCCTCTCGACTACCACTCAACTTGTCACCACAATTCACGACTTCACAATAGCACTTGATAAGGGCGAAGAAATAGACGCCATCTTCTTAAATTTTGGAAAAGCTTTCGACTGTGTTTGCCATAGTAAATTACTCACCAAACTTTCAAAATTTGGCCTACCCATTACTGTAATTAATTGGATCCGCTCCTACCTTACCAGCCGCAAACAGTTTGTCCAGGTCGAGGGCTGCTCCTCAGGGGTTCTACTTGTAACCTCGGGATTTCCACAAGGCAGTGTCCTTGGCCCTGTCTTGTTTCTCATCTTTATCAATGACATCGTTTCATCAGTTGACACCTCCGCCATAAGCCTAAAGCTTTTTGCAGATGACTGCATTCCTTACAAGCCAATTAAAAGTGAAAGGGACCAAGAGTGCTTGAAGAACAACCTAAATTCTCTCTCTGATTGGTGCCATACCTGGTCCATGGGGTAAACATTAGTAAATCGGTCTATATGCGTATCTCAAATAAAATTACCCCTTTGGCATCACGCTACACCTTAAATATTAATCCGTTGTTTGAAGTGAGCAATTTTAAATACTTGGGAGTCAATATTACCAATCGACTGTCGTGGAGTAACCACATTGACGACGCTTGTTCCTCCGCCTCTAGAAAACTAGGGTTTCTTAGACACATACTAAAAAACGCGCCAACTCAGATCAAACTTCTTGCATATAATACATTTATTCGGCCCCGTCTAGAGTACGCATGCGTAGCCTGGGACCCGTATTTTAAAAAGGATGTTTATAAACTTGAAACGGTCCAGAGGAGAGCGGTAAGATTCATCTATAATGCCTATCACAATCTTGATTCACCTTCATCACTTATGGCTACTAACAACATTCCGCTCTTGAAACTGCGTAGAACTATCGCAAGACTCAAGTTTCTTTTCCTGCTTCGTAATCATCAGTTTAATATCGATCCCAGTAAATACATCTCTCCCTCTTCTTCAAGAAAAACCAGGCATGCTCACAATCATGATCTGACACCTAACCTTGCACGTACTAACCATTTCAAACATTCCTTCTTTCTGAGAACCATTAGCGAATGGAATGCAAAGCCTTCAAATGTTTTTCCTGAACGTGGCATTCCCGACTTTTAAAACTACATGCATCTTTTGTGTAATCAACACTGTTGATATATAAATGAATGCTAGATTACCTCATCTTATTATTTCAACTGTGTAGCTTTACTTTTTTGTGCTTGAAACTGTTTCTAGAAGTTTGTTCGCTTTTTTTTCTAGATATGTATAACTAAGCATCCTATTTAGTATGTCTTGTTTTTCAGTAGCTTTGTGTATTCTAACTTGCTGTATAACTTGTTCGCTTTTTTCGCTATGCTCCCTTTTTGTGCCCCTCCTGCTTGGTCTACGGACTGCAGTATGTAATAAATAAAACTAAAATAATACTCGGCTTATTTCATAGAGAGAGACCATACTTACCGTTCATTTCAACTGTGATGCCTTAGAATGGTACCCAGAAGAGACCCAATAGCTATTCATTGCTGCCGCGAAATCGTGAGAAGTGTGAGAGGTTAAACAGAAACGAACGCTTTACCATCCTCGCATGACAAAAAGGCGCGTCCCCACCCCCCAACCTCCGCCCAAATAACGTCATCAACAGCAACGTCAAAAAGCAAACTTGGTCAAATTATTTCATCAGTGCACGCAAACAAGCGTCGCATAAACCACGCCAGTTAATTCCGCTACTTATAGAAGCAAATAAAATCGAATGATGGCTGCAAAAAAAAAATTCGGCAGATTCCACGTACCTGGAAATCGACGTTATGCGAAGCATGCTGAGAGAAAGTGACTGTTTTTCAATTTTTATCGAGCGACACGTCATGAAATGACGCTAAATATATGTACGAATTTGGCACGCACAGACATATGTTGAAGAGCTTCAGATGTTTACATATAACCAGTTGCACTTGCCCAACGATGCCAACTGAAACATTCGTTTTAGCAACACCAGAAGCTCATACGAAGCGCTGACGATCGCGAAGTTGCAGGCCCTGGACACTGCTACATAAATCAACTTCACCGCATGGCAACTGACCGCAATTGACGTTAAACCGTGCAACGGCTGTATTAAAGGAACACATATGTAATGTTAATAAAATTAGGTAGGCAGTACGGCAACCACAATTTACGTTACACGACAATGAGCGTCTACTTGAAAAGTAGTTCCGAGACCTGGCGTAGCTCTGCTATAAAATGCTTCATTGCCACGCAGAATGCATGGGCTCGATTCCAGCTGGGATCATGACATTCTTTAAATTCGTCGGGTCAACGCTACTGTTGTCGGGTGTTGAACGCTCATGCATTCAAATTGCCTATGTGTGTTCTCGTCATTCCTGAATAGATGCAAAGTGTCAGTCACCTGTTGCACATACCCGCCCATGGGTATGTGCCACTGTCTGGCGGGAAGTGTTTGACGACGTACGTGACGAGATTGTGACATTAATGATGTCTTGACCAGCACGTCATATTCGTCAAACCATCTTAGCCTCCCATGCTGATTTTGGTTCACGCCAAGTCAAAGGAGTGACCACGAGAGCACCCAAACGTAAGCGGCTACATAGATAGATAGATAGATAGATAGATAGATAGATAGATAGATAGATAGATAGATAGATAGATAGATAGATAGATAGATAGATAGATAGATAGATAGATAGATAGATAGATAGATAGATAGATAGATAGATAGATAGATAGATAGATAGATAGATAGATAGATAGATAGATAGATAGATAGATAGATAGATAGATAGATAGATAGATAGATAGATAGACTCAAAATCGCCGTAGTTCGCAAGAAAATGTTTCGCATTTCATACTGAACAGGTTGTCGCACACTGACAATTAAAGGGACCAGCAACCGAATTTTTTCGTCACAATTTTTCCCCCCCGACAGGAAGATTACCCCTCTTAGTGTGCGTAGCTGCAGTAGTTAATGCTAAGATCACGTAGTTATTTCATGAGCAGCATTTTTCTATCTGGATGGCTCGGAACGCGGATGTCCCTTTTTGTCCGGTGACGCTGAGAGTCGACAGTGATGCCAGTAGCCTTTCTTGCAACTCATGGATACTCTCCTTGTTCTGCTTTCGCAGGAGTTCCTGTAACTGTGCTTAACCCCGTTTCATCTGAGCTTTGCATATATTTTTAATACAACAACAAGCCGTTACATTGAGACGATGTGGCTTTATACAGTTTCCCTGTATTACTACCACATGGAGTTCGCCTGCGCGCAAGGTTGATGCGCCAAGCTTGTGAATGGCCTGTTCCGTCATCGTTGCTGTCTAGACACACGAGCCAAGCCAAGTCGCCGGAAACGTCACTGCGCACATGCGCGGCCATGCCGAATTGCAGTACACGTAATTTCTGAGACGAAGGGGGGATAGAAAAACTACGTCGCTCCAAAATCTTAGGCACCTGGAAACTGTGTTTACGGCTTCATGAGAACGCAGAAACGTTGCTCAAGAAGCGCTTATGGGCATGCGACGATTACGTCATGCGAAGGCAGCGCCGCTATAATGCGTACAACTAACGCAGGCCTATTAGTACATTGTCGTGCAATAAAATTTTTTACTACACAGAAGCAATCAATATTTGAATACTAACAAAAAAATGTTTACCACGTACTCTACTCTACGGTCACTTGACAGAGTACATGAAATAATTTAAGTTTTTGCCACCAGGTGGCCCCACAGTCCAGTTTTAACAATTTTAAATGAAGAATAAAAAGAAAACTTCACTTTCCACGAAGAAAACGGGGTTGCTTTTAGACATTCAGAGAGACAATTTTTACATCTGTACAGTCATCCGATTTTACATTCTGGGCAGTTGTCGGTTACACTAGGTTCATGCAGCGCTAATAGGACGAAATGTTTCCTAAAAGGCGACGTAATCCCACTCACTTTACAACGCTGTTCTGGGCATTCATATCACTGAAACAACTGAACTACAGACTCGTATGGCATGCGACAGTGTCGAAATTATTAAGACATAAATCACAACAGATTTGTCTAATTTGCATATTTATGCTGTTCAATTGATTTGATTTGTGGGGTTTAACGTCTCAAAACCACTATATGATTATGAGAGACGCCGTAATGGAGGGCTCCGAAAATTTCGACCACCTGGGGTTCTTTAACGTGCACCCAAATCTGAGTACACGGGCCTACAACATTTCCGCCTCCATCGGAAATGCAGCCGCCACAGCCGGGATTTGATCCCGCGACCTGCGGGTCAGCAGCCGAGTACCTTAGCCACTAGACCACCGTGGCGGGGCTGCTGTTCAATTCACAGTCCACATTAACCGTAATTGTTGAACCCCGTATTCTCATCGAGAAAAGCCACCGTTATTAAGCACCAACTCCACTCTACCTATAGCTCTACACCTCCAGCTGCGCACCAACAGACAGCTAGTTCTACACAACCTGGTACGAGCCAGAAAAGTGATAGGTTCGTGAATGTGGCGTCCAAGCCCAGCCGAGGTCATGAGCGTTAATTTGCACAGTGGTTACATTACTTCTTACTGTAGTCACGTGACTTTTGAGCAAACAAAAATCATAGGGACCCACGTGCGTTCAGTTAAAACGACTAGATGGCGAAAGTCAGCTTCTCCTTCACAATGTATTGATGCGGCCGTGCCCCACTTCATAATCTTTCTCCATCTAGCGTCGTTGCACACAGCGCAAGCTAAAATATTCATACCTAATGTTGAATTGCCTCCATGACTTTACCATATTCCACCAAGTTACAATGTCATGTCATGAAATAATTTGATGTGACGTCACACGACGTCACGTTGCATTGATTGATTGATTTGTGGGGTTTAACGTCCCAAAACCACTATATGATTATGAGAGACGCCGTAGTGGAGGGCTCCGGAAATTTAGACCACCTGGGGTTCTTTAACGTGCACCCAAATCTGAGTACACGGGCCTACAACATTTCCGCCTCCATCGGAAATGCAGCCGCCGCAGCCGGGAATCCAACCCGCGACCTGCGGGTCAGCAGCCGAGTACCTTAGCCACTAGACCACTGCGGCGGGGCATTTTTGCATTGAGATTATGATGAATTCTTAATGAAGTCGCCATTTTTTTGTGAGGACGTCATTGAATCATTACTTTTTAAGACTTGTTCACGACGCCAACATCAGCCAAAAGTGTTGCTTAGTGTTGCTTGGTGTACCATCTCAGGTTTTCACAATAAAACCTAAGAAACACTTGTGAGCCGGCGTGCCTGCTTTGTATTCATGGTCTTTGCCCCGCTCAAGCTCGAAGCACACGTGTACGAAGGCACGCATCGTGAATACCCGCAAAGCTCGTCAAAGAGTTAGTCAATCTGAAGCTAGTCGGTCAGAAGAAAAGTCTGTGCAATTGAATTCAACGTGAAATATAAAAAAATGCTGAAAAGGGATTCACCTGTTATTCAGCGATGTTCACATGCACGTGCAAGCAAGGGCAAGTATTCTAAACGTGCAGCCTCTTTTGCGTACTTGACAAAAAATGAAACCTTTATTATTGGAGCAGTGGTGCCCTAATCCCTGTCTTTGCCTCTCTCTCATCCTAATAGGATTCCTACTCATCGTCAACTTTCTTTCCCGCCTTCTTGCTGTACAATACAAAAAATACCGATTTTACGCAGGACTGTGTCATACACGGCTCTACCAGGGGGCGCCGTACATCACCATGCTAAGTTTTACCTTCTACGTGCTCCTTTTTCTCTTACTTTCACTTCCGTTTCTCGCATCCTCACTCCACAACACTATATATACATGGCTTTGCTATAGCACACTATTTTGCTTCTTCGACGCCATACTTGGCTATATATACCCAGCAATACCTGTGTTTCGGCAAGTTGGTCCACACTTAATGCGAAACAAATGAGCGCCAACAAATGGAGGCTTGAACTAAAGACAAAGAGTACAGGTTACTGAGCCTTGTGCTCAGTACACCGTAGCTCATCAGCACAAAGTGGAGGCACATCGCTTTTCAAAATGCTAGGCCATCTACCTGAAATATTATACTCCCTAATTGCCACATTATATGCTTCACTTGTCAAGTACGACTGCAGTTTTTTGATAAACAATCTCACTGTTATGAATCGAATTAAATAATCGCTGCTTGAACTTGTAAAGCATCAATCATATCTTTAGTCTCGGACTGAGGTAAGCGAAATTGTTGTTTTCCCTAACTTCACCTCCACAATAATTGTGTTTTATATTATGGTATAGAAAACTGCAAAAGTAAAACACTAGTTTTATAGGTTTAAGTACTGCCTGCTTAAACATTTGGACCACTTACGTAGCCAGGAGGTCTATTGGTGCAAGCCTGCGTTGAGAATGCCTACTTACTCATGCACACCTTCATGCAGCGCTTGCATTTCCAAAATACGCCACCTTTACTCCAGCACGCTGGCAAACTGATTGGTACGCAGGTATCTGTATCAGGACGATAAAACCACATCCGAGGGAAATGATGCCCGGCGCAGTGTGTTTTATCTGGTTTGAAAAGGCATCTTTCGCGTAGTGCTGGAACAAGAGAGCAGTTGTGTTTAGCTTGATTAACGGTGCACAAATATTCGTTTTCAGTTTACTGATTCATAAGGAAATATGCAGCTTCTGCATAAAACAGTACATAGACAGCCGCTATTATAGCAGTCAATCGCTCCGCGAACACCTGATCTCATCTCGACGCAGAAAATAGTGCAGTGCCAACTTTTTAAATGTTTCTTGCTCTTTTGTCGCCACAATAGTGCACCTTGTGCTGCGTTATTTTCACTTGTGGACCTCTTCCGGCAGGAATACCTGTTGAAATAAGTGTATGCGAGGGTCTTTCATCTGAATCACGTTCCGCTTCTTCGTCGTCTGAATACATCAAACAGCAGGCTGTTGCGCTTGTTTCGTCGAATATAAATTCATCATGTGGTACTCAAAAAGGTAAATAATGTCTCTGCATGCACCACAAAACTGAAATGATCTGCATGAAGCCTCTGTTATGGCACCACCTAACTAGAAAATGCCGTTTTTACATGTCTCACAATAACGCTATTGGAAACACTATCCAATTCTCAAATTTAGGCTCTCTCGCGTGACCATTGTGCGGATGGCTTAGATGCTGAGCCAACAGCTTGTTTCTGTTTTGTTTTTTTGTCACTGTAATATTTCGTTCGCAATATTGCCCACTAGCTTTTAAACCCCAAACAATTACTTGAAACCGTTTTTGTTTCTGTATGATTGTTTAAGAAAGTGGATTTACAATCATTTCTAATATTTACAGCTTGATGGTAAGAGAATTAATCAAAATGTCTTACCGTAGTAGGCTATTGTACGGATCATCAGACAAGCCAAAATCGCAGATAGAAAAAGTCTCATTCGGGCTAGGTGTTGTCTCCTTGTTAAAGCATTTCAAGAGAGCTATATTGCTGCAATTTTGTGCTGATGTCCAACCGCTCGTCGACGAGGCTCTTTTCCATTGCCCCATTCTACAGCATACAGAGCACCTGTTCAACGCATGGAGTACTATTGTGGCAGGTGAAAGACTGACTTACATAAAGATGGGACAACTGGTGGGCGCACTGCTATTTTGAGCCTTCTCTAGAAAACAATGATTAGTGAGTCCTCAGGAGCAGGTCCCTGAATCTTTCGTATTCGAAACCACTATTCTTTCTTCTAATACATGCCATATCTTGCTGACTCAAATGCTAGCAAAACACATGCAGTCCGTACGGCAACATGAAAAGCTTACGTACATTTTAAACAAATGTTTTAACATATCGCAGCTATTGCACACTCGTCCTTACGTTTTATGCTGTGCGTATAACTTTATTTGAATTCTTTTGATAGAGTTGTTAGTATTCAATACAGGTAACTTTCTTCTTCACAATATGTTTTAACAAGACGATGTAAATTTTTAAAAAGTGAAATCGGGCAGGCATAAAATGATTACGGAGAATAAGGCATATGTATTCGTTGTTGCTGAGAGCTGATTTTTTTTTCGAAAGGCGTATCCGAGAGTATGACACAATTTCATATGAATACATATAATTATGAAACTAAAACACGGACAAAAATTTTCAGCGGGGCCGTTATTAATTTTCTAAAGACGCCTCGAAGATGACAGCCACCTTTTAAAACGACTCTGTTCTTAGCCGAGTATTACACATCTCAGTTCCTCTACGCATCGGTGTATTAGTGGCTGCGGTGCTCTTCTAATGAACAAAAGGTCGCGGGTTCGATTCTGGCCACGGCAGTCGCACTACGGCGGAGGCGGAATGGTAGAGGACTGTGTACTGTGAGATTGTCAGTGCACGTCAAAGGACAACAGGTGGTCGAAATTTCCGGAACTCTGCACTGTACGGCGTCTCTCATATTCGCATCGTAGATTAGGGAAGTGACACACCACATATTATTGTTATATTTCGAGACCGTCGTACATCGGAAACAGGCATTTGCCACTCCTCTCGACTTCCAACTCATAACTACTTCGCTACTACACTCCCGCCGCTGTAGCCGCTTCATTTCACTTCATTTACACTTCATTCCACTTCATTCAACCCACTCTAGACGAGTGCTGAAATTATCACTAACACATTTATTGCACCAAACACTAGTCTTTATAGTGCACTAAACCACGCACTGCTTTCTTGTGTGTAAGTAGACTTTGTTAGTTTGTTGTTGTACATTTTTGCGTTGTGTTTCCCCAGCTTACCCAATAGCTTCACTGTTTCATCAGTGCCAATTCCAATGGAAAGACGGGGAGAGTTACCCTCTATTTTGGGGTAAGAATTTTTTCATTCTAATAAAGAAAATCATTCCAGCTTTTCTCTTCCCGCACGTGCGTTCAAGAAAAAAGGCGAGCGAACTTTGTTAGGGTATGTCAGTAAAGCTCCCTATATTGAATTAACTAGAGTTTGCAAGCAATCGAACAAGTATTTGCTTCCTTCCAAAACATGTGTATTCGTTCGCATTCTTTCTCGTGTCAACATCATCTGACCTTCACTCATTTTAGAACGTATTTCTAGCTCGCTATGTTTAAGGCATTCATGCGCTTGGATCTTATTGTAATACTATGAAATAATATCATGCGGCATGTTTATTTTATTTGTTTTTCACACGAATATATGCTGACGCTCATATAGATCACTTTGGTAGGCACCGCACATGTGTCGTTTACGGTGCTTGAACAATCTCCTCATTTCTTTTAAAGCCGTACTAATAAAGCCTTACGAAGCACCGTTTTCTCGTATGCCGACAGCTGAGTGTCGTGCCGTTGCCGATACGACACGTTCTTTTGTTCTCTACCTTACACTTATCATTACTATTATACGAGGTTTCTCTGTGCAACAAAAGATTTTTTTCACGAGCCTCGTAAACTCGAATGACGTTCCCATAACGTCTATTCTGTTATTTTACGTATATTTAAGGCAAGAAATCAAACCCGGTTTATACTGCATCGTCGAAACTGTATAATCTGGTAACCACACACCATCTACCACAAAAGGTAAGTTTTCAAAGAATTAACATACAGTCGCCCCCTTCCAAACACACAAATATTCGTGTGATTTCGTTCACCCGTGGTGCAAAATCAAGAAGCCAGAATGAGTAAATGAATAAACTTCATTCAACGTCCGGCAGTTACCTTCAGGTGAAGTGGAGAGAAGAGGGTATTAACCCCTGTCCCTTCCCACCCTCCGTCGAAAATCGTGACCATGCCTGAGGTGACCCCTTGAAGTCCTTGGAGCCGGGCGGCATCTTCGGCTTGCCGGTCAGCCCAGAGCAGGTCGCCCAGAAGTTTCATTTTATTAGGTAGATGTCTGTGTGTATTTTCGCAAGCCGAGAGTGTGTCTGTATCCTACAGTATTTATTTCTGCATACATTTTTGTTTTTAGGGCAAATTGGTAAACACATCGTAAAGAATCGTCTATATTTAATGTGAACCATGCTCACAGTTTGGTGCCGCATACTTTTTTTATGAACCTGGTTTTTTCTAATCCTCGCTTAGTTTCTGCAACAAAAGAGGAATGTAGAAATGTCAGTTTCACTTCAATAAAGAACCAACTAAAGTGACAGGAAAGAAATGAATGTTATTTGAACTAAAACTTGAAGCTGATTCTTCGTAATTGTGATCTCGAATAAATCTACAAAAGGCTGGTGCAATCGGTACAAGACAATACAGCTGCACTAGGGAGAGCTACGGCTTTCGCACATATTCCTCGCGTTGAGAGCACAACACTTGAAGGATAGCATCTCGCACGATCTGTTGATCTCAGCGAGATCTGTTCCGTGCATTGCTCACAGTCTTCGTGCGTTAAAGCGAGCACATCAAAACAAAACTCGTGGTAATATGATGTATTTATTAAGTTGTGGCTAAGGAAGAAGGGAGTGTTCAATCTTAGTGAGGGCCTCACCCGGGCAGCCCTAATGTCTTAGGTTAACGGGCGAGAGTTTATTGGTTAGCTGCCACATTGTGCACAGGTAACATGCCAGGTGACGTTTTCTGACAAAAATGGGGTTGCACTCTCACCACCTCGGCTAAGAGCGACGCTTGCAGGTTGGAATTGCATATTCAAGATACCTTACGAAGCTGATGCAAACGTGCCTCAAGTCTTTCTGCAGACGCTTGATTCTAAGTTTGCGGATTTGGACTCTCCCCCTCCCAACAAAAAACAAAAACAAAAAGGGAATTATTGATCTACTTAGTTGATTTGTGTTGACACCAGTAATGCTTGTTATGACGTCATCACTTGTTAAGCTTGTTCTAAAGTGTATTGGGTGCCATCCTAGATTTTGTTCACTAGAAACATGGAGTATATGTGTATCACATATACCGTAGCACGCAAACAAGATAAGCTCCAGAGGTTTGTATTCAAATAGTACTTACTGAGGCACATCCTCATGCACACATTGCACGTTAGAAAAGCTCCTGCTTTCCTGTTGCACACAGGAAAGCTAAATGATATGCATTTTTGTGAGTACGAGTCGAAATACCACCTCCTAATCGAATGTGAACCAGCACAGTTTCCTTCTTCTGGTTTAAAATAGCATCTGGGTGTAAGCCGTGTCCAGTCTGAAACAAAGGAAGCAATGCTGTATCCAAAGGAAGCGTTTGAGCGTGAATGCTTATGTGTATGCGCATAACGATTATACCTGCACCCGAACACAGAAAGGTTTTTCACCTCCGCTGTACAAAAGTAGGTTAGCTGACGCATGTTCGTTAGTATAGTTGCAGAGATGGCATTACTCGTACACTGCTGCGTGTGAAAAACTTACACAATAACAGAGGGGCGCACACAAAGTCCACACAGAGTCTCTTAACTCTTGTGTACGTCTTTTACTTGAAGACGTTTGCGAGTACTGGTAAACCAACACCTTTTAGTGAATACCCCTCTGCGGACATAGACAGAGAGTGGAGAAGCTCACAGTAGGTCAGAGTAAAGCGGCCTTTGAAAGTGATGCACAACATGAAGTCTGATTTTCATTTTTACTGAATAGATTTTCATTCTTAAAAAATATAGGAACTTGAGCATTCCAAACACGAGGGGCTGTTTTTTTCTTACTTTTTCTATCATTTGCTCAAATCGGCTTCGTTTTCTCTGCTTTTCTGCTGCTTTTGTGTTTCCTACCTATCAACCCCTATCTCGAATGTAAAAATATGAATTTTTTTAAAGAAATCGAATAGGCAATGAAAACATGCGGGCTAATATATAAATACTTGTACAGAGACGCCTTCAGTTATGAAGAAAGTTGTTGCCTCAAGCTCACGTCGAGGTGTTAACTATGTTGAAAATACTTGACATTTAGGTTTTGTATTTAGGTAGCAAGTAATTATAACAAAAACAGTGTCGCAATAGTGGCTGCTTCGGTATTTCTTACTATATATAAACATCTGTCAGCGAAAAGTTAATGACGCATATGCAGTCCAGAACAGCATAATAAACTCTCAGCTTTCTGCCTAACTTTCATCAATATTTCGAAACATCTGTGTAGTTCCTGCCAGAATCATGTGAATTATACAGGTAGTATAAAAACGTTCGCGTAGAATATTTTTTTTTACTTTGAATAGATGTGTTCATTGTGGCATAAGTGATACGCAAAGCAGCTAGCACAGCTTCTTTGAAGCTTATGTGTACACAGAGTGGCTTGCCAATTTTCCGGTAATATTGCCTATCGCTTAATTCTGTGCGTTTTCAGGAACGGCATATATTAGAGCTGATGAGGCGCCAGCTGAATGGCTCCCACACTTGACGACTACTGAATAACATTTTTTCTGGTGTGATGAACCTCACCATAACATGTTATCTTACCTATCCCTCCACCTATGCCCCTAGTTGGGGCTGACTGGGAGGGCGGCTCTACCAAACCAGGGTCATTCTTCTTGCCTGTGAAAGTAGAAAATGTGAGCCTTTAGTTGGTTCATTTTCATGTTCAAAAACTATTATTGCACCACATTTTTGTTAGTACACGTGCCTTAAAACTTATGTGCATTTAGTGGCCCTTAGAAATTTAGGAAAGTAACGCAAGTGCTAATGAGTTACGTAAAAAATTTTCACGCTGTCAACAACTCGCGTGTTTGTGCTGGGCATGCAAATGGAAACAATAACCAGTGCACGTGCTATCAGTATGAGCAATGCTATGTGCTCTTCTATCAGGAGTTAATGTTCTGAACAAAAATATTTTGAAGTTAGAAATTATTAATCTTTCTGGTTCAAACAGGAGATGTGAGTATGCAACAGTCACAACGTGCACTGTCAAAGTTACATGTCGCAAGGCTAAATTGCCGAAGTCAAGGGTTGAAATACTATTTAATGTCGAAAAAAATAAAAAAGGTGAATTAAAAGATACGATAACTCTGTTTCTGTAGCATATGCTTTCAAAACTATATCTACCCACGTGTAGTGTGATGTATATTTTAGAAAGCCGATTTTCGTAAAGCCAAATGTGAGGAAAACGCGGGCAACATATTTTTCATTTTGTTTCAATGTCCCCAGTTCGAACTTAATTCTAATAAACTTTCAAACGAAAAGAAATGATAAATACAATGTTGTTGAAGACGCACGAAGCTTCTATGCGGAACATTCCTCTGTAATATTTTTTGTGCCGGCTTGGCGTGTTGGTATTTTACGTTCCTTTTACGCTGAATATTGATTGTGACAGTAAAGAAGCAGGCAGTCAAATCAGTATCGATGGCATTATCGATTGTCCGCAAGAGTGGAACAGCTGTTACGGTGCTCGGTTGTGCCGGTCGCATTTATAGGGAGCGAAATGCTTTATGCTCGTTGAGTGGTGGAAGTAAGTGGGCGTTTCAGATCGCCCGATTGTTAGAATTTTCCAAGCCCTCATAGTCGTGCTACTTTTCTGCCTCCTAATTACGCATATGTTAATAATATATTTTTTCGGTGAATGGTTCTCATGAGAGAGAAAGGTAATAGCAACTTTTTTTATACTTCCTGCAAACCGGACTTTCGTGCACTTCAAATAACCATGATAACGTCGTGAATTATAGCATTCTCGGACATCAATATGAAGCCATATGTTATCCTGTAGCTTTTTTATCAATCTTGTTGTTTTTAGCCTTTGTAAGGCATACAAAGCTTTCGATTTAAACAGTTTACTCGGCCAGCATAAATAAGCATGGAGCAAAGTACGTAGCTAATATGCGCGGCTGCTTTAAACCATCGAAAATCTAGGTTCTTACCTTCATTGACACTATGGCTCCGGTTATCACTGCCACTGCCTTCTTCATTTTTCCTATGGCGATCAGCGTTTTCTGCAAAGTGAACGAGATTATTTTGCACTTTGTTTCTCAAAATAGGTGCATAAACATCCACTCAACATTTTTTTTCTTATTAACGTCATTTTCTTGTTCCAGACACTCTCCGGCGTAAGCTAAATCCGCATTTCATGCAGATAGCGAGAAGGATCCGTCAAATACCATGTCTTGCATTGATTTTTACAGTAAGATGCGCTGTTGTGTTGTAAAGTAGAGAAAAACTGAGCGCCATTTTGTATATCGAACTACTCAATGTTCTTAAAGTACATTCATTGGAAGAATTCACTGAAGATGGAGAAACTTCACTGAAGATGAAACTTCACTGAACATTCACTGAAGATGGAGAAACTGTTTGATTTGGGGCAGCGCTAAGTGCAAAGATCACGCAAGCTGGACAGGCTTGAATTTACACATTCTCGAGCTGCCAGCATTTCAGCAATTGTTCGCAAGGAAAACTACAACTGGAATCCCCACGTACGCTGTAAAGTGACTCAGTACCTTGTCACGTACTCTTCAAGCTATTTCTATCACTGATTTGTACTTTAATTATAAACACGAAATACAACAAACATATTGCAAACAATAAAATTCGTGCGACAAGTTAGAAGCATACTATAGCCAAATCTATGTTATTGTGAGCCACACGCGAAAAACACTCTATGCGCATGACGACGTGTCATTATCAGCATGAATGTGTTGTCACGTCTACTACCATGGCAACAAAGTAATTTGCCACTATTTTATATCACAGCAACAGTGATGAGAGGTGCTGAAAAGTTACTTTCTTTTTTCAAGTATAGCTCCGCGAAATAAAGGTACAGCTCCTTTTTGGCCTTACAGATTCCCAGCTGGCTACACAGTGTGGAAAACAGCTGTAGGACTCATTCACTTAGCCCCAGAAAACTTTCCACTCACAAGTTGTAGCGATTACACTTACCTCCGCATCTAAAAGCCTGTTACAATAACCAATAGTACTCAACAGTTCATTGTTCAAAATAAACCAGTTGTGAGTTTGCCCCCGTGTTGTTTGCCTCTTTTTCATTGTGTCCGTGTACGTGTTTGCGCAAAGAAGTCATGAACCAATAGTACTCCTTTTCTGCGCACTGAAGTGTACACAAAACGAGCTACATTTACTCCACCAGACAGTAGTTTTAACCTTCAACCACCTTACTGCCTTTTTCCCAGTGGCATACCATATATACCAAAAACGTGGAATGTCACGCTAGCCGGTGATTGCTGCATTTATTGCAATTTTCTCTAAGTGAGGCTGTACCAACCGTACGAACATTCCTTTTCTTGTGACATGCTTGAACATTAAGTTGCCCTTACTGATAGCGAAATATATTATTCATTTGCAAAAAAAAATCTGGATCGGGGAGCCTCGGAGTCCTACTGAGCCACATAACGCAGGTGAATATCAAGGCACTTAGGTCATTATTCCTCCGGTTTATGGCCTGTCGTTGTACCAAACATGGAGCAAGGTGGCTAAACACTTCTACGCTTTATGATAATACTTTCACACAGTTCTCAAGGAAAATGTGCCTCGCCAAAGGCCACATGATCAAGAGCCTCATTTTTTTACATATAAGTTGTCACAACTTTTCGGCAAGGGTCCACTAATAGCAATGACTTAAAAACAGTTTGATTCACTTTTTTTGCTAAAATTATAACTTCAACGCCCCAAGCGAAACGCTTTTGCTTACCATCTATACTACCACCTACACGACTGCTACGGTTATGAAGTTCATGTTATTGGACAGTTCATAACGATAGTAAATGTGCAATATTAGTTGGGAACCTAAAACAACAAAATGCTAATAATGACAAAATGTCGACATATATGTTTGCACAATAATGCAATATTTCACAAAACACTGAATTTTTATTGAGCAAACACATCCCTTGATGTACCTTGGTTCTTAATTTTTTTGTTTTTTCATAATAAAACATAATGAAACACCGTTTCATGCATGGCTCAAGGAAAAATTGCTTATTCCAAGTAGAGTTCAACTGAATAAGGCAATACGTTAACTGAATAAGGTGCCATCGAGAAGGGTGATAGATAGGCACTTTATCAGCACTTCGACTTACCTCCGCTTTCAGAAGGGTTGAGTCTCGAATTTCTTCGATTGTTATCTTCATCCTCCTGACTGTCATAACCTGTTTATTACAAAAGAATGCAGAGTTTTTTAACCGCACTATATTGCAAACTTGATCTCATTAAATTTCTCAGCCTTCATGCTCTAATGAATGTCTGTTTCCCTTTAAATGATACTTGACATAGTCAAGCTACTATAATAGATCAGTCGCCGAATGGAGATGGTGTTTAGAAACAATCTGTAATTACGTTTTTGAACAAGGGACAACCAAGGCCAGCATGCATCTATAATTAAAAAAAATTGTCTTCTTTCTACCTCCTACTAACTGATTCTGCTACTCTGGATTTCTCATATATCTCGCATATTCTACATTCAGACATACCAAGAGATATTTTTCCTCTATCAATGAGCATTGTGAAAACATCATTTTATTCTCCTCTCGCGCCGAGGGCTAGCTATATCTGGTTGCACCAAAATATAATACTTCATTTATTTCGAGACTGCGGATAATATTTTTCACTCCTGTACTCCTGACGAAGCCTTTTTCCTAGCACGAATATTCGCCCTCATGTTTTCTGCAGACAGGTTTGGAATAGTATAGGCACATGTACCAATTCAATAATAGTGGCAAGACGCCTATCATGCAGCAGTCATACCATATAGCATGTGTTTTGTTCATTTATGTGGCCATAAATTTTACCTATTTCAAAATGAGCACCCATGTGTTAGCAAATACTTCATTTAGATTATTCAATTGTGAGTAGGTATAATATTAGCCACCAATGAAAACAGCTTACTCTACTGGAGATTTCGAGTCGAAGCATATGATTATATATCGAGAAAAATCACCATAAGTTGCACACTTTTTAAACGTCATTTGTATACCACATCTGCTAATAGTATCCTCGTCAGCGGCAGCGTGTAACATTGCTCACATCAGCTGAGGATGCGCCTAACGCACCGCAAGTTTAATAAATGACTTTAAACACAATGTTCACACTCGTGCAGGCTTCTTGAAGGGACAACTAGTAGTCATTAAAAATCCTTGTTCTGCGCAGTGCTGCGGAGAATCACTTTGCTCGAGACCATACCATGTTTGAGGATCGTTCGACAAGCTGGGTTGCAGGATTAATGTGAGGAGTGCTCCAAACGACAAAAATAAGAACAAACAAAATCTGAATTCATTTCGTGGTTAATTATTATTTTTATGCTAGCATTGAATCGCAATGATGGAAGATATTTAATTACATGTTGATTCGCAGTAATTACTATACCCCCAGGACTCAACGCATTCATTCTTTTTCTTTATTAGAATGTAAAACTGGGTGCATTGAAATCATACCATGTTAACGTGATGCATATTTCCAAACAATGGATCATTATTCATGTTTGAAGGGTATATAGAAAAGGTATTGCCTATAGCTTCTGTAGATGATAGTATATTCACGCTCAGGTAGCTCAACCCTTAATGACTTTTTGTTTTTGCAAGGGTTCTGAGTATTGTGACCTTTTGAGTTAAAAATGGTACTAGACGCTTATTATATTCAGTGACAGATTCATGACATGACCGACACTAGTGCTGCACTTCGCGGAAGGCGAATTCATACAGTTACACTACACTGTCAATACATGCACTTACAATACATTGTAATCGCACCTTACAATAGTAACTTTACAATATATAACTTTGCAATAGTTTAAACAGTCATTGTACTTTACAATACAGCTGCTCATGTATGTCACCGCACTTGATTATTTGTGGTACTCGGTCTTGAGCATCAGCATATTTGCACAGTGCAAGCGTACGAGTAGTTGCGACGTAACTACAGAAGAAACAAGGACAGAAATAGCACTGCCGCACTTTTTCTGTCCTCGTCTCTTCTATAGCAGCGCTCTTTCTGTCTTTGTCTCTTCTGTAGTTACGTCATAACTACTCGTAGTCTTGCGCTGTGCAAATATGTTGATTCGCAATCACCAACTAGTCCGAGCGTCTGTCTAATCGGTCGTGGCCGTTTTAAAAAACATGTACATGATATCGACAAAATTACTGAATGGAGCACGTTGCTTTGAAATCGCACGGCACATTATCTAAATTGTCAACGAGTTTACGACAGTGTGTTGTCTGAATACTACTTTTCAGGTGTCGCTCGTGTGCAGAGCATTGCAGCACTTCCACTTGAGACGAACTCGCAACGTCACGATATAGATGCACAAAAAGCACACTCATTTTTCTTTGCAGGAACAACTTAGAGATTGGCTGTTTGTCTCATCAAGATGTGGTTGGATTAAAACTATCATAAATATGAAAAGCAACGCAAATGTCTGATTGATTGATATGTGGAGATTACCGTGCCAAAACCACCAGAGATACACCGTAGTGGACGGCTTTGGAAATTTCGACCACCAAGGGTTCTTTAACGTGCACCAAAATTTGAGCACACGTGCCTACATGATTTTTGCCTCCATCGAAAGTGCAGCTGCCGTAGCCAGCCCTTGATGCTGTGATCTGTGGGTCAGCAGCCGATTACATAGCCACTAGACCACCGCTGCGGGGCGCAAGTGTCTGAACAAAATCAGCAAACCTTCACAGACATTCTCAATACCAACAGTTCTTTGTGGCCTTTATCGAACGAGTTTCTCAAAGTATTCTTTATTCTAATGAGAAACTAACAACTTTGTCACCTATACTAATTAGTTGCGGTAGTATACTAATACTGACCCCACATGCGCATTAAATGTATGCCGCATGCCATTTCTTGTTTATTGCGCGGGCTCCTTTATCATAATACTCGTTTAAAACAACCATCACTGCAAAAGGCAGCTGTACTGTCGTTTTCTCACCTTTCTTGTCTCTGCTGTCTGTTGGCGCAGTCACTGTCTCTCTTGAGCTATCCGACGTACTACCCCGTGACGTACGTTTTTCCTCATCATTCCCTTGTTCTGTCGAATCACCATTTTCAGCTTCTGTAGTGAAAACATCAATGCCAAATTATACTTATCGTTCTTTGCAAGCAAAGTACGCAATCAGACGCCCGCATTACCAGCTGTAAAGTTTACTTTTAGGGGCGAAGTTTCTTATGTCGTGGCTTGTGCGTCTCCCATTGTTGTGCTGCGTAACCTGTGGCACATACCAGCATACCAGTGGCGCATACCCGTCCTCGGGCGCATATCCGCATGTCCACATGTTACGAAAAACGTAGCACGGTGTCGTTATCACGCTCTCGGTGTTAACAAAGCACCGAAAGCCGAAATATCGAACATACTCTCGTGTAGTCCTTGGATTGTCTGCTGGATGGCGGTACTTGTATATGATGAATACATGATAAAAAGAAGTGAGATGGCGATACTTTAAGTGTACACTAGATGAACGGACAGACTCATGGACGGATGCACAAACGGACAGGCAGAGAGACAGACAGACACACGGGCGGGTTGATGGACGCACGGACGGACGCATGAACAGACGCATGAACGGGTGCAGTTACGGACAGATGAACGCATGGCTGGAAGCACGTACGGATTGATGGATGCTTTGCCATTCTGATCATCATTTATTCCGTGGATATGCTGTGACTTTTCCACATTTTTCATTACCATTGACATACGTTAGGCATTCACTATCAACTAATAATTGAGAAAATATGCTCGTTATTTACTTCATAATTATTTTACATCTTAGCAATCTTAACTATTTGATTTGGGGTCCTGATAATCAGAGTGAATTCAATTGAGCAGCAAGCGTTCTTCGCCAAACCAAGGCTACTTGTTGCGAAGCTGAAAAAAATAGGCCTACGTTCAAGGTTTATGTAGAAAGCTGGCCTGATTTGTTGCATATTTGGAAGCGCAGTGCTTGCAAAAAATAAATGTATTTATGTTCGTATAGTCACCAGTTAAGAGATTTTTCGCAACTCCTGATTTTTCGCATTTTCAATTATTGTTTTAGCACTGCAACTGCTTAGACTTGAGTTTCTTATTTGTGAACCCCCTATCAAAAATCTACAATCAAGGTAAGGCTATGCGGAAGAAACTGGTTAATGTTTATTGTTTATCAATGGCCCTCCAACACCTCAAACTTTGATATGTACTGTGTAAATTAAGTAAATCCCCCTACTCTTCAAATAAAAATAAAGAAGGTGCCAGTTAACTCCAAGAAATTACCACGAAAATGAGGGCGAGCTGGAGACTCTGAGCCCGTAACACGAAAGAACATTAGGAAACATGAAAGACAACGGCAGCTACAAGTAGATCTGAGAAGGTTCATAACGCTTGGTTTCAACGCAAATTCCCTCATCTGTAATTTAGGCATTCGTGTCGGGCTTGTAACTATCTCCGGTTTTAATAGAGCCTTTCTGCGCTCTGTATCGACGTAGGGACAACCTAGCATCACCTAGCTGAATCCTAGCGATGACATAGAACCAACTGGAAATGTCTTCAGATTCTTGCAGTTTCTGTGTTGTCGACCATGCGCGGCTTAGTACAACCTTTACAATTTCTTTTTTTCGCACCACCGTAAACTTCATTTCGTTTCAAGAATACCTAGGCGTGTACTCTAACGGGGGTAAGGACTGTACGTCAAAACATTAGTTGCCCTTTGCACCCCAGAAAAAATGACGCTCCTGATGAGCCCAACTACTTGCATTATGAAATTCATCTTGTAACAATTGGATGACAGCGCAAAAGTGTGCCGTCGCGAATCACTCGCTGACTGCACGCTTCAAAAGACACCGTTTTGCACAAGGCGTGGGAACTTCCTGTTTCTTTTTGGTTCATTTCGGTTTCTTTGTGTATTTGCCATCGTCGCTTTAACAGAACTAAAAGAGTACTGACACCAATTTTGGAAGGTGAGTTTACTGCATCACAGAAAGCTATACTGTATACAAAGACCGAGCCTGAGCAAGTGGGAAGCTCAATGCTTGTATATGTTATTGTGATGGTAAGGTCAGTTTTCGCATGGTGTACCCACCTAAATCGATGCTAGCATACCTTCAGGCTACAGTGTGAATGCTGGCGACATTACACACCAGAATGGCTAGTCGTGTCTACGTAAAACACTAAAATATACAAAACGGCTGCTTGCGCATGTTTATTACTTCTTGTGCATCAACAATGAAGGCAAGGAGGGGACCGGCTACGGAACCGTCACGATATCTTGTGCTGAGACGTGGCGAGAACCGCCGTGTTGTTACGCCGAAATACCGTAGACGCCGAAACCGGATATTCAAAACATGATGTATACAATTACCGGGACCCTCTAACTTACCAGCACATTTCTAGACTTGTCAAAACTTGGTGGTTCATACGACGCAAGAAAATGGCAACCCAAAGCTTTCGTGTCACTGCTTGTTTAAAGACAAGAACTGATTATTATTATGCTTTTTCTCGCTTAATTGTCTGTTAGAATCTCTTAGTTGGACATAACAAAGAGAGTAGTGCCTCAAGAATAACAGGAAAAAATGGTAAAATGTATTTTTCGTTGTGTTCTTTATTGCTGAAAATAGCGAGAGTGCCGGATTGCTATTATCAGTACAACTACCATTACCTCCCACTTTCCTATTCAAATTTTTTCTACTCATAATTTGTGGGATTCTTGTGACCTAATCTACTTGCCTTTTCTTTCAGCTTTGCTTCATTTAGCATACTGAATTATAGCATTACTAAATGCGCAGTTTTTCGTGCTCATGGGGCCTAATTTATTTTTATAAATGCAAGCAATACTTCATATCAAATATAAAAAATATTTGTCGTTACAATAAACAGGAGAACATGCCCAGATCTCACCTTCATCGGTAATTACGCAGACGATGAGACAAGCGGTCAGTGCGTAATGAAAAAACCTCATTCTTGTTGGCACTTATTTTTTGAGCTAATTGAAATGTTATCAAATTCCACTCTTACCACCCACCTATATTACAAAAAAAAACGATGCGTATTGGGCTGTTCCCCAGGGCCAACTTTCAGAATGAGTGGCGTGTGAAAGCCTAGAAATATTCAGGTGTTCGAGATTTACCTTTTGAGTAGAAACAATAGTAAAAGCTTGCATTTATTTATTTCCCTAAATTCTCGGTATTTCTGGTCCTTCGGTATGTTTTCTTGCATGTGCGCAGGAACTGCAGCTGTTAAACTGCAACCTAAAAGGTTAAACAAAGAACAATCACCTTCTGCAAATGCGTGTTTCACATAAAAATATATACGCACGAGGTTCCGCGTTTCTTTGTGACAGCAGGTGCAATAGAACTTTGTTAAAATGAAACTCCTTGCGCTACTGGCTGAAATAATTCCAGAAGAGCTATGCATTTGGCTGTACCTGCCCCATGGATTGCGTAGCCAGAGGCAGTAGTGATGTGTGAAGGGATTCCCAAATAGGTAGTAAGGGTTGCGATATCATTTTTGAAAATGTCCCGTTCACAACAAGAAACATATGGCTATGCTAAAGTTGCCCCGCCGCGATGGTCTAGTGGCTAAGGTACTCGGCTACTGACCCGCAGGTCGCGGGTTCGTATCCCGGCTGCGGCGGCTGCATTTCCGATGGAGGCGGAAATGTTGTAGGCCCGTGTGCTCAGATTCGGGTGCACGTTAAAGAACCCCAGGTGGTCGAAATTTCCGGAGCCCTCCACTACGGCGTCTCTCATAATCATATGGTGGTTTTGGGACGTTAAACCCCACATATCAATCAATCTATGCTAAAGTCTTCAGTATTTATCACAAAACCTTGCATTTCACAAAGTTGTTTCTCCGACATCGTTTTATTACTAGCGCCCTTGTTTGCTCTCCTGAGACACGGCTAGGGGAAATTTGTCCTGTATATTCGACATTCTAACAGCTGGCACCACAGCTTTTAAAACGGTTGACTCCTCCCAAAAAGCGTTTTCTCATGTGCTTATGGAGCCCGTGCTGCCATCTAGTAAAGGTAGTCAAAGTCGGTGCACTTCTCGCCTTTTCAAAGAATTTGAAATAAGGTGATAAGGCATGCATGACTTTCAGTGCTGCCGCCTAAGAAGTAAGTGAATTGATATTCATTCTCGGATGTTGTAAATCGTATTTAGGGGTTGATTTGTGTTCCTAAGAGGTTCATACGCACAAATAAATTCATATATGAGCGATAAAATGTGGTTGTTTGTTTGCGTGCGCAGCGAATGTGACTGTGTCACTTATAATGGCAATTGGGTCGCAATCACCACAAATACACGACAATACGCTCGTGCGCTCTTTTGACGTTGTACAGAGAGTAATACGTTTTTCGCAGCAGTTCTATCCTTATTACATGTCATATTTTTAGGTAGCATGTTGTAATTGCGAGAAACGTGTCTGTGATGTTATCTGTAACAAAGTGCTTGTTCGGGCTGGTTGGTGCTGCATGGATATCGCAGTTGGTTTGCGTTTAACTTTGGTTGTTAGTTGAGTGCTCTGTTCTCGTCTATTCTATCCCCTCCTGTAGTTTGCGCTGTTAAACACTTTCTTCGTCTACGATAATATCTGTCTTTTGCTGTTCACGGCGTAGAGCATGCCTGCGCATCTTTTGTTGGCGCTGTTATCTTGTCAATCAGTGCGGCGACCAGGCTGTGTTGTGTCAATTGTGTTCCTGCCATCAGATGCAACGAACTGTTTTCGAACATCGGTGTCTTCGTTCCAACATTGGCCACGACGATGGGATAAAGTGGCACAGAAGCTATGGCATCTACTTCCTGCAAGCTGCCAGAGTTCTCTCCGGACTCGGGTAACATCGACGTCTACCTAAAACGGTTCAGGTTATTTGCGAAAGCAAATCAAATAGATGGCGCAGAGATGCTTCAAGTCTTCCTGAATATTATAGGAAAGAAGGCCTACGTGACACCGCGTAGCTTACTGCTGCCGAAAACACCCACCGAAGTGAAGCACGAAGATGCCAAGAAGGTGTTACAACAGCAGTACGCTCTTAAGTGGTGTGTGGTAACCGAGCGATACTACTTCTACCGATGGACAGAGGAGTCAAATGAGACCAATGCGCAGGTACTCGTGGAATTGAAGAATCTCACCGCGACATGCTCGTTTGGAACGTTCTTACAAGAAGCGCTACGTGACTGCCTCATTGCTGTGCTACGGAATGACACCATCCGGTGCCGCCTGCTCGCGTTGCCCGACGACGAGGTCACCTGGTGCCGGGTGTGCAAGGTAGCCACCGCCATGGAAGCTGCACAGAAGGTCACCCAAGACATGCTGTCCAACAACGCTGGAATCAGCGACGCTGAACTCTATTGGTGAGGAAACCAGAGGAAGCCTACTGCAACAAGCAAGGTACCTGAAAAAAAAAAAAGCTATACGCGAAAAACTGCAGTAGTTTGTCAGAGGGGTGGTGAGCAGCACACTCCTACAAGGTGCCCATTTTTAAAAACTGTATGTTTTAAGTGCTCTAAATTTGGTCATGTCGGGAAAATGTGCGAAATTCGAGTTGTGCTCGCTAGAAGTACCGGCAGCAGAGAGGATTTGTTTACAACGTGCCAAACAAACAGAGCAGGCAACCCGCCTCCCATAGTTGTACCATAATTGTAAAAGTAATAATGAATGGTCACGAAGTACCGATGGAGCTGGACACGGGGGCTGCCGTTACAATTATTCCTGAAAAAGATTTTGCAGAAAACTTCCCCAGCCTATCGTAAACTGTGAGTACATAAAACCTGGAGTGTAAAATGGCACAACAATCGGTGTAAAGGGTGATGCGCTAGTCGATGTCAGGTGAGCAGCAAGGTCACCGTCTACCACTTGACATAGCCAAGTACGAAGAAAGTGTGCGTATTCCGGTGCTTCTCGGTCGTGACTGGGTCGCAACAATAAAAGTGAACTTCTCTGATGCCTTGCAGAAACTTCACGAGGTTGCGCTTAAGGTACCAGCAGTCGTCACGCCCATAAAGATTCTAGAAGCTGTAGAATCAATAAAACAACAGTACGCTGATGTTTTTTAAGCAGGATACAAGGGTAGCATTCGCAAAAAAAAATGCAACTCAAGTTTTCTGTAAAGGCAGGCGTTTACCGTATGCTTTATGAGAACAAGTCGAAAAAAAAAAACTAGTGGAACTAGATAAGGCTGGGGCAGTTTACTAGGTGCGGCGCAGCGCCTGGGCAACGCCGCTAGTTATCGTGCCTAAGAGAAATAAATGGCCAAGAAATAAGGATATGTGGCGACTATAGAGTCAGTGTGAAAAAGTCAATGGATGTAGATCACTATCCCTTACCTCTTCTAGATGGCATATTTGCGTCCCTAGTCGGAGAAAACGTGTTCACTGTGTTAGACTTGGCCAAAGCTTTTTTACAGCTGGAGTTATATGAACATGCCAAAAAACTTGTAACGGTTAACACGCACATGGGTTTCTTTAGATACCAGTAGTTGCCGTACGGCGTCGTGAGGGCACCTGCAATGTTTCAAATAGTCCTGGTACAGCCTGTTATTTAGTACATATTGCTGTAAAAACCCTAATATAGTGCTAAAGTTGAACGAAAGAAGTTCGAAATGCTCTCTGTAAATATGGCATCCGAGTAATTGTGATGAAATGTGTTTTTTTTCCAAGAAAGAGTAAAGTACCTGTGGCTCGAGATAGACCAACATGGTCTGCATCCCACAGCGTGCAAAGCGAAAGCGATTCTCGACGCAACGAAACCTAGCAATGCGACCGAGATTAGGGCATTTCTGGGCTTAATAGTTTTCTATGCAAAATATTTGCCCAATTCGACTGGACAACTAGAACTAGGACAACTAGAATATACGCAAAGGAAGCATATGGCAATGATCCCCTCAGTGTGAAGATTGTTCCACGCGGTATAAGCAGTTAATAACTAAAGAAACAATGTCGGATCTGTACAATTTAAAGGAGAATTGACAAATATCCTACGTACAGTGGGAATCGATGATATGCGAAGCACGAATGAGAAATGCTGATATGACGACTTTAAATCAGCCCAACGTTACGAGGTGGAGGTAAATAATGCCGTACATGACTTCCGTGCGATGATTATCATGTTTCCGTGGGTCGTTTACCTTCGTATTTTAATCACCTCACGTGATACCAAATTTAGTATATGTGGAGCTAGCGAAACGGCCGCGACCACGATATGAGCGTGCTATGTTGTCATGCGCTTACATGACACACGTGTCAAGATTATCGTGTTTCCACCAGTCATATTTTGTCATTCATAGACGCCAAGTGACATCAAATTTGGAATATGTGGAGCTAGCGAAACGGCCGCAAGCGCTTGATGAAGAGCCCAATATACTCCGATGTATAGTTGACGCGTGCGCACGCTGGGCACAGAGACGGTACGTTAGCAAAACGCAAGCAGTCTATAGTCTGACGCCAGGCGCGACCAGCGTCCATCGGAGTGGCCCGACGGCAACCGAAACGAAATGCACATTTCGCACCGATGCGTTACCCAGACAACACTGTGTCTCCATCTTTTCGTGACGAAGGGACGCCGAACGCGCTGAAACGTGCATGTGTCAAAGCAACGCAGCGCGGCGCGCACCTGCAAGTGTATGGCAGGACCGGCGCCTGGCGTGGCAACGCCGGCGAGCACGCGCGCTGTGTCACGTGAAATTGTATTGGCGTCTTGACTGTGGCATGTAGTCATGTTCTCACATTACACGCATCTAATGATTATCATGTTTGCACCAGTCACACACCTTCGTCATCCATAGCCGTCACGTAATACCAAATTTGGCATATGTGAAGCCAGCGAAACGGCAGCGAGCGCATCATGAGTGTCGCATGTAGTCATGTCGTTACATAACACGCATGTCGTGATTATCATGTTTGGATGTGTCACTAACCTAGGTAGTCCATTCGCGTTGCGTAATACCGAGTTTGGTACATGTGACGCAAGCGAAACACCCGCGAGCACATCATGAGCATAGCATGTAGTCGTGTTGTCACATGACACGCTTCTCCGGTTTATCATGTTTGCCCCAGAATCATACCTTCGTCATTCATTCACGTCCCGTAATACCAAATTTAGTACAAGTGAAGCTTGTGAAACGGCCATCAGCGCATCATGAGCGTGTCATGTAGTCATGTTGTTACATGACATGAATCTCATGATGATCTTGTTTGCACTGGTCACATACCTTCGTCATTCATTCACGTACGTAATACCAAATGTGGTGTATGTGACGCAAGCGAAACAGCCGCGAACGCATCATGAGCGGGGCCTGTAGTCATGTTGTTACATGACACGCATGTCACGATTTTAATGTTAGGGTCTGTCGCTTGTGTTCGCCATGCAATCATGACATACCATATCAATTTTGCAACGTGTCATGCGAACTAAACCACCTCAAGAGCTGCAGGACCATGAAATGTAAATCATGATATTCATGACATACATATCATAACTATCATAATATGACTTTCAGGTAGGTTCTTCATACAGTCATGTTATGCCATACCAAGTTTCGTATTGATACCATTATCGAAACGAACGGGAGAGCTAGAAGTCGTAGGCGGCTCGATAGATAGATAGATAGATAGATAGATAGATAGATAGATAGATAGATAGATAGATAGATAGATAGATAGATAGATAGATAGATAGATAGATAGATAGATAGATAGATAGATAGATACGCTCAAAGTCACCGAAGTTCGCTAAGAAATGCTTCGCCTTTTTGAGAAAAAAACTTCAGCTCACATTTGATACCAATGCTTACGGGCTGGGCGCAGTGTTATCGCACGTTGTGCATGGCGTTGAACGTCCAGTCTCATTCGCTTACAGATCAATGTCACAAGCAGAAAGAAACTGTCCACACATCCAGAAAGAAAAACTCGCTATTGTTTTCGGCATAAAGAAATTCCGCAAGTATTTTTATGGTCGCAGCTTCGTTGTTATCACTGATCACCAGCCACTCAAGGTAATATTTGAAGCAACACACCGCACCACTGCTGTGGCAGCGGCGCGAGTCCACCGCTGGGCCATTTTTCTGTCGATATACTGCTTCTGTATTGTACACAAGTCAGTGGCAAAGATTAGCCATGCTGACGGGTTGTCGCGTCGGACGGGTTGTCGCATGATGGGTTGCCGCATCAGTGAAAACACTGATGACGTAAATGGGATTTTTTTTCCCTGATGAAAGAATAGGTGACCGGTAAAATATGCAATCACAGGGAACTGCGGGATAAGACAGCTTCCCGTTCGATGCACCACACGGGTCAACAGCAGCAAGCGCGCATTTTTGTACTGCTCCGTTGAAAAAAGCACCTCGCTGCGCAATGTCAGTGCTTTAGAAGCTGTTTTTTTTTTGCCAACTGTGGCTGTGATGATGACAAGCTACGAAAGACATGAACGGTCCAGAAACTTTTTTGTCACACCTAAATGATGTGCAATGCTTTTAAGCTGCTCGGGGGTGCTGTCAGTTTGGCTAGCAGATCAGTCGATACGCAAAACAGTTTTCCTTGTATGATACGGTACTGCAGATAAGAAGTCACCATTTTAAAAATCTCAGGGGATGGGGATGACTGTAGCAGTGTGCTAAGAGTTCATTTCGGGATCGCTGCTACGGCCGAACTCGTCAGTCGATTGGCATGTAGCGCAACGCTTATTGAGCGCGTTGAAACATTTTTTTCTAGCCCTTAGCGAGCTATAAGATGTATTTCTTAGTCGAAGCCAGATGCTTATTTGAACGCTAAGCTCGGTCAAGCTGCACGGCATGGCAGCACTTAAACAATACAGTCAGACATAGATGGCGCCAAATAATCGAAACCCTGCGCTTGTTTAACGCACTTCTTTCTTTTGGTGCCGTCCTGGCGCACAGTTTGACCAAGATAAACGCAAATGGTCTTGTCCAGCGCTTCGTGTACACTTAACCTTGAGTGAAGCTTTGGCGTTTTTCGTCATGTATATGGGTGCAATGGCCGGCGCTCATTTCGTATGGCAGGTAGATTTCGCCCATGCGTTCCCATAATATTTTTGCTAGGCGAGCCTGAGCGACAATTTATTTCTCAATATAATATTCGTACCAAATTCATGCGTAAGCTTTTTAGCGTGCAATACACACGTACCTGTTATCTAATGGTTTTGCACACTCTGGCTTCAACGTTCCGTACTCAAAGGCTACCTGTCGCTGCGGCTCTCTTAACAGCCGTGGCCCACCTCATTTTTTTTCTTCGTTCCAAGGAAAGTATACGTGCGTTTGCCTTTCACGCTCGAGTACGAGCCGCCAACGGCTGAATAACCGACCATGGTTTGTCAGGACGAAGATAAACGGGCGGCCGTGCGCGCGAATCCCGAATAATCTGAGGCTTGCGACAAAGTGGTTCCCCGTCGTCTACTCTTTTCGAACCGGAAGCCGGTAGCAGACGGTGCATCCCACAATCTCTCGCTTCTTTACTGGTCACCTATTGCCCCTAACAACAAAGGACATCGCACGTGAACGTCTAAAAAAATGTGTTTTGACTGCTATGGGTGAATTGACTTAGCATGGCTGGCCGCCATCTGTGAATGCGGAGTAACAACCTTTCTTTTTGAGGTGGTTTGAACTTTCGGTACATGAGGACTGCTTAATTTGGGAGAAGCAAGTCGTTATACCCCGAGTTCTTTAGTAATAAGTAATGTCGTTGCTACATAAAACACACATAGGTATAAGTAAAATGAAGGCCTTGGGAAGATAAATAATACGGTGGCCCGGAATCGGTAGTTGTCTCACACAATCTGTGAAACCATGTCACATCTGTCGGAGTGCAAGACCAGTAGGCCAGGCAGTGTCACTAATCCCATAGAGATGGTGTACTAAAAGTTGGGAACGAGTGCACCTTGACTTTGCAGAAAAAGAAAAGATATTTCTGGTCGCAGTCGATTCCCACTTCAAGTGGGTAGATGTAAAAATACTGACTTCAACTATTGCGCAAAGGACTGTCGAAACTGTAAGGTCACTGTTTGCAAGACACGGGTTGCCTCATGAGATAGTTACGGACAATGGGCCACAGTTTCGAGCAAAAACGTTTGAGGATTTCTTGCATGCGAACAGCGTCAAGAATACCTTGACTCCGCCTTATCATCCTCAATCGAACGAGCAGTGGAGACTGTTAGACAGTCATTGCTGAAGCAGCTGCTAGATGATGAACTGAGCCATGGTTGTAGATATTTGCAACGCAAAGTTGATCGCTTCTTTTTCGCGAGAACCACGCCACACAAGTTCACTGGTAAAGCACCAGCAGAGTTGTTTCTTAAAAGAAAGTTGCGCACAAGACTCTCTGCTCAAACCAGACATGAAAGCCACGATTGAAGCCAAGTCCTAAAGGGAAGCGTGCAGCGCAAATAAACTTAGGGGCAAACCTAGAGCATTTTCTGTTGGAGATTATGTGCTCGTGCGTACCGTTCGTGGTGAACTCGTGAAGTGGCGACCTGGAGAGGTGGTGAGCGTGAAATCTCCGGTAGCGTTCCTGGTGTACGTTGAAAAATAAACGCGCTTTGTGCCTGCCGATCGCCTGCGTTGTACTTCTTTGAAACATGAGTATTTGGAAGACTGTGGTGATGAAATGTCGTTGCCGCATGCCAGTGATATTTTGGAAGGGGCACCCTTCCTGTGCTTAGACGTAGCACTAGGGTGACGCGTCCACCAGATCGACTGTTGTACGACCGGCTGTGATCTTGTTTGGGGAGGAGTGTTGTATCCCGAAAAACGTGTCTGTTATGTTATGTCTTTTGCTGTCCACTGCGTAGAGCATGTGCGCGCATCCTTTGTTGGCACTGTTATCTTGGTAAGAAGCGCGGCGACCACGCCGTGTTGTGTCAGTTGCGTTCTTGCCATCAGACGCAATAAGTGGTTTCGAACATCGACGTCTTCAATACAACATAATAGGCCCCCCTTTGGTAATTCCACTGCTGAGAAAACTCATCATCATCAGCATTACTGCACCCACTACAGGGCAAAGGCCACTTCCATGATCAGCCAATCAAACCGGTCTCGTGCTTTCTACTGCTACGTTATGCCAGCAAACGTTTTAATTTCACCGGCCTCCGCTTAACTTCCTGTCTTTTCTAACCCGTTTGCCTTCTGTCGGAATCCAGAAAGTTATTCTTAATGATCAGCGGTTATCCTGCCTACGCGCTACATACCCGGCTTATGTTCATTTCTTCAACTCGATTTCGACTATGATATTTTTAACCCCGGTTTCTTCCCCAATTCACAGTGCTCTCTTCTGGTCTTTTAAGGTTATAGCTATCGTTTTCGTTTCCATCACTCGCTGCGTCATCCTCAATTTAAGCTTAACCCTCTTTGTAAGGCTGCAGCTTTCTGCGGCGTAGGTTAGTAATGGCAAGACTCAACTGTTATATGCCTTTCTCTTCAGGGTTAACGGCAGATTACCGTTCATGATTTGAGAATTCCTGCTGAACGTTATCTACCCAATCATAATTATTCCAGGGACACAGACGAGCGTCTTCCGTTCTCGTTGATCTCACGCTGTAACCAAATGCATCCGTATACCAACTAGCCCAACTTTCAATACTGTCGGAATGGCAATGTCTGAACTCATTACTGTGCGAGTTATATTCACTGCGGAAGCAGTAAATGTTCATAGATACATTGGTTGCAAGTTGTTTACTTTTCTCATGGTGTTACTTATTATTCATAATATTGTTATTAAAAGCAAAAAAGAGGCACCCCCTAGAGAGGAGAGTTCACTTTTCCATCCTCAAGTTTTCTGAATGAAGTAACCGTGGAAAATGTGTTATTCTTGCCGTTGACGTATACTACTTAAAACATTTGACCTTAAGCAGAGTGAGTAAAGAAACAAATTTTGGAATTTTATAAATCTTTATGACCACTTTTAGTGCTTGCTTCAGAAAAACTTATTCTGAAATAAATAGATTTGCATGGAAGGGGCGTAACGAGCATATATGATGCGTTAAATGAATGTATTTAAGCAGAGATTGAAAGCTTGTAAAATATTGTTGGTGATAAGTGAAGTTGCTTCTTTGTTGCTGTTTTTAAACCGGCATCACCTGAAAATAAAAGTCATGATTATATGAGGAGCATTGAGTGAACACCTATTTAAGATTGCCTTCTTACTGAACAGATTTCTATGCTCATTACAAGCATGGTACGAAGATTTGATCGCGATCACGATGTGCCAGCACTATAAGCTCACTTGATGTCATCGCAACACCTGTTTACATTGCGCTTTTTATATGTTTGTGGCAACGTACGTAAGCAAGAAATATAACGCTAATTGTTTATTTCTCGATTCCGGGACACTTCAATTTCATTTTAACGCTCGAAACTATGTGTTTGAATCGTCGTTTCTTGATAACATCTGTGGCATCCTATCATGCCACAAGAACAGCTAGCACAAACAGAAGTGATAGACGTGCGGTCGTAAAGAATATTTATGCCCTGATATATGCTGAACCAAGTGAAAATCATCCATTATGCGATAGCTGGTAGTTCGCAAGACGCTACATTGGCGTTGCATTACCACCGGCATTTTTATGTATATTTATTGAGACAACTTGGATAAGGTGTGCAACACCACATATTAACGCGATAGCGTTAAAGAGCTCATTTCTCAAACATTCTGGCGTCGTCGTTGTTCCTTGTGAGCGAAAAAACATCTTTGCAAGACCACAAAATGTACCTTCTTTGTGTGACCAAAATATTGAAGTAGATGCAAATAAAAAATAATATAAAATTTTGAGTCTTAGTGGAGGTAGTACCTGGTTCGTTAAACTTACGTGGCGTGCGGGTGTTTTACCACATGGCGACGCCTCTATTTTATTTATTTATGGTCAAGCTTCCCACAAGAAATCACAAAGCAAATATATTACAATACAAAACAACCATGACAGAACGCTTACTACGGCCGTCAAGCACAGCTAAAGCACATTACGCCTTAAAATTTCTTCATAGTAAGCTGGGATTGCGCCCTTTCTAACCATGAAGGACCACAATCATTATTCATTAATTGCTCTCTGTACTGGTCCCCTCCATTTTTTTAATTTATTCTAGGAGAAATAAAGATACCACCAACACCGCATTCATTTGTTTCTATAGTACCTCGAGAAATCGCACGTTTCACACGGCCACACCTTTGCTTGTGAATACAATGAGAATAACTTTCTATGCTTGAAAATGCTATGAAGGTAACTTTCATGCTCTACAGATACACGCAATTTGCATACCTGCCTCACAATTCAAGATAAAGTATTGCTGTAATAATGTGTGGTACAAGCGTACATTGCCATCGGGCATCAGAACATGGGATTATAATAATTGATTCAAAGTTTAAAGCCAGTCACCGTCTACAAAAGGCACACACGATGCTGCACCCTTAAGGTCACGTAGTGGGTGCATAAGGAGCTCGAAAATGTTTCATAAACAATCAAGTAACCACTAGGAACAGAATATCGCAATCGCGCTCGACTCCTAAAGGCGAGGCCGTAGGGTCCGCTAACTTTTTTTATTGCTTTAAATTAGTCATTGCAAACTGAAGCGACATCGATGGACACACTTTTTATGCGTGTAAGGTTACTGGATCATAGTCACGAACATTTTTCGGGGTAAAAAAAAGGGGAGTACGCAATAGCTGTAAGCCTTAGTTATTAGGGAAAAGCAACCATTTTCAGCAAGCTTCCCGTATTTCGGAAACATGAATTAGCAAAAAGAGCCCACGCCCTTAGCTGCGCCAATGCGCGGCTAAAGGTATTGTTGTGCACTTACCACCACGTCAGCTTCACTAACGCCCGAGGGGTCCGACGTAACATCGGTACCGACTTAAAATCGCAGATGCCTGTTTTATTGAAACGAGCTGCATGCTACGTTCGACTGATGTGCACATTCATAAGAAGTAGTTTCTGAGTACCATTGGTTTCCTCGACCATGTAATTGTACCAGTTTATCACCTCTCAATATACCTAAACAAAACAGAAAAACATATCTTACCCAGAAAAAGTGATTAACGACAACTTGCGCAAATTTTTCAGGTGGTGGACGAAACAAACACGGACGGGTGCAACCAAAGTGGGCAGGGCAGTACCAAATAGATCAAACCCACACCTTCGTCATAAAAGTGGCATTCTGGGTGAGTTCATTCTGCATCATCGCAGCATTCAATGACGAAAATAAACAATTGCGGATATAGTTCAAAGATGTCAATGCTACCACAAATATTGATATTTTCCTGCGACTTTTTTCAGCATAATATTTATTGAAGCTTTGCATTCCAAACCACTGCATGAAATAAGGGATGCTGCTTTTGAGGGCTCCGAAAATGTTGACCCCCTAGATTTCAATAATCAACGGCACGAGTACCTAAGTGATAGGCCTCAATCATTTTCACTTTCATTTCAAACGTGGCTGCTGCACCAGGACCTGATCCAGTGACCTGCGGGTCTGCATTAAAGCACCATAATCACCAGACCACCATAGCGGATGGGACTCCTCATGCTTTCTACTGCTGTCAAAGAAGAACGACTATAAAGCTATCGCATACTTCCCATAAAATGTAACCCTATTGAAGTGAATCACACAAACGTTACGAACGACAGCAGCCTATTTCTCACAAAAGAACCCGAGTTATCGACCTTCGAGATGTTAAAAAAATAAATACAAGGTCACATTAAATATCATTTAGCAACAGTTGGCAGTTTTGTTAAGGCAAGTAGCCTCCGCATTTTCGTTGGAGGCTAAAACGCTTGAGACACGTCTGCTCAGATTTATGTGCGCGTTAAAGAACGCCAGATGGTCCACATTCCTGGATACTTCTAATACGGCGTATTTTATTATCAAATTCTGGGTTTGAGACGTCAAACACCAACAGTTACAATATTACAGCTGCAACGTGTAGCTTATTGCAGAAATGAAAGCAAGAATGTAGTAGAAAGTGTTGGAAGATCTTTGTTCTGATCTAGTCCTATCAAACGAAGCGATAGAGCGAAAATATTTAGTATGACAGAACGCCAGTCAATAACGTCAGGCATGGCCCATCGCCCCTAGCCGCTGGCCGGAGTCTTTGGAGGCAAGGCAGCAGCATTGGCTTGACTGATGATGTCTTGCTGGACGTTAGTGTCTTGGCTGTGTAGCAGGCCCACTCATTATTCTAGAGTGTGTGGACTATCGTTTTGACTCGAACACAAATTAGCACCTTTTGCTGTACTTTTTTTGTAAATACCCCATTCATGTCGCCATAAGAGGTCCCCCGTCAGTTTCTGTAAAACTTTGGGACATCCTCCTGTATTATTCCAAACATGGAACCGAATGTCAAATATGTAATAAACTTGACTTGACATGTCCGCACCATGTGGACTAAGTTTTCCTCCTTATCACAAAATCTGCACTGGGAGCGAAAAACTTTTGGTGCCGCTTGACACAGAGTACGGTATTTAGGAAAACCTTGGTCTGTAACTTTTGTCACATAACTTTGTCTTTTTTGCTGAGTGATCTGTCCGCTCTCGCGTACCATTGCCGATTCAGCCTGTAGGATAATATACCGTTTAATAATGCCAGCGCATATCCTCACTTCATTTTGTAAGCTCGGTACTTTGGGAGGTTAATGGAATTGACCTGTCGGTGTGACCTCGAGTGACCAAATGAGCCCCCTCATTCCCTCTAAGTGCCAGCTGAACTGGTTCCCAGCTGAGCAGAATCGGCTCTCTAGGTTCTCCTACAGAGTTTAATATACAAGCAAGAGTCTGCGTCACCCTTCCAAATTCATGATTCCTCATGGCGTTCTTGAAGTCGCTGATGACCACCCCTTTTCTCCTTTTGGCTGATGGCCAAGGTTATCACCGCTTCCTCGGGCTCTACAATATCAACATCAGTCTGTGCAGCACACCATCAGGGTGTCATCTTCTGTGACCACCGCTTCCGTGTGTGCCGCTTTGCTCTCATGTCCCACAGTGTCTGTATACGCGACGTCCTGTCGACCGTTATGCCTGACGTGTAATGCCTCTGCCCTCGCTTTACGCCTACCTTCATGAAAGGCAGGGTTCATGTTTTGGGGCATCGGAGGTATCCCTCCCCTGTCTCTGATCTGGATCGGTATGTCTTTTGAAGACACTTGCTTACGCTTGGGCTGGTAACTCAAACTTTTTAATATCACTCTTCCCGTTTTAGATCCGAGGAGTCTTTAATGCAGTGTGGTAACAGTATCCTCAATAAACTCGTCGAATGTGTTCGATACCCCTAACTTCCTAAATATTGTAACTTATGCCACCTGTGGCGATATTTGAAGAAGTCTCTATTATTTGCAACTGATACAAGGGTCTTGTAGAAGCCTCTAGTATCGATCATTTAATGGCTTACAACTGTAGGCATTATTATATACCGGCAGTGTAAGCGCGAGAAGGCACGCTATCTTTTGCACGCGTTTATAATCGTGTTTAACTTACGTTAGGCGCAGGTTATTCTCATTGCACATACATTGTAAACGTTCATCTTCCCTTGACATCAGAGTTACGTCCACGAGGACTCACATCATTATTGCTAATTGGGATCTTCAGTTCTTGTGTCTTTTTTTTCTTTATTTTTTTTCATTCGCTCTCTTTCAAATGTCTTTCTCTTCTTCGTTCTCTCTAAGTTTCTCCCAATTTTTTACCACTCGCTCTGTTTCTTTTGCGCGCTCGCCTACTGATTTTTTTTTCTATTTTTACACGTGGTTTTGACCAAGTTACGCCAAGGGCAGTAGTTATTTTCTTGCTGCTGGTGATGAGCATTATTAGGGCACTTGAAGATAAAGAAGGATAAGATTTTCAATGGTATGAGCGCTCGTTCAATATGCTACAGATGGAGTATTACGACAAGTGACGACGATAGCACGTGGCAGCTCAAGACAGCCTGACCCCGTCAAGTGCTCCGACTTACAACTTAGCTAGTAAGCGTGACTCATGATGAGCAGGGATAGTCAATTTGTTTCACGGACGCAGATTTCGTAGGTCTTGCCTTAGGTTCTAACTCCAACTATCTCCCAAATGAATGGCATAAGCACAACGACAGGGTAGAGGGTGTCTCTGGTCCTTCTGCTTTCAGATTTTACGGCAGGCATGAAAATAAATCTTTGGACACTTTGAATAGAAGAATACATTCAATATTTTGAGCAAATTACTGCGTTTAATCAAAATATATGTAGTGAGCTGTATTGCACGTACCTGGGCAGTAATGTTAGAACTCTTAGCTCAGCAGTCATCCTTACTGCGGCGGCCTCAACAAGACATCCCACCATGGCCGTGGTATTTTCTCCGCACAAACGGAAACTGTGCACAATAGGGAGAGTAAGTGTTTTATCTACGTTACCCGAGATAGTCAAGACGAACTTGAGCCATTCCATTCGCGCTGATAAAATGATCCATACAATTTAATTTTTCGGGCAGGGATGTGAATTTGTCGTAGTATTGACTCCAAACTTGCAGCTATCTTAAATGTGCTAAATAAATTTTTCACGTGCAATATGCCTCAGTATCACAAAGAGTGCCTACTAGCTTTGAAATTAACTTCATAATAACCATACAGGCCTCCTCAAAAAGCTGTCAAAATAATCGCACTGCACACATTTGAATCGTTAACGTTAAAGAGAGGGTTTCGCAGAAATTTTGGTGTCGTGTCGTTGGTTGTGAGTGAAAAATAATCATCTTGTTTACGTCCGAAAAATCCAGAAAAACGTAAATAAATAAGTAATAAACGACTTGGCTCCGAGTAAGAATAGAGCTTAGGTGATGGAGGCACTACAAGGAGGCACGCTTTTGTTTGAACCTGTTTCGAACAAAACACTATAAGATTGTCATGACTGAAGGATGTAATATTGTTTGGCACAACCATGTGCCATTCACATGTTCTGACAGGCGTCAAAACATGTGAATTGCGCACAGAATTATTGTTTTGAAAGCCCACCCTTTACAAAGCACTGAGACGTCATTGATATTCGCGTGCTGCAAAAGCGACAACAAAGTGATCAATTGCGTAGGTTTGCGTTTTGTGTAACCGACGTGTAGTGAGCCCTTTGTTCATTCGCAACAGAAATAATTATAGAATAGTGTGCATTCAACAACTGTACTTGCTGTAGGCACTCTAGCGTCAATTTAAATTACCTATGTCACACGTACTCGTTCGTTTCCTTACGGCAAGCTTAGGCCATGAACACGAAACCAAAGCTAGGCTAGAAGTTGGGAACGTTATGCTCACGGAGCCCAATTGCTATATGATATTCTGTTTTTCTTGAAGATGAAAGTCAGGCACTCATGACGATTCTTTTTTGGCAGTTTTGTTCTTGGAAAACTAAACGAGCCTTTACGGTGGGCCGAGAGCCAGCGCAAACACAGGGGAAAAGAAGAGATATTCAACATGAGCGCTGTATACTTGTTTCTTCTGCTACGGTGTTTGCGCTTGTTATCTAATCACCTTGAAACGAACCAAGTACCCCATTAGAAGTCCTAACTAAAAATTACCATCATTATCATCAGCCTGACTACGCCAGCTGCACTGCAAAGGCCCCTCTCACGCTCCGTCAATAAACCCAGTCATGTGTTTTCTCTTGCCACATTATACCTGCAAACTTCAACGAAATTTCCGCTTGATGGTAGAATTGCTTGTAAAGACCAGGGATATGCCTCACTGGCAGCCACAGCCGCTAATGCACTCTATCAGCAGAGCAGGATTCGCCCCCTGGTACAGTATCTGGCCACAACATGCCACAAGAACACACCAATTAAACTACTCAAATAAGTTTAGCGTTTCTGTACTTTTAGTAATGGGAAAGCTCATCAAGTTAGGCATTCAACGTATCACCACAAAATTATCATCATCATCATCATAATCAGCCACTTGCTCTCATCGTCATTTTTTTCTTGTATTGTGCTCAATGAACACGTTCGCCAATTTCCCCTGCGTGGCCTGCAGTGACCACGAATGATGAGACGAATTTTGATAGATAGAAAGAGATAGAGACAGAGGCAGAGATTTAAAGAAAAGTGTAAAGAAAGGGAGCAATTCTTCCCGAAGAAAATTCCTCACAACGCCTACTTTGTATCGGGCTACCATTCGGCTATCCAGGCAAGCTAGCAGAGCAAAGCATGGTCTTGTATAGTAAAGTGTAACGAAGGGAAGGGAGAGGGAAGTCCGCTTGAGAAAGATTCATGAATGATGGGAGTAAGGGAGAGAGTAATACATAGAAGAGAAAGAATGAGTAAAGAACAAGTAGAGAGAAAGACAAGCATAAAGAGAAAGAGACGCGAAATACTAAAGCGGCAGAAAGCAATAGAGAGATAGGGATAAACAACGGAAATGATGAAAGAAGTAAGATAAAAACAGCAGCAAATGGAGCATGTAATATCTTATTACACAGAAGAGGAAATAGGTAGAAATAAACAAAAAAGACAGAAAAAAAGAGAGAAGGAGAATTAAACAAAGCAAGAAAGGAATGAAACCTCTAACATTGAACGACGCAGCGGAAGCCACGGATATATATACGCAAGGGCCCATTCGCTCCGCTGTCTCTTTTGCATTGCAACTTTAGTGTAAGCTATGCCAATTCTTTGACGCATTTCTAGTGGGCAACGTATTCTAATCAAGCTGAGTGTCATACCTTTCGCACCTTTCACTCACACATTGCCCGGGAGGCTCCTCATTTGCGAATTTTTATTCTGTTAATTTATCGGCTCCCACTTCGCTTGCTTCGCGTTTCCTCCTCACTCTTTTCACCTTTGTGTCATTTTGATCGACCAACACCTTCGTTGTGAAGGCCTCTCTCTACCTTATTTCAAGTGGAATCTCTCCATCAGCGGTGTTGTAACCAGTTTTTTTTATCCGGAGGGGTTCCACAATAATCGGTATTCGCAAGGTGTCATATATGGCATGGTAACCGGGACTGAAAAAGAGTTGCCTTTGAGCTGGTCCCGCATTATAAACGACTGCGCGAAAAGTGGTGTCTGCTGTACCACTTACCACGACACTTCATTAGGCACTCTTCGCATGATGCAAAACCCGTGTGCCTCTCAGGGGAGCAGTACTCGTTGCCCATCTTTAGGCAACCACCGACCAATCCTGAATAATACCACGTTGCATGGCTTCCTTTGCATTTAACCACTAAGCGAACATCGCTACACTTTGCAGATGTGCTAGGACGACCTAGAAGGAAATAATATTGCAACATTTACTTGACCTTTTTTGAGTCACAGCAAAATGCATAAGCTTGCTAATGACAATTACTTCTGTGAGGATACTTTACCCACAAAAACTAGAGAAACAAGTTAAAGTAATAATAGCTTAATAAATTACACTTCTGCACTATAATCTGGGTAGGAATACACATTCAGAAATGAATGTTATACCTATCTTCTGATTAGGGTTGTGGGCAAGCGTAAAAATGTATGGCACTCCTTCGTTACAATCGGGAACAGGTTGGCAGAAAAGATGAAGGGTCACAGAGGTGGTAAAATTCGTGGACGATTAGCAACTTTTATGCCTGACTTTTTCTTACCTGTTTCTGCCGCATATTTTCTAGAGATCCTGCCAAAAACATTGCGTATGAGTGAACCGCCACTTCGTTCCCAGAACTGAAGTTTCGTAATCATTTTCTGCACAGAAACCAACACCGACGAGTAGATCTGCCTACTTCGTCGAAACGGAAAAAAATAAATTGACCATATTCTGAGCATAAATTTAACTTAGGTAAATTCAAGCTTACTGTTACGATATGCGAACACAGATTGGCGGTCTCTAAAAACATGTACGATATATTCGTAAAGTAATTGTCAGCTTTAATGCGACACAATTGGTGAGTGCCTTCCAAAACCTGAAATCAATCAGTTATCTCGAACAACACTTCGTGCAGATAGTTGATGCACCTGCTGCAACGAACGCATTGGGCCAGTATTATTAATCAGGAAACGTTTTGTCTTTCAAGTTCATTTGGGCTTGTTTGTGGTCTCTCAATTACCACCCAAACCCCTCGTGCGTGTCCACCCTCGGGTCCTCATACTTTGGCTAACTAAAAATTCGGTAGATCCAACGCCTTGTGGAAGTTGGTTTAGTATGAGGCGGTCGATGCGTAGTGGTCTATGCTTAATTCTTTGGCCTATAGCTAATCTTTACGAGGTGGGTTTGAGTGTTTTCATAAGTGTACATAGTCGTTTGACTCCTTTCGCGTAGTCTTGACGTGCGAAGTATATGACTCTTAAATAGACATGACAACTCTCTTTAGTGGTTGTTACACTCTCATCTGAGAGTCGTGTAACCAGCGAGTTGCGTCCCTCTTCTTTGAGAGCCACGTACCTGGAACGTAAGGACTACGCGAAAGGAGTCATTCAACTTTTGATTGTTTCTTAGGGTCTAGTTGTTACTTGCACATCGTGCGTGCTTACTTGGAACGTCGTCTGCTTTTTTCTCTATAGTGTAAGTTGTGGTCTAACGTAACACGCTCTTTCGTGTTAGAGTGGACCCATTAGTATTATCGAAACAAAGTCCTTTATACAGAGCAATATAATGAATTTCATGCGCAACTTTCATTGGCGTATTACACCGGGGTCAATCAACGCTGATTATATTCGACTTAACCATACGAAGTCAAATGTAATGGTATCAGAGTCAACACATGAACCACTATTGCTGTTAACTCGACAACATGCCTGCGATGCAGAAGTGACTATGTAATATTTATTGTACTGTGATGAAATTATATAGACTTCCAGCACTTAAATGTATAATTGATGTTGCACGGAAATTGTACCTGCATGGTATCTTTGTTTAAAAGCAGTTTCAAACCTGGCATCACTATCGTGAGGAAGACTAAACTGTCACGCACAAAGTTTGACTTTGATTGCTGCTGTCATTCTGAATTTTATTTTAGGCATTCGCACGGTTAACGCTTTCGATGTCAGTTTTGATTAGGGTTCTCGACTTAAAAAAGACAACGTGTGTTCTAGCCGTTCCTATAAATCACCTGTGGCTCAAACCTGTCTACAGCGGCCCGTGTTATGCGTGTATGGCCACACATGTCTTGAGGAAGGAGCTTGTGGCGTACTTGGCAGGATATTCATGTTATTCACGTCGTCTCCAGACAGTCTTATTCGTCGACAACTTTTATCGTACCATACGAATTTCGGGCTGCAACAAGGTAAGGATTATTTGTTCTTCGTTCCTGGTTGTTGCGATGACTTTCCGCGTTACCACAAAAACGAGTTAGTGTGCGTGACTGTTGGAGCTGTATGATTAAATTCTAGCCTATGTCTCGTGTCAATGTAGGTAGTGTCCGCGCGCACTGGGTGTCGCTAGGGCACTCGCATGCTCGCAGGTGTTTATCTGGACATTTGTTGTGTTTATTTGAGTATTTAAGGAAAGGTTGCGTTAGTCATGCACGTGCTCAGTAATCACTCACGGCGTGCTCCTGACTCTTAACGAGCCGCTTTGGTGGCGGAGTATACCGGCGTGAAGCCGGGTCTTTTCAGTGATGAAATTTTGAGCCTATTTATGATAAAACAAATGTTGTCATTCATACATAGACTGTGTATATTTCGAAACTATGTTCCCGCCTTCCTTTGTATGAACTATCGTTTTCGTTGCGAAATCATGAAGTGAAGCACACATGCCAGATATGTGTGTAGTAACAGTGTGTTGAAAAAAGAATGGTTTTGAATTCAAACAGTCAGTCTATGTATGCTGGTGGTCCACGGAATCCCGAGTCTCTTCTCTAGTATTTTCACTCCAGTTGACAGCTACATGCAGAGAAACGAATGTGCTGCTATGATCTGGTGCCTCCAGACTTGTGACAGGAAAGTATTCAATGCTGTTCCAGCTGTGAACAAGTAACTCGTTCCTACGATCATTTGGTTGGACAAGACAACGTAGGTAAAGAGGCAAGTGGCACGCTCTAATATGAGTCTAAACTGATTTTTTTCTGTTGTTTAAAAGAGGCTCAGAACAACTTCCGCTGCAAGGTTGGTGCTAAGTAACCTGTTACAAAAGCTATTTGCAAGTTGTATTTTACATGATAGCGATAGAAAGCATGGATCCTTGCCATGTGTGTTTGGATTGTTTTTTTTGAGGGCCTTTACTATGACTGCGCATATAATTACTCAGAAGCGTTTTGCAAACTTTTGCTCTATTTTAAACCTCTCTTCTTAACGTCCCTTCCTTTTTTTAAACACAATTTCATTACTGGCCCCACTGAATACGAATGCAACACGACGATCCACAAGTCTGATACTTTGAGCCATCAATTTTTTTTATTTTTCATAATCATAAGATACATATGTAAGCATACAGGGTTGGTCCATAAAGTGTCGTAAGTGGTCTTTTCCCGCGAAATTATGGTAAACCAGGTGGACAGGTCACTGCACTGGTTAAGGGGTGCAGGTCTTGGCTACCACTGCACGTCATCACCAGCCTCTTTGCGTTGACAAATTGTACATAAGTTTATGGAACCCCTTTTATGAAGCGTGGTCTTCTAGACAATGAATCGTTTGTTAATGCAGCGTCACTTAGCAATATTCTGCGCCAAAAATAAAAATAATAAAACTGCGAGTGAGACACACGACCTGGTAAGACTGCTTATGGTTGGGATGCCATGGGCCGGTAAAATATTCTTTAGTGCAACAAAGCGTTCCGAGATAGAAGGAGCAAGATGAAAATCAGCTACAGTCAGGATACCCTTCAACGAAAAAAAAATGGCAGCGAATAAGCGCGCATTACTGTGAAGGACGTCGAAATAGGTTAGTCTACTATCTGGTGGCACTGCGTGAAATATTTTTATTTATTTATTTATTTATAAATACTGCGATCCTTCAGCTGAAAGATCATGGCAGGGTGGGAAAAAAAATGTTCGAGAATCGGTACATACAAAAAAATAATGAAAACACAATAAATCGTACGATTTGAATATACAAGGCGAAGGTTCACAAACGCTTATTTCAACAAATTTTTCGAGTAACATAACACATAATAACGTAACACGTAGAATACGGGTTATAGACTAACACAATAATTACAATAAAACAAATAATACAATGCAATGTGTAGTGATGGTTTAGGCGATGCTGTTTTCAAACAATGACAGTTTCTTCTGTAAAACGACATCATTTGTCAGGCTATTCCAGTCATTAATAGTTCTAGGGAAGAACGAATACTTGTGGCAGTTAATCCGTGAAGGTAAAGGAGTTATCGTTTTACTATGTCGCTTGCGAGTTGCGTAACCGGAAGAATACCGAAGAATGCCTGCATTGTCAACATTTAAATGACCATTTATTAATTGATAGAAAAACTTAAGCCGGCAAGTGCGGTTTCTGTCCACAACGGGTTGCAGACCGCTTTTTACCAATAATTCAGATACGGATGTTCTACCGTAGGAGTTATAAATAAAACGTAAGCCCTTGTTCTGCACTTTTTCTAATTGATTAATGTTACGTTTAGTGAATGGATCCCATATTATTACAGCATATTCCAACATTGGACGAATGAGTGTTTTATATGCCAACATGCGTACAGACGGGGTAGAATATTTTAAGGATCGCTTTAGAAAAAAAAGTTTCCGTAGACATTTACCTGTAGTTATATCGACGTGTTTGTTCCAGTTTAGATCATTAGTTATCCATACTCCAAGGTACTTGTATTCTACAACTTCTGTAAGATTGACGCTATTTGTGCCGTACTGATAACATAAAGGATTTTTCTTTAGTGTTATTTTCATATAAACAGTTTTGTTGTAATTAATTGACATTTGCCATTCCTGGCACCAAGAGACGACCTTGTTGAATTGATTATTGAGCCTTATCTGATCTCCAGCAGTTGATACCTTCGTGTATAATACACAATCATCAGCATAAAGCTTTACACTTACAGAAAGGTCATTCATTATATCATTTATATATAATAGAAAAAAAAGAGGTCCGAGGACCGAGCCCTGAGGTACGCCGGAATCCACAGGTAGTTTGCTGGAACAACTGTCATTAAATGAAACAAATTGTTGCCTGTTTTCAAGATACGCTCGTATCCATACTATAAGTTTCGGATTTTTCAAGATATATTGCAATTTATGAAGTAATTTTTTATGTGAAACTTTATCAAAGGCCTTTTGGAAGTCCATAAAAATGGCATCTAGCTGTTCACCTTCATTTAGTGCGGTAGCAAAATCATGGATGGTTTCAACCAGCTGTGTAGTGGTAGAATATCCACGTCTAAATCCATGCTGCGCTTTTGTTAGTACTTTGTGTTCATCAAGAAATGTAACAATCTGTTTGTGAATTATGTGCTCGAGAATTTTACAAGCTGTAGAGGTTAACGAAACTGGTCGATAATTCTTTATTTGAGTTTTATCACCTGCTTTGTGTAAAGGCTTAATTCGGGCAATCTTCCAGTCCTCAGGGAGTACACCTTCGTTCAAAGACCTAGTATATAACACACACAAATATTTCGCGCACCACTCTGCGTACCGTTTTAAGAAGGCATTCGGTATCTCATCTGGTCCAACAGATTTCTTAACATCCAGATTTAGCAATAAATTAAAGATACCCTCTTCAGAAATAGTGACATCTGATATTGGTGGTAGGTTCGCATCGAAAGGTGGGAGATGATTATTATCTTTTGTATAGACGCTGTTGAAATAGTTATTAAAGGCCGTACAGACAGCTTTTTCATCACTCTCTAATTTTCCATCTAAAAGAAATACATCGGTAGAGCACGTGCCCGGAGTGACCTCTTTCCAAAATTTTCTTGGACACGTTTTAATAAATGACGGCAATTTTTCGTTAAAATACTTTTCTTTGTCACGAAAAGATTTTTCTTTAATTTCTTCACGTATATTGCAAATAGTTGTTTTTAAATTAGGACTGTTAGCCTTGTTCGACCTTTTTTTTAACCGTTTCAACTTTCGCTTCAGCTGTAACGTCTCTCTTGTTATCCAGGGATTGTGATTCTCTACTTTCTTTGTAATTAAAGGGATAAAACGCTGCACACAATCTTCAATCATTCTCTTAAAGCAAAGCCACAGATCTTCAACGCTACGATTACTTACATTGAAATGATCATATTCAAAGGCCAGAACATCAATTATAGATTCATCATCTGCTTTTGAAAAATTGGGAAATTTCTTCACCATCCTCTGCTGACTAAGTTCAACTCCCTTTAGCTTTAGTACCACAGCCTTGTGATCCGATATGCCATTTGTGACGCTGCACAACATGCTTTCTTTTATATTGCCACTTACAAGATATATATCTAGGATAGATTTCGTCCCCTGATCTATTCTGGTAGGGTCGGTGACTATTTGCGTCAAATCATATTGAAACATGATATCGGATATTTGAGTATCCGCAGCTTGACATGGGTCTGATATAAACGTTTCCCAATTCATATTTGGCATATTAAAATCTCCCGCTATGATTAATTTATCTTCGGTTTTTACGTGACAATGAAGGTAATCCTTAAGCTTTGCGATAACATCAGGGGAAGCATTTGGTGGCCTGTAAACGACACCAAGAAGATATTTAATATTGCCAATATACACTTTACAGAAGATGCTTTCTATGTCTTGAACGTCTGGCATTTTTACGACACGTGTATTATTCCTAAAAAGAATAGCAACGCCCCCTCCCCTCCCATTTCGATCCTTACGGAACACTCTGTAATTTTTCGGCACAAACTCACTATCAAAAACATCATCTCGTAGCCATGTCTCAGTTAGTAATACAATATCTGGGTCATGTGCTAAAAGCATGCCTTCCAACTTCTCAGCCTTATTAACAATACTGCGGCAATTTACATTTAACACCACTAAGCATCGTTCATCTAGTTTCCCCGAACCTTAATTTGGTTAGATAACTTATATCTTGTATTCTTATTATCATCCCAGCAAAAAAACTTTCCATCAATGCTTATTTTGTCAAAAACTAACTTCACTTTAGATCCACTTGCACGCTCGCGCGACGAACTTTGCCACAACTTTTTTCTGATATCACGTACACGAGCGGAAAAGTCTTCACTTATCGACAGCTCGGTGCCCTTCAGCTTGGAACACCTCTGCAGAATAGCTACCTTGTCTCGGTAATCGAGTATTTTTATAATTACTGGGCGTTTTTTGCCATTCTTTTTTCCCAATCTGTGACATCTTTCTATGCCCCTGACATTCACTCCCAGCTTTCCCTCAAACAAGTCCTTTTTTATTGTTTCAGTAAGGTCAGCAGTCGTTTCATTAGCTTCTTCCCCTAGGCCAAAAACAATCAAGTTATTTCGTCGACTTCTGTTCTCTAACTCGTCAATTTTTTTGACCGCGAATTCAAAGTCTTTCTCAAGCTGTGTTGCTCTTTGCTTTAAGTCGTTTACATCTGTTTTCAGTTCAATCAAAGGTTTTGTCTGTATTTCGACGGAACTCATCCTTTCAGTCAAGCTAGCAACTTCTTTTTCGATTTTTTCTTGTTTTGATAAGACACTGTTCATCATATCAGTGATGTGTTTTTGTCCTGAAAGAAGCTGCTGCAGTATTTCTTTATCTGAAGGGCCTGGGTTTGCTTCAATATCCCCGCAAACTAACAAATCCACGCCAAAAGCACAAATGCATGAAAAAAAGCTACCAAGTGGGCGTGGCAGCAACACTAAAAAGCGGTTTTCACTGCGGTAACATGGCGTAGGCAAGTAGGAACTAACCTGCACCACAAAGACGAATGGTTTGGTGAGCATTTCGCCCTGAGTGCCGCTGCCTGGCCCACTGAAGTTCGACGGAGGTACGTGGCTTCTTATAGCCGTTGGAAGGTCCGAGGTTGCTGACGTCACCGATGTTGGCGCATGCGTCGGAGTCGGGACTAAGGAAAGGGCGGCTTCTTCGATAAGACAACGGTGACCACGCAGCGGAATCTCGATGCCGTGAAGCTCCTTCCAGCCATGTGATGGGTCTGTCAAAACGGATTTATATTCAGCAGCTTCCGTTCCGAAGATGGTCGCCACAACCTGCACCACAAAGACGAATGGTTTGGTGAGCATTTCGCCCTGAGTGCCGCTGCCTGGCCCACTGAAGTTCGACGGAGGTACGTGGCTTCTTATAGCCGTTGGAAGGTCCGAGGTTGCTGACGTCACCGATGTTGGCGCATGCGTCGGAGTCGGGACTAAGGAAAGGGCGGCTTCTTCGATAAGACAACGGTGACCACGCAGCGGAATCTCGATGCCGTGAAGCTCCTTCCAGCCATGTGATGGGTCTGTCAAAACGGATTTATATTCAGCAGCTTCCGTTCCGAAGATGGTCGCCACAACCTGCACCACAAAGACGAATGGTTTGGTGAGCATTTCGCCCTGAGTGCCGCTGCCTGGCCCACTCTGGTGGTGCTATCTCGCAGTAATGGGAAGAAACAATGCTTTCTGAAACGCAAAGCAACTGGTAGGTAGCAGCCCCGGGTTGTTTTAGTCAGAGCTCCGAAATTTGAGCGAAGCGCTAGAACACCTGCTTTCTTCTATATAAAGTTTCATTGTCAGAGCAGCTTTATAAACACTTCGATCTATAGAACTGAGTACTTGTGCATTTTATAAATAAATAATACACTGCTTGACACTTACTAACTGGCGTCGCGCCTCAAATACGGGTAATACATGCTTTTTAATAGACACTATTCACTAGTATGAATGCAGCACCAAATCACGATTGGTGAGCTTTGAGCGTGGGCTCAAACTCTCATCATCTTGCTGAATCGTTGGACAAACACCAACAGACCCACAAAAGCTTTCCAACCCCCAACCCTTTCAAAACAATTACGCAAGAGGCCAGCGATCGCCTGTAAAAGCAATGATGTCGCCATCAAGCCACTGATTCCATATCATCAATGACTGCCTGTTTTGCTGCCCGTGAGACGACGCAAAAACAAGCTGTGGCTGCTCTCACTTCCACTTGAACGCGCCGCCAGCAGCTGCCAGAGCGCGTAGGCCACGCGCTCCGATGTTCCCTTTCATTAAAATTGGCACTGTACCTATATACAAAAGAATCTCAGCCAGTTCTTTTTGAACAATGATTGACGCAAATAGTGGACGTGCGTTGTCCACCGCTGCAGCTCGACCAGTTGCCGGATAAGAAGGTCGACGTCACCGAAGCCGGAATTCAGATTTGCAGTTTCTATCAAATAGACACACTACCTAATACACGGTTATTCATATTGGGCCTGACATATGCGCAATCTTCGCTTTTTGTCGACAATGTTCACAAGTATGAACGCAGCCACCAAATGAAGATGACAGTGCGCTGGGAATGGTTTTAAATTTTCGTGTCAATCGTGTGACAGGCAGACAGACATACGAAAATTTCTGCGCTGAAGTATGCTAAGAAAGACTATTCACGTTAACTAAAAGAGCGGCCAGAAAACTTGTAAACTCCAAAATATAGCCCGTTACCTTGTTCAAGAGTTAACCAGCAAACAATTTCACCATCTCTACGCCGTTTCTGGTTAGTTATAGTCTTTTATTTGGCAAAGTATTTTAGAGTTCTGGCCACATTTATATACAGACACGCGACATGGTTGCCCTAAAGCTTATTACCAAAATCTTAATAAAAAACAGTTATCGTGCTTAACAGAAATTTATGTGAAAAAAACACCCACCTTTCACACCCGCACAACACAGTATAACGATCTGAATCCATACAGTAAAACGAGGTACCGTTTCTGAGTGGGCGCTCATTTTCTTGTACTTATGAGCGTAGAAGCAAGTCCTCGCAGCAGGTCACTATATGGACTCTTCAGTTCGCTTGCCACAACATTCTTGATGTAATCTTCTTTAATTGATAACAAAAGTCTTTTTCACGTGGCCTATATGAGCTCATTGTAAGGTGTGATATGTATTGTCTTGTCCTAGATGTTGTTGCTGGCGGTGTTTTTCTGTGAACTGTCAGCATGCTATTGTCCTTTTTGAATAGAAATGACAACGGGCAACCTATATTATCCTATATTTTACCCTCCACAAAATGTAGCAGGCTGCGAACATTTTCCTGTCATTTTGTTTCCATATAGGCACCACTCGAGACGTAGTTGTGGAAAAGAAGAACTCACGGAAGTTCCAAATTATAACTGCATCCTGGATACTGTACAGGCTTTGTAACTTAAAAGCCTTCCAAAATGTAGATAAGTATTCACCGTTGGAGGTTTGCTATACGGCGACGTAGTTTCCCCAGCACACTTGAACAGAACACATACAGTACTGTCATTTATTTATGACTCACTGATTGAAATTTTTGAGATAACAACGAACGCGCGCGTAGCGTTTCTATAGTATATCTCACGTGCCTCTTCAAGCACACAATGAGAAGCGTTATTTATTTGCATTGGCAATAATTTGATCTCTACAGAATCATCTTCGTCGATCGGGCCTAGTTGTGGGACGATTCTGACCACCGGCGAAGTAAAGTAGCTGTAAATTACTTGTAAAAGCACTTCTCCGCGCCTTAGTCCAGTGCCCATGAACTGTCTTCATCTTCGTCCACATCCATTTTTAATGAAGTTCAGTATACTACTGTATTTGCTGATTATACCTTTCAACATGAAAGTATTTTATGCCGCGGTTCACCAGCACTTCCGTAACGTGGTTTTTTTCTCGTGGAAATGACGTTTTTAAAGTGCACAAGTACACACACGAGAGAAAAAAAATCCACACATATCCACAAAGATAATGCCAGTGATGAAGCGAAACAGTGTGCATCGGGTCATAAATCTGCAGCTTTCTATTTTGCTTTGTTTAAGAGTCTTTTATTTTGTTCCTGTTAGCCTTTTTATTCTGCCATAATCTTTATTGGGTGGGTGGTTTAACGTGGGCTTTTTACGGTGTTGTGGCCTTTCTGTTTGTTTTGATTGACAGCCATTTGATAACCGTTTTGTTGTTCACAAGTGCTTCGGTTTGTCGACGTGCACTTGGGCTACATCACCTGCAGACGCCTGACGGCGATCTACGGAGATTTTGCGATATTTGTGAAGCTTTAAAAATGTTGAGGTAGATAACCTGGTAGTCAAACCCATGACGTGTATGTTCATTGTGATAGGTGCAGAGTGTTGTATTCTTCACGCTAGCTACACAGATACGTGACATTTTGCAAGCGCGCCTTCCATATCTTAGACTTTCAAAACACTTTAGACACCAACCCGAGGCTAAGCGGAGTGTCTTTGAGATTCAAAATTCTGTCGAACCGTGCAATGCCGGGAACAAAAATCAGTGTTGTTTGCAATACAACAAAAAGTATGGAAGTTCTGCGGCATTAGGTAGGCATTCGTCTAGGTAATAAAGGAGTAACACATTTGCAAAGTGATCAAACAAATTTATTCACACATATTGCCACACACCTGCATTTGAGGAATAATAATGTCAGAAGGATTGCGTAAACACGTGTGGGTGTCATAGCCAACGTCTAAAATTATCCTACAGCCACCGTATTTCTCAAAAAAGGCAAGATAATATCACAGAAAGTGTGATCAGGTGAAGAGCTACAATCATTTTAGTGGTATTCACAGCAGGTTCACAATAATCAAGGAAAGGCTTTCGTTTGGAGGGTCGGCATAGTTTGGCCCTACTTACATGGTCGACGTTTCATCGTCACTGCCGACCATGCCTTCTGATGGCTCTTGTCTACAAGGGATCACACTGAACGTCTTGGTTGCTAGAAAACAATGGTTTGAGGAATAATATTCAGTGACTTACAATTGTGACAGCTTATCAATGATGCTGCCTGCTTGCCCCGCCCTACAATGGACCCCCTGAGACTTCCGATGAGGAGTCACCGTGTGTGCTTTCTCTGTCCAGTGTATAAGCAACATTTGTGATGAGCAGCGCCCATATACCGTCTTATAGAGAAGTGAGTTTTGTGACGACCCATCTGTTTTCTTGACTGTTTCTGCAAAGTACATTGTAACGTTACAACGCTCACACAAACAAATGTGAACTGCCTCTTGTGCAACCCTCCCCCTACGTTCGAGTGTTATTGGCCCGCTACATGACACCCCCTTCGTAGGTCACCTTGTCTCTCTCGGACATTCGACCACGTGTAGCACCTTTTTTATTGGCCTGGAATTCATCGCTTCATGCGCCACTACGTCGCCCCATGCGACATTTGCGAACGCCTGAAAAACCCACTACGAGTCCTTCCAGACTCCTCCAGCCACTTTAGTTTCCCTGCGACCCGATCTTGACCTCCAAGACCGCTTTTCTGCGTCTATTTTGGGGAAGGCGGAATAGAGAACCCGGTACGCCATTACATGGGCAGTACCAACCAGCTGTGATGCGAATATTGCCGATTTCGTCCTGCATGTCGTAACCATTCATTATGACGCCGCACGCCAGGTCCCCACAGACCGTGGACCCTGTTATCTATTCCGAGTTATTGACGATTTGCCTCGCTCGTGTAAGATCAGACAAATTTACGATGACCTACCACACGTAAGCTAATTGGCTGACCAATTGAATTAGCCGCACTCGAACTGGTACGCTCTCCATCTAACTCTCATCTGGTCACCTATAGACTGGGACGTCGCATTGCAATTTTTTTACGTTCGCATACAATTAGTTACGCCAAGATAGTGCTCGTTTTTACCCTTTGCGTCTTTTAATTGACCGCGAATTGACCCTTTTAGCGTCGCAAAAGCAGCAAAGGCCGCGTTACAACGCAAACATCGTGATATTTGTTGACCCCAGTTTCTCTTGTGCTGTTGTGAAGCCCGACTTGGCATGTTGTGCTCTTTGCAAAAATTCTTTCTTTTCATGGAGACCCTATCAAGTAATGAGCAAGGTTACCAATGTCCTCTACGAAATAGCTCCGTGGCAGTCTCCATCTTCCACCGCTTTGCTGTCTCAGACATTGTTCATGTCTCCCACGTTAACCTCTGCCACTCTACAACACCATAAAAAGTACTGACACCGTGCTTCAGCACCCTAGCTTCATGTTAATAGGCTGTTTCGTGTTGATGAAGCAGGCAAGGCACCAAGGAAGACGACGTGAGTTAGGCTGTGGGACGCGTTCTCTCCTTTTTCTTCGCTAGAGCTGCAGTATAATGTGAATATATTGTAAATACGCCTTGTTCTATATTGTCGATATGCCTTTCTTCAACAGACAGGTTTAGTTTAGTGGCTTCCCGGGAGTGCCACCAAAGTGCGCACGCGCAGTAACGCACGTGACCTGTACCGCTCACCGCACACACGCTACTTTTCAGAATTTACGTTACCCTGTCAGAGTCGTTTACGCAGTGTACGTAAAACATGCGGCAGTTTTAGACGCCCGCTTCGCAATAATTTAGGCATAGTTGTTAAAAGATCCACTTCGTTCGCAGCAAAGGACCGTTTAAAACGGCTTCGCTTTCCTTCGATTGGCTTCGATGACCGAGTGTTAGGGAGAAGTTGCCGTAGTTTTTAAGGTAGTTTCCCATTTTTAACGTGTGTAGGCTTAACTGGAAAAACGATGTAAAAAAATTGGCAACATAAATGTTTCCGCATTTTGTGCATGGTTCATATTCATTTACATTTAGTATTTCTACATAAATCTTGTATCGTTGTTTCGCGTGGTGACACAGGCGAACATTCTTGTTTTCTTTTTCTTTTCACTGTTATTTACCTTATTCACTCTTCAATAGGTGGTGCCACCTTCTACCTGTGGCACGTAAACCCCGTGAACGTTATCCCGCTAAACGACAAAACGCTGTTTGCAACGAACGTTTGAGGCGCGTTAATGCTATTCTCTCAGCCCCAGCAATCACGCTAGCGGTAAACTATAATTGTCTAATAAAGACAAGTTGGCAAAACTGCACGCACAGCACAGGGCTCACAGAGCGCCTGTAGCATGGCAACGCAGACAACCGGATCTAAATTTCTGGGCTCGCGAAGCAGCCGCGAAACGGCAGCGCTGGCAAGTCGACCCGGAGTTGAGGGATCGCGAAGCTGCATCGGTACGTTGGTGCTGGCAAGCGGTGATGGCGGGAGAGCAGGAAGCGGCTGCGAAACGGTGACACCGGTCGGTATACCGGAGGTTGGTGCCACCGATGCGTGGTAGAGGCATGATTTTTAAAGACTATAGCCTTTCTTGGGGACTAAGCGTCGACGTAAAAGTTTTGGTCTGTCTGTCTGTACTTTTGTCTGTTTGTCTACTCTTAACAGCATCGGGCATTAGAAACGGGCGACCCCATCCGCAGCACCCACCTATTTTGCTCAAGATTCAGCGTTCATACTTGTGTAATTGTCGATTAAAAAGCAATTATTGCGCGTGTCTGGGGCACCATAACAACAGGTATATATTCTGCATGTGTGCCTTTTACTAGAAAAGGCATACACAAGTAATTTTAGGTACCGTAGCGCTTATCACGCTGCGCTGACCATCCAACGCTTGCATGGAAAGGAGGGTGTTTCCAACGCTTTGCTAAAACGAGATGGTAGAGGCACCTACCCGTCGCCTTGCGTTCTACACCTTATCACCTCTGAGGCGGGCGCGCACACCCACCTCGGAGCCACGTGCTTTGTTTTTGAAAGAAACTGCCAGATGGCGCTCATGTCTCACGTGTGACGTGACCTGATGCGCTCGTTCGCCCCCACTGCACGCTCGAGGCACTCTAACGCAGCACCTCCAGAATACTATTCACCGATTTTCTTGGGCAGAACATCAAATAAATGTTTTCTTCACTCTCTTCACACGCAAGACTATCGTCTTTCGATGACATTTGCAGATAAAATGCAGATACGGGGCCAATTTTTTCTCTCAAAGTTTTGGGCAGAGCTGTAAAGTTTGTCACTGTTAGTTGTTCGCGAATAATCTGGCAAGTATTGCTAACATACAAAGCAAACGAGCCAAACTCCAATGTTGTTACCACGCTGCAGCGAGAGGTTGCCGCCGATGATGGAGATCACAGTAAGTACATAGTCCGCTCTACTTTTAAAGATTCTTTTGTCAGAGGCGAAGTCCTGGCAATGAACATAACGTATGGCAACTGCTACCCACCCAAATCTCATCACTTGCCTGCTTTCAACCACCTAGAACATATGAGCAGGAATGTTCAAAAAGTTTCCTCTACTTGCTTCGAATCGGGTAAGGTATCTCCTCGCTCCACTTTGTAATTTTGAAACACTTCCTGGATATGCGTGAATTTCTTGCTCATTCGTTCTTTATAGGTGATTTTTAGCAACAGTGAATGATTGCAGGAGCCTTATACACAAGGAGTAATCATCATTTCAATTTTATTAATGAATTACTACAGAAGGTATTTTCGTTGCCGGAATAAGGTCCATTCGTTTTATTTAAAGTGACATTACGCCTTAATAATGCAGCGACTTCTTCTTTTACTAGGATGTACATTTTTCCTATCTTTCTTCTTTTTTCCTGAAAAGAAAAAAATTAACATGAACATTGGTTAAACAAGTGCAGCTCTGACCCACGTGTTTTCAATTTTATTTACCACTACCGCATACTCAAGTCAGTGATTGGCACTGTGGTAACACGTTAGTTTGAAAATTTTATTGCTTTAAGACAACTGAGAGGGAAACGTTATTATAGTGTTGAATTGTACTACAAGAAACAACATTTGATAGCATTCGGTAATGTCTTTAAAGTATTGGCAGCGCCTGGTTTTGCGAACATAAGTTATTCTCATGGGCTGTCATACATTGCCTTTGTTTACCTTTTCACCTTCCGCTGTGCTCCCACAATGCAATAACCCTTATGGGGCGAGTCTGTACGAGGCGAATTTTTCCACCACACTACGTAAATACCACGATTGGACTAAAATCGCGTAACGCCTCGTAAAAATTTGACATGCGACTAAAACTCACATAACACGAACTAACTTGTCAAGTCAGCAGAAAATCACAAAACATCGTGTAACAACTAGTGACGGGACTAAAATCATATAACAACATATATATACTACAAACGAGACTAAAATCAAGAAACGTCACGTAAAAATTGGTTACATGACTAAATTTTTACTAACAACAAGTAAGAATTCACATAACAGCAAGTAACGTGGCAATGAAACCACGCGACATCACGTAACATCTGGCCACGTGGACAAAAACTCGTGAAATCTCACATCTCGCAATCAAGTGACAAAGTAACATTATATTATCTGGCAACTAGTCACGTTACAAGGAAACTCATCACATCTGATCATGTGACTAAAAAACGACCCAGCATGTCCCCTGACTAAATTGGCGTAAGAGCTAGTCATGTGACTAAAATCACGTAACATCCAGGGACGAAACTAAAATAATGTAATTTCACGTTTCCACTACTCATGTCTCTAAAGATAACGTAACAACTAATGACGTCACTGAGATGCCGTAACGTCGCGTAACTTGTCACGTGACTAAACACGTAACAACTATTCACGCCACCGATAATAGTACCACAACTCGAAAACTACACAGGTGACGTGTTGCTGCCAAAAATAGCGTAATATCTAGTTAAGTCATCAAAATCAACATCCCGCAACACCTAGTCAGAGACACATCTTGCCTCCCGAATCATGTATCATGTAGTCAGGTAACATGTTTTCCATATAAAGCTCGTAGCACATGCGTAGTACAGGGAACAAAAAAAAACTGGAGAATAACCTATCTGAACCATGCTTAGTACTTCAAGCAAAAACTTAGCTTCTTGCAAAAGTTTGGCTTTTCCCAGGAAAAACTCGGAATGAGCTAAGTGGAGGTGCTGATCGAACAGAAGCTCCACTGTGGGTTCTAGCCTTGCGTCAGTAGAGCAAGCTGCCGACATTTTTATATTTGTTTACTCTTACGTTATAAATAAAAGTTATTATGGGCTGTAAAATACTATGAGTACATAAGAAAACGCATATATTGCGATATCTTTTATCTTCTATTCCTTGCTAAAGTTGCACGAAACCGTTGGTGCTACGACTTGACCCCCTCAAGCAGACAGAAGGTGAGCACATGGTAAAATATCTAAGAGAAAAGCATAAAATAATCGCTACATATTATTGGCGCCATGTGAATGCGTTATTAGCGCAAAATATTAGCAATAACACGCAATTTATATCAGGTTAAAACAGACTAGAAGGCATCCGAGTGGTATACTCGGAGTTGTTGGAACAATATTAGTAAATATTGGGCGGCTGCTTACAGCCCATCAATTTTCAAGATTTTTTTCCAAATACATTCGTCGAACTTCACCATTACACAAGTTTCAGTCGCAATTTACACCAGCTTGCTCTGTAGCAGCCTATTGTATGGCGCTAGAAATTGTTTCACAGCATAACATTACTTCAAACACCTCAGAACGGTTATGTAATGCACTAAGTCCAAGCATGGACGTTTGGCACGCCAGAAAGGTTTTGCGTGACAATTTTCTTGACATACTTTGCGTTAGCTGCTTTTTCAGTACGTGTGAAACACTACGAATTACATTTTGCTGTAGCCGTTTTTGTTCAAAAGTAAATCGTAGATTTGGAAGATTACTTAATGAAAATGATTGCCTCGATACCGAGTGGCAGTGGCGCAGTGCTTTAAGCGCAAAATTAAGTCTGAGTGCAGAGTTATCGTGGAAAAGTTTATTTGATATTTAAGACTCATTGCTTGTTTCGACAAAGACAAAACTTGAATAGCATGTACTCCACACATGAAGTGTTTTTTTTGGCTTTATTTCTTAGCATTAAACAAAAAGTACGTGTGATAAAGCCATGTAAAATACCGAAAGTTATTTTGACCCAACCTCTATGCAACATCCACAAACTGAGACAACTTAAGGTCCCGACTCTGAGTCTACTCGCTGGCAAAATTTATCATGCAGCCAGAAATATTGACATTAGTATTAAAACTAAGTTCATGGCTACTTGTACATAATGTGTTGCCCCAAAATACTGTTATAAAATATGGGAAATGCTTGAGCTGATTATTGAGCTTAAGTTAATTTGGGTAAATTGCAATAGGTTAATCGGGTTTTGTGCACATTGCTGTCTCAAAAAAAAATCTGTTCTCATCACGCAGTTCAGAATTTCAGCAAGCAGATAAGCCACCTAGAGGAAGCAGGCTTCCCGCAAGTTGCACTGGTTTCGCTAGCTGAACATTGTTGTAAAAATAGTGAACAAGGCTATTTTCTTTCCTTCCACCAACCAGACTAAAAGCCACACCGTTTAAAAGAAAAGGGAGCTCTGATATTGTGTGTTCGCGTCTCCCATAGCGTCCAAAGATTGCTAGGTGATGAAAGGTAAAGGGGATCTCTGCAGCGTTGAAAGTGTCTATTCCATGGAAATAAACAATTCTTGCCTCTGGAAAGCACCACCATGCGCCGAAAAACACGATAATAAATGTGAAATTTGATGATGGTGTGGTCAATGACATTTCCATCGTGTGGCAAGAATACGTACGTCAAACAGAACAGTGCCCAAAAGACAAACTCTGACAGCATTGCGACAATGTTGTAAGTTACGGAGAGGGACACGTCACTGCACATTGAAGAGATTGCGATTGTGTAGCAAATTTTCGCACGTGCTTTGTGATTGCCAAAAGTCTAAACAAGTAGAAGAGATGAATCATCGCGGCACAAATTAGTATTGCAGCCGGTAAGAATTGCGTTAGTATGACCTCAGTATACTTGAGCACAGAAACAGTTGTGATATTTTATTGCGACCGTGCAGCAATAAAACTTAGCAACACTGTTTGCCTAAATAGCGCCCGTTTTAATTGAAGTAAACAAAGCTGATGGTAGCCCTATGTATGTGCGCGTGTCTCCCTTTTCATCCATTGTCTTCATTTCACCTTCTATTTTGATCGGTCGACCATTCTATCCTTGTTTTTTGTGGATTCTTGCAAGCGAATACATGTGTAAGAACTGCAACTTGTATAAAGTATACCTTGACTCGGACGAGTTGGTACATTATTGGACTGGCTTCACCACGATTTAGACGAAGACCATAGGAGACACACGCAGAACACAGCGCTCGCCTCTGTTCTGTGTGTCTCTTAAGGTCTTCGTCTAAATCACGCTGAATCCTATTCAATTATGTCATGGCAGGAATGCGTGAAATTGCAGCGCCGCAAAGGTAATAGGGATAATGTCTCAAGAGCTCGGACTTCACTATGGTAAAGCCTAGGTTGCATTTATATCAACATTCGAGTGTACATTGATCAAGGCATCTTCCTGGTCTCCTGACATGCAGACGAAGAACTCTCTCAAAAACATTCTCATACAATGCCAAGAGGTAGAAAAAAAACACGGGGCACAGAACGTGTGCATCTGAGCTACTTGGTTAACATTTAGAGAATGGTAATGAAGAATATCGAACATTTTTCAGGGGTCATATTGCGATAATAGAACATCATCTACCTTTCATTATAAAAATACGGCGCCATGGGTAGGGATAATTGAAACAACACTGATTTCAGTGATTCAGTGCGTTAGTCGTCGACCTATCGCACCCTTTTGAACTGTGAAGTGCATCTTAATTTACCATTTTTAGTGATGTTATACTGCAATCCTGTACCGAACTACTGTTCAGTTTTGCACATCATCATGTTGTTTCGGCACGTGTCAGCGTCTATATGCCTTATAGTCTGGTTCAGTTTGTCTTCTATAGTTAAACTGCTGCATTTGTGCTGTTAATTATACTGCTGCCTAAAGTGCCGATGCGCTTGAGGACGCACTCGAAAGCCTTCTTATTAAGTGCGACGTCTTTCCACAGTTACTTTAAAAACCACAGACAGAATGCATGCAGTGCATTTAAAAAACGTTTTTTATATATTTTTGCTGAATCGTCTGCGCACATTACAGTTCGTGAGCTACATTTCTGGCTCCTTAACGCAACAGTCGCCTTACTATTATTAGGATCACATCGCTTCCAGCACTCTTGACAAGACGGATAATTGTTGCGTCTTCTTGCGCATATACCAAGCAATATAACCCTGCATTCTTCCGCATCTTTGTCGTAATACCAGCCCACGTGTTGTTGCGTGCAATTTCCACGTCTTGGTTTCAGTGAGCATCCTCCTCTTCCTCGTCCTATTTAAATAAACCGTTGTTAGTGAATGTCTTACGTAGAGAAATGTCCACGTGGTAACGCTGTAACCATTAGGGATGGTTGTGCCAGCTACAAATTACTTAGTTCTATTACTTTCATTAAACAGAAATTGCAGTATGCTAGTGTTGCGTGGGAACCCTGCACTATAGAACAGTAGATATAATGGAAAAAATCCAGCGAAAAGATGTCCGTTTTATTCACTCTAAGTTTAAGGGCACCGATTTTGCCAGAGAGCTGATTATGAAAAATTACATTCCTTTTTTCGAAACATGTAGACAGATGCTTCGCCTCAACATTCTAGAATAATCAATTTTTAGTGAATCACTCAAATAGCCTTGTCCGCAAGGCGAGCACGGTATGATCGTGTACATGCAATAATTCCTTATTTCTCGAGGTCAGATACAGATATTTCTTGTTCCCGAGGGCAAGGTCATAGTGCAACTCCAAGGGTGTAGTGATTGAGCCTTCCTAAACTAGCAAAATACCCATGTTCTGGGCTGTGTGTGAAAGTTTTGCTTATTCTTCGTACCAAGTGCATACGTATCTGGGCATTGTTTTGCTTTGATTTCACACCTATTAGTGCCCTTTCTACGTTATGTTGGAAATTAAGTATATTGTTTATACTAAACGCATCGACACTATGGTATTGTATTACCTGCTTTGCATGTAGTATGTGCGTGCTTTCTGCAAGCATCGAATTGTGATCTGCAGCATGTCATAAATAAAATATGGAGAATAACTTCTTTTTTCGAGAGTAAATTACGACGTCTTGGTAAATCCTTTAGAGTACCTTAAACGCTCACATAATTATGAAAAATACGCAGTGCATATTGTTCAACCAAGGGAAGTGCGCAAAGTTTTGAAAATTATAACATTATGGGAAACATGGTCATCTTTGCAGCACGCTTATCAAACTAATCTTACCCTGACTCTGACACTACTTTAAGCCCAAGAACTCTGAGTGTACCTTAAATTCAAATACTATTATCATTGACCATTGATAAGTGAAAGTAAAAAGAAGATAGGAGGGTGGTCGATTATGTCCCAAATAACAGTTTCACGCACTTATTGTACTGCTGAGCTAATATTTTTTCAATGTTAGCAAGCATATATCCCAAGTAACAGTTGCACGGACTTGTTGTACTGCTGAAATAATATTTTGTCCATGTTAGCAAGCATATATCTGGCGACGAATAGTTCGAGGTGTGTTTTTTTGGAACAGTGTTTAACTCGAATAATGGAGCAACACAAGACTACATCCTTAGTACGTTCCTCTTTGGTGTGTATGATTCCCATATTTACGCTAAATATTATTAACCTTTATTCTGTTTTTAATAAGGAATTTAAATCTTCAGTAATAACACCAAAATTTTTGTAAGCAAGAAAAGTATTGAATGCCAGTATGCGCTCGCAAGGTCGCAAAAGCTAACGTTTATCAGTGCGCAAGAACACGGGAAGCTGTGGGCAGCATAACTCAAGTGTAGGTAGGCCTGATCAATTTTGTGGCGAGTACATAAAAGCATAATTCATGCCTTTGGTAACTTCTTAAATAGTTACGGGCACTTACCGTGTACAAATGATACGTAGGCGAGAAAACAAACTAGTGGTACACATTGTAACAATCTCATCTGTGATATATTTTCTTCCTATACTGTTGTTCTGAGCGTACGTTCGTGAAAACTAGTCTGCTGGGTTCTGCTACGATTGTAAGCCCATTTTCGGATGGATGAGTGTGAGCAGGCAACAAAAAAAAATACAGTGCTTGCACGTCCACCTACGGAAGTCACAAAGCATTGTGTGAAATAGGCACAGCCTTTATAATTGTGTGCGTGCTCTATAACACATAGTTGGACCATTTGTACTGTGTGCATCTCCTTTGTCCAAGAGCAAGTATTGTTTTGAAAGCAGAATAAAATAGTAATGAAACTGTGAAAATGTGGTATAGCTATATAAATCTCCTATCATTGCAATGTAACGCTACGTGGCTGATCACACGCCTCTTGTCCTAACCATGGCGCTCATAAAAAATGATTTTCAATAAAAAAATTTGAGAAAATTCAATCACATAGACAATAGCTCTATAGCATGTTCCCAAAATATTTTGAGGTCCAAAACGTTTTTTGAGTACGTGAACACAAATTGAAATTCACAAAAAAATAGAAAACGAGGCAAGAAACGACAATTCTGTTTAATCGACCGTATACGACGCATTCTGTCAACACCTGCTTTTTTTCGATGATATTACCTTTATTAAAGGACTGTTCATTATAGTGGCTTAATATTTATCACTCTTTTGTGCGCAGGCAAAATTTAACAAGTTGTAGCGTTTTCGGGTAAATTTGCTACAAAAGACAGTTGCTGATAAATTGCATCAGTTACTTCTACAACACAGCAAATATAAAACGCTACTTTCTAATATTTTTTTCTATTTTTTCTATTTTTAAACCCTCAAAGTAATCCTGAACATGGCAACAATGCCACTTTCGTGTATGTTGCAACATCTGTAACATCCCATGATGCTCAAAAAAAAATTCTGCGCAAAGGCACATGCGTTTAAGAATTTTAGGAGCTTTGCTCATAGAAACTTTATTTGAAGTAATGTTTGCTTTGGTGAAGAAGAATACTTTAGAGGCTTAGTCCCATCATTGATTATTTCATTATTCTGCTGTGAAAGCATTACAAACGCCATGAGAGCCTTAAAAGTTTAACAAGTACATAAATATTTGAATTATTTCGGTCTAATCAGTCCTGTGCATCATTTGCTTCGTCAAAAAGCACGTTGTTATATGTAGGTGCCCGACGTTGTCAATTGAAGGGCAACGTACGTGCTGAAAAGCTTCCCACATCGGTCCATGCAAATGTTGCCTCAACATGCTGTTTTGGTCTGTCATGACCTTCTCTGCTGTGACCATCGATACTAGTAGTCGTTCTACGCTTCTTAACGCCTGAGAGTGACCTTCTTGATTTGCACAGATGAAGAAACAAGAAAGCTCCAAGTACTTGTGGTGCCACATGTCCAACGCCATGCCGATCTTCTAGTCAGGCTGGCCCTGTACCAGCAAGGTGCAAAACGAGTTGTCAACGAGCCACAAGTTCACCACAAAAAGTCATATGAGGTGTCTGTCACTAACCTGAAAGCCCTACGTCTTTAACTGTTTTTTTATCTTTGAAGGGGCAGGCGCACTCTTCATTACGCCACGTCCAGTACGGCAGGATTGGTTGACTTTAATCCACCTTGCGCAGAAGTCGGAATGTGGTGGCCCCCAATCATGTAATTCATTCGGACCACTAAAGAGCAGCAACGGTGCCTCCTCAGGGGTATGAGGACGATGTAAATGCAGTACATAATTTTTTGATGAACTTGTTCTGATAACTGCTCCGGGCACAAAACCCCCTCGTGTTCACATGCACCGGCTACGCAATTCCATTCCTAGCAATACACAGCGTTTATTTATTTTATTTATTTAATTAGCAATACTTCAGACTACCACATGGTCCATGGAAGAAGGATTGAACACTGATCGCAGAAAAAAGAAAGCACGAAAAATCGCAATCACAGCAAAAAATGAAAAGATAAAAAATGAGAAAAATGGGAACGCAAGAAAGAAGGCAAGTACAATCATAAAACATAATACAGATTTTCCAGTTCACATATGTAATTGTTGGCATCAAAAACAGTGCAGGGCAGAACATTCTATTCGGACACAATTGTAGAGAAAAAGCTAAATTTGTGCGATTTTGTTTTGGCGAAAATCGGGCAAGTGCCCTACCTTGAATGTGTCTAGTCGCCCTAGCTGTGCGGTGATGTGCGCAATCAGACATGGTTACTTTTGTACTTTCGATAAGACAATTATGAAAAAAAAATAAACTTGTTGGACTTTCTGTGCACTTCTAACGATGAAATGTTATTGAGGACGGTGGGTCCGTCATTCTATACTTAATAAATATGAAGTTCGCTGGAACGTAATAGGCATATTCTTTCTTGTAATACGCAGAAGTACACCCTTTTTTGTTTAACTTCATGCCACATTGAATGTACCAGTCCCCAACAACTTGTAGGTTTTGTTGTAACAGTACGTGATCATTCTGAGAACAACTTTGTTTTAAAACAATGCGGTCATCTGCGAACAGTCAAATACAAACACCAATAATGATTAAGTGTGCCAAGTAAATATTATAAATTAAAAACAAAAAGATCCCAAAACATTTTCGTGTGGCACTCCAGAAGTCACACACACAACAGTTCTGATGTTTGACCCAAACTTGTAGAAATTGCTGCCTGTCTCGAGGTTAGGCACCAATTCCATTACCAATATTTGAGGGAACGCCCAAATATTCTAGCATTCATAATAACTTCCCATGAGGCACATTATCGAATGCATTGGTAAAGTCAAGAAACAAGGCATCGACCTCTCTAGCCGTATCAGCGATATGTGTACACTCATGTTATGTTGGCACAAGCTGTAAAACCGTAGACAAGTTCTTTCTAAAACCGCGCTGAAATGGTGATAATGCATTGGGCTTTTCTGACTACGTAATAGACTGAAGACATAGTATTAAGGACGCAGATGGCTTAGTGGCAGCCGTGACGAAATCGACGAGTTTATAATAACTTGAACATGATCATGTCATGCATGGATTACTGGCCTTTCACATGAAACACATGTTGAACTGATGTAATATCCTTGTGCGCTTTGAATCCGAAACACGCAATGCACATCCATAGGCAACCTAAGGCATCGAATATACGAAAGCGTCGCCCCGGCAGCATCCATGCATCAGATTACCTGCTCGGCATGATTTTTCTGCTGGCACCTCATGTAGAGATTATATGCTTCGTGACGCTCTCTGCATAAAAAAAAAGAAAAAGGTTTCCACACTCCCCACCTGGTTTTTGAGGGGCACAAAAGAACTCCCCGAGGTAACGCTCCCTGTACACATAAATACATCAGAAAATGTGTAATGAAGAGCACTTCTTTGTATCCTAAATGATAACGCATCAAACATATGTACCTAAAAGGTTTTTGGATGAGATCTCACCGACAGAAAAGTTGACTGTGGCCTCAACTTTGATTTATTTCAGTTTAAGTTAGGAATATTACATCAAAGTCAACAAACACACTATACTTTCGTCAATGCTTTCCTTCTCATGCTTTCACTGGTGTAGCACAACATGCTAAAGAAGAAAAGGCCGGGGCAGCCAACCCAAGTGGACACAGAACTTTCACTTGAGCTTATTTGGATATTGCATTGAATAATTCATGCAAAATATTTCATTCAAAAATTGTAATTAATATTACTTACAAATTGCGTACAAAAACACCTAAACGTAATCCGAAGATTCGACATCATCACAGTGCCACAGATTAAAAGTGCATAGATGGCTCTCTTTATTAAGGAATCATTCTTATTTTTCGATAAATCCAACAAAGGCATGTTGATACATGTGATTCTCGCTCAAGCTATACAATGCGCATCTATTATTTTTCGGGCAAATTGTGACGAGTGCTTCTTTAGGGAGAAGGTCGTTATGATCGTGCCATGTCCGCCATCGTCCCTCGATTACGATGACACTGATTACGATGACAAAGAATAGCGTTCCAGACCGCACATTCTCTTTCTTCGATTACAGCACTGCACATGCAAAGTACCCACTATACGTCGTTAGGATGGCGATTACGCTGACGACGATGAAGTGCAAGCGCGTTCCACAGCACGCATTCTCATTCTGCCATCGCGGCACATGTACATGCAAGGTACCTACTTTACGCCATGTCGATGATGACGAAAAATTGGGGGACCCTTATGTTTCACATTTAAGAGTTGAACGCGATAGCGAAATCTGGCCCCTAGTGCGCCCTTCAACTGCTAAGTGCATACTTATTATTATGTTTTGTTACTTGCACGCACGCACGCGCACGCGCACGCACACGCACACACACACACACACACACACACACACACACACACACACACACACACACACACACACACCAAAAGTGTTCAAAAAACTACCGTTTACTAAAGAAATGTTACAGCACCACTGTCTAGTGTGGCTCTAACCCGTGGCTTCAGCATCCCTCACAAGCTGGCATTCCTCATTTTATGGAACGAAGCTGTATGTGGCAAGCGCTGTATATATATTTTGCATGTCTGCAAAGCGCACCCGCCCTTCGATCACATAAGTAGCTAGTTTGCTGCTGGTCTGCAGTCGACCACAATGGTGCAGTGGGTATGGTACTACTCTACTCGTAACTCGAAGGTCACAGGTTCGATGCCGGCTGTCGTGGACCCGATTTGGTAGAGGTGAAATGGTAGCAGTCACGTGCGTACTGTGCGATATGAGTGCACGTTAAAGAACTCGAAATGGTGCAAATTTCCCGAGCCCTATACTTCAGCGTCTCTCATATTAATATCGTGGTTTCCGGACGTAAAACTTCAGGTAATATTACAGTGGCTCAGCCCTCTGGGGTGGTGTAGTTGTTCATGATGCGTGATTGCACCCAAAGTGCTTACGTAATCTACTACCAGGATATCTGCAGCCCGCTTCGGGGCAGCATTCAGGGTGCCTGCTCAAAGTTAACACACGTCATGACCATGACGGATGTCTTAGCAATAAGTAGCACTATATATTCTGCAATGCTACTGAGAAGGTGAAGCGTATGGTATCGACGAAGTACTGATCCTTTCCACAGACACCTTCGATTGAACTGGCTGTGCAGACAAGGGACATGACCTTATGATGTGAGGTAATCTGTCTCAGATAGCGCTGTTTTGTGACAGTGTACTACATTAGCTTGCGCGGCACAACAGTCATCTAAGATCCGCAGTGAAGGGGCACAACATCTCGTAATCCCTCGTGCGTTAGGTGGTTCCAAAAAGAGGTCGAGTTCTCCGCCATTCTCACCTAAATCAGAGATGAGAAGGCATTCCATGCATTCAAATTCGAGGATGTCTCGCATTGAAAGCTGAATATAGTAACTGCCGAGCATGACATAGAGAGGCATGATCGGAAGGTTGAGGACTATTAATATAGTCCAAACATCCGTGGGGCTCCAGTGTAGCTTGTCGACAATCCCAAGTCAGCCTGCAGAAATGGCCAAAAAGGGTGCCGTGTCTCCTTTTTCCAGAGTGTGACTGCGCCATTTCCATAGCTATAGACCCCAGAATATAAGCCATAGACTCCAGCAATATGACGTCGCTTACATCAGCAGTCGTGCTTGAGAAAGAACTGGATACTCTTCTTTCGTATTACGAACGAATTTCATGCTATCGTATACTCATCAATTTGAATCTATGATTTTTTTAGACTCACAAGCGCTAAGCGGTGGAAGAAGCTTGTGGTTTGTTAACAGAGAATATCTGTGGTACGTATCAGGCTTCGAACAAAAATTGGTGCTGACGATTCATGAAGTTGTATCTGCCTGCTCTTGTGATATTGTGATGACGTCAAAACAGAGGTCTTACCGCGGAGACAAAGATACCACAAGCAAGTAAGCAGGCAGTCTCTTTTTTTTTGATAGAACGTGCCAGCAAGTTCTTCTTCTTCGTTCTTTCGATAGTCCTTCATAGCACATGCACAACTATTATCATCTTTCTTTACCCGAGCACGTGACAATATTATTCAGGTTGGGTTTGCCGCAGGTTGTGTTTACCGCATTTAGATAACGCTTGTACGATCTACTGCGTAGTGCTGCATCGTACATGACTATTTTGTGATGGAGAAAAAGTGTGCAATTCAAGAGCGTTGTTCGGATTCTACTCGGGGATAAGGAAATGTCTGATGATTGTTATTTGCATCATTTTTGTATTATTTAGCGCAATAAAAAGTTTGTGGCATGAGCCATTCTTGATAAATACTGCACTGCGCCTTGTCGAAGGCAACCACATGAAGATAGAAGCTGGGAGTAGAAGTCGTAGCTGCATAACCTTTGCCAGCAAGCCAGCAAGTCGAAATGGCAGAGCGAAAAGCTCACGATTACGTTGTTGTGGACAGGTCGGGAATTGAAGCGGCGAAATAAGGTGGGAACCACACACCAAGGAATGAGGATTATTTAGGAAAACTACACTGAGGCATCATTTCTCTACACTTCCCAAACTTTCCAATTCGCGAGAGCATCCTGCTAAAGATGGCACTCATCAAGTTTTTCGTCATGCAGTGCATCGTTGCGATACCTAGAGGCAGGCTGTCTGATTGAATAATTCAATCAAGCAATATTTGGAACATTGCTTTTCTGTGCCTCGAAGGAAAGGCAACGTCAGGCACCTGCGTTTTGCTAGCGCGCGCAAGGGAGACGCGCTTTCGTGTCTGTTAGAGGGACTCCACAAGAAAGTGTAGAACCCCAATATCTATGCTCAATCTGGTCATAAGCAAATACACTTTGTGTACAAGTGAAACCTTTATATTTTGTTTGGGTGTAATGACGCGTAGGCGCAAATCACTGTTTTCAGTGTTGCATAGTCTAAAATGAAGATAGTGGGGCAGTAGATGCTTCTCTAGTTTACTTTAACTAGTGAGTAAAAACAGCGATGAAGTGTGCTTGCTAAATCACATACCTATAACACACGTTCAGAAATACCTACAGAGCTTTGCTATTATAAGCCTCGTGTGACGTACAATCAGATGTACTTAAACGCGTGCATATAACACCAGATCATTAACGCATTGGCTGGCAGTTTTTTATTCACGCATGTAACATCATCTATTGAGCCACAGTGGATATGAAAAAAAGTGTGATCCACTACCGTAAACTGTAATAACCTATTGTAGAGAAATATGAGCTCCGACATTACATTTTGTAAGTAGACAATGTCAATTTGTAAAACAACCCTGTGTAAAAGAGTAAATTCCGCAAATGTGCAACTTAGCAGTATTCTTGAGGAGAGTTTTGTTGCAGGGTAAACAAAATACACAGAAGACATGCTCTTTCTGACTTTCGTGTTCTCTTTTTGTTGTCATTAGTTAGAATGCAGGCTATTTTGGTTAATTTTTTATGTTATATTTTTTCTAGCTGCATCTTTTACAATATATTTTGCTGTACTGTTTCAAAAGCCATTAAGGGGATCAGTCTTTGTCTTGCAAATGTCGACCGACTGTCTCAAAAAAAAATAACAGGCCAAAATTTTTAACAAAATCTACGAATAAATCTGTGCAATTTAGAAATAAAGCATTGAAAACTATAAAAAAAACCAAGAATATCCACAGAGGCTATGTTTTTCTTTTCTGCATAGCTGCTTAAGGGTGACCGCCATGATATGATGCACTGCTGTATATTTGGAGAAAAACTTCTATATTTGTACACATATCTTTTTTTCTTTTCACACTTTGTGAGATTATACCTCAGAGTGCCAAAGACAATAAGCTATTTTGTCTTCATCCGTGGTGATCGCATGTTCAGTTCATGTTTGTGCTTTATGTGAAGCGTGCACAAAAACAGGAAGCATTCACGTAAAGTGTGTAATTAACCATCATACGCCCATAATCAACCGCGGGCGCTTTCAAGGATGTTCTTCATGACGTATGTACATGACATGGAGTCCTAAGGATGTGCATATATGTTTTTTTCATGTTTATAGACAGCACTGACACCCTCCTTTTTTCCTCTACCTATCACCGTGCAGCGCTGTTGAGGGGACCTCTTGACTACCACGACACACTTTCCTCTTCCCTACCTTTTATTCTTCACTTCACTGGTTTGCACGCCGGCGAAATAGAACAAGCCGCGAGCAGAAGGAGCCAGCTTCTAAAATAAATTGTTGGTTAGCTCATCTCCCCAACTACATATTTTCTGCTATTTGGTATGTCTTAATTCTCTCATGATGGGCTACCACTTCTCGTGCTTCATAACTGCCATCACAGCTAATGACGAACTTCGTTTAGGCATCTGTGTAATAGGCAAGTTGATAGAAATCAGCGGGCACTAGCCACCACCACGAAAGTGTGCTATTTTTGTACTCTTTTAGGTGAGTGTGATCGTGAGTGGGATCGGTACGGTGATCTGGAGCATGCTCACAGTAGAGGCCGAGATCTATCTTGTGTGGCAGAGCTGCCAGCGCTGTTGTGGCTGTTGGTGGTTCGGCCTCGTATTTCTGAAATTTTCGCCAGGCTGCACAATCGCCTGGCTGAACCTAATGCTGAAAACAAGCCCATAAGAGCACGTGCCAATAGCACTAAAGAGAGAGAGTTTTATTTGCAGAAAGGCTGAGAGGTTGGTCAGAGCGATAGCATATACTAGCCTGTTGCGCTACCATTTTTATTCAAAGCTTCCTAGAAACAACTAAAATTCAATCCAACGCCTCTCTACGTCCCACAGCAACGAAGGGGCAAGCTCAAAGCTCGAGGCTGTCAAAAAAGTCTGCGAGAAAAAAAAACATTCAAGCACCTTTCAGTAATCTCGACATATAATAACGCTAATTGAGATTATATTCGGTTACACTACTGTTTTCTATGTTCTTTTTTTTAATGTTCTTCAAGTGCCTACAGTAGTTTTTACCGACATAGAGGGAACAATCTTATCTCAGCGTTTTTGTAAACGAAGCTCGCCATTCTATTGCTCAATCATGCTGAGTCATGAAAATAACTTTTACGGCATACCTTATAGCCCTTGGCGCATTCAGTGAAGTCCTTCGCTATCATATTTCCGTAAGCAATATCAATTCTACTTTTTATAAAAGTTAATTGAAAAGAGCTCGACAATATCATGTTAATGAATCATACTTTATGTATCTTTTCATTTTCACCGCCTGAAGCCGTTGAAAAGGTCCTATTTAGGATCATTGGCATCCGCACAAACTTGAAGGACTAGCATGTGGTCTGAAAAAGAAAATAAAGACATGCTTGTAAAAAGTACTACGTGGGTCAGGACATTTATTCCACACTGAAGTTAAAGAAAGTTCACGTTTTTTTTTTACGTTCTATCAGTTCTTATGAACTGATCGCATTGCATTTTTTATAGGTGTAATGACTAAATGTGCACAAGTAATACGAAAGTGATAATATATGTACATAAACTTTGATGCATGAACAGTGCTATGCAATACTGAGTGTAGAAATATTATGAAATTTCACCAATGTTTCCTCATAGAGCTACATCATTTTTTTCCAAAAAACAGCTTCTCAAAGCCTCAGTAGAACAACCATATTCCAATAAACTGCTGAGGCATACAAATTAATGACGTGCTTCTAACCTTGAAATCGCTTGCACAGAATTAGAATTAGGCCTAGGCCTTCAGCGTGACAGCCTCGTGTTCTACCACTAAGCAACGCCAGGGCTTGAAACTCTATTGCAAATTGACCTCATGCAAGCTTCACGTCAGGTAAGAAATCGCTCTAACATGTTTATTAAAGCGTGTTAGAACAGTAAAGTAACAACCGGCCTTCACACAATCGGAATACTGTGAACAATGGAATATTGCATGCTCTAACGCCTTACAAAAAGTCTCAGACATAGTATTAGCATTTAGGATTTATTAATTTGTAGGTTGTCGGCGGATCTAGTCTTGCGAAATTTGCACTGTAACACCGTAAAATGCCAGTGTGAGACATAAAAGACGCGTTTGTAAAGCTGTCAGAGTATCTGGATGTGGCGCAGTGGGCTGCGTGCCCGACGTGTGCTGTCGCGAATCGAGAGGTCGTGGGTTTGACTACCGCTGAAACATTTTTTTCTTTGTTTTCTGATTGAGCGTTTTGCTTGACGTCATTTCTGTGACGGAAATTTGTTACTGAAGTCTTGGTGACTCCCGTCATAAAACACTTTTGGGCTTTTAATTAAAAATTCGGCAGATTCCGCATCTTGTGAATAAGTTTCAAGGAAGAGAAACGTTCACTGAGTACTTTTTTATGTTTTAAATTTTGTGTTTGTGTCAATCGTTAGGAAGCACATGGGCTTGTTTTTGTTAGTATAATAGTTTTCGACACATCGTGGGCTACCAAGCCCGTTGACAACACCGGCGTTTCAATGGTAACTTGTGTCTCGACATGACATCAGCACTCACGTTTCATCATAGCCGTCCATACCCAGCAATTCGGGACATCGCTTTTAGTTCCCTGTTTTTTTTTTTTCAGCCCACGTGGCGTACAGACCTTCATGCTGTACATCATATTTTACATCACATCTGCAGACTTTTGCTGAGGTTTTACAGCGATTAACATCTACTTTTTTTTATTTACCGACGGGTGATTTTTTTACTTCTGTAATGCTACTTTTCTGCACTATCGATTGGAAAAGCTCTTCAGGACTAAATCCACCTTGCGTAATTCAACGAAATTGGAAACACAAAGACAGGTCGTTCTACTGTTTTTTGTGTACACGATCTAGATAAAGAGATAGAGGTAAAGATAGAGAGATAGAGAGATAGAGATAAAGCTTTGTGTACATGATCTAGATAAAAGTAAGCGCGCTTGGAGGTGGATGACACCAAATTTTTTTCACGTAAGTGGAAACGTGTTTCACTAAACACTAGTTATTTAGGTAACTGGCATCATTGTATTTTATTACTAGATAAATGGTTATTAACCCGTGCAACGTAAGGCAGTGGATTGTCGTGTACCTGCCCTACGCTTAATGCATGAAAGATTACGAAGAGTTGGCTTAATGTGAAGAAAAGGAAATGCACTCGATATGAGTTTCGTACTCTTGAAATAATAAGATGAATGCAGTCATAAGGTAATGGTCAGTTGGCTGTTTTTCTAAAACAATGTATTTACTTATTATTATTATTATTATTATTATTATTATTATTATTATTATTATTATTATTACTCATGTGCGATGGCTGAATGGAGCGTTAAATAGAAATAAATAACGCGAGCTTTTTATTCACTGCTGAAAATAAATATTTCGAGGTAAACAAGAAAGCTACTTACGACGGCAACGATTCAAGCAGTCAGTGCAAGTAGCAAACCCACTTGGATTTCTTGAGCAACTTCTAAAAATTCGTTGCTTGCATTTCTCTGCATTTTGACTGTAGTACCATCTTGTGGCCGTCACCGCAGAACTATTAGGGCAGCTCTTTTCTTCTTTCGGGCGCAAGAAGCATTTATCAGTTTTTTCGCTATATTTCCCTGTAAAAAAGTAGGCCGAGCTTGCAATAAGTCGTTCAGGGCTCGAAATTTCAATATCAACTTATTCTGTAAACTTATCTGATTGTTCTAGGTCGCTTGTAGGTCTTAGCAAACAGATGCGAGTTCTTTCTAGGTTGATTTTAAAACGTTGCTAGGCTTTATCTTGGTGAGGTTAAGGTGTTTCTGTGCTGATTTTCAGTGTGCTGTGGCTCGAAGTGAACCACGTACAGTCACATGGACGGCACGAGAAACCCTAAGCCCGCGCACAAAACAAACGTTAGCACCTCGCATGTATCTACGGGCACGTCGTCCTTGGGGTAGGTCTTCGATCGCCTCAGCGTCCTCTTGCGGCCGCCGCTGGCTTTCGCGTTCTCTCGTAGTCTCGTAGTACATACGCCGTGTGTTCAACTTGCTGCCATACCTTTACAACTGTTTGTTCGAACAACTGTTGCCTTCTTTAATTTTAGTGTAAGATTGGTGCCTAGTGAGGCTTACCTCCTTTAGTTGGCGCGTTCCCGTTTATGTCAGTTTTCTGACAGGCAGCACAAACAATATGCCAGATTGGTTAAGCAACATTCGCAATTTTGTGTGTTGTGTGAGGGGGGGGGGGGGAATAATTTCTTTGGCGAGTTGCAACCTGTATAATGCATGCCAGTAAAATTGTTTTGGTGTGAGAGAAAAGTAAATGGTTCATTCCACGCCAAGAGAGCAAATCCCTCTGCGTAGTTTTAAAAATTTGTTAGAGTTTAGCATTTAGTAATTGTGCTCCTTAATTATGTAACGTAATTTTTTCGCACGCATGAGATAGATCTAAAATTATTCCTGAAACAAAAAATTATAGCGCAAAGTCAATGCATAGCAAGAAAACGTACCTGTAGGTGAACTTCAAAAGCAGTAATGGCACAACTATACTTGAAATAGAAGTTCCTACTGTACCCTGCCATTCCGGTTACAATGCTGACCAAACTCAATTTATTTCATTTCTGTGCTTATGGCACTTTTATAGCAGGAAGCTCTTGCATGGATTGTCTGCCAACGTTTTTATGATTTTTGGTATCACAGATAGGTTTAAGACAATCAAGCAGTGGACATCTACCAAGTGCAGAAAAAGAATGTTTCAAACGCAAAAAATTTACCGTTCCGGCAATACATTGCAAATTAAGGCAGTTTGCTAAAATAATTTTTGCTGTGTATACTCATGGAGCAAAAGGAAAAAGAAAGAAGCATGAGGTCGCGTAGCCAGCCTTTGCAAGCCAACCCGTTTCGAATCCAGCAATGTCGGCTCCACACGTGACATTTTGCGTTAATATCACGCAAGCAATGAGACTTGTTGACGTGTTGGGCCGACACAGTGGTTTTCACTGTTGGTGCTCGTGCTCCTACCTTTCTTTTTCCATCCTCTGCAAATGTATCAAAGCAGACCACCTGAGTATTTGTTGTAGAAGCCGATAATGTAGCCTCTAATTAACACACTAACTAGGATATATTGCGTTCCTGCGTAGGAAAAATAAAGGCCAGCGGTGATGTTTCGAAGTTTGCTATCCTCGTTTGAGCTACGAAAATATAAACCTCTGACTTTTACTTGCATTGTGTATATTAGTTTTATATAGCCCCTCCTTCTCTGTGCCACTGTTGTCACTGGATTATTAAAGTATTGCTGTGCGTGAGACTGAGGTGAGCTCATACTTAGATAGAGGCTTCCACTAAGAAGCTTCTAGTTAGTAGTACTGTGCTTACCCCAGGCTTGTTCAACTTGACTTAGGTCACCTGAACGCAAATAGAAGTGAAACTTCAATCACCAGTTTATGTGACCTTTAAAGGTGACTATGGAGGTTTTCTTTTTGCTCGTAAGAAGTTTCCAACAATCACAGTGGCTTTATTTTTACTTTTTCCTACAGCGTCGGCACATTAATTGCTATATCGCTGTCTTTGCCCAAGTTCATTACGTATGCTGTTGTGCTCCGTCTTGTCAAAACAGACGAAGCAAAGTTCAGTGGCGTTCAAACTAGAGAGCCAAAACCATGCAAGTTAACTTAGTTGCAAGTATGAGAACTCAGTGAGGATTCCGCATGTTATGGCTGCATACTCATACTGATTACTGAACCAGGCTGCTTTGAAGTGTATGGAACAACATCACCCCTATTTTACTCTCAGTTCATTGATATAAACCTCATATGAAATAGAATATTGCCATAGAACGCTTCTGACACCAAAGAATATACATCTCATGGTGATTCTTTCGCAAAGCGGTATTATTTAAGATTGTTGGTCACAGAGGAATAAATTTTTTTCACTGATTTTAACGCCCCCAAGTAGTTGTACAGGCATTTAGGCACTGCACGTCGTTGATATTTTTTGATGCTATGATTCCGCTGGGCTTCACTGCAGTGCAAACGTATTGGTATTTTAAACGGATTATTGAAGATAACACCTGCACACGCATGTGTTTTATGCTACATTCTAGGCTCACTCACGACTAATAAAAAATCGCAAGGTCTGATATTCCTCCGCCTCTGTCGACTCGATGGTGAAAGCAATCTTATTCCTTTGTTTCTTTTGAGTCTGTGTTTCGAACCTTCAGCCCCCATCCTTTAAAAAAAAATTTCGCAAATAGCCTGGTTTCGGAACACATTCGACATGCTTTCTGCCCGTCATCTTGTTTCGCACTGCCTTCTGGATCGGCCCACACTTGACCATTGATTGATGGCGTGTCAATACGTCATCAAATGACATCCCGTGATATGACCTTACAGTAACGTTATGGTGACGTGACGGTGATATCGCATATTTTTGTGATCTGCGAAGTCATAATGGCATCATGTGTGACGTCTCCTCACGAAGGTTATTTTTTTTTCGTCAGTCATATTCGCACCACCGACGTGAAATGGTGACTCTATACGTACGTCAAGTATCTCACGGTGTCGTCTAAATAGGTTTTACTTTCGTAATGTACTACTTCCTATGATGAAGATATGAACTTTTTTTCTTCTTTATACTAGAACCATTTCTCAATTTTTGTGTTTCTTACTTTACGTTCCCGTACTACAGCAAGGTAGCAAGCCAGATATATTTATGGTTACCCATCTTTTTTTTTTCGCTAAGCATTCTTTTTCCCGCTAGTTTTTTTCTGTCTTTTTTTGGATTACACAAAGCTTCTTGTGTCGTATTCATTATGTTTTATTATAGATAGCGACTGTCCCCGTAATGGTGTTTTCGTGCCTAATCGTTGTGGCGTCTTTCATGCTCTTTCAACATTCGTCAGCCTCTCGAACGGCCCGACGAAAGCACCGTAACACGGTAATGGAAACCATCAATTGGGAATTGAGAATTCAAATTTCTTCAAGCCAAGATGTTTCTGAAATCGGCCATTCTTCCCATAAAGTTTACACTTTTTTCATTGTAACGCCTTTCGGCGGCCAACACTAAATACTCTATTCAAGCTACCATAGTGATTGCATTGCTTCCCAATTGCTCTTGAATAGTTAGACCACATTCTTATTCTTAAGTTCAGTTAACATTGGTTAAGCATGGATGCGGTGTCTAATGCTCGAAGTACTTACTTACGGCTGCGGTACCCCAAGTTCACAAACGAACCTATCAAGGAAACTGTATTTTTTGTTATTTAACTTCTGCGCACCAGCTTTAAGTGTGGAAAGTTTTTGTTGGAGTCAAGCTTTCTCCGCAGCGTTGGCTATCTGGAACACCACCATCACGTGCTTCACAGGACAGTCAAATAGAAATTACACTCGAATAATAATACATGTTGAAAAGATACAGACAATGTGTGCACGTAGATGAAAAGTGCCTGAACACTGGAAAACCTCTAAAAGCATATCATTAATCGTTAACTTATTCATTACAGTTACAGACCAATAAAAAACAACTCGTCCACCTAGCTGTTTTGTTATCTGCAGTGTTACACCATTATTGAGAAAAGTATGGTACTTACATCCACATCGACTTTCGCATTTGCCCTTTGTCTCGAAGTTGTTGCCGTTACCTCCGCATCCTCCATAGATAAAAGGCTTGCACTTCCGTTCCTTTGAATCATAATGCCAAGCCTTAAAGCTGGCTTTACAAGGACCTGTTTCAGCGGGCAGCTTGCAACCAGCTGGTTTCCTTGCTTTGGTTTCTAAACATGTCATAATAACTGCGTTTAGTCTATAAAGCTTAATCACTGTGATACATGTTGAGAGCTGCGTTAGGCACGCAATAAGAGAACTTCGAGCACCTTAAACATGTTTACGCTTAAAGTGCCTTGCTTGATTAAACAAACGCGAGTCATTACTAGATACAATAACAAGGTCGGGGCAGGCACATGCTTTTCTTTCAAATACCTTTTCCTTAAAGAAGTTCACGCTCAAAGTGTCTAGCTTGAATAGACAAACGCTAGTAATTACTAGATATAAGAACAGGGTCGGGTCATTGACATGCTTTCCTTTCAAATACCTTTTTTTTTTCGTCGTGCGCGACACGTACATCACATAGTGCACACGACGGAAAAATTGTCAAAACAAACATTGACGTGCCACACAAACCTCTTGTAGACTAACCATTTGGAAATGGTCTTTGTTAAGATGGTGACAAAGAAAACTACTTCTTTAGCTGGTGAACTAAATTCATGCCCGCCTCCCACCCACCCCCTAGTAAGGCAGTATACCGTCAACGGAATGAGCGACTAAGTAAGTAACATTGTTGAGTTCCTGGAGGTTTCCGGGCTCGGTTCCGTAGGAGCTGGTCGAGAGACAATGGCTCACTGCTTTTGTGACCTCCCGTATCACCTAGAGTAGTCCTGAAACTCTCGGCGCGGCCCTATACAACGCCCCTAATTGTCCTCATCGGAAGCTATATCGCTAGCTCTGGTAGTTAGCGTTCGGCACACCCATATATTTATTAACTAGTGTGGCCATGTTAGTGCAGGACATGCCCGGGTTCAGCGTATGGAACTGGTTAAATGTGATTCATACGGACGGAGTTAGTACAGGTGTCTGTGTTTGCCGTCATTGAACAGAATGGGCTCTGTTGAGCTTAGGGTGGGGCTGCAGTTACTGTACGGAGTGATATCACCGCATAGGTTAAGGCTATCTCTGCTCCACTCCTCCTATGTCGGATTTGGTTTGGTCACAGGGCAGTCCTCGTGGATCAATTCAACCTCAGACGCAGATCGCCATGTAAGACCCCCATTTGGGTTTTGTACTACCTCATACTTACGTAATTTGTATTTATATAAACATATTTGTCGCACAAAGTGAATGTTAAAGTTACTATGCATCAGTTCCTCCTTCACGTATACTTCTATTTTCGAAAACAAGTAAAATTCATGGCTGAATTGTTAAATTCTTTGTTTTTTCAGTTAACTACCCATATCTGTTTTTTTTAAATTATCATACGCTTTTTTGCAGCAGTTATACTATAATCATACTATCAAACTTGATTTCAGGTGTGCAAGAAAATAATTACCAACTACTTATTTCCATAGTATTTAAAGCTTAGAAATTCTAATGCGAGAATTTTTGGGGAAGCTTGCTTACCGTGGGTGTGAAATACGCATGTTAAAATGAATAGGACTACTGCAGATGTCAGGTAACTCATCGTGGTGGACCGCCTTGGTGGCCCCAATGCGCGTCTTTGCTTAATGTCAGGCTTTTCTAGGTATTTAAAGGATTTCATGTGGTCAGTTATTGTTTTATTTATATTCCAGAACGTGCATATCACAAAGGCACTACAGAAATCTCTATGTTCAATATGTACTATGACTAAGCAGAGTATAGTAGATTATGTTGCTTTTCCCCCTACTCAAATTATTTAACGCATCTCTCGAAGAAGAATCAATGTTCGTGATCCAAAAGAATAGCTGATTGTGCCTGCTTTGCAAGCATCACTTTTTGCCACCTCCTTTAAGGAACAATGTATGTACTGCAGCAAGCTTAGAACTTCATGACTTTTGGTTACTATGGCCATTTTGTTTATTTATCACATTGTATAAACTACGCCTAACTTCCATATTGTTCACTGTGCATTATTCTTGTTACTAACCGTGAAGTTGTCGGAGACGACCACCACTACGTGCAGAGCGAACAGGTTATCATCTTCAACCCCAACCAGCTCTTTTTGTCCTCTTCTGCATCGTCGTCATCGTCTTCGTCTGTATCACTCCCGAAATTAGTGCACCAATTTCCTTGGCATCCGATGCAATTTCTATGTGACCGGCAAAAAAAAAGTGCCGCCATATCCACGAAGTGAATGATGATGAGTGGGCGAAGCTCCGGAGGTAAACCTGGTAAACAATGAATCCTCTGTACATTTTGCCCACTCGATTTTATTACATCGCTCCCCCTAGCGTACGTCGCCGCACTAAATCGAACGATTGCCTTCAACCAATGACACGCGCCATAGGTGACATCATTCCTATTTTATAAGATCTCGCGTCTTTCATCAACTACAAGTACCGCTTTCTAGTTTATAACATCTTGCATCTTTTCATCATCAGCTACAAGTACCACCATCTAGTAAACACTACAAGAACTAAACGAGAGGTGGCTACATACAGGAGACGGTACCGCCATCTAGTGAACACTGCAAGAACTAAACTAGAGGCGGCTACATACAGGGGACGGTACCGCCATCTAGTGAACACTGCAAGAACTAAACTAGAGGTGGCTACATACAGGGGACGCACAGCCCACGCCCTAAGGAGCTTCGCCCCTAAAAGGCTGAGAGAAAGAAAGAAAGACAGACAGAAAGAGGGAGAGAGCAATAAATTGAAACAAAGTTGCACAGAGCAGACTTGCTGCCAATCGGCCAGGGGCAAAGGAGAGAGTCTTGTGGCACTTTTTGGTCCTAGTGAGTGGTACAATTTCGGCTGTTGCAGACCTATGTAAAATGAAGGAAGAAAGAAGACGCCGGAGCAAGAACTACAGAATATATTTTACACTGTGACTAGAAAGGTCAAGCTAACATTACAGCGCCAACGCACAAGACGTTCACCAAGAAACACAAAAAAGAAACGTTGGTCTCAAGCGCTGACTAACAACTGCATTTTTCTTTCAAACCCCAATGTCTATAGAAACCTAAAACAACATAACCGCACATACCCACACAACAGCTCTAGGGAAAGTGTGTGAGGTACGGGAAAGCATAAAATCACACATAGTAGGTGTAGGGAAAATAATCAAGGAACTAAGAAGTACACAGAAGTGCATTCGTGTTCTAAATCTTGGCTCAACAATATGTACCAACTAGATCCCAGTGAAGCTTTAGTTTAGTGACCATAGTCGAAGCCAGCCGCGTGCGTGAACAGTGGCTTCACACGCCACTGCCAATATCTTCGTTCTCCATTCCCCAAACTGTCTAGTGTTGTGCCACAGCTGGGATGTGTGCGTAGGACTTGTCTTTAGAGTTACAGGCTGCTATCGCTTATGATGCATAGCCCTTCAGGAAGAGTTCTGTACGTCATCTGCTCTCACTACCAAGTTCGCGTTTAAACCCGCACGAAGGTCACGGGTAGATGCAGCGGCTGCGTTTGCGAACGAAGTGAATTGCTAGCTACAGAAGCCAAGGTATGGGCTAGTTGGAGTGAGAACATGAGACAGTTTGCGCTCGTTCGATGTAGCTATACTTGAGCGTTCTTTACGGGTGCGCTTGTTTGTGTATGAGCAGCTCGCAGCAAGTTTTTAGCGCCCTGCCGTTCTTCCTGTAACATTCCCATTTTTTGCAATAACATTCACTGCTTCAGACCACAAATAAAACCACGATTTTTTTTGCATACAATTTTTATTGAAGAAAAATCAACCAACCCATCAATAAAATTTATCACTTAAATAACTCATTCGGTATCGATAAAAAATTTACTACTGCCTAATGACACCTCTGCTCCGATAAAACATTTAGGCAACATCAAAAAAAGAAACCGTGAGGCAGGCTATAAAGCCAGTAGGCTGATTTCATTGTCAGGAATATTTATGAATTATTATCCTAAACTCAGAGTAAAATTATAATTTTTTAACGTGAAAAGAGATGATTGAAGCGATTTTAATACTAATTTTTCAACCATGTGGTGCAAAGTGAACGTCAAGAAAAGCAGTGGCGCCCAGCGCTCACAATGCTAATTGTTCGTCTCGTTTATGTGAGGCCGCGTGTTCAAGAGCGCAATATATTCAGATAACAGTGAAGCACGAGATTTATTGCAGTAGTTTAAACCTATCTCCGTTTATTTCCTGGTATAAAGGAACAATGAATTGACGCTTACTAAGCAGTACAAAAAATTGTGTTAGAATCTAAAAAGAGCAATTACGGTACTTTCAATGCTAACATTAAACGACAAGACTCATTGTGAATGTTTTCAGAGAATACATAATAGCTAGCGGAATTATTTCAGTATCTTCAACGAGAGAAATGTTCCTACGTTCTTCGATCAACCCCATACGAGTATGTGCAGTTTCAGCTGAGAGGCAGTAACAACTTGTGTTACACTCATGCGTGAAGTCAAAAGCACATCAGCAATATTTTTTTTATAACATGACACTTCTTTAGCTAAATCACAGTGCCGCAAAGCACGTGAATGGTGTCCTATAGACATTCATATAACGGCTAAAAATATCTGAAGTATGCGTTTTTTACTCGACCACATCCGAAGGGAACGATTCGGTGCTTGCTCAAAGTTACATTATGGAGGGAGTTTTTTGAGGTCTACTTTGTAATGAAAAAAAAAAAGAAATGGAGTGGCTATAGATGACTGTATGGGCGCCGCTGTCATGGGGTGTTTCACAGTACTGTGCATTACCGATAGAGCTGCGGTCGCATGAGCCCATAAATAAATTTAGCAGCACTGAATAAACAAAACACCTTTATTTGAAGTCCAGCTAAGCCAAGACGCGATAAGACTAGGCCTTGACCTAAAGGCCCCGGAAACTTTCAAGTTCAAGTGCTCACTTGTAGGGGGTGCGAAAAAATCAACCGCGGCGCGTTTCTGCTTCAAACACCCAGAGTGGATCTCGTGCTATTGCACTTTCTTGTAGAGGCGCCTTCGTTGGGGCCAAGTTTTATTTTAAAATGATCAAATACTACATGTTTGCGTACCGCTACACATAAAAAAACATTTTGTTCTTCTAGCAAGTAGTTTTTCTTAAACATGTGCTGCGTCATGAACTTTTTGTAATAATTTTTGATCCTGCTGACTCGACGTCAGTAGCAGCTTATCGACATCATTATCCTCATTTCAAAGTTTGCGGCGGCCAACGGTTGCGACGGCAGGTAATGGCTCGTGGTACGTTCGGAGGTGTCTCGGACTGTTTTGTTTCGCTGTAAATATTTCGAGCCTCTGCCGACAAACACATTCTATCTCATTCTGTTTATTTTGACTCGTTCAAATGCTTTCGCGAAGGGAATTCGAGTGACTTTCGGGGAACGAGGCGACCGTTGAAGCTTTCATCGGATGAGCGCCCGTTGCAAGCCCGGGCCGGTGAGTAGAAACCACCTCAGTTTTTTACGGATTGTTGCTTGCGGCGCCAGTTGGTTCAATTCAACATATGTAGTTTTTTTTGCCAATGACTGCGTAGGCGTCACACGGTGGCAGCGCATTGCAGTATTAAATTTTAAAATTGTTGAACGTATCAATCTGTAACCGGAAAAACGTGCGTTACTTGCGGCGTGCATGGCTTCGCGTGGGAACGAGTCGCTGACTCAATAGACTGAAATTCTATCACCAGGTAACACCAACCAGGCCGTTGCGATAAATGAAGGCAAATAAATCACTGTCGCCTCGCATGTGTCTTCTTAGCTAGCCCATATAATAGTGCAAAAAACCTACCAGTTAATAGTTTACTGCAGTTGCGCTGGAGAAACATCACATAATTAGATGTCTGGTTTAGCTATAGTATGACAAAGGAAGCGTCACATAAATGAGAAATACTTCTTTTTCTGCCACAGCCTCCTGGCCCACCTGACATGGAAGCAAATGTGTACAATGGGTAAGGAACCTGCTACATGACATGCCTTGTGAAGAAGCAGCCCTGAGTGATATACGTGTTATGAGGTACCACTACATACATGTATAAAATACTGCTGTTTACTAATTAACTGAGCCTATTTGTTTACTTTGAAAAATTTAATGCATTGATTATGCATTGATTTTATGCATTGATACCTGGTGATGTTACTTGTTTTTCCAGACTGCCATGCAATGACAGGATGACTACCCCCGAATGTCCACTCGGCAAGCACGTTGAAACATCTGAATGCCCTCTACAACAGGTCGTCTCTAACTTCACACATGTAATGCTGTATTTGTGAATGTTTTACCGCGCATATCGTGGAGAGGTGCTTTAGATTGGCTACAAGCATTGCCTGCCTACCGTGGCATGGAATCTACACTTCAATAATGTTGAAACTGTAACACTATTAGTTAGATTGTGTGGCGCTACTGAGCTCAACAACACACTGTTTGATCCCAGCCACTGTAGCCATATTTCGATGGGGGTGAAACGCTAAGACGCTTGTGTGCTTAAGGGTTTGTTCGATTCGCCTGCACCACATGATCCATTTTACAAAGTGCTGCACCTCGCCATTCGTTTCAGTGGCGCAGCAATGGCATCTCCTAAATCTTGCCATTCATTTCAAAAAGCGCAGGAGAGGTACAGCACCAAAACTATTTCATGACACTGTACCTTCTGCTCTGACGGCGCTGGTTTGGTGCAGTCGCTCGCACAGCTTAACAAACAACATAGCATTAGACGTGGGTGCTGTACCCACACCTATAAATGCGGCGTGTTTTGCCAAGATGTTTGCACCTCCTTAAATTAAGCGAACAAAAATAAAGATTCCACCTTGTCGGCACCTTGTCATTCACTTGTGATGCCGCACCGCTGAACTCCTGCCGCACAGGTTCTGAACTTTTCGTGCACAGCTGTGAACCAGTTCGGATTGGTGCAGGTGAACTAAACTGACCCTTAAAAGATGGAAGCTTGAAAATATAAAAAAACATGTTAACATAAGGGGTCAAGGCAAATGTTTCGACAAGCAGTCTTGTCTCCTCTGAGGCTACATTGTCATTTGTTTGAACCCCTGGAAGCCAGAATCAATCTAAATTTGCCCACTACTGTACGACTCACGATCACTTCATAGAATTGTCGGAAATTAATATTTGCACTACATAATGAACACACCCACAGTGATGGGCATTAACGGGCTTTCCGACATTTAGTTGTGCCTTGTGACAGTTTACCAACAACACCCAGAACTGTTTTGTCTTAATTAACTGTGTTTAGCTCATACAAGTTTACAAAAAGATGCACTAAAGCTCAAAAGACTGCACTCAATTGCTTTAGCTTTGCACATATGTTCAATAAGCTCCTAAAATAATCAATCATAAAGGTGATGAGCAGTTGCAGCACAGGTTCCTCAAAGATGTGAATGCTGTCATGAAGAGCACGATTGTGTTTATTTCATGTGGTACTGTTTTTTTTTTTTGGCAGAAAAACGTTCCAAATTTCTTTGTGCGCATCTGCTTCTGTTTAAATTAAGTTGTCATAACTATAGTGTCTACCACTAAGAAGTGAAATTCAGTGCACTATGGTCATGAAACAAAATCTAGGAAATCGCACAGGTAGTTGAAACATACGTGATCTTCACTTATCTACAGCCACACTGCAAGATAGTACGTATATCAAGTCCTAACCTCTAAAAGAAGCAGGGAGAAAGCAACTTCATTTTCAAGCGCAAGTATACTGAAAAAGTAAACATAATTACAAGTGTGTAATAAATGGGACCTTTATTGATCCAGTATTCGGACAGATTCACATCATGTACCACCAATTGATTTCAGGAGTGCTTGCTTGCAAGAGAGTACTCAAGTTCTATAGATATGCCCATGCAAAAAAAGAGATTGTGCTCAGGGCTGAGCAGATAGTGTGATGTAAGAGTACCAACAAAGATGTACAGATAACAATTTTGTACAATGCATACCTGAAACGTATTTTCTTAGAATTGGGCCTTTTCAATCTGTAAGCACACACCTTATAAGTGTTCTTTAGCATACATGTTCACTTCATACTCAGCAGACTGGTCATTACCTGCGACGAGAAATTCTAGCTGTGGTAACTGTGTAACTTAACTCTAACAATAAATATAGCAAGCCTGAAATATTTTAGGCCCATCCCCTAAATACCTAATACCTATGATATGGGCTCACAGCTTAGTATTGAAACTAGTGCCTACCCTCTCGACACGACGCGACATTGCAGAATTGTGAAGTACTCAATGTAGCATTGCAGAGCAAGAATGATTCAGAGATGCACGCATCCGCAATTGCTTATTTAACAAATTTAGCAAAACTACATTGTTCTAACTGCGCGAGCTATCTATCGGCAATGTGCAAGTTTCCTTCCCGATTCCACGTCATGCATTGGCTTCAAGATCAACACTACGGGGCAAGCGCCGCATCTGACGGCAGAATCGGACCGTTCTCCTGAAGCCACGCTATTAAACTCGAGCGCCGCAACACAATGAGAGCGACGTTCATTCAGCGATTACGATGTTCAGTTATATGCATGTGCTTGTTAGCTTACAAGAGTCTTTACACATGAGTTGAAAGCTTTCGATATGTATGAGTGACTTGTTTTGTTCGGACACGACCGTATACATTGATTGTACCGTCTTGGACACTCGCAATAAACGATGCAAACCTTACTTAATTGACGTTGTTTTTGCCAGTCGAGGCCAGCTAGGTCCCCTGGCGATAATTACAGACGCGAAACGCGATTGGGAAACGAAAAAAAAACAGAGGAAGCGAGCAGCGCGAACCAGCCGCGCCCCCCCCCCCCCCACCTGCAGCAAAAAAAAAATTCGTCTGTTTATTGATGATGATAGTACTACTAGCGCCATCTGGCCTCGCGGTATTGCAGTTTAGTACGCCGCCGCTACCTATTTGCATGTTATTTTGATACAACAGCCCAAAGGTACAGTTTCCGTTCTCTAAACTGGTAGGTGTTCTGTGCCCTGGCATTATGGACTCACGTGACCCTTCAGCCCGCTGTTCGGTCAAGACGTGAAGTATGGATAGATGGATGATCGAATGAGTAAACTTTATTTCAATCAATCAATACACCAATCAAATCTTTATTTCCAACAATTTTCTTTACAATTTGTCGGGGGTCCTTTTAACGAAAAGCTATCACAAACTGCTTGAGAGTGCCTGAAGGCCTGTCATGGCAGCAAGCACTATACCCAGCGTATTACAAAATAAAATCAATATGTGTACATGAGTTGTAATATTAATATAATGTTAAGAACATAAAATGAGTTTGTGTACACCAGTGGTCACTCGACACAGTTATTGAAAAGAAAAAAAAAGCAGTAGAACAATGCAACTTCGTGTGGTAATAAAACTAGAAGCAAATACCATAAATATATTTAGAACACAAATGGATATTATAAAATAAAGAGAGCGATACTTTCAGCAATTCTTTACTAAGGCTACTTACTAGTTCCTACACACAAGTGTCATGCATCATTGGAACCAATAAAATATTTCTTATCTCTTTCCGGGTTAAGGCATGAACATCAATATTTTCATTTTCATACGTTCGGAACGCCTTTTAGCACGTTGCACGCCGCTCCCACGTCGGAACAGAAAGACCAAGTCTCTCTGCTGCGTCGCGGGCCCGGTGGACTGCCCATAGCTGTTGTTCAAGTCCGGAGCTTGCAATAGCACCCTTCCATTTGAACGACGTGATGACTTCCCCACAGTGTAACGCGGGGCACCGCCAGAGCATATGTTCCAAGGTAGCTATATTGTGGCAGTAGGAACATGTATTAGTTTACTGTATTTCGGGATAAATTTTGTTCAATAGCGCGTGGGAATAGGGTACGCTGTGACCTGAAGAAGCATGAGTGTCAGATCCTGAGGTCTGCTTAGTTTTCTCTGTGGTGGAGGGCATTGTCTCCGCACCAGGTAAAAATATTTTGTTACTTCGTTATACGAGGTGGAATGGTCATGGTTCTACAAAACATCAACGCCACGCCCCCCGATAGCAACGTGATTTACTAGTCCTCGGGCAGCTATGTGGGCTGCCTCGTTGAGATTATGTGGGGCTCCCTCAATGCATCCCATATGAGCTGAGAACCAAACGAGTGTATGTGGCTTGATGTCTTTGTCCCGAAGAATTCGCAAAGCTGGTTCCGCTACTGTTCCTTTGGCAAATGCTTGAACCGCCGGTCTCCACTCGCTGTAAATTGTGGACCTCCTGTAATACTGCAAGGCCTGCGCAATCGCAACTTGCTCTGTTATTTCAGCCACCGTCGTCCGGACCGTTGTCCAGTTGGTGATACTGCGCTCGTGGTTGATACTTACCGCCCCATACGCCTTCCCCTCGGGATACCGGGTCACATCAACGAAGGAGCATCCCTTGGCATGTTCGTGAGATGTGTAAATATCATTATTATGAAGTGCATGTGCCTGACTAAAAAAAGGTATCAGAAGTGTGGACTTTGTGAGAAGATCTCTCAGCAGCTTTCTTCCGTGCTTCCTCGCCATCTAAGCCTTCTGTTCAGTAAAGCCCAGCACCCTTACTTCAGACGCGACAGAGTGGTAGAGGTGCTGGGTATAACAACGAACGACGGCACAAAGCTGCCGAGGGATCTTTTTATTTATTTCAGAAATACTTCCACCCTCTCACATGAGGCTTTAGGCAGGGGTGGGCGATACAGGGAAGGTACCATATAGAAATGCAACCAAATAAAAGCATACCACGCGTACATACATTGAGAAACAGCAAGATACCAGTACTTACACAATAATAGCAGTTTTCGCGTGCACGCACGGAAAAAAGAAAAGCAGGAAAGCGACACAACGGTAATGACGACAAGCATCTGCTCATAAAAACAAAAAATATAAAAAACTCAAAAATGAAACCGCCATATCTAGAAAGGTCTAGATATGGCGTTTAGATCTAGATAATCCGTCTAGAATATCTTAATTGGTGTTTCTGATGGCTGGACTTGAGAAAGTAATAAACGATACTGTCATTCCGCACCAAACGGCTGAAATTAAGAGTCGCGCCATGTTACCCAAATTTTATATTATATGGTCTGTTCCGGATTGCGTTGACATAGCATAAACAGGTGTGCCTGAGTTTCATGTTTAGAAGGTGTGCTATTTGTAAATACCATGCCCGATAGATGCGGTTCAAGAGCAAGACAAACAAAGCGCAATTATTGCTCTGCAAGTGTAATAAGGATGTCTGAGCGCCCGTAGCTGCGGCTTAACTGCCGGCCACGTGGCGAGGCAGCGCACTTTGTTCTTCTCGGGGACCACGCGCTATTCTCCTTTCGAGTGGAGGGCGTCGTACTTGTACGCATCCGTACATGTTATTAGTTGAGCGATACACCAATAAATATCACCACAAAGCAAAATGTTCCCCCAAATTTATGTAGGTGCAGTTTATTGACCTCTAAACCTTTGGTCGCCTCGGAATAAATCTTCCAGGACGTTGTGGAATGGGTGGCCCTCTTGGTGGATTATCAGTACAGATTGGCAACTTAAACGTGTGAACTAAAATGACAGAGAAAGAAAATGGAGATGTTGTAGTTATTGTGATAAACATATGCACTTGTCAGAAGTATGAACTTCCGTTGCTGCTTCGTCGTTCAAAAACGGTTTCAGTAAAATACAGTACAATCACAACTACTGAGGAATCGCGAGAAAAAGTGTTAACATTCAATCTTATAATATGTACCTACGTGATTATGATTTCTGCGTGGCAAATAATAAGTTTTAGACGAACACTTTCGACAACTGCCTAAAAAACAAAAACAAAATACCTTGAAAATTTTCTATTATTCTGTTCTATTTCTTCGAGACAGCCCTAGAAAACGCTGACGAAGGTTAAGTAAAACAAAGGAAAGCTGGTATTCATCAGTAAAAAGTAATAAAAAAGCGAAACAGCCATAGTTGGTAGGATGATATTTTCGTGCCCGTTCGGATGTTGACATTATTTAATGGTATGAAAACTTGGGCGAGTTGGTTTGAGAACATTCTTGGTAATATTTCGGTGTGCACACAGTAGATAAGAAAACGCAATTCAAGGAGACAAACAAGCGTGGACTCACAACTCAGTTTATTCAGAGAAAGGTGCAAAATATACAACCCAGGGTAACTCAAGAGCCATGTGTGCAAAAACGAAAGAAGAGCAAAAGAATGAACAATATAACACTTTAACACTAATTTTTACAAAAGCCTTATCTACAACGTGCAGCAGATTGTGAAAGCATGGCTCGAAAAGGGGAACTCCTTGTCAGTTAGTGCAATGAATTGGCGGCTTACGCATTTATCAGCGCACCTACTGATATGAAACGCTTCTACTAATGTCCGAGTTGGCTTGCCTTTGTGATAAAACAAAATGGTCGCTTCACACCAACCAGGATAACATTGGCAGCTGCAGCAATGCTCGACTAAGTGGGAGGGATTGCTATTCTCCAAAGGTTTCAATTGTTCATTAACGCCAGTGTTAAAGCACCCGCCACTCTGACCTATACATTGACGAAAGCAATTTTGGGGCGATAAATAAAATACCCATGTCCTGCACCTCAAAAACTGTTCACGTTCTTTTGCGAAGCAAACACATTTTTTTCTTGTTACCTTGGTCAAATTATTTGTCCACATCATGATAGATGCGTTGAACTTTCCTAGGTGCACTAAAACAGCCTCTACACAAAAACGGTTCCCTCAATGCTTAAGCTCATGGGAAAACCAATGAATGGGAGGTAAACCAGCAAAGCGTTTTCGTTGCCTGTCTTTTATAGCATAGACGTAATTCATTCCACCCTTTAAAATCTTGATAATCTTTTCGATGGTTCTGCTCACAACATTTTCTTGGTATCCAGCCATCTTTAGACGGTTGATTTGACGTGCAAATGCCGAATTCATGGTATACGAACGCATGACTTCAACGAGGCACTTCTTAGAAAAGGCATAGTGATTCTTTTTTTACAATTTCAGAATGAGCTGAGCTAAATTTGAGAAGACATTTTGCTGTCCTAGTATGATACAACCAAACATGTGTCCTGATTGTAGGTGCAGTGTTAGGTCAAGAAACCACAACTGGTTAATATGGGCTTCGCGGCTGTGCCACCACACAGGCCGCTAACCCGTTCCTCCTGATCATGCAGGTTGGTAGTTCGTATCCCACGTCTACTAAAAAATCAAGTAACTACTGTTTGGTGCAGCGGCCGAGCCCACAGTGCTGCTGCTTGCTTGTTACCGAATGTGTGAATGTCGTACGTGCCTTGCTCTTGCTATCGGGAGATGTAGAGACGAACCCCGGACCAGATATACTTGCTGAGCTGAAAAAGTTGTCGCAGGGCCAGTCGGCAATATTATCTGAGATGCAGGGTCTTAAATCCCAGAAAGCCACCACAAACCAGACTATCACCAATCTTGGAAATCGTATTGCTGACTTGGAAAATCACTGCCAAAATCTTCTAACCCTTCGAGCGGAAGCAGATGCAATAAATACTAATACCACTGAGCTAACGCACCGTGTGTACGACATAGACGGGCGTCTCGATGTCATCGAGAACCGTTCCCGGCGTGACAATCTAATATTCTACAATCTCCCTGACACTAATCCTAAGGAAACATACACTCAGTCAGAAGAAATAATAATTCAGCACTGCCTTGAACGACTTCAACTCACAATCGAACCGAAAGACATAGAGCGTGCACACCGCCTAGGGCGGCACACCAATAACAACAAACGGCCTATAATAGTGAAATTTTTGTCTTTCAAAACTAAAAAATATATCCTTTCAAACGGCCCAAAACTAAAAGGTACTAACAGGGTGTGTGAAATCTTCGCATTGGCGAAGATTTCACACACCCTGTTAGAATAGCCCGAAAAGAGCTCGTTGCTTTCGCTAGGAGCAAGTCTGTGCCATTTTCACTGCGCTTCCAAACTTTGCACATCGGCTCTAAGCGATACATTTAAGACCACGAAGCAGGAATTGTCAAAGAAAAAACATAGGGATCAGTACGCCGACGGCAAGCGCGCCAACAGCCACGTACAAGCACTAAAGCTAAGCTTTCATTTTCGGTAATTTATACTAACATCCGCAGTTTTCTTCCTAAGCGCGTGCCCCTGTCTAATCTATTAAAATCATCTGGCAGTAGTATACTTTTATTGACCGAAACGTGGCTTACTGACGACATTTCGGATACAGAGGCTCTGGCTGACTTGCCGCACTTTAATCTTTTTCGTCATGACCGTAAGAACGCACGTGGTGGGGGAGTACCCATCGCCACTAGCAAAGAGCTATCTTGCTCTCCTATCAACATTCCTTCACAACTTGAAATATTATGGGTATTGTGCCGTGCCCCACCCGAAACAGTACTACTTGGCGTATGCTACAGGCCCCCTCGCTCTGATCCAAATTTCGCCCGCGAACTGAATGAAGTGCTGTCTACGCTTACTAATAAACACCCATCCGCACATATCCTCCTCTATGGCGACTTTAATTTCCCGAATATTGACTGGATAAACGAAACACAACTAATTACAGGAAATGCCGAAGCAAGAGAATTTGTCGATGTTTGTCTGAACTTTAACCTTACGCAACTGGTGTCGGAACCAACTCGTGTAACTAGTGAATCTTCGAACATTTTAGATCTTATACTAACAAACAGCCCCGAAAGCTTAGAATCTATCTCCTACTTACGTGAAATCAGTGATCATAAAGTCATTCATACTACATTTAACTTCATCCCTAAAACACGCCACATTTCCAGCAAAACAATTCATATGTACAACAAAGGTGATTATGAAGCAATCAATAATGAACTGCGAGATTTCCTGCCTGAGTTTGAATCCAGTTTCGATTCCAGATCTCTTAACAGCAACTGGTTAGTCTTTAGGGACAAAATATTCGAGTTAACAAATACATATATCCCAAAGATGAACTTACCTGCTAATCGAAATAAACCATGGTTTTCGAAACTTTTAATAAGGCAGGAAAATAAAAAGAAACGTCTCTTTCGCACTGCGAAACGTACTGGTACTGCGTGCGCATGGGAGAAGTACTATGCTGCAGAAGACGCATATTATGCTGCAATTCGAAGTGCAAAACAGACGTTGTATCGCATTGACTTACCTAAAATTCTAACAAATAACCCTAGAAAGTTCTGGGAAGTTATAAACCCGCAACCGCCGCGTGAAATAACGCTTACTGACCAATATGGTGAGGAAGTTAGCGACGGTGATTGTGCCGATGTTTTTAACATCGCGTTCTGCTCTGTGTTCACAAAAGAAGCCGATTCGCCACTTCCCTCACCACCTACTACGACGTTACCGATAATGACTCCAGTGGAATTTTCTGTTGCTGGAATTTCGTCCCTTATCGACAGACTTAAACTTTCATCATCGGCTGGCGTTGACAACATTAACTCTAAACTGTTAAAAAACACTAAACAAATTATTGCAGTGTATTTGTCGATGCTGTTTTCATTGTCGCTTAAAACAGGAATGCTGCCAGAAGACTGGAAAGTGGGAAAGGTCATTCCGGTCCACAAATCGGGTAAATCGGTCCACAAATTTAGGGGTAACAAACAGTCACCCCTAAATTACCGCCCCATTTCACTAACCAGCGTCTCATGCAAAATCATGGAACACGTCATATACACTCACATAATAAACTTTCTGGACGCTAACAATTTCTTTCATTCTTCCCAGCATGAATTTCGTAAATCTTTATCTTGTGAAACACAACTAGCTATATTTACTCATGATTTGCACGCTAATCTTGACCGTAACTTCCAGACTGATGCAATCTTTCTAGACTTCGCTAAAGCTTTTGATAAGGTACCACACAAACGCCTGTTACTAAAGCTTGCCCAGCTGAATCTGCACCCCAAAATTCTTGCATGGATTGCAGAATTTCTTGCTAACCGTTCCCAGTTTGTCGATATTAGAAATAAACATTCTAGCTCCCTCTCGGTAACATCGGGAGTCCCCCAAGGTTCTGTCCTCGGACCCCTTCTGTTTCTAATATATATTAACGATTTACCCATGCATGTATCTTCTCATATCCGCATGTTTGCCGACGATTGTGTTCTATACCGCAAAATTACTAACCCCTCTGATCAAACTGCACTTCAAAATGACCTTCATCGTGTACTGCAATGGTGCGACCTGTGGTTGATGGAGCTTAACCCCTTTAAATTCAAACTCGTTTCTTTTCAACGCCAGCATAATCCCTTGCATTTTTCTTACGTAATAGCTAACTCTACTCTTGAACAAAATAAATCCTATAAATACCTATGCGTCACCTTATCCAGTGATCTTTCATGGCGCACGCATATCACGAACGTCATATCATCAGCGAACCGAACTCTGGGTTTTTTGAAGCGTTCTTTGCGTCATGCCCCACCTGACATCAAACTTCTCGCCTATGAATCTTTAATCCGAACTAAACTAGAATATGCGGCTCCCATATGGAGCCCGCACCAGGTTTACTTGATAAATGAATTAGAGTCTGTGCAAAACCGCGCCACTAGGTTGATACATTTTTCATATTCATATAACATAAGCATATCATCCCTTAAACGTGAAACTGGTCGTTCGAATCTTTCAGTGCGCCGCCGCATTACCAGCCTTTGTTTGCTACACAAGTTCTTTCACAGCCCTCTTAATCAAGCACCCTACATCGTCCCACCGACGCGCATATCTCACCACACTGCCCACGCGTTTCAAATTGCCCGTCCACATGCTCGCACTACTACTTTTTCTGCCTCTTTTTTCCCCCGTGTAGCAGTGGACTGGAATGGCCTTCCCTGTGACGTTCCAGCCATCACGTGTCCATCAACATTTAAAGAAAAGGTCACCACGCACATTTTCATTTGAAAACCTGTGTACATTTACCTGTAACCCACCCCTTATGTAATACCCCCTACATGAGGGTCTTTAAGGTATTAAAGTGATGTGATGTGATGACGTCATGCGTGAATGTTAGACCCATTCCATATTCCCTAAACATCGTCAACATTGCAACCTTAACGTCTCTCAAAAATAACTAAAACTTATCAACAAACCGAAAAATTTTGGCAAAACCTAGTGATCCTTCAGAAATATTCCTGTCTATTCCGGTCAAGACAACATTTTTGAGAACAGCGGCTGTTTTCAAGCCTATATAACAATGATGACATTGATGAAGTCGAACTTAGGAACGCTCCTGGAGCGTCTGTTGCTATTTTTTGGAAATATTTGTCGTTGACTTGAAATCTACATTTGTTGGATAAAAAAGTGAGATGCATGCCAAGAAATCAGGGGCCTGTATAGGCTAGAAAGTATTTCCTGTTCTTAGCAATATTTTTTGGCCGGAATAGACATGAATATTCATAAAGAATCGCTTGGTTTGGCCAAAAAATTTCTTTGGGTCGTTGATAATTTTTGATTATTTCTGATAGAGACGTGCAAGGTTGTCATGTTGTGAATTTTTTAAAAGTGTTTAGGGAATATGAAATAGCCCTAAGGTTTTCACATGAGGTTACCCATAATAACAAGTAGCAATTTCTTGACGGAACACTACACCTACAATCGAGACACGTATGTTGGTTGTATTCTCCTAGCAATGTAAAATTTCTTCTCAACTTTGCTCAGGTCACTTCGAAATGGTAAAAAAAAAGGAATTGCTATGCCTTTTCTAAAGAGTGCCATGTTGAAATTATGCATTCGTGCCATGAATTTGGCATTTTCACGTCAAATCAACAGTCTAAAAATGGCTGAATACCCTGAAAATTCTGTGAGCAAAACAGTCGATATGATTATCAAGATTTGAAAGGGTGGACGGGATTACGTGAATGCAATAAAATACAGGCAACGAAAACGCTTTGCTGTTTTAGCTGACATTCGTTGGTTTTCACATGAGCTCAATCCTATATTCAATCGTTTTAGTGTAGAGGTTGTGTTCAGTCCACCTGATAAGTTTCAAAGCATTTGTCGTGAAGTGTATAAAAAATTGGCGAAGCTAAGAAAAAAAATGTGTTTTCTGTGCAAAAAGAATGTGGAAAGTTCTTGAGGTGCAAGACAAGGCCACTTTATTGATCGCCCCAAACTTACAGTCGTGTTATATTGCCGGGTGCATTAACACTCGGCTTAGTTAACAATGGAAATGGTTAGACAATAGCAATCCCTCTGACTTAGCCAAGCATTCCAGCAGGTTCCAATGTTATCCTGTTAAGTGTGACACGATCATTTTGTTTTATCATAAATACAAGCTAACTCGGGCATTAGTAGAAGCGTTTCATATCAGAAGATGTGCTGCTAAATGCGTAAGTAGCCCATCTATCGCATTAATTGACAAGGAGTTGACCTTTTCTAATCATACTAGAGTTTCACATTTTGCGGCGTGTTGTGGATAATACTCTTGTAAAAATTAGTGTTACGGTGTTCTATTCTTCTCGCTTGTGCTGTTCTTTCGTTTTTTACGCACATGCGCTCTTGAGTTACCCTGGGATATATATTTCGGTTATTTCTTTCAATCAACAGAGTTGCGAGATCACGTTTGTTTGTCCCCTTGCCTTCCGTTTTCCCGTCCACTGTGTGCGTGCCGAAATGTTACCAAGAATGTCGACATTTGTTCAAACGCCACCTTCATCATTTCTTTCTGCGCTTCAATAAAAAGTACTAAATTCGTAATATTTTGTCTTTATTTTTCTGTATTCGATTGCAGAGGTAGGAAGAAACAGGAGGGAAAGGAAATGCCGGTATCTTAACAGGTCTAGATTAGCCAGTATGCTACCCTGCACAGGGGAAAGGGATGAAGGAGTTTGGCAGATTTTAAGATAGAAAGAGTAGAGCATGGGCACACAAAGTCGCACTTCACAGTAATTATAGCAGCGTTAGTCTGTAACAGGTGGTGCAAGCCTGCTGCCATAAAGAAGCTGAGGAGTGCTTTCGTCGCCTTCACCTGCGATGACCTCTCTGAACGACATTCCAGAACAGTTACCGCGGTCATCGATCTGTGATCTATGCGAAGTATCACGTTTGCAAGTACTTTTTTCTGAACGTTGTAGCGCGGACAGTCGTGGATGTGCTGTAGTGTCTTATCTCTGTACCACAGTAGTCACAGAACGGGTTGTCGGCAATTTCGGTACGAAATAAAAATAACTTCATGTAAGTCACTCTTTGCCATCAACGGCAAAGTAGGGCGGCTTCGTTTCGGCGTAGACCAGTAGGCATCTGTGCACGTAAGGTGATCGAGATGTAGTTCATTTATTTGCGCAGTCTACTATATTACAAGTGGGGAGGGTGCTTTTGCGTGCTGCAATGGATTTGAAGTTGGCTAGAAGTGTCATTCCTTGATAGCGGTATCGTCTCAAGCCTGTTGCCTAGAAGCGCTAACCTAGCAGCACTGTCAGCAGGTTCATTGCATATCACGTCACAGTGACTTGCCAGCCACTCAAGTGTAACGTGGTGTCCTTTTTCAAACACAGTATGGCGGAGATACCTAACCTCAGACAACAGCTGTTCGTGTGGTCCGTGCCACCAGGGTTAATGTAAAGATTGCAGAGCTGGCTTCTTGATCACTGAAGACTGACCAACGTTGAGGCTGTTTACGGCTGACAACTTGAAGTGTAGCTCGAAGGGCAGCAAGCTCTGCAGCCGTCGATGACCCTATTTGACTTGTAAAAAATAGCTATGTATACGACTGGCGCAGATGTGTATTTGCGTTTACGCTTTGAAATGTTATGAAAGTGTACCAGCATAATTTAAATAAAAGAGCGCTTTTCTGTTGCCTTTAGTGAATTCCCCGGGCTGTGCGAAAACCAGAGAAGTTAGGACAAGCAGTAAGTGCCACGTTTAGGGCACTTACTGCCGATTCCAAATTTTTCTGTGGAGCCTTAGGTACGTTTTCTTTTGAAACGTTTTTGGTACGTTTTCTTCAGGTACGTTTTTCTCCCGGTATTTGTGCCTCATGTCTTCATGTCTTATTGCTGTCGCGAAAATCACCACTGACACTTTTGCCGTCATGTTGAACTTATGGCCAAATGTTACCATGTGCTTAGAGCCGATTCGTTGCCAACGGTAAAGTGGTAATATTTCTTCACAATGTAGATCATTGGTGTTCATTGGTGAAAATATGTAGATCATTGGTGTTCGTAGGAGACCGATGAGGATTTTCCATCCACTTAATTACAGAAGCAAAAGGAATAGCTAGGTTTAACCGATTTTGGCTCATTCCTTCACTACTACATGGGAAATGGAATGAACACTTCCGAAAAAATTGTTTATTTTCTCCTTCGTTTCTATCTTTCTCTGTTTGCTCACACCACATTCGTAAACTTTTGTTTCAGCCAAATTTCGCGCACCTTTTTATACCTTCATTTTTTATTCGTTTGTCTTTACTAATTTATAGCTCGGTCATTACTGGTGCCAGGTATTCATAACATCTTGTCACTTGTACCAGGTATAGCAGAACACCTTTCTTTCATTATGGCAGAATTGGTAGATTTGTTCGGGAAACAAGCTCTTAACCTAACGCCTAATGTTATCCGAACACAGTGCCAACACTTCCAGGTTTACATGCGCAGTAAGAACAAGAAAATCGAATAGGAGTACAACTGTCACCATTCCTGAAACATTCAAGCATCAGAGACGTTCTTTTTTAAGTTTTAAGCTTAGTCTCTACCAGCATCAAGCTGAATTGTCGGCATAATTTTATACAGCTCTAATAATAATGCACTTAAGCCGTAAGTTATGTCCCCTACACTTTCCCTGACTTCATTCTCTGTTAATATCAGCAGGATGTTCCCAGCTAAGCAGCGATTCCGTTGGACATTTACCTTCTTTTTCTATGAACATAAATGTAATTCTCGTGCATAACAAACGGGATTAAAAAGGGGTGATCAGGTTGGTGTTCATCTGAATAAATTTTTGAATATACCTGCCGACTCAAATTTCTAAGGCTACGAGCTCACATAGGTGTTTAATACTGAACTTTTGTAATGTGTATTTAGATTCTAACGACATGTACCTGCCAGGATTATAACATAATACATGGGTATTCAATCATAACAAACAAGCGCTTAGTTACAAAATTAAAACTTGAAGTCAGATTTTCAAAATCACAGTGGAAGTGAGAGGCTCGATGCTTCTGAAATAATGGCTGTGAACTCTCATATTCTAATGGTGGTTTTGTGACGGTAAATATCACATATAAATCAAGCTATTGCACACTCAATATTCATCTACCTTTTCTCGAGCTGGTCCGTTTCCTCAAAATAATTATTCACGTTAATGTCGTCATCGATACTTGATTGGTTTTGATTGATATGTGGAGTTTAACGTCCCAAACCACCATATGACTATGAAAGACGCCGTAGTGGAGGTCTCCAGAAATTTCGATCACCTGGGGTTCTTTAACGTGCACTCAAATCTGAGCTTTGATATGTGTGGTTTAACGTCCCAAAACCACTATATGATTATGAGAGACGCCGTAGTGGTGGGCTCCGGAAATTTAGACCACCCGGGGTTCTTTAACGTGCACCCAAATCTGAGCACACGGGCCTACAACATTTCCGCCTCCATCGCAAATGCAGCCACCACAGCCTGGATTCGATCCCACGACCTGCGGGTCAGCAGCCGAGTGCCTTAGCCACTAGAAAACCGTAGCGTAGCCTTCATTGATACTTGTTTTCTGAAATAACCTCACTGTACAGCAGAATTACTGTTTTAGAAAGTGTAAATGAATGGCGTGTTACCCTCCTCCACCCACATTTTTTATGTGGAAGTAGACAAGTTCAGTGACAGGCTTGGGTGATCTATATCAGGTAGCAGTCACTGAGTGCCTTTTGAAAATCGAGCAATGGAATTAAACTAAGAAACATAGCGGCTTGTCGATTCGAGCAAATAACCTATGCAGTGCGCAAAAAAATTATTTTCTTAGTAGCATGACTAAGCCTTCTCACTTACGAATGCAATCCTGGTAGCACATGGTACAGGTCCTGTAGAGATTTCCATGTCCTCCACAACCATTATAATACTCAGAAATGCAGGTCATTGAATTCTTGTGAAATCTCCACATTAAAACCTGAGCTTTTCCGTTGCTGCAGTTTTGCTTTCGAGGTACGATGAGGCAACGGTCAGTGCTTGCTTGATAAGAACCTACCCAAATGGAAATTATTGAATAAGCAAAACAAAACTTGTGACTAAAACATTATATACAAGCACTTTACAGAATGATTCGCTATAAATTACTGTATGGTCTTTCTTCCTTGAATGTACTTCTGAAATATATGTTTGTATAAAAAGTCGCCTAGAGAAAACGAAAATATTTGCACAATCTCTTTTGGGAATGTTTAGGCTCAAATTTTGTACAAGCTTTAGATTTCTCAGAACACAATTTTTGGATGGCATCGGCCTGCTGTCCTGAATTTTCTTTTCAGCACTGGTCTGACCTTTAACATCAGGATTTGGCATTCAGTTTTCGCAAGAACCTATCCGCGGTGGTGGGCCACTGCCTTGCGCAGCCCCAGCCTCGGCGATCAACTTGGGGTCGTCCAGCAGGCTCACAAGGAGCTGATGACGTGATGCCTCGACGTCTCAACTGGCAGAGCTGAAGCCTGGAAGACTAACGCTTGACACGGTTATCAATAAATTGGTTATCATCAAACTAACGGCTAAGGTAGTTGTGTTCTATAAATTGTTATGCGTAAAAGATTCACACATTTTCTAGTGAAGTTCGAATCACCCTCCAAGTGAATTTGTTCTTGAAAATGTTGCTCTAGAATAAGTAGTTTCTAAGTTGAGTTCAGCCATATTGCTCACATCTTCTTCCAGTGATTGGCATTAGTCGAAAAACAACCGGCTACAGTTGAGTTGGAGTAAACCACTTTTATTGTGTATTAAGAGAGAGATAAAGAAATGGGGGAAAGGCAGGAAGGTTAACCAGCAATTTGAGCATTCGGTTTGCTACCCTGCACTAAAGAAAGGAAGAATTTGGAATAAAGTTGGGAAAGGAAGAGAAGAGCGAAATAGACGTGTGAAAAAGAAAAGAAAAAAAGTGAGCTGGGGTGCTATAGTCTATTCAATAGGCAACTATCACGAAAAAGTTCCATAAGGCCTTCACTGATTTTCTGTGCAAATACAAATTACGTCGCCCTTCAAGCACTGACTGGTCTGACGAGGGTCTGTCATTAAGACGAGCTAACGCACAAGCTAGCTGCCGTCTTTGCACGCTGTAACAAAGACAGTGACAGAGAACGTGCTCTATTGTTTCATCACGGCCGCAATGGTCGCAAACAGCACTGTCTTCTATGCCGATTCGGAAAGCAAAAACTTTGATGAAAGCGACACCAAGCCACAGTCGGCAAAGCACCGTTGTCTCAAGTCGAGATAGTCCGGACGGAGGCCGAAGTCGACGAGACGTGTCCAGCCTATCAGTCGCGTGTGCCGTAAGCACTCAGCGTTCCACAGGTATTTTACTTTTTCATTAGCGAATTTTCTAATTTTCATTGCAGCATCAGTCTTTGCAAATGGACTGGATTCCTCTTCAAAATCTTCGTGTGCTGATCTATCAGCTGCACTGGCATGTTCCTTCGCCAATATGGCGAAGTGACTTGGAAGCCACTGAAACGTGATTTCGGATCCTTCGTCGAAGTAACTTTCTAATTTCCAACACTAGTTGTTCAAGAGGTCCCCGTCGTAAGGCGAACATCAAACACTGTAGTGCTGCTTTGGAGTACGTGAAAACGCTCCATTTCTTGACTCCTTGGTGTTTATAGAGTTTAACTGCGCTACGTAGAGCAGCAAGTTCTACAGCTGGCAATGACGACTGGTGAGATAACCAAATCTTCATCGCTGTCGTTGTTCATCGTTGTCGTTGTTCATCTTCATCGGTGACCAGGAAAGGTCACCGATCCTGCAGACCAATCTACTTCAGTAGAAGCGTCAATATATAAATGGTTATGCTCACTGTACTTCTCATGCAACAAGAGGAGAGAGAGCTGTTTTAGCGCTGGAGATCAGAGCCGAGCTTTTGACCGTATGTCTGGAATGGTGCGTTGAACATGTGGATTAGTCATACACCATGGAGGAGTTGCAATTCTGGATGGAGCTGTATATCCCGTGGGTATGCATGTACAATATGTCAAGACTGTATTGCAAAATGAGGCACGAAGTCGGTCTTGTGGCAGTGAGGCTAGATGATGGGCAAGGGTTCGAGTAAGGTGCCTCACGTGTGCTCTGAGCACTTCTATTACAATATGCGTCTTGAGCGGGTAATCATTTGCGATCGCAATTGTCTCAGCAGTTGACAAACATCGCGGTAGCCCCAGACAAATTTGTAGAAAGATAGCCTGGATGCTTTCGAGAGTGCGAATGCTGGTTCGGCAGGTATTGGTCAAAACAGGCAAGCTGTATCGCAACTAGCCGAGAAAAAGCATCTTGTACAATGGAACCATTGCATGTAATGAAGTCCCCCAGCTTTTTACTCCAAGATACTTGAATATGTTAGGGATGTCTCTCAGCCTTTTTTTCCAGTGGGCCCCATGTGGGCCCCAGCACAGGTCTCTATCAATGAATACACCTAGAAATCTGTGCGTCCTGATATACGGTATGTCTTGGCCGTCGATAGATGTAACGTATGGTCTCATTGACTTTCGACTAAAAGCAATCAATGCATATTTCACTGGCGAGATATTCAGACCCTGTTCATTGAGGTACACTGATAACAACATCGCAGGTTTCTGAAGTCTTGTGGGTATCTGAGGTCTTGTCACGCCACAAGCTCAGACGCAGATGTCGTCAGCGTACATAGATAGCTTGGCCATCTCGGTAGTCGTTCCACAAATTGTGTAATAAGTTACCAAATGCTATATACCACTTGATGTGTTCAGAAAAAAAAGAAAGTGAGATTTGATTCCCACTTTTTTATGATAGGTATTTAACATACTTTATTGCAAAAAACTTGGGGACAAACAGCACATGTCGCATACAGAATTTCCCCCTTAGGACAGCTTAAATAGCAAGCCTCAGCGGCGAAATGCATCTCAGCATGGTGCTACGTTTCGAACTAACCCACCATCACGCCCACTTCAAACATCCACTCTGTGATTGCTATATATCCTTCATATATGTGACCCCACGTTCTGTTACGGTAAGAAGCTAACGTCTCAGCCTTCAATCTGTGTTCATTTCACCACGAACACATTCCTGCTTATGAATTGTTTGCCTCGGTGGTTTTATGGGTTGGTTCACAGGTACAAAGAAGAAAGAGATGAAGAGGAGGGCATGTGCAACACAGCAAGGGAAATTGAGATCCATGTTCGAACACAGACGGCTAGTGCATTCACTGGTTCTGCCCTTCAGAAAGTCTTATCTGTTGGTTATGGTGAAGCTTGCTCTATCTGCTGAGGTGGTGTCGCCTTCACAAGCTCTGTGGTGAGCACGCGTCAATGTTTCACCTTCAAAAAGTTGGCGCTATGTTTCAACCCATATTACCCCTCCTGAAATGCAGCCACATAACTATGGAGATGGCGTTCCATGAAGAATGTAAATCAAGCATACCATCAACGCTGCTTCACTGCATGCGATTTTTTTTTTGGAAACAAGGGAGCTGGAGGTCTGTGCGATGATATATTGCCACCAGGCTCGTAGCCAAAACGTTTTCCGGGGAAGGGTGGGGGGGGGGGCGGGGAGGGCACCTGTTGAATACGTTGCGAAGCACCTATTTTTTCTTATTGTCTTCGGTAAAACACACTTATACTAAATTTTGAGGAAGAGCCCGAACTCGTAGCTCCCCCACCCTCCCGTGGCTTACGGCCTGATTGCCATTATAATTGCAATTATTAATCACAGTTTATCAAATATCAATAAGCCCATCACTTGACACAAGGTACAAGTGAATAATGTAGGCATTCTGTTTTCCTGCACTACCTCCTCAACTTACCACCACACCTTCTGTCGCATTCCGCATGTGATGTAAATACGTTTCCTTTGTATCCGCATCCTCCCCACAAAACTGGTTGGCAGCGCTGGCTGGTGGCGTTGTAGTACCAGCGTGGTTTTGGTAAACCACATCGGCTCATGCGTGGCACTACGAGGCAACCCTTTGGTAACCCTGGTAAACATGAGAAATAATACAGAAGCTGGAATTTTAAAGGCTGTTAGCTTGAAATAGGCTGTCAAATTTCTTTTTTTCAAATTGTCACTGTGGTCACCGTGTGCAATTCAGAAAATCACGTGCGACAATAACATATTGCCGATAGCTTTGGTGTACTGGTATCAAGGGCTCTGCAAGGGCTCGGCGGAAGTCAACGGTTTGCTCCTCGCCGAGGATTCTTCACTTTGGTAGAAACTAATGGCAGCGCTGGTCATGTTGCCTAGGTTCGCAAGAAGAGGCTACAACCCGGTTGCAGATGTACACTGTAGCCACCCACTAGTGCGTTGCTTTTTATTTATCAACAAGCTTTCATGTTTCGACTCATCAAGCAATTTCAACGTAACAATGGAACCCTAATTATACCAGGCTGTAACCTGTCACTCCGTTTAGATTCTCCCGCCGAGGCCAGAATGCAATCTCGCATCCTTCGGGTCACCATTTAAGCTCTATAACAACTCGAACAGCGTGGCAAGCTTATGTGCTTAAAATTAAAAAATATCAATCGCAAAAACATCCATAAAAGATATGGCTGAATCAAATTATGAAAAGATGAATAATACAAACTTATAAAGCTTGTGAACTCTTGCACGAATGGTACGAACGTAACGGCAAGCTTACAATGTAAAATATCTTCCACCAATTCCCACTTGTTTTTTTAGATGCGCAGCTTCTTACGGTTGAGCTCACCTAGGCGTGTTCCAGAAAGTGAAATGATGCCTTCACTGTGGCGAATATTTTATGGCAGTGTAAAGGCACACACCGTATTTGTGAAATGCGGTCTGGAAAGATAGCTAGGATAATTGATATAATTAATTCTCTGTTTCCTTTTATGCTATTCACCTAGACCACAAATTTTTAGGCAACTTCAAGAATAATGATTCAGCGAAATCGTTAACAGCAACGCCATCAGCCAAAAACAGTGAACAAGAAGACATTTCGTTAATCGTTACAGTTGTATGAATATATCAGATGTGAATGTGTCGTTGCTGCATATTCATTTACATCATTCATAAGTGTAGGCACTGAAAAAACTGTGCAACGCTTCGTTTTCACTTGGTTAGTTAGTGCTGAAGCTATCTTATATTGAAAACAACTCGCCCAAGAAAGCGAAATGTATGTCTGGCTTACCAAGCACAAAGGAAAAGGTCGACAATATTAATACGAACGTTCCGGTCTCAAGCATAATTCTGGCGCATTTGTTCAAGAAACACAGGAGCGCAGTAGGCTTTCGTTCCTATGAAACTGTGCCATTTTACTTCATTCTATTGAAAAAGTACCCGAATATATTATTGCTCTTAGTACCTATTGTACATGCAAGTAACACCAACAAGTAGTTTCATCTTATTTCTTTAGGTCTACAATGCCTTTATTTTAAGCATGTGCAAAGCCGTGCAAAGTATGTCTAGGATGAATATAAATGCCTTCTTAGAATGAAACTTTTAAACACTTTTCTTCACATGAAAGCAGGAAAATATACAAAGACAAAATTATACAATTAGGGTGAGCAAACCTGTTGTCATTATTTTCTTGACTTGAAGTCTTTGAGGTTCCAAAGGTTTTCGTAGAGTAAAGAGATAGAGTAGAAGTCTGGATGGACACCAATACTCGTAAGGTTTGTCAAGAATGCTCTGTTATATCAATTGAAATAAGAGCAAGTCGTGAATTCAGTGACATACATGAGAAGGCGCCACTTTGTATTGCAGGCCACGCTGTATTATTGACGTAGCAGTTGAAATTGTTTTTAAGCAATGCCGCGTAATTTTCCTTACCCCCCTGAAAAGGCAGAAAGCTATCTTCACCGCGAGGACAAAATAGCACTCAGAAGCAGCTACACAACACAACGTTCACAAAAACCTTGGGCTACTATTGGATCGTCCTGGTAAAAAAATAAGCGATCGGAAAGTATAGACTTCACGATAACCATAGGTTGTTGGAGGCACTACGTTTGGACCCAGAGCACAGAGCAATTTAATGATTGTGGCAGGACGTCGACCGTGATTTTAGTCAGCGTGAGAGCTACATAATCACAGTTGAAATAGTATAATGCTGTGATTGATTATACAATGCTATGCATGCAGCGATATTCATTTTGTCGGTGATTCTGTGGTAAAATACTCGCCTGCGTATCATTGGCAGGCCAGTATCCTATGACTGAGACACCGAGGAAATGCCTATTAATGAATGGCTTAGCCATTTTCCGTTGTTCTTTTTGGAATAAAAAATCCGTGTTTTTGGTTGCGAGCTACGCTAACTACACATATAATCGCGCCTGTGACGTGCATCGAAGGACAGGTATCTGAATTTGCTCTTACAAATCGGATGTCAAAATTATCGTTGTACGAGCAGGCTTCACTTGTTGTAACACCAGGCCCACCAGAGCTCTAAGGCCTTTCATTTATTCGGGCGGTTCCCCATAGGCATAACGTTCTTATACAACAGCAGAAGTATCGCGTTACGCCTAAAAGCAAGTTGGCTTCGCCCACAAGATCTAATAAAATCAGCAAAACTGCCTATGTATCAATCTTATCAAGAGAGCCGCCGCTATCATGATTGATTCTTCTGGGGCTGGGAATAGGCACTTGCTGTAGTCCCAAGCACGACCATATCGTCACACGTGTTTCCTATTTCACTTCTCCCGTATTCGATTATCGCCTGCTAAAACTGTGAGTAATGCTCAGCGCAAACCGCGCTGGCAGTGTTCGAGATGCTTCAGAACTGCATAGTAGTCAAGATTGCGCGCTTCACGCGAACACTCAAGCTTCATTCAGAGCTTGCGCCACTACCAGTGGGAAAGCTGGAAATTTCGACGCGTGATGTCAAAAAGACGGCGTGCCTCAATTGCGATCAGTTGACCGATGGTCGATGCTCTCTTCGTCACTCTCAGCGCCAGCGTGCATCGCTGTATTCAGACTTTTCGTTTACCAGCCACAAGTGCGGCCAAACGAACAGTTTAATCCTGGGCATGCAGTCTGTGGCTTTCATCAATGTCATGACCGCATGACAATCTAAATTGTGCAGCATGCACTGCAGTGACAAAAGTACCCCAAAGGCACATGTGGATTTACATACATCTACAGTATATAGTGCTTGCTGCCACTGGTTGGCCATATACCGTTGTTAGTATAACCCTACAGCGAAATTTTCAAAGTGCCCCTCCTGAAAGCAAATAGGCCGACAGAAAAGGCTGGAACAACGACAAAGTAAGAGCGCAGTAAAAAGGTGAAGCACACAAAGCTTAATCGCATCCTTCCTTTTTTTTTACTTATTCGTTCCCTTCCCAACGTTCGGGGTCGTGTTTTCAGCCGGTTACAATGTGGAGAAAGAATAGGTCGGGTCGAATCTTCCATTACCACCATTGTTTCTTGGTCTGACCACAGTGCTAGGGCATATAGTGTAATGCGAAGACAACTTGAAATCATCTTCAGTTTTGCCATAACTTCTCTGATATTGTACTGTTTGTAGTATGCCCTTGTATATTTTATTGCTATGGTGTTGTGGCATCTCCCTGAAAGTTTGATATTATCGATGGCACCTCGCAGGGCAACAATTTCTAAACCAGTCGGTGTGCTCACGTGACAAAGTTTGTAAGTGATGTTCATGTGTCGCGATTGAATGACGGTGGCGCTGGTGGAGCTGGTCTGGGTGGTAGATCCATCCGTGTATACGTCGATTCTGTCAGCGTAGAAAGCGTAGAAACCAGCTAATCGATGGGCAGTACTCTGTGACTCCAAGGCGGCTCTACAATGTCTTTCATCGGCTCTTCGTCGCGGGTCATGCGAACAACTGGTATGGGAGATCAGAGAAATGCTGCACTATGCGACCTAACAAGAACACAACGTTTTGTTCCGGTGGATACTAAGTCATTGTGGTATCTTCGGCAACAACTTCGCCGATGAAGCAGCCAGAAATGCACACGTACAAACATACCCTGTGGCCATACCTTTATCTAGGATTGACTCGGCTAGATACCTAAGTAAGCTGGCGCAGAACATGACATTCTAGAAGTGGCAGTCATCACAGTTCGCACATCATCGACTATATTCTCTCGACCAATTTCTATGACTGCAGCTGCCCTCTGGTCTTTATAGGGAGGAAGATACAGTGTTGTGCCATCTGCATCTGGTCGTAGCCTTCGCCGATGCGTACTCTTTTGAAATAATGATGGCCAACAGCGTGGAGTGCAACGAATGCACCATCGATGAGACTTTTGAACACATCTCATGTTACTGGCCAGCATACACAAACGAGAGGCTTCACCTGCGCAGTGTTTTAAATCAACTGGACAGAAATGATTTCGCTGTCGAGAAAGTATTAGGACCATGGCACTGCCCATCCCATTTCCGAAAGGCAACGAAAGCACTGTTGCATTTTCTCAAAGACATTGGCCTGTCTCATCGTTTCTGATGGTGAAACTGTTACGCGTCAACCCAGTCAGTGGCCTTTTCCCTCCTCCTCCTCTATGACTTTCATTTCCCTCTCACTTTCCCAGTGCAGGGTAGCCTACCAGAACTCAGCCCTGGTTAACCTTCCTGCCTTTCTTCTTGTGTTGTCTCTCTCTCTCTCTCTCTCTCTCTCTCTCTCTCTCTCTCTGAAAGTTTGAACTGAATTACCGTACTTTTCTTCCATCTCTTGCTAATACATCCTGATATTATACATTAGAAGTTTACACAAAGAAGAAACAACGAGCAGTGACTATTCCCTGCAGCGTGAGGATGTCGACGGTGCAGACATTGACCACAGGCTGCCCTGGCATTATGGTAGAGGGGTGCTACAGGACGCAAAACTGCATTTTTGTGGCTCAAAAACGCGGAGTTTAAGCCAAAAACTGTGGTTTGTCCTCGACGAAAGTTTTGTTATTGCACGAAAACGCATGGCCACACACGGCTCGTCACACAAATTAATTCATAGGCAAGATTGAATTTTAGTTATTGGGACACCCTCCCTACAGTCGAGACGGAGCTCTCCGGTCACTTTCTCTTGCTTGGGTCACTCAAGGATTGTTTTCTGGGTTGATTTAGACGTGCTAAATGTGTGAAAAAGTGGATTTCAGAACAATCACGTAGAAAAATGATGCCCATAAATATAAGCTTAGCTTCGCAATACTAAGAAGTATAATAAAAAAGGTCAATAAATTTTTTACTTACCCACACATACATATATATATTGAAAAAAAAATCCCTTCAATATTTTTGTTCCAGCAGAGTCACTGGCCTGAATGCACCAGACTTATCGCTATAAGAACTCTCTATATCATATTAAAGAAATTAAATTAAAATAATATCAAAATTTGGTCAATATTACCCATAGGCAACAGACAATACCGATACCAGCTATGTTGTTTTAACTAAAACATGGCTTAACTCGACGATTATTAACTCTGAAATTCGATCAGCATTTTCAGGTCTTAGCATTTTTCGACATATTTACCCTAACGAACCGAGCATGGTGACACTTCGCTACATTACAGCCACCGTGGTGTTCCCCAGGGTGGCATACTTAGCCCTGTGCTATTCAACCTGACGCTAATAGCTCTCAATGAGCATCTGCCAAGTACTGTCAGATTGTCAATGTACGCGGACGACATCTGCGTTTGGACGTCTGCAGTAACACGTCTACAGCTGCGAGCGCGAATTCAGAGAGCTGCCACTCAAGTTGCTATTTACCTCAGTCAACGAGGTCTCGAAATTTCCTCTGAGAAATGTGCACTAGTGGCATTTACACGCAAACCAATGCATAACTACAGCATTCTGATAAACAGCGAAAGGATACGTCACCTCCGATCATACAAGTTCCTAGGTGTTATAATGGACAGAGACCTCTCATGGAGCTCACATGTATCATACATGAAAAGGCGATTGACAGGCATCTTTCATTTGTTAGAGTTCTTCGCTGGAAAGAACTGGGGAATGTCCACAACTGCTATGTTGCGACTATACAGGATTCTTTTCCTTGGATTCCTTCGGTACAGCCTACCTGCGTTAACCAACGCAAGTAAAACAAGCATACGAATGCTTCAAAGTGTCCAGGCTCAAGCACTCCGCATATGTTTAGGCTTGCCCCAAAGTGCGTCAACAGCGGCAACTATCGCCATCACAAGGGACAACCTCATCAAGACCCACATGAATGTGGAAGTGCTGAGGACACAAATACGACACCTTGCTCGAACCCCTCGACATCACCTAGCCTCTCTACCAGTGGTCCGACCATGCACATCTTACTGCAAAACAGTGACCGCACATGGTGAGTCGATCCAAACTTCGTTCTCTCCTGCCGCTAGACCTGTGACTCCGCCATGGTGCCTCGCTCAACCAAAGATTAATATTAACATACCTGGCGTCGAGAAAAAGGCCAATTTGTCGCCACCGGTTCTTAAACAGCTCACACTACTTTTCTTGTATGAGAAATACCAAGACTCCACACATATCTACACTGACGGATCGGTTCAGCCGGACAGTTCTACAGGAGCAGTAGTGATACCAAGGTTGGCCACGACAATTAAATTCAAGACATCTCATGCAACAACATCAACGGCAGCAGAATTGGCAGCACATCGTGCCGCGTTGCAATTTGTAATTGATGAACCTACATGCAAGTGGACTATTTTCTGCGACTCGAAGGCGACACTGCAGTCTCTACTATCAGCCCTACGCCGTGGACCAAACGAGCAGCTGGTACTAGAAATAGCAGAGGTTATACACCACCTGACTGAGAAAGGGCACCAAATTACAGTTCAGTGGTTGCCCAGTCACTGTGGAATCATTGGCAATGAACGGGCCGATCAAGCTGCCCGCTCAGCCCACACAGAAGATCATAAACTGCGACTACCACTTTCTAGGACGGATGCTGCACGAGAGCTCCGCAGAATTGCTCGCCGGCAAACCACATCGCAATGGAATGAGCCGCACTTCAAGCATGCCCGACTGTACTCGCTTGACCCTACGCTAAGTCTTCAAGTCCCGTCGAGGCTTCGCCGAGCAGACCAGACCCTGTTATGTAGGCTGTGGTTGGGCGTTGCGTTTACCAACGCCTACGCTTTCTGCATTGGGATGGCCGACACCGCAGCCTGTGGCCACTGTGGCAAGGAGGAAACCATTCAGCATGTTCTTTGTGAGTGCCTAGCGTATAGTAGGCGGCGACTATGCCTTCGCAGGGAACTCAACAAATTAGATGATCAGCCTCTGTCGGAGCAGGAAATTCTGCAGTATCGTCAGGATGCGAGTTCACAGAAAAGGGGCCCTGAAAGCGCTGCTGCACTTTTTGCGATTGACCGGCCTTGCTGAACGGTTATAGCTGGGATGCCCTTCCTGTGTGCGTTCTCGTTTTTTTTTTATGAGTGCGCGTACGTTTTTTTTTCTCTATCTAACCCCTCTTTCTTGCCCCTACTTCCCCACCCCCAGCGCTGGGTAGCAAACCAGATGCCAATATCTGGTTAACCTCCCGGCCTTTCTTTTCTCACTCTCTCTCTCTTACCCTAACGAAAAAGAGGTGGGGTTCGAAGGGGCGCTCTAGAACGTCTCCAGTGAGTCCGAATGAAAGTGAGCACGGTATTAGAAGTCGTGTTTATTTTAAGTAATGCCTTCTACCTACAAATCATAATTGGTGGTTTCTGATGCCTGATGCTGGCATGATGTTTGTAGCTGTTTTACAGCGAAAGGTTTTATTAGATCACAACTCGGCTCACGCGCCGCCATAGTTGTCCACCGCCGCCACCGCTGGTGTCCGTAACCACATCGCACGAAGTTAGAAAAAAAACCTAACACCAATGACACATCGGGGCTCGAATCCGTGTTAGCTTGGTGCAAGACCAGTATTCTACCACTGAGCTACGCCGATTTTTGACTCTTGTTGTCAAACTTGCCTTAGGCAGGCTTCATTTTGGGAAAGTAATTGCGTTAATATGACACATAAGGGCCAAACCTCATAAGCGCGAAAATGCACGCGACAGCGACGAGTGACGCTATGAGCGACGAAACAGGGCGTTCGCGCGACGTGTCGCGTGCTCGTTTTCGCGCGATCGCTCGGTTCTCCAGATTTGGAAACCGTCGCTCGTCGCCCGGAAGTGCTGGGCTCAGGCAGCCAATAGCGAAATACCGGAAAAGACAAAGACTACATAGGTGCACGTGACCCTGCCCGAGTCACGTATGCGCAACAAGAAATAACGCAGTGTTTATTACACATGTGCATATAAAAAAGTGCTGCAAGGCAATAATAAACACTTTCCGTTTCATTACACAACATTATATTTTATTTTTAAATTGCATACCGCTCGCTACGCAGTTTTCTTGGTGCGTGTAGACGGCCTCATGCCAGCAACAGTGGAATTCGCTCGCCGAAGCCGTCGCGTGAATGAGGTTTGCCTGCGCTAGCGACTGATCGCGCGAAGCCGATCTACGTCGCGTCGCTTGTCGCTGTCGCGTGCATTTTTGCGCTTATGAGGTTTGGCCTTAAAGCGTTTAAAGACAGTGAAACAACTAGTCATCGCACAATGCGAATAGCGTAACGAATGGGTTGTCGAATGCTCCAACCTATTACAAAAGCTTGTTTTTGTTCACCTATTAACTGTGGTGGATACCCAATTAAGACTCAATTCTTTATTGTAGTCAGCCACTGCATGAGCAATTGGCATAACATTCCTTGCAAGTGTTTAGCGGACACCACGTTTCTCGGAAGAATGACGAAAAGCGCTCTTTCTGTCTACCCTGTCCTTTTTCCTTTGTTCGCGCGCTGAAACATCTTGCAAATATGACGAAAACTAGCTTTGAAAATTCCGGCCTACTAGCCAAAAACTTTTAATATTAATGCCGTGGGGGTACCAAGCAAGTGTGATTGCAGCATTTACCCAACGAGTGTTTAGAAAAGGCTCTGAAAGGCCGCTATTCTAGCTTTCGCTCTGACTGTGATGCTGTTTCCGCGAAAGCCTGGCGTTTTTCGATGAGAGGCTCTATTCTGTCATAAGATGACATTGCCATGCCCCATCATTATTTTTGGTGGCTTCGCTTCTCGCTGCATAGATTGATCTAACCATGACGCGTCCATATTGGTGAACGCTACCCAAATCAGCTTCATCACCATCAGTGTTATGCTCAGACTCTCGTACCTTGTTAACAGGTGAAATATTAAAAGCCTAAAATCATCTAATACACCTGACCTCATGCTTACTTCTCATTCTGACACATTTCTATTTGTTACTGTCATGTCTTGCCTAAGTGATCGCTTTGCCATTCATGCTTTAGTTAATCGAAAATTACTGCACACTGCAAAGGTGCACAAACCATAACTCTACGATAAAGCCACTACGCCACTACGCCACTTAATTGGAATAGTTTTCTGGAAGTTATTTCTTCTGGCTTTTTAAAACAGTCTGTCAACACATACTGGCTTCACTTTCAAAACAAAATTTATGACTTGTAAATACATGTGTATCTGCAGTAACCTTAAAAGAAAAAGCGTGATCACCTCAATTCCAATCAACACTTAAACGCTTCAATTATGCAGCTTAGGACCTAACTTCACCCGCTTGCCCTCATTCAACTCGTGGCAATGCGTGGATTTTTTGTTATTGCACAAATTAGTAACAAAAGTGATGACTTCATCATCATCATCATCATCATCATCATCAGCCTGATTACGTCCACTGCAGGACAAAGGCCTCTCCCATGTTCCGCCAGTTAACCCGGTCCTGTGCTTGCTGCTGCCAATTTATACCCGCAAACTTCTTAATCTCATCTGCCCACCTAACCTGTCTCCCCCTAACCCGCTTCCCTTCTCTGGGAATCCAGTTAGTTACCCTTAATGACCAGCGGTTATCCTGTCTACGCGCTACATGCCCGGCCCATGTCCATTTCCTCTTCTTTATTTCAACTATGATATCCTTAACCCCCGTTTGTCCCCTAATCCACTCTGCTCTCTTCTTGTCTCTTAAGGTTACACCTACCATTTTTCTTTCCATTGCTCGCTGCGTCGTCCTCAATTTAAGCTGAACCCTCTTTGTAAGTCTCTAGGTTTCTGCTCCGTAGCTAAGTACCGGCAAAATACAGCTGTTATATACCTTCCTTTTGAGGGATAGTGGCAATCTACCTGTCATAATTTGAGAGTGCTTGCCGAATGTGCTCCACCCCATTCTTATTCTTCTAGTTACTTCAATCTCGTGGTTAGGCTCAGCGGTTATTACCTGCCCTAAGTAGACATAGTCTTTTACAACTTCAAGTGCACTATTACCTATCTCGAAGCGCTGCTCCTTTCCGAGGTTGTTGTACATTACTTTCGTTTTCTGCAGATTAATTTTAAGACCCACCTTTCTGCTCTCCTTGTCTAACTCCGTAATCATGAGTTGCAATTCATCCCCTGAGTTACTCAGCAATGCAATGTCATCGGCGAAGCGCAGGTTACTAAGGTATTCTCCATTAACTCTTATCTCTAACTGTTCCCATTCTAGGCTTCTGAAAACCTCCTGTAAGCATGCGGTAAATAGCATTGGGGAGATTGTGTCCCCCGGCCTTACACCCTTCTTGATTGGTATTCTGTTGCTTTCTTTATGAAGCACTAAGAAGCCCCCACATATGACATATGAAGCACCCACATATTTCTTCATATGTGGGTTTTTTTTTTCGCTAGTGATTTAATTTTGATTTCTTTTTACAATATTGCATATACAGATACCTAGAAAGATAGCCTGAGAAGGCTATTATCCGGCCCAGTGTTGATAATAAACAATCAAGTCAATGTAATATTTTAGAGATATGTATACAAATACATAATTTTATTTACAAGTACCTTACAGGCTCCTCGGGGAGCATTGAGTAAGGGGAGCATCACAAAACAAATGGAAAAGAATGCAATACATGAGTCTGAAAAGTGCAACAGTAACGTACTTGCGAAACGGTGAAACAAATTGAATTACATAGCAAAATAATACTAATAATAACACCAACTACTAACAGCACAATAATATCAAAACAATACTAAGGAAAAGTAAAGATAAGCCACTAACTAATAACTAACTGAGTAATACTGAGAAAACAATACTCAGAAAGGGATGAAAAAATAATACTCATGTTTGCGAAAAGACCGCCACGCAAGTTGTACAAAAAATGTACATCACTTGTGCACTCATAGAAAGAAGAAGACAAAGAAGAAAAGAATTCGTAGCGCGGAACTTCGCAAAAAAAAATGAGTGTGAATATTTGTGGCAATGAATTCTGTAGGGTGAAGAGTTGTCTAAATTTATCCTTATCTGCTTGCGCAACATTGTCATTTGAAAGCGAATTTCGTAGACGAATGGTTCATGATAAAGCCGAGAAATTAAATGCGTGAGCGTTTCCATAGCAGGGAAGCAAACGAACAATGCTTTTAAAGAAGTGCACCTGAATACTTATAGCATGCAGTTACGTAAGGGGTTCTGATTCGCAAGAAAAAAGAATTACCGGTGCTGCTTGAAGTTACGTGACGTTTTCACCTTTAGAGGTGGAATATTCCAGATTTTAGTTTTATTGAATTCAATCACTCTTTCACCGTATATGCTATAACATTTTGGTAAGTTCAGATTGCCTTTCAGAGCATGTCTTGGACTGCGCGTTGGAAAACAAAGCACGTTAGAAGAAATGGGGAAGGTAGTGAACATAATGCTATTGCCTGAAATTGAAATCTTATGATTACACAGAACCTTAGGTTATGAGCGAAAAGTCAAAATTTTCATTGAGTTATTCCTGTTCGCGGCAACGCTGGAGCGAGTTAAAGAAAAAATCACACGCCATCATTGAAGGGAACGAAGCATGCAGGCTAGAACAAACGACTTCAGTTTGAACAAATGGTATTATTCTGCCAAGAAACCTTCCGCGAAGGTGGTCGTAGCTCAGCCAATTGAGTGTAATTACTCGATCTTTTTATGTTGTTGAAGGCACGGTGTTGAATTCGGAATGAAATGGCATTGTCCGTCTTATTTCTGCTATATTTCCAGAGCACTAAAGTCCGTGAATAATACAGTCTAGAAGTTTTCTATGCAACTGCCAGTGTAATTTCTGTTAGTTATACATTTGAGACGCTTCACATCTTTTAGCATAAAGTAGTCGGCCGCTTTCGCAGTCACAGGTGTAATTCCAATGTTATACAGTATTTGAGCAATTGTTTCGAACAATGTCTGTTTCCTGATTAGCTGCTCGGAAACTTCGTGCTTCTTTTTACTCATACGCCCTAAAATTGCGGAAACACCTTCGTGTAAGTGATCGTATAATCCTACCACCATCCTGTATGTAGCGTGTTGGCCATGATGCTTTTTATAGTACATTCACTAAGTATCTCGAATGCATGCTTTATCTAGCTCAAGTATCAAGAATGTGAGGAACAGCTACAGAGTTGTGAATGTTTCTGTTTTGTTCAGGCGCTACTGACGCAATTTTATGCTTAAAGTTATGCTGCTCCAAAACTAGTGCACACGATGACGCAGGAAATATATTGAACCTGATATTTAACAACCAATGCGTCTTAAGAAAATGTAGCGTAAGCAAATTACTTTTTTTTTTGTTTCAGCCATGGCACCGGATGACATCGGCTTGGGAATTTTACTTATCATCCTCGCTGCTTTTGCTACTGCGATTAAACGACCTAAAACACCAAGTAAGTACGCCAAGGAAAACTTTATTACCACGCTTTCTATTATGTTCACGTCCTTGAAACATCCGCTTTATGTTAGCAATGTTATTCGATTAAGCGTCGAACCTATCTGAGGTCTCCCAACACAGCGTTCATAGGTGGCAAATTTGCAAGAACCATTGCAGCAATTACTCAGCAGACCATCAGTAGTGACGCTGTGGCCGGCTAACTGCACTTGAATTTATTGTTTTCGTTTTGCTAGCTTTTACCACCCATGACGCATTGAGAGATCAAACATCAATAGACTTTGCTGGAATGACTCTTCTTACGTGGTGTTCATTTGGAACGTACAGAACATATTTTATAAATGTATGATTTAAGTCATTGCTCTTTCAGAAATTACTCTTCGTTACTCCTTCGAAAAGAGTGATCAAAGACTCGTCATTTATCACAGAATTTTAGAAAGTACATATGAATGTTTCTTTTAAAATAAGCGTAAATTTTCAACTTTAACCATGCCAGTTAGCTAACAATCGGTACTACGGATATTTTATTGGTCTCTGTGTTAAGCGTTCTAATTATACAAGTACTTTTGTAGTTGAAAATAGAAATACTAAAAAACGCTAACAGCACCTAGAAACTTTTTATATGTGGTTCTTGCAGATTTACAGCTACCAAATTTTTTTAGCCCTGACCGCAAGGTTTCATAATGTTCTTCATAGCAGATGAAAATGTCATGAAACGGCTTGCAATGCGCAACGTCCCGGCGAATCTCGGACGTGCAACATTGTGAAGCTGTTTCATGCAGCATATTTCCCACGTCTCAACCACTTGCTGAAAACTGTGTGTGGTAAATGAATAAAACTCGACTCAACGTGCCATCTATTTTACGTCTTTCGGCTTAATTATTGTTTCAGAAATGTCCTATGTATATTATTGTTAGCCACAGTTTTCTAAACCGTTATCACATTACTATTTCTTGAAATATATATGTTGGATGACCTGCAAGTATTGTGCACGATTCCCTTGCTTCTTCGTGTGTGGTCGAGCTCACAAAAAGCAGCCTTGCATTTTATAAACATTATGTGTAATAAACATTTCCAGAACTATTCGGGGCCTTGTGTAACACAACTAGAGAGTGCAACATCGGACAAAAGCTGGCGTGCCTTATAATACCCAGAGGGAAGCTGATAGAGTGCAGTGAGTACTCTTACATCGACTAAGTAAGACCTCTTGGAAGTGTGCATTTAATTATTCTCGTTGGCTTGCTCCTAAAAAAGAGAACGATGTTTCGTTAACGGATCGCTGCATAAATATCCACAGTGCGTCAAATAATAACTACAAATACTTGACTTGATGTTTTTTTCATTATGGCTTCAGCTTAATGGGTTAAATCTACTTTTAGAAGTTGACACGGAATGATATGGAAAGATTATTTTGAAGTATGAGTTTTTAGGCATGGTTGTTGCCGTTCTTCTGCATTGTGAGGTAAAAAATTATCAGCCCATGTTAATAATTTCTCTTATTTGCAAGAAAAATATTGCTTTCAAGGTTTGTTAAATCTTTCCAGTACGGTGGTCACCACAGTTAAACACCTTCTTTTTAGTTTTGTACTCTTAAAACACGTGCACGTCAGATTGTAAATGAGGCATATTCTAAAGCATTCGGCAATCTGACGCAGGTGACGCTACTTCGTTATGGCTTCAATGTGACATGCTGCGTTCGCTCTCGTCGGGCTGCCGTCATCTTTAAGGCGTGCTATAGGCGGTGAACCCGAGATATTTTTGTAGATATTATGTGCTGTTCCTACAATGTGCATAGTGCCGGAAAGAATGCAGGTCAGTAGCTAACGCTAAGGACTATAAAAATGAAGAGCTGTGCTTTCACTCAAAGTGACCAGAAAACCCTTACTGCTTGGTGGTAAAACATACGAGAGGGCCACCTGAGGTGACCAGCTCATATTTTTTAACTAAAATTATGAAAATGTTGTTTCTTGTGAGACAATCATTTTCTGCAAATTACTTCGCCATTTTTTACATAAAACTCTCTTTCCCGCCTAAATTGGAGTTCTGTGCATGAAGGAGTTAAAGTGCATGTTAGCGCGAGCGTTGTGTGGAAACAATGTGAAGAACCTAAGGGGGGGGGGGGGGGGGATGCTACTTGTCCGATGCTGCTATGCTGCAAAAAATAGTATATTATGTGATCAAACCGTAGAAATCATATCAAGAGCAATACGTATTGTCTGCGTCTTTTTAGCCTACTAAACACAAGACAAAGTGTACTCCTACTCTTACATAATCTGAACAACACTGCTAATGTTGCATCCTAACGGAGACAACACATAATATGTGTTTACGCTCAAGAACAATTTTTCAATCCCTCGTGGCAAAACGCACACAAGTTTGACTCATTGAATCAAGCCTAATGCTAAAAAACATATTTGATTTTCAACATTAAAATGTACCTGGGGCATAACATACATGGACATTTTAAATTTGAAACAATGAAAGCGTTCTATATAATTACAAAGCCAGCATGTTGAAGTATATTGTGGTGATAGTTCGGTTGATGCTTTGATTTCAAAATTGTTCTTTCACAATAGTTTGTATTTATAGTCACGCCATTGTTCTTGCCAAAATACATTAGAACTTAGGCATTACAAATTTACATTTCCAATGCTCTAGTTACCAATACATCCTTGTTACTTCCCACTTTCACCATACTTCCAAATTGATAATTACGCGATTGCCTCCGGAAATACTTTATTTCACAAATTGATAAAGTAATGTCTAATATTCAGTCTCACCACGAAAATTCAAGTCAGCTTACGTAGTGTGATTGCACACGATTTGTTTCGCGTAAAAGATCTCTTCAATTAACCAAACAGTTCTTTCCACAAAATGCAACGCTAATTTTGCTTTAATGATTATGCACAATATTATACTGCTTAACAGTGAATGCCTTCCAGCTATTCTAAATTGTGTTGTGAGACTAGTCACAATTAGATTAGGACTAGTTCATACAAACGACGCCAAGATTGACGGAACAGCGAAACTGGGCCGCTTTTCCTGGTTCGGTTCAATTATCACTTTTTTTTTCATTTTTGTCAATCTCGTTTCTTTTTTTATTTGTAGCAGCGCAGCTACGAGTTGCTTGAAGTGGCAGTTGAATCTAAAAGCTATCGTCGTCGTTTTTGAATACGCTCTCATCGCTCTTTTGTTTCTCTTCGTATTATTCATTTGCCTCGCTCCTCTAACTCGTACACCTATTTCGAAAGGCGGGGAATAAAATAACTTTGACAGGGAAAAGAAAAACTACAAAATTACATAAAAATACAAATATAGAAAGAGAAATAGAAGAGAAAGAAGGATAGATGGCAAGCGCATGTCTACGGGAAACGAAAGGAGAAGGGCCAGAAAAAAAAATATGGAAAAAAAGAGAACAAGTACATATGCACAGAAAGAGACAGAACAAGTACATATGCACGGAAAAATGAGGCAAACCTAATGAAATTACATAAAACGATTTGGCAAAAAGAAGGACGCATATAAATATAGAAAAAGAAATCGGAGAGGACAGAAAGTGAGAAAAGAGAGAGTAGAAAAGAACAAGTGCAGACAAAAAAATATCAACTAAAAGAGAAAGAGAATTAAAAAGAAGGAAAACGGAAAGAGATGTGAGAGATAGAAACACAACGAAAGAAATGCACAAAGATAGAAAGAGATACAAAGCCACATACACGATAACGGATTGAAAAAGGCAGGCAGAAAAATAACCATGTAATGGTAATACTTTTTGAGGTTTAACGTCCCAAAACCACAATAAGACTATAAGAGACCACTGAGTATTTGGTCTAAAAACATTCTTATCTCCTTTTTCTGTATTACCTTTTGTCCCTATTTTTCTGTGTAGTCATTCACCCACCAGAGGTAGCAGAATCAAGCACCAGAAAATGTGCCCATTTGTTCTGGGATTCATGTAAAGATAAAGAAGAGAACCAACAGGAAGCTTAGGAAGACCATGTATGCAGTGGTCATGAGTAGGACACATAGCGCGAAGGCGAGATAACTGCTAATCATTAAGGATAACTGAATGAATTCCCAGAGAAGGCAAGCGGGTGAGGTGAGACAAAGTTTGGTGGGCCGTTGAGATTAGGAGGTTTGCCCGTAGGAGGTTTGGGCAGAAGGAAGCACTGGGTACAGTTGACTGGGGGAACATAGGAGAGTCCTTTGACCGGCAGGGGGTGGAGTCAGGCTGTTGATAATATTGATATATGCAATATCCAAACTTTGTAATATATGCAAACTTGACTTGCAGTCCTCACATTGCACTGTTTTTATACAACAGTGTGTAGGTACCTGCTGCTATGTATAGTCTAGCTGTGTGTACTTATATTTTATTTTTTCAGATTTGGGTGCACGTAAAAGAACCCAGGGGGTCAAAACTTCCGGAGCCCTCCACTGCGGCGTCTCTCATATTCATATGATGGTTGTGGGGCGTTAAACGCCACATATAAATCAATCAATATTTTATTTGTGAATATTGACCATGTTTTGTAATAACGGCTATTGCAAATAATGGAGAAAAAAGGGGCGGCTGGCACGAGCATGAGCTGGTGGCGCTGGCTCGTTTAGATGTTCCTTTGACCTTCGACGTAGACAGACGATCGGGTCTTGGTCCTCTTTGTTTCTCACACTTTGTTCTTGTGCCGAAACCCACCCGGTCAGCTGTCTCTCGACTTCTACAATGAACCAACCCCGAGTACAGCGCGGCTTCTACCGGACAGCCATCACAAAGGACATTTCTATGCTCGAGACCCTTCTGGCCGACTCCACGACCCCCGCTTTCAGGCTCCAGAAGCTCCTCGCAATTATCATCGTGAAAAACGCCCACCTAATGAACCTTGACCGAAATATCCAGGCTTACCTTCACTACGAAGATTTGGAAGCTGACCTGACCACAGCCAGTGACTTTGGGGACAAAGTCATTTGCGCTCAAGGGAGAGCTTGCCGCGCAACCGAGTCGTGGCTGCCGTAACTACCACTGCACCCCGTAAGCCTCTCACATTCAGATCGCAGCCCACTGCGACGTCCTCTTTGATAAAAATTTTGACCCCTCTCACCTTGGTATAGAAGCAGGCAGCTACTTCGCCTTCATTCGGTCTGTCGACTCCTCTCACTTCGATGTCGGAGCAGGCCACAACTTCGTCTTCAACCAGCCTATTGGTTCCCCCCGCTTGACGTCGGAGCAGGCCGCAATTTCGCCATCGACCATCCTCTCGACTCCTCTTGCTTTGACGTCATAACAAGCCGAGACTCCACAGCCGACCGCCCTCACAACTCCTCTGGTCTCGACGTTGCAGTAGACTGCGACTTCGCCGTCAACCGGCATCACGACTTCTCTCGTCTTGTCATCCCAGTGGGCCGCGACATTACTTTCTCAAGGCTTCACGACTGCGACGCCAGTATCTCGCGGCTTACTAACCCAGGCTACGCAGTTTGTCGCGCACAAGTCTACGGACAACTTACTGGGAACCCAACCCCACCATTTGAAGAGTTTCAGGCCCACGCTGAAAAACCTGTCGCTGCCCACGCAATCTGTGGTGCTTGGCTGCAAAGATTCATTCAGAAGGTGCGCCATGCAGAGTTCGATGGCTAATGAAAACCTCGGGTGCACCACGTGTATCGACTGCAAAGATCCGGCGTCCCACAACCTGAGCCGCATCTTGGCAAGTCCGTCCTGCTTTCGCGACCCAGACGACGAACTCTTGTACTACCCATCACGCAGTACCATGTGCCTTAAGGAATAGCCCCAAAAGCAACAACACGTGGAGTCCTATTACTCTCATTACATGTTCCTCAAGCCTCATCCTGGCGGCAGGATCTCGAGTTCGTCTTCCATCAAGTCCAAGGAAGTAGATGATCTGGACAGTGAGCTGCAAAGCCGCTACAAGCTGCACTCAACCAAGTACGTGCGCCCCACGACCGCTTGCGACGCCGCTGAACATCACCAGAAGATGGTGTCTGACGCAAGAGACCTTCGCTGGATATATTATCGTCGCACCGCACAGCTGCAGTACTGCGCCATGTGCATCATGCAGGAAACCAGCGGCAACGAGGACTCTCGCGAAGCGGAACACACTGTGACTGACAAGTCGTCGGGAAACTCCTTCAGTGATGCCACAAACACGCAGCAATGACTGAGATTCTAGCACACGTAAATGTCAGCTCGTTCCATGCTGCCGTCCGTGATGCCATAACAGAGACCGACAATGTGCTACCAGCAACCGCGCACGTGGACGAACCTCTGCTTTCTTTGAAAGCAGCCGAGATTCCTGTCCTTGGCGAGGTCACAATCCGATGGAACCAGGATGCATTGGTGTCATCATTTTCCTCGTTGAGCGAGGAAGAAGCTTTGTCACGGATTTTGAAGTTTTCATGCTAGTCGGATGCACCTGCAAACCAAGCACATGCGAAAAACTACCCGACTCCCGAAGTGGACAAGCAGCAAATGACCACGCAGCATCTACAGAAGCTTTGGATACAACACCAGAAGCGGAGGACGAATATAACTCTCAAGGAGCGCGAAAATTATCGGAAAACCTCGAGAACTTACGAAAGCAATAGCAGATCAGACTCATCCTACTACAAGCGACGCGAGAAGCACAAAATTTCCGAGTATAACCTGAAGATGTCAAAAAACGTTATCACGAATTCATCTAAAACTACAACGAGTATGATCGACCTCCTGCAAAAGGCAATCCACCACATCCCCAAGCTTCAACGTCATTGACAAAGCCATCCGTGGTCACTGTGTAACAACACCACCCTTTCTATTGTTCGCACCTTGCTCGCCAAAGTCCGCGTGGACTTCTGCCGCTGTGCACCCGAACATTGTCGAGAGTTTCTGCGGCCGCGGGAGCGTGTTGCAAATAAAGGAGGATGAAGGGGCGGCTTCCACGAGCACGAGCTGGTGGCGCTGGCTCATTCAGTTGTTCCTTTGACCTTTGAGGTAGCCAGACGATCGGGCCCGGGTTCTCTTCGTTTCTCACAAGGATGTTTCATTGCTGTTGCTGTTTACATGAGAATTCACGTTTAGAATATTTCAAGACTCATGCGTGCTAGACGTCAAAAATGAAGGCACGCCATTTAGCAGTGCGTGGCGTGAGGTCATTTCCGCCACTGCGTTTTTTTTTTTGCGATGACCTTACTTAGCAAGATTCACAAAAGGAGCATGCGCTATAACAGCCTAGAAACGTATAGACATTATAAAATCTCTCTCTTATTCCATTACCCCATTCTCAGTGCAAAATAGCCTACCGGGATAAGCTCCCTGCTTTCGTTTTATACTTATTCTCTCTCTGTCTCAAAAGTTTTTGCCTTATTCCTATTTCAGTACCGTATTACGAAAGCTGTGAAACTTATTGGGTATACTATTGCAAGAGGCCTTACGTACCCATCTGCAAGAACGAGCCCACTGAATGCAAATGCTGTTGTGGTGAGTGCGAAACTTTTTACGTAACGTCATCGTATTACTACACATCTAGGCATAAATCGCTTGCAACAGTGATGTGTTACAAATAGCAATGTTTTGCTTGCGTAAACGTTGTTTTCTACATGTACACAAGGTGGCCGCATCTTTCACGGGTCATTAACACTTATCCGGGAAATCTTAGTTAAAATAATCTCTTTTTGTAATTTCGTTCTCAAACGTGCATACTTCATGAATTGTCATGGTAACTACAGGATATTTGACGTAAATAAACGTTTAAGCAGGAATAGATACACAGTCTTGATATTGTAGAATTTTAGTGTCATGAATGCAATCTTATGAATCACGCTGCACACATTACAGCACTTTAATGTAGAGAGTTCGAGAAATTGGCGCTTTGTACAATGCATCTTAATTAGAGTTGCACGTGTTTTTCTACATTCCGATTCTTATATTTCCCTGAATGTTGTATTAGAAAACTGGCTGCCCATGTCTTGTGTCTGATTCGCATTTATATTATTCTATCTGCTCAAGTTTCTTGAAACGAAATGGTCTCTTGAACGTATGCTACATTAACAATTCTGAAGCTCAATATTTTCAATACTTTACCAGCACACAAAGTCTTCAAGTATATTAGGTCTTTTTAAGCTTTTGTTTTTATTTTATGGCTTGGAATCATACGTAATATATCGAAGCATGCAAATTTTGTTGGTGTTTGGGCTACTTGGATGGTGATTTTTGTATTGGACTGGTAGCGACTCGTGGGATTCACCTACATTTGGGGGCACATATTTCTTTATGACGTGTGCGCCATTTGTAGGCACATTATTAATATGTGCCCCATTTGGGGGCACATATTCCTTTATGTGACACACCATGACAGCATGAGACGCCGACAAGCCGAGACCCTAAAGTTCTCACACCTAAAGGAAAAAAATTATTGCAGAAATGACTTCAATAATCAGTAACTTGCATACACATAAACGAGATGGAAATATTAGCCCGAACACAATCAAGCAACACATGTGAGCGTACATTTTTCAAGTTGATAAAAGAACACGTAACAATGCTTGGAATTCTAATAACTGAAAAAGTTTCTAGTGAGAACAGATTTCAGTATATTATATCAATTTCGCTTTATTTTCGTATTGTTTTCCTAAACTGTGGTGCAGTAGGAATTCATTCTCCCCCGATAACTTCACGTTTATATCTGTATTCTTATCTCCACAATCATCACACGACTTATGTGTTTCTTAAATTACTGAAACACCATCTCACGCTATGCCTAATACTTTTTGGTTATTTCTCCAAAATAGTATCTTCTTTTGTGTGAAAATATGCCTCGTTTATTTCTAAAACTTTTTACACCAATTAGCTCAACTGCTCAGTCTACATTTCTTAACACTTTATTTTGGTTCTAGTGTAAATCTGCATCTTTATTTTGGGGCTTAGGAGCTTGTTTGGTAAGCTTCTAATGCTCAAGTTTTGTCCGGCGGCAGTGGCGGTAGCGGCGTGTACACTTCTACGGTGATTTGAGAAACGCTCTCTAGATGACGCGCCGTCATTCAATGCGTCCTCTCCGGTGATTCCAACAATGCTCACAAGAAGACGCGCCGCTGCTCAAGGCGGCGCACGAAGCCAAGGCTGCAGCACGACGGGCTCGCAAGGCAGCAGCAGCTCGGGCTCACGACCAAGACCATGCGGTGATAGCGCGAGATATACAACAACGTTGTCGCGTTTATATATCATTGTAGGAGATGTCAGAGATACTGAAAGATTTGCGGGTTACCCGATCATCTACAAGCAAGTTCCTCTTGCATCATTCACTTTGTAGATATTACGGTTATTTTTGAATCATTTTTTTTCTTAATTTTATAGCAATTGCATCGACAAAGAGCCTTACTTATATTAGAACTTTTATGTTACTGGCACATTTATTGTAATCAATAGAACTATGCTGCTTGAGCATAGCACCCGGTAGCCATGGGTTCAATCTTGTCGGTGCTAAGATGAGAGAAACGCGTTAAAAACTCAGGGTAGTAAAAAGTTTCGAAGCCTGTCCACTATGGCGCTCCTTATTATCAAGTGATGGTTTTCGTGCATAAAGCAACAAGACCTATTATTGCTTTAGCACTGCATCTAGAAGCAATGGAAGTGATATATTATTATTTTAAACGGTGTATGACTGGCATGAGCATTTGTAAGAGGTGTTAAAGAATACGAAGAACATGAAAATGCTCACCACGAAGGCTCAAGAACAAAATGTTTTAATATATTGTACGCGCTTTATCTGCCAGCGTGAAAGAGGCAGACGAAGACGCAGTAGTGTTCATGCATATGCCTTTTTTTATTTTTTTGGTTGTGCTGTGCCAACCACTCGCGAGACGACTTGGACCTTGCGTAGCTGCTTTAAAAGCGTCGCCTTCATTCAAAACCTCAAAGTATTACGAACAGCACCATCGCAAACATTTTTCATTTCTTAGTCTTGTGGTGGAGTTTTGTTAGAGTTTTTAACTTTCTTTTGTGTGCTAGTGTTGTATTCTTGCATTTTTTTTCAATACTCTAATGGTGTGATATCGTGCGTCAACTGTCGGTGCCATCTTAATTTCACTATAGGCTCTTGCAATAAGAATAACTGTATAATTTTATCTGTATGACTCCCCAAGCTATGAAAAACTATAGTGCAATCCGAAAGAATACGGAGAAAGCGGTTTCTTTTCATATTGAATGAGAAGCGTTTCTTTGTGTACTGCAAGCTCTTTTGGTATCTATCTATCTATCTATCTATCTATCTATCTATCTATCTATCTATCTATCTATCTATCTATCTATCTATCTATCTATCTATCTATCTATCTATCTATCTATCTATCTATACGCGTATGGTTGGGTGCTCTTATGATCACTCCCTTGGGGGTACGCCCAAGTTCGTACGAGATGGTAAGATGGTTTCCCGAATACGACGCGCTGATCATGAAAAATGTCACAACTTGTAGCGTACGTCGCCACTTTCCAAAATACAGTGGCACATACTCGTGGGTGAGTATGTGCCACTGGTGATAAAAAATTTATAGCTACCCACGGCTGCGGTCACTGTTGCCGATCGGTGGCGTCAGTTGCGCTGCCGCTGGAAGACGGCACTCACAAGCGACGAGCTGGCCAACCAGCTTTGGGCCATCCGGCAAGTTGAAGATGCCGCCCGCGTGCAAGGACTTCGAGCGGTCACCTGAGGCACCGCCATCATAATCGACGCAGAGTGGGAAGGGACAGGGGTTAATCCCCTCTTCCCTTACCTTGCCCGGAAAACTGCCGGACTTCCAATAAAGTCTATTCATTCATTCATACCAGCAACAGCGAGAACAGATATGGAAAATTTTAATGCTTAGGCATTATGAAAAACTTAGGCACCGTTGAATGCACGAATGCAAAGAATAAATGTCAATGTATCAGCAGTAATCGAACCCCAGCAATCTGCGTAGCATTGGAGTATTCCACTAAAGCCCAATGCCAGGTCTCGGAAATACATTGCAAATAGACAATATTGTTCCTAAAACGTCAATTCTGGTTACAGTTCTGGATATCAAGTTTTATAAACATTACATAGTTACTGCTATTATGCAGCGATCATGTCGGATTAACGTAGTTTGTATTCCGGCGCCATCTGCTGAGGTTGATTTGTGTGTCCCGCCGGGGTGGTCTAGTGGCTTAGGTACTTGGCTGCTGACCCGCAGGTCGTGGGATCGAATCCCGGCTGCAGCAGCTCCTTTTTAGATGGTGGCGAAAATGATGTAAGCCCGTGTGCTCAGATTTGGGTGCACGTTAAAAAACCTCAAGTGGTCAAAATTTTCTGCTACCCTCCACTACGGCGGCTCTCATAATTAAATGATGATTTCGGTACGTTAAACCCCACATATCAATCATTGGTTTGTTTAGCCACAGAGTTGAGGGCTACCATTCTCGTCAGATTGAGTGCAAACGCCAGCTCTTCATTCAGCTTACCGCTTTTGGTATTTCTAATATCCATGTTGCTGTTGACATCTTTACGCAACAGCGTACAACGGCTAATATAAAACATATGTGGCTGCTTAACGTGTGAGTGGGTGTAGATTTATACATATATTTAGCACCTTTTAAAACATCTCCCTCAATAAAAAACAACTCATTGACCTTGCATCTGCATGCTTCGTATAACATCGATTGCCAACGTACGTGGTATCTGCCGAATTTTTTTCGCATCCTCGCACCGTAGCCTACAGTTGATTTCGATAAAACTGGCACCAAGCTGTGCTCGAATTGGAGTACCATTGTTGCATTCGTTTATAAGATAACACTTTTTTCATCACTGTAGTCTCGACGCTCCTCACAAACATCTCATATCCAGTAGGGAGGGCAGGTAGGGGGATGGCTTAGTAGATCTTTCCTCTCTCCAATGATGTTGCCTCTTCAAATAGGGACTTGCCTAAAATAGGTGCTTTTCTCAAATAGTCAAGGCTATCAGGCAGTGTCTCTGCACACGCCGGAAAAAAAGAATTTCTCGCTGTATACAGGCCTGGCCATAATGTACTCATAACAATTCCAAATAAACGAAGAAGTCGTTCGAACTAGCGACGCTTGATCAGAAAAAAAATGCGCCGGAGGACACTACTTAGCATGACATCCTCTTCCAGAATCAGTGAGATCTGCTAAGGTCTTCTTTTTTTCAGTATTACTGTAATGTACCGGTCATGTTGACCTTTACGAAAAATTTCTTTAGTCCTTGGTCCCTAAAATTGAACATGAAATCACTTCACCTCTGTGTGACTTCGGAAGTATATGGAGCGTGTACCTTTCGTTTATTTTATTTTTTTTTCAGGAAGAAAATCAGGATGGTTATCAAGAACTTTCAGAATGTGTTTCTAGGTGGCTTGGTGCCTAAACAATTGCCACTTGGGGCGTAGGGTATGGGGAGTCGAGAACATATTTTATAACAATTTTCTGGAGCCATTGGAATTGGTAAGCAAATACCTTGAGTTCCAAACAACATTTTCACTAAAATCGGCACCGATTTCTTCAATTCAAAATGTGTACGCACAATGTGTAAACGCTGCTTATAAAGGTGGTTCAAATTTCCGATATCTCCCTCTTGTGTGGTGACAGATGTGATAGATACTAGAATCTTTATTTCTAGGAAAAAGAGCAATACGCGCTCAGTGCTTAAAAAGAAGACAAAATAGGCTATGCCAGCTGACACTAGTGGGAAAGGCAGAGAAAGGTTTAAACACTACAATTGAGACAATAAACAAAATAACAGACACTCACTCGTTTTCTCTTTCTTAACCTTTCCGCAAAACTCGTTTGCATAACAATGGAGACATTGGGCGAGACCTGAACACTAACGCACTATCACACTCGGCTGTGCTTGCACCTATAACGTTCACACGGCGAGATCCCTTATGTATTGCTACAACAATGAGGTCCTATGCATATATATACTTACCCTAAAAGACTGTGCTGCTGCGATGGTAAAACTACCTAATAATACAATTGCTTTCAGGTGCACAAGCCTACCTGCATCTTTCTTGGAGGTTGTACTATGACATTTTCTGGGCCACAACGCAATCACAAAGACAATTTTCAGCAAGTAGGGGGCTTTCTGTCAAGCTAAAAATCTCTCAAGCAAGCAATATGTGCTAATCTGTGGCTGCGTCATAAATAAATGCTCTATGCTATTCGTTTCAAAAGCTCTATGAGGTTTATAGCACCTATGCAGCGAGAAACTTTTCACTTCTTTGTAGAACATCTAAGGTTTTCGTTGTATCCTAACGAACAGTACTTCAAACAAGCACAAGCTCGTGCTTGCATTGCAGAGAACTAGAAAGAAACAAAACAGACCACAAAGGATATGTTGACATCGTGTTTTGTCTGAGAAATAACGTATATTGATCGCAGACACACGACAAGCTGTCTTCGCTTCGAACAATGGCGGTTATTTCTCGAGTAGGTTTGACGACACGAAAACCCGGAGGGCAAGGTAACTCGACTATATTTCGGTTAAGACCACACAGTGTCCTTCCGTTCATAGCCCTTCACTCGGCGTATACAGCAGAAACACAAACATTTGTGAACAACAAGAAAGGGTATCAAGAGGTTGTCAGCCAGAACAAACAAAATAAAAGGCTACAACACCGGAAAAAACCACGACATTTAACCACCTGTCAATCAGGGCATATGACAAAAAATGTTAACAAGAACACAATGGGAGGCTGTTAGCCAGAACAATGTAGAAGGCCCCAATTCATAATCTCAAGCACACTGTTTCGCCTACATCAGCATTCACGTCCTTATATGCATTCGTTCACTTATTTGTCTAGTTTTGGGACGGCTTACTGCTCTCCTAGAGTTTCCCACAATACTTACTAGAGGGAACTCTGGCGCTAGAGTCTATGGGAGCTGCAACGCACGGCGCTTCAGCGAGCATGGAAATGATCGGTAGTACACACATGTCGAATATTCGTACTTCTGGTCTGCCTTTGGCTCCGTGTGTGTTTGTGTGGCTTGGAGCTGTTTTCTTACGAAACAAGTAATAGCAAATGTTCAGTGGTTGCACTTCACCATTTTATTTTTTTAGACTTACTTTCCAAATTGGCTCACGAAGTTCAAAAGCATTCAATCTTTATTTCAAAACAAAACCGAAACACAGCAATAAACGAAGCCGCAAGTACAATTCGCCGCCCGCAAATACAAAGACTAGGCAAATGTGTGTACTACCCATCATTCCCATGGACGCTGAACGATTGCAGCAATAGAGTGCCCGCTAGTTAATTTTGAGAAACTCTATGATTGCTCTCCCATAGTTGAGTACCAAGTACTCAAAATCGTTAAACATTTTTTCTAAACATTTGGCTTTGCAGCTATTCCTGAACCTTGTGTGTGAGGCCGAAGAGACGGCACTTTGCCCTCCAATGGTAGAGTACAAAGTACTCTAAATTGTTAACCACTTTTTGTCTAAACATCATGAAAATATGTATCATGTACGTTTCATTTGTGTGTTATTTGCTTACCATGGGTTATTTGTGTTATTTGTTTACCATTTGGCAAGCACTCTCAAATTATGACAGGTAGATTGCCACTATCCCTCAAGAGAAAGGTATATAACAGCTGTATCTTGCTGTTAGTTAGCTACGGAGCAGAAACCTGGAGACTTACAATGAGGGTTGAGTTTAAATTGAGGACGACACAGCGAGCAATGGAAAGAAAAATGGTAGGTGTAACCTTAAGAGAAAAGAAGAGAGCAGAGTGGATTAGGGAACAAACGGGGGTTAAAGATATCATAGCTGAAATCAAGAAGAGGAACTGGACATCGGCCGGAAATGTAGCGCGTAGACAGTGTAACCGCTGATCATTAAGGGTGACTGACTGGATTCCCAGAGAAGGCAAGTGGGTTAGGGGAAGACAGAAGGTTAGGTGGGCAGATGAGATTAAGAAGTTTGCGGGTATAAATTGGCAGCAGCAAGCACAGGACCGGGTTAACTGGCGGAGCATGGGAGAGGCCTTTTTCCTGCAGTGGACGTAGTCAGGCTGATGATGATTATGATGATGATGATGATGTTTACCATGCAATGTACATATGTAAACAAATATTATAGTAACAATTTTTCGTGTGTGTGCATGTTGTGTTCCATCGCGATGTACTCTTGGATTGTAAGTGATGTTCACTGTTCGTGAGAATAAATTTCTTTAAACACAAACCACACGCCGCTGCATTTCCATTGCCGTGAGTAACAGCTTCAGCCTCTAATTTTTGTCGATGCGGCCTCATGAAGTGTGAGGCCCAAGGAACGGCTTTCAGCTCTCCTATATATAGTAAGAGTACCGAGTACTCTATATCGTTAAACCGCATTTTCTGAACACGGGTTCTCCGTGCATCGGTTGCTATATTTGGAACTGGGACAGCTTTCCCCCAGTAGTGTACACCGTACTCTAAATCATCGAACATTTGTTCTAAGCACAGTGCACGAATGAGGTTCTGATGCTAATGTTAAGCATCATCTTTCGGACTGTTCGCAAGGGAAAGCGTCAAAGTTGCCGTTTAGTATGCTGACTTTAATGTTTGTGGCGTTGGTGTACAAACACTGTCACTGAAACAAATAAAACATTTCGTATTCATTCATTTCTGTATTCAGAGGAACAAAGAAAGCTAAGCACTACCCACTGAAACATGGTGACAGTTACTAGTTCTCTTGCACGCTTGACCAATCAGCTGCCTGTGTCGGCCACGTTAGCCTAATATACGTGTTGGCAGCAAGCTCACAGCAAGAATTTTCATGTAGTATCTAAATAGTTACGTCATTTTTTGGTTAAAGGTGTTTGTGTATATTATTGCTTTCATACAGTTAACTGTTACGCTAGTGTGCACCATTTAAAGGACGAATACTTGGGAGATGAACAATTACTCGAATACAAGCGCAAATTTTAGAAGTGAGTTTATTGAAGGAGGCATGATGCCTTTATAACATCCGGTTTTATGGTCACAAAAAATTACAAAATATTCTTTACAAAACACTTTTAAACAGTAAAATTTCGATAACTAATCATGCCGAGAAAACACACACGTATCGAACATCTTGCATTTTGAATTCAGACACATCATTTCCTTCTGCGTTAGTCCCAAAGAAGCCATACTGACGCAGTCATTCTACAGGCGAATAATATCGAACACCTCAATGACTTCACGCGTCATCTGATTATTCTGCTTGGCCACCATATTGGTTACGCGGAACTTCGGCTGGCATCCACAATGCCGGCAACGCAAGCCTAGGTGGCCTTGCAAGCACCGATTTATGCTCATTGTTGTTGCGATCCCGCAGTCTTTTATTTGTGCGCCTGCCCACCTGGCCTACGTACTTTTTTTCCACGTGTGAATGGGATCACGTGCATCACTTTTTAACACAATGCACAAATTTATTTCTGTGGTTAGTTTTGCAATGATACTCGTCCCCATCATTTTTTTTTCTTTCCCACATTACAAGGTGACGACAACTTATGAGGTGCCGTAAAAAGCACTTGCACTCCAACACGTAACACGTACTACGTAACAAGAATTAACGTAACAATTAGAGCTACAAACTCGCCCAAGTAAGTACCCTTGTAACGTGTACAGTTGCCTAAAAGGTGAATATGGTTTTATAATATTGCAGAAATTGTTTATAGTTTTTATTATTGGTACGTCTGAGATATCTGAATTTTCCAGACTTTTTTTATGTAAAAACTAAGTGTATGGTCACTACGAGCATCAGTTTTCATTGCCGAGCACTCCAGGCGTACAAAAGGGAACAAATGGATGAAGTATGCATTGTGCTTAGCTCGAAAAAAAAAGATAAGTACAAGCCTCGGAGCACGTGCTAGTGCATCGAAACAGTGCTACCCATCATCCACGTGCATTTGACAGACGAAAAGGCTGCATGATGGACAGCTGTAGTCGGTATGGCAGATGTAGTTTTACTTAACTCGACGAAAATAAACCTGGAGCCAGCAGAGAGTCACTTACGTTGCTAGCATAGTTTTACTTATGATCCCGTGGTAATATAGGAGTCCTTGAGTATTACTGCAATAATTAGGTTTCAAAGTGCCTTTGACAATATTCTTTCAAAGTTTTGCTGCCGTAGATTGTAAAACAACCTAACGGCGTTAGGTTTTTCTTGACAGCTTGATTACCACTAGAAGGGAAGTGCTGTTGAGAGAATGATGCTCGGAGTTATTGCTTTGGCTACGCTTCTGGTACATTATACTGAGGTAAAGTCGGCCAGTCCACCAGCCAGGCAAACATCAGGTAGGTTCTAGCTGAACGTTCACGAGTGAGAAGTAAGGAAGCAATTGATTAAAGTACTTGCGTTTTTCGCAATAAATGTGCATAGCTTCTTCTGAACAATAATCGTTCTTCCTGTTCTTACTTTGAAAAATATTTAGGCTCGTAGTGTGTCTTTTACCTTATCGCACATAAAGAAGATAATAATAAAAATATATCGCAAAATTTGCACATTCGGTGATACAGGGGCGTTTCAGATAAAGACGAAGATGTAATTCACAAAAAACAAAATGAGAGAGAGAGAGAGTTATTTAGGAGGCTTAAAATGTCAGAGTTATTAGGTAAAAAACTGTGATATGCGTAGGAATGTGTGTCATAACACTAGGAGTGCCAATTGAATTCCGCAACAAAATGATGATACAGGGAAGCTCAGAGAGAACAATGCAGGAAAGAACAGGGAAGAGCAAGTTCTGACATAAAATATTATCGTGGTATAGTTTATACGCAAAAAAAAAATAATCCCAACCTCTACGCTGTGTAATAATTAAAGCATGTCGCTAACTATGTGCAGCCGTCCATTGTTCTTTTTTTTTACCTGAACGTGCGAGCATAAACCACCCTTACAATAAGTACCGATTCCGGGCGTCCCGGTATCAGGTTCCCGGAACAGTCTGGCAAAAGGCAGTTGCACATAAGTGTTCATTACGAACATATGCCTATTGTTGATCTTTTTATGCCATGCTTCGTTATACAGTGCTTGTCGACTGAACTGTCAATGCTTGCGCAATCAGGTTTAAAAAAAGGGGGGGGGGAAGGGGACTGTACACTACATGCCTATGTTTAAACAATACACAACTTCTGAGAAATAGCTTCTAAAGGATCCGAACGGACCTTAAATGCATAGCACGCTAAATTTTTACAATAGCTGTCACGTTATCACAGCTGCATACAACAAAACTAAGCCATATCTGGAATAAAACGAACAAACTTACAAAGGAATATTGCCAGTGATGTTTGTAAACTTTTCGCTAATATTGATGATAGTTCTAATGTCACATATAGGATACCTTGACGATGCTTCTGATGTATTTTTCAAAGAACGAAATATTAGAACTTTTTACAGCTGCAAACATTCTTAGTAAACTGTGCAGGCTAAGCAACCGAACTGCTGGCAAATCACGTCACCCTGACACAAAAGTCACAGAAAATGCCTTTTGCTGTTCAATGAAGGTGTCGTGTTCGAGTATCCTCTGTCGTGTGGGGAAATTCACGTGGGACAGATGGGGTGATATTTGACAGAAAGGGTTTGAGTTTCCGACAACAATGTTAAGAAGGGTGGCGATGGTTTGTTATCTACTCATTGCCGAAGACACTATAACTGAATTTAATAGAGGACCTTTGTCCCGACCGTGATGTCCTCTCTTTGACAACCGCTCGCCGATCGGGGCCCCGTCCACGGACTTGTCCAACCATTTCCCGATCTTTTACTTCCCTCTCAATTTTTACTTGTCTTTCTATCTTTTTTAATCCCTGAATATGCCTTGTCTTGTGAACCTCTGCTGAGGAGTCGCACTTTCCTGCAGACAGGTGCGGGGTTCACTTTTCCTTTCTTTTTCCTAATTTAAAATCAACCCCCCCCCCCCCGCCTCGTTGCCACACGTCTGGGTGTTAGCTTGTTTTTGATGAGTTCTCTATTATGCGCAAGCACAAAGACGATGCATTGCGGTTAATTGTAAAAAATCGCTACTTTACGTTAGCGTGATATGAACTGTGAATAACCTGATATGAACCCTGATATAAGCCAGATAAAAAAACTTTGATTACTTGATGCCACCACTCTGGCGCATTCATGGGTGTCCACTATTTCTATGTGTATACTCAGGGATTCGGCTCCAATAAATCATTGCTGAAAGTTAGAGCTTGTTTGCGTGTTCTCCCTGTCCTGTCCTCGTCACACCAACGGGGCCAACAATGCACCGTTGCTATGTTCTTCGAAGGTTTGTCCGAGGAGAATCAATATTGCCAATAGTGCGTACACAGATAATTCATTTCAGTGGAATGTTACCAAAGGAGTATCTGTAGTGTAATGTACATATTTCACGAATAACAGAAACAAGAAGTCCATTTCTTTCTTCATTTGTGGATTTATTATTATAATAAACTATTGCTTATTGCCAGAAAAGATGCAGTACTAACAGAAGAAGGTTGAACGTGCGTCACCTGGCTTCCGGTGATTTACTGGTCTGTCTGAGGGACAGTCGAGTGCGATTACGTGCGTGTGCGCTATGTGTGTGTGTGTTTGTGTTTCTCGTTCGTTATTTTTATCTCTTCTTTTTTTTCTATATTTAACACCCCTTGATCATGCTAGCGTATTATAATAGCAAGTGCTTTTAAGCTTCCTACCTTATTTATACCTTTCTTTAATTTTTTCTCAATAGAATCAAGACTCTGAAAATGAATTCTGACTATAATTATTTTTATGGTTTCCTTCCAGTAAAAGGCGTTACATGTCAGCTGAAAGAATATGAGTTATTTTCTGGTCTATTCGTTTATTTTAAGAGTACTTGAGCTTATATTCGTATTAGCACTTTTGTCTGTACAGATTCGTGCACCACTTTTATGATGTGGAGAACATTATACAAAACGTTCTTCCGATGATGGCATCCGAGATTAGCTCTTGCAGCACGTCACTCTCCGGTGCGGCTCATTGTGGAAACTACTCTCCATTGTTCTTGTCTCTTTGGCTAAGCTGGCTCGAAGGCCAAAGCCGTTCAGTGTGCCTCTTTTGTCAGGCGCTTTTCGCACGCTAGCCCAAGTTAAATACCTTTGTTGTTGATGTTGTTGTTGTTGTTAGTGTTGTTGTTGTTGTTGTCGTCGTCGTTGTTGTTGTTGTTGTTGTTGTTGTTGTTGTTGTTGTTGTTGTTGTTGTTGTTGTTGTTGTTGTTGTTGTTGTTGTTGTTGTTGTTGTTGTTGTTGTTGTTGTTGTTGTTGTTGTTGTTGTTGAACGTCGGACTGAACGTACCTCTCATGTCACGCAAAGCATGAGGCGCCGATGGTCATTAGTCTTTTGTCTGATTTCATGACAACAGCGGCTTTTCTTTCGAGGTCACTTTTACAAGTCACAGATTGTTTTTACGTAAATATATAGTGCCACTTCCAATAAAATAATAAAGCCTTCAATGCCGCTTCAATTTCATAATGTAACCATGAGTGGCGTCAACGCAAGTAATGCAAAGAAATCATCAAAACGTGATGAAGTCATCCTATGGCGACATCATTACGTGAGAGGTCTCCAAAATATGTGACGTCGCTGTTTTTTCACTGCGTCGTTACATCGCGTGACATTAATTCAGTAACCTCTTTTGCACTCTATGTCTTGAAGAATCATTTTGATCAATATGTGTGGTTAACCATCCCAGAAAGACCATATGATTAGGAGAGACGCCGTAATGGGTCACCAGAAATTTCGACCACCTGGAGTGTTTTAACCTGCGCCTAAATCGGAGCACATGGACCTACAGCATTTTCGCCTCCACTGAATAGGCAGCCGCCGCCACCGCCGAGACTCGATTCCAAAACCTTCGCGTCAGCAGCCGAGTGTGTTAGCCACTAGATCACTGCGGTGGTGCTATGCACCAGCTTGACACAATATTTCGCGCGTTATGACACAAATACGCGCATTGGTTCCAAAAACTAACTTTCTAGAAAATTTCATCATCATCATCATCATCATCATCATCATCATCATCAGCCTGACTACGTCCACTGCAGGACAAAAGCCTCTCCCATGTTCTGCCAGTTAACCTGGTTCTGTGCTTGCTGCTGCCAATTTATACCCGCAAACTTCTTAATCTCATCTGCCCACCTAACCTTCTGTCTCCCCCTAACCCGCTTCCCTTCTCTGAGAATCCAGTTATTTACCCTTAATGACCAGCGGTTATCCTGTCTACGCGCTACATGCCCGGCCCATGTCCATTTCCTCTTCTTTATTTACACTATGATATCCTTAACCCCCGTTTGTCCCCTAATCCACTCTGCTTTCTTCTTGTCTCTTAAGGTTACACCTACCATTTTTCTTTTTATTGCTCACTGCGTCGTCCTCAATTTAAGCTGAACCCTCTTTGGAAGTCTCCAGGTTTCTGCTCCGTAGCTAAGTACCGGCAAGATACAGCTGTTATATACCTTCCTCTTGAGGCATAGTGGCAATCTACCTGACATAATTTGAGAGTGCTTGCCAAATGTGCTCCACCCCATTCTTATTCTTCTAGTTACTTCAATCTCGTGGTTAGGCTCTGCGGTTATTACCTGCCCTAAGTAGACATAGTCTTTTACAACTTCAAGCGCACTATTACCTATCTCGAAGCGCTGCTCCTTTCCGAGGTTGTTGTACATTACTTTTGTTTTCTGCAGACTATTTTAAGACACACCTTTCTGCTCTCCTTGTCTAACTCCGTAATCATGAGTTGCAATTCGTCCCCTGAGTTACTCAGCAATGCAATGTCATCGGCGAAGCGCAGGTTACTAAGGTATTCTCCATTGACTCTTATCCCTAACTGTTCCCATTCTAGGCTTCTGAAAACCTCCTGTAAGCACGCGGTAAACAGCATTGGGGAGATTGTGTCCCCCTGCTTTACACCCTTCTTGATTGGTATTCTGTTGCTTTCTTTGTGAAGCACTATGGTAGCAGTTGATCCCCTGACGATTTCTTCCAGAATGTTTATATATACTTCATTTACGCCCTGATTCCGTAGTGTCTGCATGACGGCTGATATTTCTACTGAATCAAACGCCTTCTCGTAATCTATGAAGGTTATGTATAGTGGTTGGTTGTACTGTGAGCATTTCTCTATTACCTGATTAATAGCATGAATGTGGTCAATTGTTGAGTAGCCTGTTCGAAATCCTGCTTGTTCATTTGGTTGATTGAATTCTAATGTTTTCTTTACTCTGTTAGCAAATACCTTTATAAATAGCTTGTATACTACAGAGAGCAAGCTAATCGGCCTGTAATTCTTCACCTTGTCATCTCCTTTCTTATGTGATAAGATGATGATAGCGTTCTTCCAAGACTCTCGTACTCTTCCCGTCAGGAGACACCTCGTAAACAGGGTGGCTAGTTTTCTAACACAGTCTGTCCTCCATCTTTCGGCAGATCTGATGTTACCTGATCCTCACCAGTAGCTTTGCCTTTTTGCATGCTCTCCAAAGCTTTTCTGACTTCTTCTATCATTACTGGTGGGGTGTCATCTGGGTTACTGCTAGTTCTCATAGTATTAAGGTCGTGGTTGTCTCGGCAACTCTACAGATCTCTGTAAAACTCCTCCGCTATTTTAACTATCCTATCCATATTGGTAGTTATTTTGCCCTCTTTGTCCCTTAGTGCATACATCCGACTTTTGCCTCTTCCAAGTTTCCTCTTCACTGCTTTGACGCTTCCTCCGTTTTTCAATTCTCTCCATGTTATACCTTCTTGCATCGCATACCTTACGTCTACTAATCAACTTCGAAAGCTCTGCCAGTTCTATTTTGTCTGTTGTACTTGACACTTTCATGATTTGACGCTTCTTAATTAGGTTCTTCGTTTCCTGGGAAGCTTGCCAGTGTCCTGTCTAACTACCCGGCCTCCAACTTCCACTGCACACTTCTTAATGATACTCGTCAGATTATCATTCATTGTATCTACGCTAAGGTTGGGTTCCTCACTAAGAGCCGAGTACCTGTTCTGCAGCGACACTCTGAATTCCTGTACTTTCCCTCTCAGTGCTAGCTCATTGATTGGCTTCTTGCGTATCAGTTTCTGTCGTTCCTTCTTCAAGTCTAGGCGAATTCAAGACCGTACCATTCTATGGTCACTGCTTCGGACCTTGCCAACCTCTTCCACATCCTGCACGATGCCTGGGTGGGCACTCCTTATAAAGTCTATTTCGTTTTTATTTTTGCCATTAGGGCTCCTCCATGTCCGCTTGCGGTTTTCTCGTTTTCGGTAGAAGGTATTCAAAATCCGTAAATTATTGCGTTCTGCGAATTCTACTAGTAGCTCTCCTCTTGCGTTTCTAGTACCGACCGTAATCTCGTACTGCCTGGTCTCCAGCCTGCTTCTTTCCTATCTTTGCAATAAAATCACCCATCACTATAGTATAATGTGTTTTTACCTTACTCATTGCCGATTCCACGTCTTCATAGAAGCTTTCAACTGAAGCTTCATCATCATCATCATCATCATCATCATCATCATCATCAGTGTTTATTCAATCAACGTAATACAAAAACATGGTTATAAAAGTATTTGGACCATTAACCTGTGTGGCTAGTCAGTGGTCCAATCTATTACATGATTATTTTATTACATGTCAGGAGCAGAGGTGCAGTTACTATGATTATGAATCTATACACAAATTCAATGACAGGGTAGCTTTTAAGGTATATTTTATCGAATTAAATACACATGACAATAAATGCTAAATTGCTGCAAATACTTTAGTACACAAGTGATAAAGAACTAAAGGCATACATTGTAACAATACAGAAGATAGTGATACCACAAAATATTTAGCACCACTTGTGCACAAAATTAACTGCGTTGAAGAAATCAATACAATCGAACTCACTTCAGAACTAGAAACAAAAAGAAGGAAAGAAAAAGAACTATGCCAGATGAGTCGTAAAAAAGTGTGGACGTGAGCTTAACTTTGGTTAAGAACATGAAAAACTTACAAAATGCATTTTACAAGTGAATTTAAAGTTGCGGGCAAGTTTAATTTCAAGTGGAATTGTGTTCCAGATTTTAGCACCAGTGAATTGTATTAACCGTTCGCCATATACATTCCTACAAGTAGGGAGGTTGAAGTTGCCGTTGCCTGCATGCCTTGTGTTACGGGTCGGTGTAGAAAACGCACTCACAGGTAGTGGAAAATTGGTGTTAATGATAGAATTTATCAACACCGCGGTTTTATAATTTCGCTGAGACGTGAAAGGCAGTATCTGAGTAGATGAAAACAAATCTGAGCTTGGGCAACAAGAGGACGATGCCGTAATAATTCTTAGGGCGCGTTTTTGCAATCGTATGATCGGTGCTATATACGTTAGATAAGTAAAGCCCCATATTTCGCTACAATAACTGAGTTGAGAGTGAAATATAGAGAAGTATAATGATCATAGCACGTTATATGGAAAGTAACATTTGGCTTTAATGAGCGCGAAGCTAGCGAAAGCAAGCTTTTTGGATATGTAATTAACCTCATCTTTCCAATTCAGGTTTTCATCTATTAGAACCCCTAAGTATTTAAACGCGGAAACACGCTCAATGGGCGCGTCGTTAATTTCTAAGTCTAGCTCACTATAATCGAGGTTTTTTCTTCTGGAATGAAATATGATATATTTAGTTTTGGCTACATTTAATGCGAGCTTGTTGCGGGCGAACCCTGCGGAAATCTGTGCCAACTCTGCCGTGATTTCTTCTTTTAGCGTGCACAGAGAGTTACCTCGAAAAAGCAATGCAGTGTCATCAGCGTACATTATGGTTTTGCGTGAAAGAGCAGATGGTAGGTCATTTATGTATAGTGAAAACAACATAGGACCTAGCACGGTTCCCTGGGGTATTCCACATGTTATTTTTCTAAATCCTGAAGATATACGGTCAAACACGACGCATTGTTTTCTATCTGCCAGATAACTAGAAAATAACTGAAGTGTCTTCTCGGTGAAGCCATAATAATATTCTAATTTCTTTAATAAAATGGAATGCGAAACAGTATCGAATGCTTTTTTTATATCCAAGAAAACGCTGACGGCAATTTCGTTATCATGAAGTACTGAGTTGACGAACTGTGCTAGTGTAAAAACAGCTGTGCTCGTTGACCTATTTGTGATGAAACCATGTTGTCCAGGGCAGATTATGTCGTTTGAGCTTAGAAATTGACAGAGACGGCACCTAATTACCTTTTCAAAAAGCGTGTTAGCAATGCTGAGCACCTATATGGGACGGTAACTGCTCGGATTTTCTCGATCCCCGGATTTGTAAAATAGGTACGACTCTCGCTATCTTTAGGATATTTGGGTAAGTTCCATTTTGCAGGCAGTTATTCATGAGGCGGGAAAGAGGCTCCGAAAGAAGGTCTACATTTACCTTCAGTAGTTTTGTAGTAATCCCATCATGACCAACGGCTTTATTGCATGGGAGTTTTAGGATTTCTGACCTAATTTCCTCAGTGGTTACGCTTGCAAGCTGAAATTCTTCCTCAAATATTTTGTTTTGGCAAGAATGTAGAGGATCTGCTTGAGATTGAGCAGGAAAGTTGTTACCAACATTGTCGGTGAAGCTCATGGCTGGATGTAGGCGCGTAAGCCTGTACTAACTTCATCTTGTATCTTTTATTCAGTTTAATTACAATACCTACCACCCTTTCATTATTGCTATAGTATTCCACTATGTTGCCAGCTATGTTTCTGTAAATTACGAGCCCCACTCCCAGTTCTCTTCTGTCTGCCAAGCCCTGATAGCAAAGGACGTGCCCATTCTGTAGCACCGTATAGGCCTCATCTGTCCTCCTAACCTCACTGAGCCCTATTATATCCCATTTAACACCCTCTAGCTCCTCGAATAGTACAGCTAGACTTCCCTCACTAGATAAGGTTCTAGCGTTAAACGTTGCCAAGTTCAGGTTTCAATGGCGGCCTGTCCGGATCCAGAGATTCTTAGCACCTTCTGCTGCGTTGCAGATCTGACCGCCGCCGTGGTCAGTTGCTCCGCAGCTGCTGGGGACTGAGGGCCGTGAGTTATTTGACGTACGCATGTGGGAGGTAGTGGCCAGATACTGCACCAGGGTGGCCAATCCTTCTCTGGTGAGGGAGTGCGTTCCCGGCGGTGGTTACCGGTGAGGCCGCACCCCAGACCTCTTGATGCACTTCCATCATCACGCGGTTTTTTTTTTTAAATCCGATTGGGAACTGCGTGGCACCGGTATTTGAACCACGGACCTCTTGCATGCGAGGCGGATGCTCTAACCACTACACCATCGCCATCGCTCCAGAAAATTTATCTCTAGCTATTTCAAAAAGAAGCATACATAGAAAAAAATGGCGGCTCATATTCAGTCGGGTAACTCTCTACGACTTCTTCCTGACAGTGGAAGGCACCACTCAATATCCACCCCCATGTGTGTGTTTTTTTTTTCGTTTTTTTTTTAATTTTTCTGTCTATTTCTATTTCACTTAAGTACATATACATTGGGCTTTAAAACGCGGCAATAAGCACATTGTCTCAACCATTTTTATATGGATTTCAAAAGTATGAGCGCACACTATTTGTGCGAGCCAACTTTTGAAACACGTCATTTGAGACTAGATATGAGGCACAAACAAGGACTATGTGGTGATACAGCCTGCGGTAATTTCGCACTAATCTTGCCTCTAAAAGATGAGACTAACATGTTCACACAAACAAATATTCTCGGTCTTATTGATTCTTCGAGACCCACAAAACTTATGAAAAACATCACGGTGAGGTTAAAAGCATGCAGGCTGTTTCCAATGAGTTGATATTACTAAGACAAGTTGCGGATATTTTTAAGATGATCTGTTCTTAAACTAAAGATATTACTGAGAGTAAGACTGAAAGTGTATATATAAAAGAATGTAAATGCAACTACTTCTAAATTATTGCGTTCTCGAACAGCCGCCTCGCCTATTTCCTTACAGCGGGAGGCACAACCCAAAGTACGGGATGGGGTGAGAGTGACCTGTCTTGTATTTGTTGTCTAGCTTTTTTTTAGATTTCGTCTGACTCACCTACGCAACAGCATGTCTCTGCGTTTAGGATTAAAATAGTTACAGAAGTAGTACGTCCCAATACTTCATCCAATCATATATATTCCAGCCTTTATGCATCTCACAGGGCATACGCAAGCACTGCGTCTGCCCAAACGTACACCATGATATTGTACAAATGAAGTGATATGTTTCATTCAATTTTGACATTTTTGATTGCTGATGAGAATTGCTACAATTTTGTCATTACAGCACAGAGAGATCCGTGTCGCAAGTTCTTCCTTGAGCTACAAATGCTAGAGTCGGGCTGCCGCCAAAAATGCTGATTGTGGAATAATTTAACGTTCAAGGCATTTAGAAGAAGTAAAAGAGCAAGCTAGAAAAGTTTAAGACAACAAAACAGGCAGTGGCTTCAGTGCTTGCATCTTTCGATTTTACTGTCTTTAAAATGTGAAGCATTTCTTAGCGAACTTAGGTGACTGAACGTATCTATCTCTCTATCTATCTCGCCACCTACGCTTTGGTGCTCCCGTGGGTAGCCACTTAACTTGCCGTGAACCAAAATTAGCATAGGAGGGTAAGATAGTTTGACGGACTTGACTCGCTAGTCAAGACATGAATTATGTCACAATCCCGTCGCGGACGTCGTCAAACACTACCCCCACGACAGTGGCCCATACCCACGCACGAGTATGTGCCGCTGCTATGCGGGTATGTGCCACAGGTGATTGACGCTTAGTATCTACCCAGGAATGACGAGAACACACATGAGCAATTTTAACGCGTGAGCGTTAAGAAATATTCCACATCAGCAGCATCGACTCAAAAAATGCAACGAATGAATGTCAGGGTCCCAGCTTGAATCAAACCCAAACATTCTGCGTGGCAGTGAAGCATGTTACCACAGAGCTACGCCATGTCTCGGAAGTTCTTTTCAAACAGATGCTAAGGAAGGAAGGAAGGAAAACACAGGGAAAAGAACGGCAGGGAGGTTAACCAGCCTATAGGCAGCCGGTTTGCTACCCTGCGCATGGGGAGGGATGAGGGAGATGAAAGATAGAGAAAAGAGAGGGAAGAGAGAAACACAGCACATTCGGCAGCACACGCGCGCACACCCAGTCATAGTCCAGTCTTATATTTCGCGGTGTGTGACTTTGCTGTTACAGTCACTTCTTCAAGTCCGTGTTGCGTAGGAATTTCAAAAGAGCTTTCGTCGCCTTCTGTTGTAATGTCTTCTCTTGGGCACTTCACAGAATAGTGTCCACAGACATTGCGCTGTTGTCGATGCGCGCAAAAGCGGACGCCTGTGACTGTCTCTGGATTTCATACAACGGACAGTCACACAGGTTGTGATGTAGCGTCTCTTCACAATGACAGGCATCGCAGAGAGCGTTGTCGGCCATTCCTATGACAAAGGAATAAGATTTTGTAAATGCCACTCCTAGCCATAAGCGATGAAGAAGGGTGGCTTCTCTTCGGTCGAGTCGAGTGGGCATGCGGAAAGCCATCAAAGAGGACAGGTGGTATTGACGATTCGTATCGATGATTGGTGGGCACCATAGTGAAAACGTGATTTTACGCGCAAGTCACCGAAGATTACTGGCAGCATCGGTCCGCGAAAGTGGTATGGCTTCTTCTCGTGTTCCTTCAAGGGCGGCCCGCGCGAAAGTATCGGCATGTCCGTTCCCTATGATGCCGCAGTGACTTGGCAGCCATTGAAGCGTCACATGATGCCCTTTCTCATGTGAAGTGTGGAAAAGGCATCTAATTTCGAAAACGAGCTGTTCGTATGGCCCGCAACACAGTGCTGAGAGCTCAAATTGTAGGGCAGCCCTTGAGTCGCAAAAAATTGACCATTGTTGCGGTGGTTCCTGATTGACCACACGAAGTGCGGTGCGCAATACAGCTAGTTCCGCTGCTGTAGATGCCGTGGGGTGGTCTGTCCTAAAGCTGATGGTAACACCTCTTGCTGGGACAACTACTGCCCCTGACAAAGACTGGTGGTTCATGGAACGATAGGTGTATACATGTATGCTGTCTGAATATTTCTCGTGCAAAAGAAGAAGAGACAGTTGTTTCAGCACAGGCAACGATAGCTCAGATTTCCTCCGGATCCCTGGTACACTAAGATGCACTGTGGGTCGAATAAGACACCAAGGTGGTATGGATGGTTTAGATGCAGGAGTGAAGCCCAAGCGAAGTTTATCGTTGTATTTCACAATAATTTTGGTGAACGATGCTTGGCGCCTCTCTGAAGGCAACAGTGCAAGGTGATGACAGGGAGCTCGTGTGAAGTGTCTGATGTGCGTTCTCAGGACTTCTACAACAATGTGAGTTTGTATCGGCTAGTTACCAGCAATTGCAGTTGTTGCTTCCGTTGACGTACATCTGGGCAGACCGAGGCACACTCTCAGCGCTTGGGCTTGTACTGCCTGTAGAACACGAACATTGGTCTTGCAGGTATTGTTAAGCACGGGCAAGCTATATCTGAGGAAACCGAGAAACATGGCTCTGTAGAGCTCCATCATTGCGTCTACTGACATACCCCACGTTTTTCCTGCCAGGAACTTGAAGAGTTGGGAAATAGCAGTCAGGCGCTTCTTCATATAGGTCACATGCGGACTCCAACAGAGGTCCCTATCGGTAATGATGCCCAGAAACCGGTGGGTTTCGGCGTAAGAAATCGGTCGCCCGCATATTGAGATGACATAAGGGGTCATTGCTTTGCGAGTGAAGGCCACCAGCGCGCCTTTTTCTGGTGTTATGCTGAGACCTTGTTTCAACAAGTAGTTGGCAATCATAGTTGCTGCTTTTTGAAGCCGGGAACGTATCTGAGGACGTGTGACTGCCGAAGTCCAGACACAGATATCGTCTGCGTATATTGAGATTTTAATGGTGCTTTGCAAGTATTCAGCAAGGCCAATTAGTGCAAGATTGAAAAGCGTCGGGCTAAGAACTCTGCCTTGAGAAACACCCCTGGAAGTACAGCGTCGCGTAGTCGGGCCATCTCCTGTTAACACAAAGAATGATCTTGCAGCCAGCTAACTCAAAATCCACCGAAAGGCTCGACCATCAAGGCCAACCACCGCAAGAGCACCCAAAATGGCTTCATGTAGTACATTATCATAAGCGCCTTTCACATATAGAAACACAGCTACAGATAGTCGCTCGCGGAATCTTTCGTGCTGAACTTACGAAACTAGATCAACGACATTGTCAATAGAAGAGCGGTTGCGTTGGAAACCAGCCATTGAATTCGGATAAATCTTGTAATATTCAAGATACCACTCCAGGCGGCCTAGTATCATCCGTTCCATTATCTTCCCTACGCAGCTGGCCAGTGCTTTTGGGCGGTATGAGGTGAGTTCCAGTGGGGATTTGCCCTGCTTCAAGATGGGTAACAAGCGGCCTACTTTCCAGTCATCAGGAACATTGCCATCCTGCCACGAGATGTTGTAGAGGCTCAACAGTTCTCTCCTTGCACCTTTCCCAAGGTTGCACAAGGCTCGGTACGGATACCATCTGGCCCCGGAGAAGTTCAACATCTGAAGAGAGCAGGTGCCGCCTCGAGCTCCTCCATTGTAAAAGGGAGGTCCATGTGGTAGTCACGGAAACGGGGGACGTCACCTCTCACAGAAGAATCTGGACGAGTGGCTTGGTTGGTGACCTCCGCACAGAAATCTTCTGCGACATCTACGTATTGCCTCCTTTGAAATAGCGCGAGCGCTTTTAATGGAAAGCGCTGTTCCGTAGAGTGACGGAGACCTTGCACCGTTTTTCAAATGTGTGAGAGTGGCTTGCGAGGGTCTAGTGACTGGCAAAACGTTCGCCATCGTTCTGACGCTAATCTATCCATGCAACGCCGAATCTTCTTTTGCATCCTCCTGGCTGTCCTAAGATCGTGAATCGATTTTGTACGCCAATACCGACGCTCCGCCCGGCGTCGCAGTGCTCGGAGTCGCTCCAACTCTATATCAAAGTCGTTTCGTGTGGAAGATATCGTCACCGTGCGAGTGGCATTCTGCATTGTGCTCCTAATTGTTTGCTCTAACCCAGATCGTACGCCATCACTGCAAGCATCTTTTATGTCAGATTTGATGTTGGTCCATTCGACTGCTCGAATGGTCGTCCATGGACCATAACTAGACAAGCCTTTGATATTAAGGTAGATTGGAATGTGATCACTTCCTCGTGTCTCAACATCTGGTAACCACTTGACGTATCTCGCGAGGGAGTTAGAGACAAAGGCAAGGTCGAGACAGCTGCCGTATGTCACCCCTCTAACAAAAGTGGGGCTGCCGTTGTTCAGGAGAGTAAGGCCATAGTTGTAGGCGATGTTTGCTAACCTGCGTCCTCTTGCATTTGTTCGCGTACTTCCCCATGCGTTATTGTGCGCATTGAAATCACCTATGATGACCCATGATGCAGGACACACTCTCAAAATATCCGCTAATCTCTTGAAATTGAGGTTATTCGACGGCGATATATAAGCGCCTATGATAGTAAACATGAGTTTGTTCTTTTTCACAGTGATGCAGACATACTGATTGTCATCGTGAGCTGGAATTGGTTGCACAACATACGTCAGTTCACGACGAACAAAGACGATGTTTTTGCTGCACGCACCGTTCGTTGAAGACATGACAGCTTTGTGCCCCCACAGTCTTATTGGTTTCGACAAATTGGGTTCACAAATGACGATGATTGGAAACACGTTGGTAAACACAAACTGACGAAAATCTGAAAGGCGTGATTTTAGTCCTCTGGCGTTCCATTGGGTGACGGATGCAGCCTTGACTTCTTTACGAAATTATGAGGTGTGAATAACCATCTTCCTAGTTGAGAGGTTCAAGCACTGGGCTTAGGGCGTCCAATAGTCCAAGTGCGCTTCGAGCAGACGGTGTCTTCATGTCGACTAATATCGCTCGTACGGCTTCTATGAGGGAACGCAGCACCGAGATCACTTGACGATCAGTTTTAGGCAAGTCTTTCATGGCTGGATACGGCTCTGGTGTGGCCACAACCTGCAGAGGTTCCTTGGCAGAAAAGCGCGTCGGGAGCGTGGGCCATTCCTCAAGAGAAGGAGGCTTCTCTGTTTCTTTCGTAGAAGTGGTGGGCCCTTTCGCGGCGTATTGGATGCAACCGCTAAAGAGTGGGAAGTAGCGTCTCGGGAATGTGCCTTCTTTGAAGACTTTCGATGATGCCGACGTCGACGCCGACGCCGGAATACTTCGGCTACCTCCCTGTCTGTCGAGTTGTCTCGCGCCATTTGTCTGAGAACCACGCGCTCCTTTTGGATTCGAGGACAGTCTTTCGACGAGGTAGCATGAGGACCGCTGCAGTTGGCGCACTTCAGAGTAGTCGCCCGACAGGCGTCTTCAGCATGAGGTTCAGCGCTGCGGGGACACAGTCGTAAGTTGGGGCATTCGCCCTTGTCGTGTCCTAGCCTGAAGCACTGATGACAATGAAGTGGCTTTTGGATGAATGGTCGAACCGGATGTCAGAAATGTCCAACTTTAACGTAGGACGGTATGCAATCTCCCTTGAAAAACACTTTTACGCAGCGGGTATTTCGAAAGTGCCGCACTTGCGTAATGACAGTTTCCTCGTTTGCAGGCTTGATGAGGGTAGCCAAGTCAGCATTAGGAATGGCAATGTCGATGTCATAAATTACACCGGCAATTGATTTTTCATCCATCGGGATAAAGGGGCGCACTTTAATGCCGCCTAGCTCAGTCATTTGCTGCAGCTGTCCTAGCGCACTCACATCGTCCACGTCTATGGCGAGAATGTTCTTCCTTGGGTTTACTCGTGCGTCCTTAATTTGATGTGGCACGGCACATTCGAGAGCAACGGAAAGGGCTTGCCTGTTCAGAAGCCGTAGATTGCTTGATGGATCTTCGGGCATGAATATGATGACGTGCGGCCAGCGCGCAGGCCTTGACTGCACAGCCGCTGTGCTTGCAGGAGCTGATGCTGCTGTATTCGCCGTCCTTCTCTTCGCCTTCTTACCCCGGACAGGTATAAAGCTGCCATTGGATGTGTCGTCTTCCGACATAGAGCAGAGATCGGTGTCCTCAGTGTAACTGGGAGAGCCAGCTCGCTTCCTTGTGATGGACGGGTGTGAGGACCTGTGACCAGGCGGGCCTCTGGTATGATCCACGGCCATCACCGCAAGACGGGGAGGCGAGGTACCTGAAAAGACCGAAGATTGCACTAAAAAAATACAGAGCGCAGAAACAAGCGTTCTTCTAAAGAGACGCCTCTTCCTTCGTCTTCAAACAGATTCTAATCTTCGTGAAACAATATTAGTGGTTGCAGTGCTGCCTACTTAATTTTATGAACACCACATATGTACTCTTTCGATACAGCCGTCACATCGGGTCAACGTCAAATGTGGTTAGTTTGCATGCGCTCAAGTTATTAATGAAGCAGTGTACAGGGCCAACGTCCTCGTGAGCATCGGCGCTTCGTATCAGCTTCTGGTGTTGCAAATTTGCATGTTCCAGTTGGCATCGTTGCGCAAGTGCAAACAACTTATTATATAAACATGTGCAACTCTTGAACATATGTCTGTGCGTGCCACATTTGTACATACAATAGCGTCATTTTATGACGTGTCGCTCAATAAAAAATTGCAACACGGTCACCTTACCTCCACGTGCTTCGCATAACGTCAATTCCCAGGTACGTGGGATATACCGATTTTTTTCTGAGTATGTTTTGCTGCAAATTACTCCACGGTGAACAATTAGTATAGCGCGAAGCATTTCTTTTCTTTATATTGCGTGTTTCTTTTGACCAATAGCTATTGCAGTAACGATTGGGCACAAAATACACTTAACACTCACCGAAAGCGTGTTGAAAACCACGTCTGTGGTCCTTTTCTTTCTTTGCAGTGAAAGGCGTGAGTGGAAAGCTACCTGGATGTGAGTCTTTGTTAAGCTTTCATTAGGGATTCAAAGACACTTTTATCACTTCATTTGCTTTTTTTCTTTAATTTCTTGTGCAGTATTAGTAAAATTAGTACAGTTCCTACTACACAGCACTTGAATGAGCCTTTGCAGAGCTGATGGGCACCTAGCTAGTTCAGGCTTGTTCGGCCTTTTACAATCTCGCAACTCTCTTTCCTGAACTTGGCCACACTCTACCAAACCTTGCTTTACTGCTCTAGTTTTCTTTCACTATATATTTCTATTTTTTTGTTTTTTTTTACCTCTTTATCTTTTTCTCTTTCTTTTTTTGTCTTTCCGTTTGTCATTTCTATAAACCTCTTTGTCTTTTTTTTTCATGGTATGCTTTCCCCTTCCATTTTTACTTTTTCGCTACTCTCCCTTACATCTCGTTATCAACCTTGATGCGCTTTCCTACCATCTGGCTATACTAAACAACGCAAAGCTATATTATACTCTACAGACGTTTCTTCATAGCTAGTGGCTACTTCGCTCGCCTTCGCATAGTGGTTACGCGGGTCCGAATCTCACCTCGACTGTGAATATAATTCACTAAGTAATGTATAATTTTTTGTTATCATTCTGTGTACTCGTTCTCTCTTCAATAAGTAATTGCATAACATGCAGCACAAATCAGTGCATGCTCTGCGTGCGAAGAAAAAAGGGTAAAATGAAAAAGGCGACTCAGATTACGTGGCGGTTCATGATAGCGTTGGCGGCGTCAACACAGCTGATGTAAAGAAATCACCATAATGCGATGAAATGAACCTATGACGTCATTATAACGTGAGAGGTCAAAAAAATATGGGACGTCACTATGATTTCGCTGTGTCGTCACATCGCGTGACATAAATTCAGTAACCTCTTTGGCGCCCATGTCTTTATGAATTACCTTCGATTGATTTGATTGATATGTGGGGTTTAACGTCCCAAAAGCACCATATTATTATGAGAGACGCTGTAGTGGAGGGCTTCGGAAATTTTGATCACCTAGGGTTTTTTACCTTCCACCCAAATCTGAGCACACGGACCTATAGCATTTTCACCTCCATCAAGAATGCAGCCGCTGCAGCTGGGATTCGACCCCGCGACCTGAAGGTTAGCAGCCGAGTACCTTAGTCACTATACCACCGTGGAGAAGCATCTCGAATAACAACTGTGGCAATAACTGGGAACATATAGGCGCATTATATTTCTACTGAATTGTTTAAAAAACCTTATCTTACACATTGATTTACACATAAGTTTTCAGCTTTGATCAGACATCAGATGTTCTGGAGGATACACGTAGTGATGGCTTAGAATTTAAATCAATTTGAGTAGTTTTTTTGACTGGACAGTGTTTTATGACGAGGTCCACTAAGATATCAGTGACATATTTCCGTTAAGGAAATGACGTCAAAAAATGCACATGGTCAGATGACAAAGAAAAAAGTTCAGTCAATGGTCATCGAACCACTGACCTCTCGCTCCGCGACAAAAGACGCTGGGCATGCTATCCACTTCGACATGGTAATTTTTCTTCTTTGTTGACTGTACCATCGTCACATATTCTTCAACCTCGAAAAACGGGCCTTTTGTACTTTCCCATGTTTTCTCACAGTGAACTTGCTAAGTTGAAGTAATGCATCATGATCACGAAATCCACGATTACTTTCTTCAAGTTAACGTTTCTGCAGGTTCGTTCGATTCGGAGCGTTGCCCAGCCGCGGTGGTCTAGTGGCTAAGGTACTCGGCTGCTGACCCGCAGGTCGCGGGTGTGCTCAGATTTGGGCGCACGTTAAAGAACCCCAGGTGGTCGAAATTTCCGGAGCCCTACACTACGGCGTCTCTCATGATCATATCGTGGTTTTGGGACGTTAAACCCCACAAATCAATCAATCGATTCGGAGCGTTTTCTACAGAAGCGCTATTTTGTCGGTGCAGTAACATGCGGTCAGATCATGACCTTACACCTAGGGTCGACCTCACTCCATTCATGCCAAACAAAAATCACAGCATATCCATGGACTGCATGCGGAAGAGTGGGGTGAAGCGTCCATCTATCCGTTCATTCTTGCTTCCATCCATCCGCGCGTTCATTTGTGCCACCATCTGTGCGTCCATGCGTCCATCTATGCGTCCGTTCGTGCGACCATCCATGCGTCCATACATCCATCCACGCGTCGGTTCGTGCATCCGTCCGTGCACCCGTCCACGTGTCCATCCGTCTGTGCGTCCATCGGTGCGTTCACCTTTGCGTTCATTCGTGTGTTCATCACTGTGTCCATCCGCGCGTCCGTCCATCTACTGAACACTCTAAGTACCGTCATCTCACATCTTTTCATCATATATTCAGCATACAAAAGTACCGCCACCCAGTGGACATTCCAAAGACAAAACACCAGGTGGCACTCGCGCACTTGCGGCCTGCGCTTCGCGTCTACTTCCCACCTTTCACCGCCTCTAGTTCATTACTATATACTTTCGCTTTTCCCTATATTCATGGCACTGAGTCTTACTAAACCTTGCTGAAACCGAGGAGGTTACGCCCAGCGAGTTTAACGTGGCAACCCTTACTGGTCAGATAGTGCTCAAAGTATGTCTTTCTGATACTAGTTTTTTTTTAGTAGGCATCACAATCAACGTAAATTTTATTGAAGACTAAGTAACCGATACTCGTCTCTATAAGTTATTTCATCAGAAACAACCATCTTTTTATTTATGATTAACTTGAGCGGCTTTCTTCCTCAATAGAAAAGGGTGCGCGCGTGCCACTCCTCTAGTCTGGCCGAGAAGGTGGATAGCTACTGTACGCGACTGCCTCAAATCTTCCAAGTTTTGTTTTATTTATTTCTTTTTGCGTGTGTTGTGCCGTGCGAGTGTCCGTTGGTCACTCGAGGGGGCCGTCCTTGTTTACGGGCAGCAGCGATCGGCGAGCCTTCCAGACCTGCGGGCGCCGGGTCAGCACAAAGGCGGCGGCCCGCTTTAATGCACCTTGCCAGTTCGGGTGCAAGAAGAGAGAAACATGTCCCTTTGTGCATCCGTGGCCTGTGGGACGTTCGACTCTGTTTCCCCGAATGGCTAAGCGACGGACCTCTACCACTGACTTCGTGGAACAATTTGTGCACGTGCGTGTGCGTGCGTGTGTGTGTGTGTGGTGCGTGCGCGTTTGTGTCAGCGTGCGCGTATGTGTGCTCGGATCTGCGGTCGAGAGAGGAGAGCGAGAAAGCGCGGGAAGAGCCAGAGACGAAGCGAGAACGGCGAACGAACGAGAGTCTGCGAATTGCGAGCGACTTGAGCGGTTGTGCGTTGTGCGATGTGCGGAATTGAACGGTTGCGCGAGTAATATGTAGCCTAGTTTTCTTAATTAAATACAGCGTTGTTTTGTTTCTATTTTCCTAACAGTGCATGAGTCGTGTGTTGTGTCTTCTATCTATTTTCACCTTTTTACGGCCATACCGGCGACACCCTAAATTTTACCAAAAGCGGGATAGAGGACGCTAACACTACTACTACTACTACTACTATTACTACTACTACTACTACTACTACTACTACTACTACTACTACTACTACTACTACCACTACTACTACATACATCGCAGACGCACGACCAGTGGCATAGGAAGCTTCGCCCTCAAAAGCCTATCTGCGACGCATGACTGCTTCACGTGGCCAGAGTGTATACTAGAGCGTCGCCGTAACTCGACGTTCCCAACTCACGCTCACTCCGCGTGAAATTGCAGTCAGCAAACGGGAAAGAGATGACGTGCGTAGCGTTTACCCCTGATCAGACAGTGGTGTCCATAAAACAATAACATACCACGAGCAGGCGAGCCAAGTCCGGCTTCCAATCAGTGACGCTTTTCTGGCTGTCACACCGCTTTCTCAGACACAGCTCTCACGAAACCCCTACTAAAAGCTTCTGTGATTACAAGAATTTGCTTAATTACTGACCATGGCATTCGTCGACAGAACACAGATCTACCATCAAGCGTCAACAAAGATCATCAACGTTAAACAGTGCTATGACTGCCAGACACCACTAGACAATGTTCAAGCTCTCTTTTATCAGTGGTAGTAATGGTAGTAGCTATCATAGTAATGGTAGTAGCTATCAATGGTAGTAAACACTCAACTATTTCTGTAAGGACAAGTTTCACTTACGTGTTATACCGATTCCTATGATGGAGGGAGATGGGAAGTATGAGAGACAGTTGAAGAAGTCCAAGGAAGGAAGAAGTATGTTTCAAAAGACCCTTGATCAAATGTGTCATAGCTTCAAGCAAGGAAGAAACATCATGCCGCTACAGATGTTGTGACGTTAATTGTCCCTTAAAATGATGTCAAAACACAACACTACATGCCCCGCCACGGTGGTCTAGTGGCGAAGGCACTCGGCTGCTGACCCGCAGGTCGCGGAATTGAATCCCGGCTTCGGTGATTGCATTTCCGATTGAGGCGAAAATGCTGAGGCCTGTGTGCTCAGATTTGGGTGCACGTTGAAGAACCCCGGGTAGTTGAAATTTCCGGAGCCGCCTACTACGGCGTCTCTCATTATCATATGGTGATTTTGTGACGTCAGACCCTGCATATCAATTAATTGATCGCAATACTACACATGTTCAAAGGCACCAATTTCTTTTAGCTTCAACTTTTAGGTTAGCAAAAAACTAAGTGCAGATACAAAACATTTAGGTCAAGCTGCAGGCGCACCAAGGGTAACATTTCTGTTTGTTATTTCTCTTTTAGTGCAAGGGGAAACAAAATATCCACCAGGATGTGAGTTTTATTTTTCGTTTTTAATTGCACTCGTTTGGTATACTTTTTAATGCACTCACGTGGTTCTCACATTAAAATTTTTCACGGCAATCATAAATTTCACTTGGGCGGCATTTTTTTAGGTTTAGAAAACGATGTTCTACGCAATTCGCTTGTGCATAAGTGCTTTGCCAAAATGAAGACACCATTCTGTCTTTGAACACGTGCTTGCAGAGCTATAGTTGAATATATGGGATAGATCTTCAAGTGCGCGCTTTGTAAACGCAGCCAGAGCAAAGAATGAACAAAATACTGGACATTTGATGTCGAGCGTAATGATGGTGCACTGGACGTCGTGCTCGTTCAGGGCAGTGATTAGTTGATTAGTTTTGTGATGTGTCTGGGCTGTTAACTATAGGAGACAGTATAATTAAGCGTGTTGCTATAACATAATAAAGAGTGCTTAACAGAGCAAACAATACAAGTGGATAGAGAAGACGAGACAGAGCGCTGAACTGCCAACAATTTATTTCTTGCAAAAGTCTCTGTTAACTATGGAACTTTTCAAGAAGAATGAACACCATATCTCATGTTACATATCGCAACGGGATGATTTGCGATACCCTAGTTAGGGCATTGTTCTCACATTTATAACATACATCACACACGAACTTTCCAAGAAATATCAAATGACGTGACGTTTGTCTCTAGTTTCCGTAAAAGTGATTTTGTAAAAAAAAAAACGACGCTACCCTTGCCCAGGACACATGGCACTGGTAGAGCGAAAGTTAGGCAATTGGCTTTTTTAACAGCCGTTATTAACTATGTAGGTCATTTACAACAGGTGCACTTGCTATGTATTCATCACACCATAAATCAAAATTTTGCAAAATAGTAACTTATCTTTATGTCACTATTTATCATTTAGCTGAGTCGTGGCGCACACACATTGGATGTGCAAGGTACTATGCGCAATTGGCTGAAGTTTCCCTTGTTGACAATGAACACTTATGGCTAATCGAACGCCCTCTACAAATTTTGCGGGCTTCTTCACATCCCCTATCCTCGCGTGCTACGTCATGCCAAGTGTTGGACAGCCACGCTTCTTTTTTTCTAACGTGCTAAAAAAGCGTGGCTTCGAGCATTCCCACTCAAGTATTTACCTACAACGGTGCATTCTAATGTAAAAATTTATATTATTGCTTTATCAAGCGTGTGAACCTGGGTTCTTACCTGCAACAGCTGTAATTACTGAAAGAAAATACTCCTTTCGCATATAATGAGGTTACTTCAACACAACGATGAAAGACCATGTATTTCTTCTGAATATTCGCTGAGCAGTGGGGTGTATTTGTAAATGAACAGTGCTAAGAAGGATAACTTTCTCACAGTATAGTTAAAATAACTTTTCCTTGGCTATTACCGCCATAAAATATGCCTGGTTAGGTCTATTTGTTTTGTTTTCTGCATGTTGATGTGTGCATGCATAAAATGCGAAGCGTGTCATGCAGCAAGTTATTACGACAATAAAATGGCTTTCTCGTGATGCGATGCTAGAAATGAACCATAAGCAGCCAAAAAAAAAACCTGTGATTTCCTTTTATTGCAGATGTAGAAACCGTTTTCCTTCTTCAGCTATATAATTTGCGGTGTATAAATTTACACACAGTTGTTCAGCAGCGCTTCTGTTGTGTGTTCATTTTTTCTCCGTCCCGTTTTTGCGCTGTTCCTCTCAGTATCATGTACCAAATAACCCTTCAAGATACCCTTCTGCAATTTATCTCATAAGTGCTTGCTCTGCAAAAGCTTCGGTTGCTTGGAATCGCAAAGATTTCATTAACTTAGATTTTTTTCACTCAAAAGAAGAAGAGAACAATGTCAGAAAAGCCAAGCTGGAAAGGCCTTGAGCATAGTAACTAACTTAAGCCACTGCAAACCAGTCAGAACATAAAGGGTGCTTACCAGCGCAAACGACAGGAGAAGAGACGAGACGAGCGCTGATGACAGAGACAGAGCGCTGAAGAAGAGACGAGACAGAGACGAGACAGAGACGAGACAGCACTCTGTCTGGTCTCTTCTCCTGTCCCCTCCTGCCCGGTCGTTTGCGCTGGTAAGCACCCTTTATGATGCTATACCAACACGCCCAATCCAACTGTCTGTTCAGTCAGAACAGAGCTGAAGGTACCTAATCTGGGACCTTTTTTTCTTACAGTGGGAGGCACTGCTCCAAGCCCAGAAAAAAGTGAGGCTTTTGATTTTATGTCTACTTTTTTCTCAGTAGCCTACTTCTATTTCATTTCAGTCTTCATACATAACCGAAGAAGCAAAATTGCTCTTTCCGGCTGTTTTCAATGTCATTCCATGTTCACGGAGCTTTGATAGCCCATCATGATATGAATGTTAATATATCACCATCTGCTATAACGCAGTCATGTGTGTGGACAATGTAAAGCACAATCTTATAGCATTATTTTGGTACTAATGTTTACCAGATAGCTGGTAAACATTACCTTCTGGCTGGTTGCGAATGCCTGATAGTCGCTGCCTACCAAAAAGGCTTAATTATGTTGAAACAGTATGTATCCCTCCACAGCAGCATTCGTAACTTGATAGTCACAATGGACTGACTCGGGACCTTGCGAACGTTGCGTTGTCTCGGTTGATGCCACGTGAATCCATGACCAACGCCAGAACGTTCACAGTTCGTCTCGCACGATGTCTCGGTCACGTCATTGGGTTACGCTCGCGATTCCCAGTATCTCATCGTCATCGGGCTAAGGGCGCTTTACATTACGCGGATTGCTATTGCTTACTATATCGTACGCACCGCAAAAACATAGTGCCTCTGCAAAAAAATTAATTACTGAGCTAGTAGTCCGGCAAACAGTTCGTGTAGCACTCGCCACAACAGCATGCAATGTTTCTCCTCTTCCGTAATGCAGTAATCGTCATGGCGATAATCAAGGTGCGCCATTTCTTCTTCTTTAGATTGTGTGGTTATCATTGTGAACTCGCACGAGGTACTAGCAAAATTTAGGCCTTTTCTTTGAGAACAGCACCCATGAAGTCGTGCAGTAAGGAGGTGCGGATAGGTCGCACGTTCATATAGGGCGACACCTCAATTTTCTAACCACGTCCTGGCGATACTTTTTAACTCTCAACACGCTCTCAGAAACTAGTCTTCCGACGCAGCCTGGATGTGGAATTTTGGGAGATTTCGGGTGTTTTTGACACATGAAACTGGGTATGGTGCGGTCACTAGATAGCGTTGTGTGTAAATGTCGTTGGTAAAATAATGACTACATGGAGTTTGTGGTTTTCGTTTATTTCACGAATAAAGAGGATAGATGACGCTGATATAACAAGAAAATTACAGCTTATTCACGGAGTGAATGATGAGGGGGGCGAAACGTCCGTTCGTCTGTATGTCTGTCCGTTCATCAGTCCACTCCTATCACATTAGAACACGCATGGGACGGACAAATGTATGTTCCTCCCCCCCCCCCCCCCAAGCATCATTCATTCTATGGATATACTGTGAATTTCTTGTTTTAACAGCGCCATCTATCCTTTTTGTTCGTCAATCATACGGCACAACTTAGAGGTAGTGGAAGAGATATCACAACATAATTCTGCACAAAGAACCTTTGAGTACGAAATGTTCAGGCTGAAAGATTGTGCGTAAACGGACAGATTCTAGAAAATATACCATGCTCGACAAACATTAACTTTATTGTGATTCAAATGTTCAAAAAGGTATGATTAGTTGTCATATTGGCACACAAAACTTGAAAAAAATTACTGCTACTACTTCTCGAAACAACAGCCTGCCAAAGCAGCTCCAATGTAGTTTTTTTATGCTTATTACAGGCAATCTTATGTAGACGTTACCATTTACAGCGTCTTTATGTTTATTATACAAGAAAAAATATAACTGGATCAAAATACACATATTTCATTTAGCTTATAAGCCTTCCAAACAATACGTGATATAAAGCATGGAAAGCTGCAGTACGAGGTCTATTATAGTTTATTTGATGTGATCTTCCAGCCAAACCAAAGTACTTATGTGGTCATGCCTACTCCTGCAACTTCGGGACTAAACGGACCTGCTTGCTTACAGATGGAATTAAATCACCAGTGATGTGTGGTAAGAAACTTCATGGCATGTCTGTTCATTACTTTAAGTTATTGCTGCCTTTAGATCATATCATCTGAACTCGGAATTCTGATTTCATATGGCAAAAAGTTTCAGTATATTGTCTTTCACAAACAAACGCACGAAATATCTTCAGACTTCTAGCCATCACTTCAACAAGCATTTCAGTATAAAATGGATGCTAATGTGTTGGCCTTGCCTTCGTTGAGTGTCTCACGTTTTATGTGATTCTAGGTCCTGAAACATAGCATGCAATGTTCCATAGGGCTGTGACCATTTGTCATGACTTTGTGAGGCTGATTACAAAATATACGAAATAAATCGCCGTCAGCATAGTAGTGCTGATCACTTGAGGAAATGTGAAAGTTCGCAGCTATTATTTGCGTACTCCTTTCTCTATACTAGGAGCACATGAACACATTCGCGTATTCAAGACAATGTGCGGTTACACACGTTAATACATGCAGTGTGCATGCCGGTTCGTGTATTGGCAACCAGGGGTAGGTCATACAGGGGTAGCAGCAGCCATCGCGTTAGTGAAGTTTTCGTGAAGACTACTAGCCATCATCACTAGTTACGGTATTTCCAGCTCGAGTTTGCAATCTGTCTTCTTTCCTCGATCAATCGCTCATTGCAGGCGGAAATATAAGACAAGACGGTTAGCATTTTTGTGCAAAATAACCTTCGCGAAAGTTAAATGATAAGCCGAACCATTCCTAGGCTTATTACAAGCTGCCAACCATTAAAGAAAGCTTTCAAGTACACAGCTGACAAAGTACGCACGACTATTGTTTGATGTGACTGGTATACATACAGCGTTTGGCCCTGCGCGTTATGTTTGCGCAACCTATGACTGAGTGTAGCATAACGCGGTGGATCGAATCATAAATAAATAAATTATATCTTGGTTTTCTGCCCGAAACAGTTCACTTCCATATTTCAGTGCAACCAGCTCAAACATGTGAAACTGTTTGGGCAGCTTACTGCGTAAGACCACTGATTCCAATTTGCAAGAATGAAGCCACCGAGTGCTTGTGCAGTTGTGGTGAGTGTGAACGCTGCTTTGCTAAAAAAGGTGTTTAACCAAAGGTACTGAAAGTCGCGTAAACCATTATGTAGCTCCTGTACGCAAAGCCACCCTTATCTCCGGCACAGCTCAAGACTCCATGTTTTCATTGATTTCGTTGGCTATGCTGTCGAGCAAACATCTTTAGCCAACGTGCTTGTAATTTCTGCAGATTGTGTTCTATGCGCAAAAATGCAGTGCACATCCGCAATATCTTGCTGAACTGATACTTAGTTTCAAGGCCACTTGAAAGAGAATGGATCGATCCACAACTCAGCAGAACTACTGCAACAGATTTTATCACGCCCAGTCGCGATGGTCGAGTCGCTAGGGTACTCGGCTACTGAACCACAGGTGACAGGATCGAATCCAGGCTGCAGCGACTGCATTTTTGATGTAGGCGAAAATTCTGTCGGCCCTTGTGCTCAGATTTGCGTGCACGTGAAAGAACCCCAGGTGGTCGAAATTTCTGGCGCCCTCCACTACGGCGTCTCTCATAATCATATGGTAATTTTGAGACGTTACACGCCACATATAAATCAGATTGTATCACTAAACTATGTGTTGATACATTTGCTCATCTGTGTATAGCACTTACTTAGGCTTGAAAATACCGACATCTGGTCAGTTTCATGCAAAAATTAAAAATGACAAGTGCAATTTACAGCCTACTGACAGATGCAGAAGGCGTTAGATTTGTAATATAAATTGGAGTTAAAAAAACTTGCTGCGGGGGCTAAAATGTGTCAAGTTGTTATCACACACAAATCGAAAAAATTATGAACACTTTAATTTGCACCTCCGAGTCATCAATGATGCATGAAAATTGATTCCTATTATTGGTATATAATATTTCACTTCGATTTTAATTTGAAAGTAGCCTAGTTTAGTATACTGTGTATTTTACACTTTAGACAAGTTAGTACAATATTTTCGACACACTCTTGAAATGATTAACGAGGAAGCGTAGTGTATTAAAACCTGAACAATGCTGAAATATTAATTTCTTATTTACGTTGTGTCACACACTGGTAAAACGTTATACTTGAACGCTTTTGTGAGGCAATAAATAGGCAACCTTTTGTCAAGAATACAAACAGATCCCTATTAAACATGTAACTGCACACTTTGCGACTACAGATATATTGTGAAAAAATAGTTCTTTATGTATATAGCCATGTATTGTGGCGAAAAAAGGACTTTTCTATTAACTTGAAGTTGTTCTTTCGTTTTCAGGGAAAGACAATGGACTCTTCCGGTGGTTTTAATAATATATTTTCCGCGCCATTTTCAATAATACATACGATGTTTACAACACATAGTGAGCACCGAATGCTTATATATTTTAATGTTTGAACATAAACGCATCCTCAAGTTTTGCGTTCCCTAATGCTGATCTGTTCAGCCACTGTATTCATATTTCTCCTTTTTTTATTTGTCAATATATATTCCTACCTAAAGACGTGCCACTGATTCCACGCGTTGTGGCAACTGATCATATGTGAAGCAGCAGAGTAAGTAATGGCCCTTGCTGGTTTTTCATTCTTTTTTTTTTGCTGTCATCCATGGGATACGAGATAATTGACTCCTTTGTGCCTGACATAGTAGTGATAAAAGCTTGGCAACTATTTTATAAAAAAGCCTGTGCCATGATTTTTATATTAGCTCAAACCATAAGTTCTCGGCGTAACTCTCACTGTAACTAAAAGTTGTTCATGACTAAGCGTTATTCAGCATATCACACCAACCTGTTTTGCCGAGCCACACCCAAAATATGACGTTGCATTGTGCAGAGCAAAAGAAAGTCTAATGCTAATAAAATCTAGCTGTCGTTGTTTTTTAACAGGCATTCTTGCATGAAGAAATGACAAGACAGACGTCAAAGCTAAACGAAAGGAAGGAGCATTAAACCCGATTGAGTCAGGTATGCTATCACCAGTACTGGGAATTGGGAAAGACACTGAAAAGTTTGAAGGGATAAAAGAAATATGACTATTACACTTAAGAGGTTGCTTCTAACAGAGCCTCAGCTAATTGACGATGGCTAACATGTGTTGGGCAGGCATTTCCCTTTATGTATCGTAGAGTCCTCATTTGTAACTACAAAATGCCCAAGTTAGTGTGCTTCGCATTAGTGTGCTTCAGGCTTGACTTCACTATGTGTAGATGTGCCGCCCTTGTCATGGTCGGCTCACCAAAACAATGCAATGCAATATGCTGCTGGACATGAGTGGATGGGTATCAAAGCGTTTGGGGCCCTGCCATTTTTTTTCTCCTTAAGCAGAACGCATGATACATGCATGAATAGCCGAATCATTGATAATTTTTTTATGAAAATAAAAAAATGTTTATTTTCAGGCCGCCCTCTAAACAGTACACTAACTTCACTATGTCACCTAAGGTCAAAGCAGTATTTAACAAGAACACCACAAATATCATGGCATCTATTGAGACAGAGAGTGACATTGTCTTGTTTATGACCTCAAGTGAACCATCAAAAATATTATGGCCTAAAACTTTGGTGAGACTCAAGGCCAACTCAATCCTATTCTTTCTTGCGGCTCAAGAAGTTCCGACGTCCTTGTACCGTATTTAGGTAATATAAGCGCGCATTCACCTTTAAGGATTGCCGGACGGGGAAGATTTTATCGCGACTAGAATTCGCTGTAGCATTGTTCGTCTTATCCTCTCAGCATTTTGGCACTCCAATGATCCCTAATGATGCAATTCTGCTTAGTTAATAGGTGTAGAAGGAGCCACAGCTCGCATAGGATTGATATTTATATCAAAGGGGACTTTATGGGTACACTAAGAACGTGAACAGAAAATGTGACATGAGCGATAACTTACTATTACAGTTTTTTTTCATTCCGTGGTCTTACGGGTAATTCGTGATCTAATTTATGGAACATCAAGGGTAATTCACAGACAATATCGTCAAAAGTAAATAATGCACTGAGCCGCGTCTTATAATCAGCTTTAATGCATGCCTGCACGTTTCTACAGAACTAGCAACTTG